>NC_057354.1:36846720-37446720 GCF_016509475.1 Prionailurus bengalensis | reverse complement strand
GATAGAACACACAACATAGAAATTGGAGAATGTCAGTAATACTGCCATTTTTCTCCTCCTCAAAGAGCTGATGATCTCAGGAGGCTGCCAGTAGTGGATTCCCTGGAGGAAAGCAAATTCAAGGTGTTGGGATTAAATTGGCTCAACCTGGCTAGAGCACAGACTTGGCATTCCAATTCTGCCACTGCCACTGGCATTCCAGTTTTCTTGTTTTCACAAACAGCTGTTTCCATCTGTACCAAGGTGTGGCAAGAGCAGCTGTCCTCCCAATTTTCACTGTTAGTGCTTGTTAGAGGTTAGATCCCTCATACAGCTGGCCTAGCAAGCCCTGGGGATAATCTGATAGTTTGCTTTTGCCTGTGCATCATACAAGTTGGATGATAGGATCAGCTTCAGGTTATAAGTTATACTTCTTGATAATTTATTACCTTAAAGATGTTGTGGGTGGTCATGGAATATAGAAGTTGTCAGCAGTCAGAAGTAGGGCGCTAGTAAAAATTATGAAATTTTCTTTATTGTGAATTATTTTAATCCATTTGGTATATTACAAATGTATCGTAGATAAAACATGTATTGGATAAGTGAAAGTCAAAGTCAAAGAGAATAACAGCCATTTGAAAGATCTCTTCCTTACACTTTCCCTGTCATCTTTCAGATCATAATACAAAGCCATAATAACACTGTTGGATCATCCAAGTTTTCTGCTCTCAAGGGATTAATATTCTAATACAGTGGTTCTCAAAATGTGGTCCCTAGGCTAGCCTCATTAGCATCACCTGGGAACTTAGAAATGCACATTCTTTGGTCTCAGCCCAGACTTACTGAAACAAACTCTGGAGGTGAAACTCAGCCCTTAATGTTTTAATGAGCCCTCTAAGGGATTCTCACACAAGTTAAAGAACCAGTGCCATAGTAGACACTGCTGGTACCAGGCTGATGCCCTTTACCACTGGTGCAGTCATCTGTAAATATCTGTGAGCAGCTAACAGCCCACAGTTGCAACCTCCAAACAGCTGTCCTTGGTTGAACCACCTTGTCCAGACATTGAGACACCTCCAAGGTATGCCATAGTCCCCACTCTGGAGCCTGGCCAACAACTGCTGAATAGAGGGATACGAAAGCCCAGCCTCTTTATGTCAAGGCGGGACAACTCTATAGTACGATTAATGCTCCAGAGCTCCTCTGTGAGATCCTACCATAGATTTTACCATGTCCTTGCACATCTCCTTGCTCTTCGCTGCCTTGCTCCCCCATTTCCTTATAAAGAATCCTCCCTCCGTACATGCATCTGAATTCTTGTCTCAGGCTCTGCTTTCAGGGCATCTGCTCACCTACAGTCACAAGCCAGAAAACTGTGGCCTACAGTCCAGCCATCAGTTTGTGCAAATAAAGTTTTAGTGGAAAATATCTATGCCTGTTCATTTACACGTTGCCTGTGGCTGCTTTTGCACTACAATAGCAGACCTAAATAGTTGTGACAGAGACTGGATATAGTTCACAAAACCTACAGTATTTACAGTCTGGCTCTTAAAGGGAGAGTTTGCTGATGTTTGCTGATGTCTACCTAAGACATTAGCAAGGTCAGATGGACTAAACTAAAAGGAACAAAAGACCTTTCTGTGTATTAAGCATGTGCTATAAGCAGAGATGTGCTGGAGCCAATTGTGGAATTGTTTCATCCCAGTTCTATGTGTGTGGCATCATGTTGGTAGCCTGAAATCAGCCATGATGGGAATATTTCCACTATGGAAATTGGCAAATTCTATAAATCAGATACTTTTTCCCTGGAGTTCCAGGTGTTTAGTATTTACCAGCACATCACTGGTTATAAGCCAGATGCCTTATACCCTTTAGAATGGTACAGAAAATCAAAACTCCTCAATCCTTTTTTCTTTTCTTGTTTACCGTTAAGATCTCTCAAGTGTATGTGTAAGCACTTATAAAATAGTCACTTAAATTTTTATTTTATTTGCAAAAAATCTTGTGGGCATACATAATCTTTGGGATCTGTCTCATGCCTTTTTTTTTATAGTAGTCTGTTTTGCTAAATTTTCTCTGAGATGGGGCACTCCCTCCACTTTATTGGGTTGCTTCATTGTAGTCTTGTGGTCAACCTCACCTTTCCTAACAGATTCTCTTGGGCATAGCTTTGGTCTCAGCACTTCCAGAATTTATACAAGTCTAAAATTTTGTTACCCCTAAATACTCCTGTTCTCAGAAGTTTCTTATTTGGTCTAACAGAGCCCTTTAGCCACTCCTATCTGGTTAGTACTTTGAAAGCATTAGAGAGTTTTCTAGTTTTCTCAAATAGAAGAGAGCTAGAAGAGTAGGGTTCAAAACTGTTTCTTTTGGGGGAATATAGTAGTCAGCCTATCAGATGACCTGACCCACCCCACCCCAGTGGTCCTCATTTTCTATTATTCATGCTCTGTGTAATCTCCTCTTGTGTGAATCAAGATGTCCAGTAAGATATTGCAGAAATGGCAGTGCATGACTTCCAAGGATACATCATAAACGATCTCATGGCTTCTTCCTTGCTCCCCTGGATCCTTCACTCTTGGAATCCATCTACTGTATGGTGAGGACACAAGCAAGCAGACCATTGAAGAGGAACTGAAGAAGGCCTCTCACCGACAGCCAGCACCTCAGAAGTGAATCCTCTGGCCCCAGTCAAAACTTGAAATGACTGCAACCTAACCCAGCTAAGTTGTTCTTGAATTCCTGATCCATAGGAGCCATGTGAGATGATAAATACAGTTGTAGTAAGCAGCCAAATTTTAGGGTCATTTGTAATTTAGCAATAGATAACTAATACACTAAAAGTTTATCCCCTTCAGTGGTGGTTCATGAGCAATCAGAATTTGGAACTCTCATCTAAATTTTTTTTTTCATCTAAATTTGAAAGATGGTACATCCCAACAGTCTTTGGGATACAGATAATTTCTACTCCAGTATGCTTGCATAACTGAAAGTATTTTTGTCTCAAAAGCCGAGGAAAGTCCTATTAACCTGTGAATCATCTGATATGTGTTACTGCCTCACTGCCAAACAGAGCTCTGTAATGTGCCAACCTACCACTCCGGGTCAGAGATAGCAATTTTGTTTAATGATTCTGGCTTGCAATTGATTTTATTTAATCATGATATACTTTTTTTTTTTGAGTTGAATCATCTGGAAATGCTTTTCCTAGACTTGAGTCATGACAGACATTTATTTAAGACAACTAAAATGCCCCATGAGTTCGTAATGCTATGTAATAAGCCCTTTGCCCTCAAGGCTGCCTCTCCATCTCTGGCCTAGATAATAAATTGTCCTATTCTCAGAAGACAACAGGTATATTCAAAGCCCAGTGTGTTTGTGCTTCCACCTGAATTATTAAGCACATCATTTATTTTCTACCCTACTGAAGTTACTGCTGATTTTTTTTCCCTCTAGTTATTGTGTTCTGTACACTTTTTATCTTAATTTGATTCTCTTCCTTAACTGGAACGTTAACTTTGCATCTTCATTTTTTCTTTTAAAAACTACTGAAAGAGAAAGACTCTGATGTTCTTTGAAGCAATGTTTAACACATGAAAATTATTAACCTCTTTTGGCTTCCCATCCTGTTTGGAAAGCTTATCAGTTTTGCTTCATAGATGTCAGCTTTTATCCACTGTGTAGAATCATCTGGTCTAGGATGCAATTTTCATGTATGATTTTAGCCATGAAAAAGTCTCCCATTGCATATGATTCTTGGATGAAAAAAAATTCTTATAACACCAACAACAATTTGACACTTGTTCTGAAATTATAATGTAACAACAATTTGTCTCCCGAGCAGAGGTTCTGTCTGGCAAAAGTGGTCAGGAAAATATATATTTGCCATCTTCTCTGTGCTCACCTCCAGTCCTCTTTTGTCCCCTTCTTCCTTCCTCAGGGTGCCTCCTTGCACATGACCCCCCCCCCCCCCCGCCCAGGCTCTGCCCCAGGCCTCACTTGAACCCCTGCTCCATGCTTTTTGCCCTTGTCTCCAAATCAAATTTCTCCTGCCTTAACACTGTGGTTTGCAAATGCTTTTTATAGTGGTATACTAACAAAGTCTTATATGCTCCTTCAGTAGACAGATAAAAGCAGTGTTGTCTTACATATTTATTTGCAATTTCCAATTCATTAGATTTACTTATTAAATTCAACCAGGAGATTAGTAAGAAGGTTGCCTGAACACAGATATAAAATCAGGGCTCGCTGGTGGAATTTGTAGTCTTATACCAACCTTATCATGTAATTTATCTCATTTTCTAAAAACACTTTTTGCATATAGACAAACAAAATCCTGACTCAAATCAGTTGTGGCAAATGGTAACACATTTGTTAACAATTCACCCTGAAATATCAAAATACACTTCAAACATATCCACAAATTTGAAAATGGCATAAAATAACATTTTGTTTCCAAACAGAATTATTTTAAATATCTAATGATCTAATTACTTTAAATATCAAGCATTCACTTTAACATTCATTTTAGAGCAATGGAAAATGCTTTTTAGATTAATAACCTAATATATTCAGCAATTTCACTTAAAAAAAATCAGTGCTCATCTCTTCAGCAGTGCAGTCAAAACTTCAGAAAAGTCAGGTTTTCTTTTTTTTTTTCTGACAGTCTATGAAATGTTCCCTATGTCAGATGATTTTAAGGCCAGACAGAGTTCTTTCAGCTCAGGGAAAAGAAAAATCCAGCAAGACCTGCAAGGGTGGGAAGCCATGTTAACTAGAGGTGCATTTAGCTAATAGTCTCTTTATACTTCAGGAATCATTGCCCCCATCCAACTGATCTGTTAATGTGTGGTCAAGAGCAGTGGTCAGCTTCAAAGGAATTGCTTTCATTTTGCTCTTAAGTGTCCTTATATCTGGGACAGCCAGTATCCAGCTCCAGGTCAAAGAAGAATCAGTAAAGTGGGGTGGGGCTCTGCTCATATGCACCCTGGGATTCATTCTCTTCCTCCTTTTCACAGCTTTCCTTACTCCCACCCTTTCCTCTGGTGTTCTTCCTCCTCTCACCCATATCCATTAAGTCTTGGCCATGTGAGACTCTACCTTGTTTGACTTACTGTGTATAGTAGGTCATCCACGTATCCTTATTACAAGAAGCAGAATACCTATGTGCATGCACAAGGCAGTGTCTTCTTATGCTCTATTCATAGTTTATGGATAAAGATATACAGGATGGATTATTTCATCATAAGTAATCTTATGAACCCCTCATCTTAGGGCTGCCTGTAAATGCCTGCAGGTAATGATAAAATTTGGGTACCATCATTTGTGTTATTTCAGAGAACTCACAAAAATCTAATTGGAAGGCCACCTTGTCATAAAAATTGACAACATTGGTGCTACCATCCAGCACTCTTGACAGCTATTGGCATCAAAAGTTAGCACTCCCCTCACTCGAATATATTTCATCCACGTTTTGATGAGAGTTTCCACTGCTATCATACTTTGTGCCGTTGCCTCTGTACTATCAGCACAGGTAGTCTGACATAGGGGTGCCAAATTATATGACGGCAGGTTGAAAGCAAACATAAACATTTAGCAGTATATTCCCCACCTGGTTGTCACAAAAACACGCTTCTCAAAAAATTGAGATGGCTACAAGGTCAGCCCTCTTTATGTCTAGTTGAATTACATTTAAAGTGGTCACAAACTCTTTGATAGACTATGTGGGACAAAGGCTGGATGTTTCCTTTTATCAGGCAAAGGTACTGACAGTGTGCTGTTGTTGTTTGTTCATGTTTTTCTCCTCCTGTGGAAGTAACTCCTTTGAATGATACCATAGCGTATTTTATTTAAAAATTTTTGTGTCTATAGTGTATTATAGTGCATTTTAATCCTTGTGTCTAAACTTGGCTTGCCTGCATTTTAAAAATGTGTGCAATTTTTATGCTGAAAGAGGCTGAAATCCTTATTTTTATACTGTTAGCTTTAAATATGACATTGAAACCTGGGAAGGGCTATAGGAGAAAATAGAAAAATTTCACTGCATAAAACACAATGAGCACTTGGGTAACTTTTTATGGCCTTACAAAAATGATGCCAAATACCTAATAAGTATCCTTGTGCTCTGTCGTCTCTGGGAAACTTCTGAGACTTTTCATTTCGAGACTTTCATTCTGTCTGTGTGATCCCCTTTGACTAAAAACCCATTTGCTAATCACATAGGATGGTGTGTCATTTCCTCCTGTGCCTGCTCAATCTCTCCACTCTATCAACAAATTTCTTAGTTTTTTCTTTAATCTGTGAATCACTTCTGGTTTTATGAGTAATTCTGTCCCCTTCACCTGAAATATTATAAAACTGACAAATGTAAACGAGAGACCTAAACACTTAAAGTGTGTAAAGGCTAAATCTCTGACATCATCATGGCGAAATACGCTCTGTGTTTACTAACCACATAGTTCCCTGTGCTAGAAGTAGAGACCGAGCTGTGCCAAACATATATTGGGTCCGTACAGTATATTTGGAAGGCAGTTTGATAACCATTGCTTTAGTGCAACTCAGCTCTCTTTGGTTAAGTACAATGTTGTATGAATGGGCACAAATCAATTTGCTTATTCAGAAAAGGACACTTGCTAATCCAAATAAAGTTAAAATTTACTGTAGGAAGTATAAATGATTCTAGAAAGAATGACCTAGTGAGCTGACTAAAAGTGCAGAGTCCTGGGCCATCTGCTCATGGATTCGGATTCAGTAAATCCAGGGTTGGTCCCAATATTCTAAATTTTCACAAATACTGCATGCAGGAGGTTCTGCTACATGTTGTACATACATCATACTTTGAAACCTACTGCTCTAGAGTATCGGAAAGAAAGCCAGTGATGGCTGTTTCCCGCAGAGAGCTGTTTGAACTACTTGAATGTGGTCCCTTTTAGGGCCATATGGTCCCTTCAGACTTCGCCTTGAAATAGGAAGGTTGAGTAACTACTGCAGAGGTTTTTCATTTGTTGCCCCAAGATTGCTGGCAGTGGCCTTTAAAAAAGACAGGTATTGTAAAATCCAGAGAAACTTGGTAAAGTTAATTAACTTTATCACCACCGTTTTTCCCAGCTGTCAATTAACAGTGTTTCCACAAGGAGAGATTCTTCTTGCACGGTAGTAATTCTTTTAATCAGAGTAATGACAGTATAAATTTAATGTGTCATTCTGTTTTTGTTAAGCACATCTCACAAGCCACCTATAGTGTTGTTGCTGAACAGCACAAGCGAGAACACCTCCTGGAGACTTTGTCAGTCTTGGGGTGCAGTACAGATGACTAGACAGGTGCTTGCTGCTCACTCCAGGGCCAGTTATATGGGGAATCTTCATCTTTCTGTGGCTTGGCTAGATGCTATTTGGGCAAGACTGCTGCAGGGATTCCCCCCTCTCTATTGCCCACCAGTATTTGCATATGTTTTCTCCATTTGAATTTCTTTAGGAACAAGCCTCAAAGGGCTTGAGTACTTATCATTTAATTGGTTAAGGTATAGAAAATACTAGGGGTGTAAGGGTATGAGATGGAGAAGAAAGGATAGGGTAGAGGCTGTGTTATCAAGCAAAGTAAGCACTGTGGGCAACTGAAGGGCCCTCTGAAACTCTAGGAGACTGTGAAGTATAAGCCCCAGGGTTAGCCTGCACAAGGAAGAAGGAGCTGGGATAGAGAACCATCAACTTCCTCTAGTACATGATAGGCAATGGCTGCTTCTTGGGACTGATTTGGCTTTTCTTTTATGCCAGTGGAGCAGGTAAAAAGTCATAATGCCAGGGAAGCATTGGTCAAAAACAAGTCACCCAAGCCAGAAAATTAAATTCACTCTAGAATCTCCCCCAAAGCATCTCTGAATGTAAACTCAGGTATGGTTGGAAGTGGTTTATTATAAGTAACAAAAGATGTAACTGGGTTGACAAGAGTTACAGATTACAAGAGTTGTAGGAGCTCGGTCCCAGGGACCAGGAACAAAGATGAAATACATATTTATTATAATATTACAACTTCTATTAAATTGGTTATACAGATTAAATGCCCCAAATATCTGTGGAATCCACCCCTCCATTTCTGTTCTTCCACCACCATGTTGTTTTGGGTTCTTATCTTTCATCGAGGTCATTGCACTAGCCATGTTTTTTTTATTTATTTATTTATTTATTTATTTATTTATTTATTTATTTATTTATTACCATTTTCTTTTTAATTTACTCCAAGTTAGTGTATGGTGCAACAATGATTTCAGGAGTATATTTCTTAATGCCCCTTACCCATTTAGCCCATCCTCCCTCCCACAACCCCTCCAGTAACCCTCTGTTCTCCATATTTAAGGAGTCTCTTTTTTTTTTTTTTTTTTTTTTAAATTTTTTTTTTCAATGTTTATTTATTTTTTGGGACAGAGAGAGACAGAGCATGAACGGGGGAGGGGCAGAGAGAGGGAGACACAGAATCGGAAAACAGGCTCCAGGCTCTGAGCCATCAGCCCAGAGCCCGACGCGGGGCTCGAACTCACGGACCACGAGATCGTGACCTGGCTGAAGTCGGACGCTTAACCGACTGCGCCACCCAGGCGCCCCTTAAGGAGTCTCTTATAGCCATGTTACTTTTACGGCACCTGTATTTACCTTTTCTGGATTTTTCTCCATATTTCTTCCAGTGATCTCTTTCTTGTAAAACTATAAAATTCTTCACACATATGAAGCATGTAAAAATAAGTGCTTATGTACTTATCATTTACTTTAAAAATCTATACTAATGTATCTGAGTCCCTCTCTAAATTCCAACTTGCTCTTTGCTCCTTTAATTGAAACTATTATCCTGAATTTGCTGTTAAGCACTTCCATGCATTTCTTTATAACTTTAATTTTACTACACAAATTCTATCGCTAAACAGTATGTATTTTTGTATGTTTGAAAATTTACAGAATTTATACTCTGAATATCTTTTGTAAGCTTATTTTTTTCCCATGTAATATTATTAATCTTTTGAGATTCATCTATGTTGATGAGTATATTTCTGGTTCTCTTATTTTTCTTATTGCAATTGCAGTGACAGCCCTTGTACATGTTCATTTTCTCCATGAGACTTCTTAAAAATTTATTACTATGTTTATTTATTTTGAGAGACAGAGAGACAGTATAAGTGGGGGAGGGGCAGAGAGAGAGAAAGGGAGACACAGAATCCGAAGCAGGCTGCAGGCTCTGAATGGTCAGCACAGAGCCTGATGCAGGGCTCAAACCCACAAGGCATGATATCATGACCTGAGCTGAAGTCAGAGATGTTCAGCTGACTGAGCCACCCAGGTGCCCCTAGAATTTTTCTTTTCTTTCTTTCTTTTTTTTTTTTTTTTTTTTTTTGCACAAGGATGTCTCAGATATTTACATAGACGTGAAGTCTCTGGATTGAGGGATTGGGAAATTTAACTTGATCAGTATTGGCAATTTGCTGTCCTAAGTAGCTTCTCACATTTAATGTTCTGTCAGGAGAATATGGGATTTTCCACTATTTCATTTATTTACCACCACTAGGTGTTGTCAGATAAGATGAAACACAATTTTAAAGTTCATTTCCATTGTTTACTAGGATATGAAGAACCTTTTTAAATTATCCATTTGAGTGTCTTTTGAATTTCTTGCTCATATCCTTAATTTTTAACTAGGTAATTTGTTTTTCTATGGATTTGTAAAATATGAATACAGATAGAGACTGATATATCCACAGGCAAAATAATGGCCCCTAAAGAGGTCTCTGTCCTAACATCCAGAACCTATGCATATGTTATCCTATTGGAAAAAGTGATTTTGCTGATGTGATTAAGTTGAAAACCTTGAGATGGGGAGATTATCCTGGATTATCTGGGTGTCATCACACAAATTCTTAAATGTGTAGGAGAGAGAGAGGCAGAGGTGTGTAGAGAGATGAGTTTGAAGGAGAGATGCAAAGCCTGAGAGGGACTCAACCCACCATTGTTGGCTTTCAAGATGGAGGAAGGAACATGGGTGGCATCTGGGAGTTGGGAATAGCTCTGAGCTGATAGCTAGCAAGGAAATGATGACCTCAGTCCTACAAATACAAGGAACTGAATTTTGTCAATAACCTTAATGAGCAAAGAAGCAGATCTCCTCTAGAGCATCTAGAAAGGCACACAGCTCTGCCAACCCCTTGATTTCAGCCTGGTGATACCTGAATCATACTTCTGACCACAGAATTATACTAATTTATGTTGTTGAAGCCACCAAATTTGTGGTAATTTGTGATGGCAGCAATAGGAAACTAATGCATACATGCAGAGGGTACTACTCCTTTGTGTACCTTGAATACATTTTCTTCCAATCTGTGGTGTATTGTTGTACTTTTAAAGTGCGTTTTAATGCACAGAAAGTTTTTTTTTTTAAGTTTATTTATTTTTGAGACAGAGAGAGACAGAGCATGAACGGGGGAGGAGCAGAGAGAGAGGGAGACACAGAATCGGAAGCAGGCTCCAGGCTCTGAGCCATCAGCCCAGAGCCCGACGCGGGGCTCGGACTCACGAACCGTGAGATCGTGACCTGAGCTGAAGTCAGACACTCAACCGACTGAGCCACCCAGGCGCCCCAATGCACAGAAAGTTTTAAGTACAAGGTGAGTTTAGATTCATATTTTTTTTTCTGTGCACTGCAAAAACAAATCCTTCCTATATACCAAGGTCATAGATATTTTCTACCCACAACATTGAGATGTTTAATCCAACTGGAAAACTAACACACTCATTTGTGTGTTAGACCTGCAGTTTATTTCCAATGGATAACAATTGTCCCAGTGTCATTTACAGTCTGGTCCATCCTTTCCTCACCAGACTGTCCCTCCATCATAGATAAGTTGACTTTTCTGTGGTTCTGTTTCTAAGCTCTGTTTTTTTTTTTTTTTAATGTCTGTCTGTTCCTAAACTAGTATTATAATATCTTAATACTTTCATTTTAATAATTGTTATTTTGTAGGCTGGGACCCCTACCTTGTTCTTTAATTATCCTGACTTTTCTTGGTCTTTTACTCTTCCTTATGAATTTTAAAATTAGTTTGCAAGTTCCCTAAAAACCATGTTGGCATTTGATTGGATTGTATTGAATTTATAGATTAATTTTAGGAGAACTGACATTTTTATCATATTGAGTTTTCCCATCCATGAACTTGGTTTATTTTTTAATTACTGAAGTCCTTTTTTTGTCTTTGAATACTGTGTTTTAATTTCATCTATATTGCATAAGATTTATGAACATTTTATATAATGCTTTTTAAGAAGTATATTCTCAACTGTTAATTCCTTATATCTAGAAATGTAGTTTTTTACAAAGATTTTGTTCCTAATAATATTCCCGAACTCTATTAACTCTACTAGCTTGGGTTGAGTTTCTTATGTTGACAGTTACAATAATTATAGCATCAATAAACAATATATTTAAAATTTTCTCATTTTAATAGGCTCCTTTTAGGACCTTGTGTACAATATTAAAAGGAATATTCACAGTGAGTGTCTTCATCTTGTTGCAGATTGAAAATAAATGCTCCCATCATTTACCTATAAGAATGTATTTGCTCAATCAGGTTTTAACAAGTTTCTTTCTATTAGTTTCCAAGTATTTATTTTTTAATGAACAGATGATGGTTTTATCAAGTGATTTTTCTGCATCTACTGAAAATGATTTTTAATCAGCGTATATCAAATTACATTAATAGGTATTTTTAATGAAAAAGATCTTTACATTCCTATAATAAACCAAACTTCTAATATTTTTATATGTGTAAAAAAACATGTTTTACTTTGCTTATATTTTATTGGGAATTTTTGTGCCCATAGTCGTGATATTAGTCTGAAGTTTCTTTGTGCTATCATCTTTAAATTTGCATATAAAGAGGAAAAGAAAGAAAAATGAGAATGAGAGAGGGAGTAAAAGAGACAAAGAATAAAACATGGCGAGAATGGTAAAATATTGATGATAATTATTGAATATGGATGATAGGCATACAAGATTTAATTATGGTATTCTCCACCTTTAGATGAATAGAAAACGATTTTTTAAAAATGCTTATTTTTGAAGGAGGGGAGAGAGAGAACAAGTCGGGGGGGGGGTGGTTAGGGGGTGGGAGGCAGACAGCTCTCTCTCTGGAGTCAGAGGATCCAAAGCAGGCTCAGCACTGACAGCAGAGAGCCCGATGCAGGGCTTAAACTCACGAACTGTGAGATCATGACCTGAGCTGAAGTCAGATGCTTTCCTGACTGAGCCACCCAGGTGTCTCTGATTTTTCTTTTTGTAAATTTCTTTACAAAATTTTAATTCCACTACAGTTAAACATACAGTATTACATTAGTTTCAGGTGTACAACATAGTGATTCAATTCTATACATTACTCCGTATTCATCCTGATGAATGTACTCTTTAATCTCCTTTACCTATTTTACCCATTCCCCCACCTATCTCCTCTTTGGTAACCATCAGTTCTGTATAGTTGAGAGCTGTTTTTTGACTTTTCTTTTCTTTGATCATTTTGTTTCTTAAGTTCCATATATGAGTGAAATCCTTTGGTATTTGTCTTTCTCTGACTTATTCCACTTAGCATTATGCTCTCCAGATCCATCCATGTTGTTGCAGATGGCAAGATTTCATTCTTTTTTATGACCGTAATATTTCATTGTGAGTATATACCGCATCTTTATCCATTCATCTATTGATGGGCACTTGTGCTGTTTGTGTAATTTATTGCAAATAATGCTGCAATAAAAATAGGGGTGCATGTATCTTTTCAAATTACTGTTTTCCTGTTCTTTGGGTAAATACCCAATAGTGGAATTACTGGACCATATGGTAATTCTATTTTTAATTTTTGAGGAACCTCCGTACTGTTTTCCACTGTGGCTGTACCATTTTGCATTCCCACCAAAGGTGCATAAAGGTTCCTTTTTCTCCACATCCTCACCAACACTTGTTTGAAAACAAATGATTTTTAATTCAGAATTTTCTAGAATCATTTTATCTGTAAAGATGTTATAGAGTACAGTTTCTAAAGAATACCTGAAGGATATTCCTGTCTTGAATACTACTTCTTAACTTTGATAAATGGTAAACTCTTTTGTGAAAATAGACTCAAATCCACTACTTGAAGGTGTTTGTTATTGGATCGTACATTTAAACAAAATTATACTGAGTTATATAAATAAAATAAACCTTATTAATTTCTATAACCAAATTTGTAATATTCCTCTTGGGACCTCACCCTTCAAGTTGCTAAGTCTGTTACTTGTGATTTAAACCCTCAGTTTTGCATGATATGAACTCTTTTGTTGCCCATTCTTCTCAAATGTGCATCAACGGAAGAGTTTTGTGGAGTATTGGCAGAACACTTGGAGACAATTATCCTCAAATAGGTGGTTTTTGTCATGACTGACTTATCTTTTTTGGTTACTGGACTGGTACCTGCTGAGGTGTGACAGGTCCTGCCTTGCCTTCTGAATTGTTTTTCAGCTGTCCACTGCTAACTGGGTCCAACTTTTTGCCTCTGTTGTAGTGTTCAGTATGGCTTTTTTTAAAAATTCATTTGCTTTTTCACTTTTTATTTTTTTAATTTACTTAAATTCAAGTTAGTTAACCTAGTGTAGTACTGGTTTCAGGAGTAGAACCCAGTGATTCATCACTTGCATGAAACACTCAGTGCTCATCCCAACAAATGCCCTCCTTAATGCCCATCAACTATTTAGCCCATTCCCCCACCCCTCTCCTCTCCAGCACCCCTCAGTTTGTTATTTGTATTTAAGAGTCTCTTCTGGTTTGCCTCCCTCTCTGTTTTTATCCTATTTTTCCTTCCCTTCCTCTATGTTCATCGTTTTGTTTCTTAAATTCCATGAGTGAAATCATATGATTTTTGTCTTTTTATGACTGACTTATTTCACTTAGCATACTACACTCCAGTTCCATTCATATTGCGAATGGCATGAATTCATTCTTTTTGATCACCAAGTAATATTCCAATGTGTGTGTGTGTGTGTGTGTGTGTGTCTGCATGTATACACCACATCTTTAACTGTTCATCAGTCAGTGGACATTTGGGTTATTTCCATAATTTGGCTATTGTTGATAGTGATATGAATATTGGGGTGCACGTTCCCCTTTAAATCAGCATTTTTGTATCCTTTGGATACCCAGTAGTGCAATCCTGGGTCATAGGTAGTTCTATTTTTAATTTTTTGAGGAATCTCCGAACTGCTTTCCAGAATGGCTGTATCAGATTGCATTTCCTCTAACAGTGCAAAAGGGTTCCCCTGTCTCCATATCCTCATCAACATCTGTTGTTGCCTGAGTTGTTAATTTTAGTCATGCTGACCAGTGTGAGGTGGTATCTCATTGTGGTTTTGATTTGTATTTTCCTGATGATGAGTGATATTACGCACCTTTTCATGTGTCTCTCAGCCATCTGGATGTCATCTTTGGAAAAGTGTCTATTCATGTCCTGCCTATTTCTTCATTGGATTGTTTTTTTTTTAATGTTTATTTATTTTTGAGACAGAGAGATGGAGCATGAATGGGGGAGGGTCAGAGAGAGAGGGAGACACAGAATCTGAAGCAGGCCCCAGGCTCTGAGCTGTCAGCACAGAGCCCGACGCAGGGCTTGAACCTATGGACTGTGAGATCGTGACCTGAGCCGAAGTCGGATGCTTAACCGACTGAGCCACCCAGGTGCCCCAATTGTATTGCCTCTTTTGGGAGTGTTGAGTTTGATAAGTTCTTTATGGATTTTGGATACTAACCCTTTGTCTGATATGTTGTTTGCAAATATTCTCCCATTCCAAAGGTTGCCTTTTAGTTTTGTTGATTGTTTTATTCACTATTCACTGTGCAGAAGTTTTTTGTTTTGTTTTGTTTTTTATCTTGGTGAGGTTCCAGTGGTTCCTGTTTGCTTCTGTTTCCATTGCCTCTGGAGACATGTCTAGTAAAGAGGTTGCTGTGGCTGAGGTCAAAGAGGTTGTTGCCTGTGTTCTCCTCCAGGATTTTGATGATTTCCTGTCTTACATTTAAATTTTTCATCCAATTTGAACTTATTTCTTTTTTTAATGTCTTACTTATTTTGAGGGAGAGAGAGAGTGAGAGAGCGAGCAGGGGAGGTGCAGAGAAGGAGAGTGAGAGGATCTCAAGTAGGCCTCAAGTAGGATCCGTGCTGAGCCTTGGTTGATCCTGTGACTTTGGGATCATGATCTGAGCCAAAATCAAGAGTCGGATGCTTAAGTAACTAAGCCGCCCAGGAGCCCTTTAAATTTATTTCTGTGTATGGTGTAAGAATGTGATCCAGTTTCATTCTTCGGCATGTTGC
The DNA here is from genome assembly GCF_016509475.1 of Prionailurus bengalensis. Lineage (NCBI taxonomy): Eukaryota > Metazoa > Chordata > Mammalia > Carnivora > Felidae > Prionailurus > Prionailurus bengalensis. The sequence continues at coordinate 37,431,382 of NC_057354.1, read as the reverse complement.
TGTCTAGTTTTCCCAACACCATTTGCTGAACATGATCTCTTTTTTCCATTGGATATTCTTTCTTGCTTTGTCAAAGAATAGTTGGCCATACATTTGTGGGTCCATTTCTGTGTTCTCAATTCTGTTCCATTGATCTATGTGTCTCTTTTTGTGCCAGTACCATACTGTCTTGATTACAGTTTTGTAATACAACTTAAAGTCCAGAATTGTGATGCCTTCAGCATTGGTTTTCTTTTTCTTTCCTTTTTGTTTTTTGAAGTTTATTTATTGTTGGGAGAGAGAAAGAGTAGGGGAGGGGCAGAGAGAATGGAGAGAGAAGCCCAAGAAAGCTCTGTGCTATCAGTGTAGTGCTTGATGCGGGGCTCCATCTCATGAACTATGAGACCATGACCTGAACTGAAATTGAGTTGAACACTTAACCAGCTGAGCCACCCAGGTGCCCCTGGTTTTCTTCTTCAACATTACTTTGGCTATTTGGGGTCTTTTGTGGTTCCATATAAATCTTAGAATTGTTTTTTTTTTTTTTTCTAGCTCTGAAGAATGCTGGTGTTATTTTGATAGGGATTGCATTGAATGTGTAGATTGCTGTTGGTAGTGTAGACATTTTAACAATATTCCATGAGCATAGAATGTTTTTCCGTCTCTTTGTGTCTTCTTTAATTTCTTTCATAAGCTTTCTGTAGTTTCCAGCGTACATATCTTTTACCTCTCTGGTTAGGCTTATTCCTGGGTATCTTATGGTACAGTTGTAAATTAAACTGATTTCCTTGATTTCTTTCTTCTGCTTCCTTATTGGTGTATAGAAATGCAAATGATGTCTCTGTTGGTTTTATATTCTGAGATTTTGCTGAATTCATGTGTTCATGTTTTTTTGGTGGAGTCTTTTGTTTTTTTCATGTAGAGTATCATGTATTCTGTGAAGAGTGAAAGTTTGACTTCTCCCTTACCAATTTGTGGGTTTTTTTTTATTTCTTTTTGTTGTCTGATTGCTGAGGCTAGGACACAGTATGGCTTCTTTATGATAAAATCAAGTCTTTGCCACACATCTGTTCCCTCTTCACTAAGGCACAGGGGAATTTCTGGGTTTTCTAGATGCCTTATGAAGACCATGAGGAAACAGAAGATCTTCAGACTTACTCTGTGCAAGTGCTATTTTTTTTCCTACATGTTTGATAAGACACCATAGAGTCTTTTAGAGAAGTGCCCTCCCCTTAAGGATACAGCAATGAATTGTGTTCATTCATTATTTTCCTGATGTTTTCAGGTTCCACTATAACTCTGTAGGAGTTGATATATTCAGTGGATTCCTTTTCCTACATACCACCATGAGGACTTGTGTTCTACCTTAAGAAGGGAGCACAGATAGATGCTTTTGACTTCTTAATCTTTTTTTTTCTCTTCCTAGAAATCCTCTCATTGCCCCCAGAATTCTCTGTTTAGCTCATATGGAGAGGCTCTACATCATAATTTTATTATCACCTCTCTTCTTTTACAGGTGTTTAAAACTTGAATAGTTTAGAAGGTTAATGAATATTCCACTTCTTTAAAAAAATATGGTTTGATTACACTTGCCAAAACCTTTAGAATTTAGTATGGCCTACATTTGTCTGACAAAATATGAGCAGAAGTAACCTGTATCACCTCTTGCAGAAGTTTTAAGGTAGAATGCACATTATGCCAAGTTTCCTTTCCCTGCGTTGGCAGTTATGGAATATGTTTCAAGGAAAAGTGTCCATCATCTTGGGTTCCTGAGTGACTACACTGAAAAAGCCCCTCTGTCTATCCACATAGGGCTGTATCATGAACAAAAAAAATAATGTTGTATTAAGTCACCGATATCAGGAGGTTATTTGTTACCGCTGAATAATCTAGATCATTCTGATTGACACCCAAACTTGTGATGGCTATTTTTCTATATTAATAAATGCATGTGTTAACAAAAGCCATTATAATCTGTTATGTAAAGCTGAGTGTGTTACTCAATCACTGATTGGGATTAATAAGTCAAAGAGTGAATTCTTTCTCTGAGAAGTTTTGAGAACCCAAAAATTTTGGGAGCAGTAATTATATTCATGATTGCCTTCTATCTTTTGAATAGCCTTTCTGTGTTTGGGAACATTTTTTTGTGAGGAGTCCTATCTTTCCAAAGTAGAAATCAGAACTGAGTAGGTTTTGACTTACATATACATGTGGGAGACATTGGTTTGGGACTAGGAGGAAATTGTAATGAGTAGGATTAGGATTTGCTTATGGGCAGCATCTGGATTTGGGAGATGGTAATGGTTTCAAAGTCAGATTCTTGTTATAGAGTGGCATGGCAGTCAGGATTCTATATATGGCTACCTAGAGATTGGTTACAATGAATTGACTTATGGAGTAGTGTGAGTTGAATAAGTTTGAAATCTGTGGGATTGGCAGGAAGGAACTCCATGGACATGGACCAAAACTGTTGTCAACAGGCAGAATTTATCACTTTTTTTTTGGGAAAGCCTCATCCCTGTTTTTTAGGTTTCTAACGGATTCAGTAAAGCCTACTCCAGCTTTATTCAGGAGAATTTCTCTTATTCAAAGTCCACTGACTAGGGACTTTAATTACATCTCCCATATCCCTTCATAGCAACACCTACACTAGTATTTAAACTGGGGGCTGTAACACCTACAGTGTAGCAACATCTACACTAGTATTTAAACTGGTGCCTGTAACCTAAGTAAGCTGGCATAATTAGAAAAAAAGCTATCATAAGTGACATTAGTGCATGTGGTCTAGAATAGTTGCAGTGAAGCCATGTTCCTTTCACTGTGTGATGTGACAGTGGTGTTGATTTTTTTTTATTGTAATTTAGCCTATTCAGCATGGGTTGTACTTTTTTCTGGAAGCTCACCCTTGTCTGTTCCTTTTGTTAAGTGCTAACTCTAATGCTACTAATATACTTTAATCCTTTTCTGATTAATCTATACAAGTGGATTTTGTTTATTTCAACTAAAGCACTTGCCTAATACCAAAATTATGAGGAGAAAAATCACCTTTTCCTCATAAGATTAAGATCCTTGGTCAAAATGACATTATAGAGATATCAGAGTTCTGTTTGCAGGCTAGTTTTTTCTATAAGTCATATTCTTTTGCTTTTGTGTTAGTAATTTCTGAAAGTCATGCCCTCACTATGGAATGATACTTCTCTGCTCCTCTATTTTTTCTCTGTGGGTGTCTTTGCAACAGAAATGGTTAGTGTAGTTATTGGAGATTTAAAAACCTTTTGGTCCATGGAAATGTTGACATCTCCCTTTTTCTGCTTGGCATGCTCACAGCAGAGGCTAAACTATAGATCATGTGGAAAATGGAAAAGGAAGAAAGGGAAGAATAATATAATTGAGTAGACATGATAGACTAAGGTAGACTAAGGAACAGAGTTTCTATTTGAATTGAGAAAAATGGAATGATAGATTATAATTTTTTCCTATATACATATACACATGCAGTATTTTTTCTTGGTTCTTATGACATTTCATAAAACAACTTTTAAGACAATCATACCTCAATGCTCTTGCTCTAAGTTAATGGTGTTTTACAGATCCATGTATCTGTGTATATTCATACATGTATATATTGGTTAAAACATATCCTCCTTACAACAAAATGGTGAAGAGCACAACTTATGGAAACAAACTGCCTCATTTTAAGTTATACATTTGTCCTATTATAACCATTTTAAGTGTACAGTTTTGTCACATTAAGTACATTAACATTGTTGTGCAAACATCGCCATTATCTTCAGAACTTTTTTTTTTTATACCACAGTGAAACTCTGTACCCGTTAACTCTCCATTTTCCTCTTTCTCCGGCCCCTGGCAACTACCATTCTACTTTCTGTCTCTATGAATTTGACTATTCTAAGTATTCATCTAAGTGGAATCCTACCAATATTAATACTTTTGTGTCTGGTTTATTTCTCTCCACATGATGTCTTCAAGGTCATCTGTGTTGCAGCATGTATGAGAACTTTATTCCTTTTTAAGGCTGAATAATCCATTGTACGTATATACTGTGTGTGTTTATCCATCCGTCCGTCCATCCATCAATTGACATTAGGTCATTTCCATCTTTTGGCTATTGTGAATAATGCTGCTTTGAACATGGGTATGTAAATATGTTTGAGTTTCTGATATCAATTCTTTGTGTGTGTGTGTTCAGAAGTGGAATTTATGAACCATATATATTCCATATATATGTTTGGTTTATTGAGGAACTGCTATACTACTCACAACGGCTGAGCTGTACTGTTCTAATATTCCCACAAGAAGTGCATAAGTGTCTCATTTTTTTGATCCCAACCAATTGGTATTTGGCATTTGATCCTAGAGATACTGCCCTCCTAGGGCTACACAGTTTCTAGAGATAGCAGTGACTCCCCTGTGAGAACACTTTTTATATACAAACCAACCAATCCAAAGCCTACATCTCTAACCTTCTTAATCAAACTCTCACACAGTAAGCCAATATTCTTTCTGCTATAAATCACCTGAGGGCCAGATACTGGATAACTAGGGACCATGTCTATAGTCTAGAGCCTGTTGAAATAATTCAAACCATCCAATCCCAAATTTGGTATACCTACACTGCCTTACCCATTCCTCCCCAGGAAAAACCCAGTAAAAACTCTGGGCCATGTTCTCTCTGTTATTCCTTTGTCTTGCATCCATTCTTTGTCATATGGTTCTGAATGACGTGCCGTGATTCCTGTTTCTAGAAATCATTGAGTGTAAAGTTTTTCATGACTTTGCATGTCTAAGTATCTTATCACACATGATTAATGTAATCAATACATTTTTAGAACCGAAGTGTTACTGTGGTTTGATATTGATCTCTTTAATAACTGTTGTTGTTAAGCATCTTTTTATATGTTTATATGTAATTTGTATATCTTTGGAGAAATGTCTAAGTCCGTGGGTTTTCTAATTGAGTTGTTGGGTTTTCTTTGCCTTTTATTTATTCATGGAACTATTTACAAATATTTTCTCCCATTCTGTTGCCATTTCCACCTGTTGATAGTCCTTAGTACACAACTTTTTAATTTTTATAGAGTCCAGTTTGTCCATTTTTTTCTTTTGCTGGTTTTGGTGTCATATCCAAGAAATGGACTTTCTCTTTATGTTTTATTCTTAGAGTTTTATAATTTTAGCTCTTATATATGGACCTTTGATCCATTTTGAGCTAATCTGTGTATGGTGCTAGTTAAGGATCCAACTTCATTCTTTTGCATGTGGATATCCAGTTCTCCCAGCATTATATGTTGAAAAGACGGTCTTTTCTCCACTGAATGGTCTAGGCATACTTGTCAAAATCATTTGATCTTAAATGCAAGAATTTCTGGAATATTTTACTCCTTTGGCCTGTCTCTTTATGCCACTGCCATACTGTTTTGATTACTATAGATGTGTAGTAAGTTTTGAAACCAAAGTGTGAAAATTCTAACTTTGTTCTTTTTTATTATTTTGGGTATTTGAGAGTTCCTTGAGATTCATTATACATTTTAGAATAAATTTTCCCGTTTCTGCAAAAAAAATGTCATTGGAATTTTAAGAAGGGTCACATTGAATCTATAGATTGCTTTGGGTAGTATTGGCATCTTAACAATTAAGTCTTCCAGTCCGTGTACACAGGATGTCTTTCCATTTACTTGTGCCTTTAATTTCTCTCAGCAACATTTTGCCTCCTTGGTTAAGTTTACTTAGAAAGTGTTTTATTCTTTTTAATGCTATTATAAATGGAATTCTTCATTTCCTCTTTTCATTGTTCTTTTGTAGAAATGTAACTAATTTTTTTTGTATCCTGCAGCTCAGCTGAATTTGTTTATTCTAACAGACTTTTTCTGTGTGTGTGTGTGTGTGTGTGTGTAATTAGGTTTCTGAACATAAGATCATGTCTTTGAGAAAAGAGATAATTTTATTTTTTCACTTAAATACCTTTTTATTTTCTTACCTAATTGCTTTGGCTACAACTTTGAGTACTATGTTAAATGCAAGTGGCAAAATCAGTTGTTCTTGCCTTGTTCCTGATAGTAGAGGAAAAATTTTCAGTCTTTTACTTTCAAATATATTAGTGTTAGCTGTGGATTTTTCTTAAATGACCTTTATTAAGATGAGGTAATTTCCTTCTATTCCTAGTTTGAGTGTGTTGATCATGAAAGGGTGTTGAATTTTGTCAAATTACTTTTTTGCATTGAGATGATTATGTGGTTCTCCCCCTCTTCCATTACTAATGTGGTGTTGATTGATTTTTTTTTTGTATGTTGAGCCATCTTTGCATTACAGGAATAAATCTCACTTTGTCAGTGTGTACAGTTCTTTTAACATGGTACTGAATTCAGGTTGCTACTGTTTGTGTAGCCACAGCCCAGCAGACTGTAAGCTAAGGCAGGGTGATAGTCTGTTCAGAGAGTCTGAAGAAGAGACCTGGAGTTGGTGATTGAGACATAGGTTTACTGGGGGAACTTACGTACGAGAAGTTTAGAGGTTGCTGAATGGACAAAGCATCTGTTGCTGGGATCTACATGCAGCAAGCTTTTATGGCATAGCAATTTAGCCGAGTAACTATCTGTAGCCTGTCTCCTTGCATGACCAGCATTCCAAGAGCAAGGTCTGCTGTCTAGACATTCTTCATTACAAAGGAGACACTCTGCATTGGCCACACCAAGAACCTCTGACCTTGAAAGGTGAAGGACAAATCCTTCTACGTATTCTACCTGATGGGAATATAAAGGGAGGATAGGATCCCTACATTATCAAGATAGTGATTAAAAGGAACATTCAGGGTGTACTTGCACAGACTTGCTATCCAGCATGTATCATACTGCATTTTATTGAGGGTTTTTTGCACCAATATTGACAGGAATATTGGTCTTTAGTTTTCTTATAGTGTCTTTGACTTTGATATCAGGGTAATGCTGGCCTCAGAGTAACTTCAACCGTATTTCTTTCTTTTCAGATTTTGTGAGAGTTTAAGGAATATTGGTGTTCATTCATTCTTTAAAGATTTAATAGAATTCACCAGTGAAGCCTTCTGGTCCCAGACTTTTGTTGTGGGGGAAGGTTTTGATTGCTGACTAAATCTTTTTACTAGTTATAGGTCTGTTCATATTTTCTGTTTCTTTTTTCAGTTTTAGTAGGTTGGGTGTCTGTACAATTTCTCTATTTCATCCAGATTACCCATTTTGTTGGCATTCAGTTCATTGTACTTTTTTACTCCTCCCACCTTATTGAGGTATAATTGACAAATAAGAATTCTATGTATTTAAGGCTTACGATATGATGTTTTGACACACACATACATTATGAAATAATTACCACAGGCAAGCTAATGAGCATACCCATCACTTCACATAGTATAGTGAGAACACTTACAATCCATTCTTAGCAAGTTTCAAGTATACAATACAGTTGTTACTAACTATAGTCATTATGCTGTACATTAGATCTCCAGAACTTCTGCATTCTGCTTAACTGAAACTTTGTACCCTTTGACCTCTGTATTTCTCTCACTGCAGTCCCTGGAAACTGCCATTCTATTCTCTGCTTCTGTGAGTTCAAATTTGAGATTGTACATGTGAGAATCAGGCATTATTTGTCCTTCTGGGTCTGGTTTATTTTACTTTATCACCTTCCAGGTTTATCAGTATTGTTGCAAATGACAGGATTTCCTTCTTCAAGGCAGAAAACTATTGCATCATCTATCTATGGATTTAGATAGGATTGCATATATACATGTCTATATGTGTATATATGCAATGTGTTTAGAAATTGTATAGTCAGTATCTCCATATAATGTATATAATGTGTATATATATACAGCGTGTGTATATGTGTGTGTATATTATATATGTGTGTGTGTATACACACACACACACACACACACACAGTTTTCTTTTGCCATTCATTTATCAGTTAATACTTAGGTTTGTGGAAACCTTGACTATTGTGAATAATGGTGCAATGAATATGGTGGTGCAGACATCTCTTTGAGACACTGATTTTTGTTTCCTTTGGGTATATATATATATCCAGAAGAGGGATTGCTGGATCATATAGTCATTCTATTTTTAATATTTCAAGGAACCTTCATGGTATTTTCCATAGAGGTTGTATCAACTTACATTTCTGCCAATAATGTATAAGGGTTCACTTTTCTCACCCTTGCCAACATTTGTTATTTCTTTTTTATGAGTATGAGGTGGAACTTCCTTGTGATTTTCCTTTGTATTTCTCTGAGGATTAGTGATATTGAACATCTTTTCATGTACCTGTTGGCTATTTGTGTGTCATATTGAAAAACCATCTATTCAGTTTCTCTGCCTGTTTTTTTAAATTGCATTGTTTGTTTTGTTGCTATTGAGTTTCTTCTATATCTTAGAAATTAAATACCCATCAGATACATGGTTTATATTTTCTCCCATTCAATAAATTATTTTTTAATTTTGTTGATTATTTCCTGTGTTGTGCAGAAGCTTTTTAGTTGTTTTTTTTTTAATTTTTTTTTCAACGTTTATTTATTTTTGGGACAGAGAGAAACAGAGCATGAACGGGGGAGGAGCAGAGAGAGAGGGAGACACAGAATCGGAAACAGGCTCCAGGCTCTGAGCCATCAGCCCAGAGCCCGACGCGGGGCTCAAACTCACGGACCGCGAGATCGTGACCTGGCTGAAGTCGGACGCTTAACCGACTGCGCCACCCAGGCGCCCCCGAAGCTTTTTAGTTTAATGTAGTCCCACTTGTTTATCTTTGCTCTTGTTGCTTGTGCTTTTGGTGTCTTATCCAAAATATTCTTTCCAGGACCAGTGTCCGGGAGTTTTTTCTGTTTTCTTGTAAGAGCTTTACAGTTTCAGGTCTTGTATTGAGGTGGTTAATCCATTTTCAGGTAATTTTTGTCAGTGGTGTAAAGAAGATTGTTACATTCTTTTGCTTGTGAATATCCAGTTTCCCCAGCACCATTTATTAAATAGATTACTCTTTCTCCATTATGTGTTGTTGGCACCTATGTCAAATATAGTGGACTGTAAATGTGCAGGTTTACTTTTGGCTCTTTGTTCTGTTAGTCTGTGTCTTTTTTTCCAGATTAAAAAAAATTAAGTTTAATCTTGAGAGAGACAGAGAGAGAATGAACAAGTTGGGGAGGGGCAGAGAGAGGGGGAGAGTGAAAATCCCAAGCAGGCTCCATGCTGTCAGAACCCAATGTGGGGCTCAAACTCACAAACCTGAGATCATGACCTGAGCCAAAATCAAGAGTGGGATGCTTAACCAACTGAGCTACCCACGCGCCCCAGTCTATGTGTCTTTTTATGTCGGTACCATTCTGTTTTCATTACTAGCTTTATAATCCATTTTGTAACAAGAAATGTGATAGCTCTAGCTTTGTTCTTCCTTCTCAAGATTCGTTTGGCTGTTCAGGGTCTTTTATACTTATTACAGTTTTAGAATTTTGTTCTGTTTCTGTGAAAAATGTCATTGGAATTGTGATAGGGATTTCAGTGCATTTGTAGGTCACTTTGTGTACTATGGACATTTTATATTCTTCCAATCCAGTTCTTCCAGTTCTTCTACTTATTGGCATCCCGTTTGATTGCTTTCATTGAGCTCTTCTAGTTTTCATTTTACTAGTCTCTCAGCTACTTGGTTAAATTCCTTCCTTAGGTTTCCTAAGTTTGTTTATTTTGAGAGAGAGAGAGAGCGCGCGCACACACACGAGCGCATGGGAGAGGGGCAGAGAGAGACTCCCAAGCAGGCTCTACTATGAGCATGGAGCCTGATGCAGGACCCGATCTCACAAACCATGAGATCAAGACCTGAGCTGAAGTCAAGAATCAGATGCTGAACCCACTGAGTCAGCCAGGAGCTCCTATTCCTTAGTTTTTTATGTTACTATAAATGAGAATGCTTTAATTTCTCTTTCAAGTAGTTTGTTGTTAGTGTATAGAAACATAATTAATATTTATATGTTGATTTTGTATCCTGTGACTTTTCTGAACTTATACATTTTTTTTTGTACTCTTTAATGTTTGCTGTATGTAAGCACATGTCATCACAGGTAGACAATTTTACTTCTTTCTCATTTGGATACCTTTTATTTATTTTTCTTGACTAATTGCTCTGGCTAAAACTACAAGTACTATGTTGACTAGAAGTGGCAAGAGTGGTCATCCTTGTCTTATTCCTGAAAAATATTCCAGCTTTTGCTGTTGGTATGATTTTAACTGTGAGCTTATATGTCACTTGTATTATGTTGAAGTGCACTCCTTCTATACCTAATTTGTTGAGTCTCATGGAAAGATGTTGTATTTTATTGAGTGCTTTTCTGCCACCTTTTGAGACCATATAATTTGGATCCTTCATTCTGTTAGTGTGATGTATTCCATTTATTGATTTGTAGACATTAAACCATCCTTGTATTCCAGGGATAAATCCTACTTGATTGTAGTGTGCGATCCTTTTAATGTGCTGTTTAATTCAGTGTGCTAGTATTTTTGAGGATTTTTGCCTCTGGGTCATCAGAAATAGTGGCATGTAATTTTCTTTCCTTGAAGAAGTGTCCTTGTCTGACTGTGGTATCAGAGCAATGCTGGCCTTGTAATATAGGTTTAGAAATGTTCTTTCCTCTTTAGTATTTTAGAAGAGTTTGAGAAAGATTGGCCTTAATTGTTCTTTACATGTTTGGTAGAGTTCATCTGTGAAGCCATCTGGTCCTTGGCTTTTGTTTACTGGGAGGTTTATTGATTAAATCTCCTTCCTCATTATTGATCAAATTTTCTATTTCTTAATCCAGTCTTGGTAAGTCATGTTTCTAGAAATTTGCTTATTTATCTAATTAGTTGGCATGTAATTGTTGTGGTGGTGCCAGTATCTGAGGTACATGTGATGATCACCCATGGAACGGGAGTCTGGGTCTCTGGAGCTTGTCACAGTGACTCAGGCCTGCAGATGGGGTGGAGTGGAGAGATACAGAAGTGTGGACCCAAGTGTAATAGAGTGCATTAGTGGTCTGGGCCCTGGGGATAGGGCACAGCGGCAACACAGTCCCAGGAATGGGAAGTTGCAATTGTGACTCAGGTCCTAGAAGGCAGGGCACTGAGCAGTGGGAGCATGACTTCCATGGTGGGGGAACCAGGGGACAGTGTGCACCACAGAGCTGCTCCTGCCTCATGGATCGTGAAACACTGTGACATCCTGAACTCAGAGAGAAGGGTACAACCACAACTCAGTCCTCTGGGGACAGATCTCAGTGGAGCAATAGCCATAGCCATGGGGAGGAGACAAAGTGGTATGGATTCCAGGAAGTTTCATCAGCTGGGTTCAGCATTAGAGAATGCTATGAGGGTTCTTGGTAGCAGAAGCTGTAGATGTCTATGGTAATGATGAGAATTGTTGGAGAGCTTCTTGCTTTTCTGTCCTCTATAGGGTGAAATTTTTCCAAAGGGATCCCTCTGGTCTCCAGGGTACTGCAGACTAAGGGATGGGAGAACGTATGTGAATTTCTTCCTATCTTTTCAATGTGACCATCCTCAGTTTTTGTGATCCATTTTCTGCTGCTTTGTTGCAGTTCAGAGCTTTCCCAGAGCTATTTCCAATCAGTTTATAATTGTTTATTCATTTTTTTTTTTTTGTCTTGGGGAGATGAGCATTAGGACCTCCTGGTCTGGCATCTTGCTGATGCCACTAAACTATTTATTTATTTATTTATTTATTTACTTACTTATTTAATTTATTTAATTTATTTACTGCCTTATTCCACTGTCTAGGACTCCACTGCAATGTCGGATACAAATCATGAAAATGGACACCCTCTTCATGTTATTGATCTTAGTGGGAACACATTCTGTTTTCATCATTAAATACGTTAGCTGGAAGGTTTTTGTAGATGTCCTTTATCAAGTCCTCTTCTATTCCTAGTTTGCTTAGAGATTTTATTAAGAAAGTTAGCTAGATTTTGTCAGATGTTTTTTATCTACTGAAATAATCCTATTTCTGGAGTATTTTTAATGTGAATTGCATTGATTTTTTGAATATTAGACAAATCATGTGGTTTTGTTAAAATGCTGTTGATCATGATGTGTTATTCTTGTGTATTGTTGGATTCAATTTGTTAAATTTTCATTTATAATTTTGCATCTTGGTTTGAGAGATATGGTCCATAATTCTTCTTTCTTATAGTATCTCATTCTTACTTTGACATCAGCATCATACTGACCTCATAGAATAATTTATCTTTTTCATAGAATGACTTTTGAAGTAATCTTTCTCTTTAATTTTTAGAAGTTTCTGCAGAATTTGTATCATTTTTCTGTATGTGTAAGAAATCACAAATATACAGCCACCTGGGACTGACGTTTTCTAGTAAAAAGTTGCAGCTTTAAAGTCCATTTCATTAACAGATAGAGGGTTTTATGGGTCATATGTTTCCTCTTTATGGAATTTTGGTAGTTTTTGTATTTTAAGAATTTGTTTTTAACTTCTTGGCATAACATTTTATATAATATTTCCTTAAAAATTATATTTAGAAACTGTAATCTCACTTCTGTCATTATTGGGAAATTATGCCTTCACTGTTTCTTTCCTCTGTAGTGTGGCTAGATTTATTACTTACTGGTGTCTTCAAGGAACCAGGTTTTCATTTCATTGATTTGTCTCTATTTTTGTTTGTATTTCACTTATTTATACATTTATCTTTATTATTTTTCTCATTAATTTGACTCTTTTGCCCTTTTTAAAGCTTTTTTTTTCCTTCTAATTTTATGTAGAAGCTTTGGGCATTTGAGAGCTTTCATTTTTTCCTAATACACATTTCTATAAACTTGCCCCTGATTGCTGTGTTAGCATTGCACAAATTTTGGTATTTTGGTTTTAATTTTTATTTAGTTAAAAATACTTCATAACTTTTTAAAATTATCTTCTAAACTGTGGGATTATTTAGACTGTGTTACTTTTAGGGATGCCTGGTGGCTCAGTCAGCTAACTGTCCAACTCTTGATTTTGGGTCGGGTCATGATCTCCCAGTTCATGAGATCAAGCCCCATTTGGGGCTCTGCACCAACAGTGCAAACCCTACTTGGGATTCTCTCTCCCTCTCCCCCACTCATTCTCTCTCCTCTTTTTTACCCTCTCTTTCTCTCTCTAAATAAATAAACTTAACACTCTATTTGAAAATTCTTTTATTTTCTAAATATTTGGGGGGAATTCTCCAGAGTCTTTGTTATTCTAATTTAATTCCAGTAGGTTGAGAGAAAATACTTTGCATGACTTTGGTTTTTTTTTAAAATGCATTTAGATTTGTTTTATGACCCATAATACCTATTTTGATTTTACGTGCTCTTGGAAAGGTTGGGTGAAGTGTATAATTAAGATTGTTGATTATGCTATTCAAATATTCTATTTTTTATTGTATCTACTTGTTCGACTTTTATTGATGGAGGAGTATTGAAATCTCAAGCTATCATTGTAGATTTGTTTGCTACAGATTTCCATTTTAACATTCTATTACAAACAACAATGTTGTTTGCATATTTGTGTGATTGATTGTGTAATAGTTTTCTATTGTTTCCAAAACAAATGACCACAAACTTAGCAGTTAAAATAACACCCTTTTATTATCTCAGTTTTTCTAGGTCATAAATCTGGACATGGCATACTGGGTTCTCTGCTTATTGTCTCGTAAAGTGGAAGCAACAGTGTCAGCTGGGCTCAGCTGAGGTCCTGTTCCAAGCTTACTCAGGTTGCTTGTGGAATTTAGTTTCTTGTAACTGTTGGAGTCCCCACTGCGCCCCCCCTACCCCCCCCCTGCACCCCCCCAGGCTTTTTTCCAGGCTGTCTCCTAGGGGTTGCTACTAGACATACTAGAGGCCACCCTCAGGTTCTGCCCACATGGTCATCTCACAGCATGGCAATTTCCCTTTTTTAAAAAGGGCTCATGGGGTGCCTGGGTGGCTCAGTCAGTTAAGCATCTGACCCTTAATTTTGGCTCAGATCATGATCTCATGGTTTTTGAGTTCAAGACCTAAGTTGGGTTCTGCGCTGACAGTTCAGAGCCTGGGATTCTCTCTCTCTCTCTCTCTCTGCCCCTCCCCTGCTTGCTCATGCTCAACTCTCTCTCTCTCTCAAAGTAAATAAAAAAGGGCACAGTACCCCTTTTAAGGTCATTAGGTCAGGCCCACCTAGGATAATCTCTCTTTTCATTAACTCAAATTCAGATGGTTAGAGACCTTACTTACATCAGCAAAATCCCTTCAAATGACCACATAATATAATCTAATTATAAAACAAAGATCATGTTATATTCACAGGTCCCACCCACGCCTAAGGAGTGGGAATTATATAAGGACATGTTTCATTGGAGGTCATCTTAGAATCCTGACTACACCACTGATTGTATGAGCAGAAAAATAATCTGAAATGATACACACCAAGGTGTAATAGTTATTTCATTAGAAATGTGATGAGTTGGGGGGTGGGGAGTAGATGGGAATGAAACTGAGAGGTTAAAAAGAAAGAAAAAAAAACCTGCAGTAAATAGGGGCAAAATGCAATATAAAATAAAGTAAATGTGTAGACTATAGAATCCTACTGTATAATCATAGGATAAAAATGCCACCTTTTGAATCTGTACATGGACTAAAACTGGAAAGTTGTATTAGAAAAATAAAAATACTTTGACTTCAGGATGGATCTTTTCCCTAGAATTTTTACTTTAGTAGAAACTTTTCAATTTCAACAATAAAATATTTTTTAAAACCCAGCATCAGTCTTGAAATCTTGGTTCCTTTTAGAGATATTAGCAGTTCATGGGAAAAATTTATTTTTTATTTCAAGTATTTTCCTTATACAGAGAATGAAAATAAGGCAGTTTCATGATGACAAAGAGGTAAAGGATCCTTGTGAGAAATCAGTTTCTGAAGGATAACAACACAGCATGCCTTTGATTTTCCATAGGATGTCACCATTTGAGGTAATCTAATTCATCTCATCCACTAATACTTGAGTGAATATGGATGCGAAAGCATGTTAAGTTCGAGTTACTTGAAGATGAAGTTGTTTTCTATGGCTGTCGTTAGGCACGTGGAAGCCTTGATTTTGAGCAAGAATTTCTCTTTTTTTCTCCTCCACACACATTATATTAAGCTGTCACTCACAGCCACAGCAGGAATTCAAGACTGTCTTGGAATAACATGGATGACAGCAGCTCTCTCACGGTATGTAGCTCTCAAAAAAAATCGTCACGTCACAACAGACTTTCTTTTGATGTGTTCAGTATTTCCAGAGCCATCTTACAATGACAAATTAAGACATTTGTACAATGAACTCTGACCTTGGTGTGAATGCAGCTGTCCCTCATCCTATGTAATTTTTCATTTTTTCTGGGATGCATCTTTGAATAATGCTCCCCAAATGCCTTGAATCTCTGCAAAAGCAACTCGCCCACAACTAGTAGTTGAGAATAAGCTCTGCATTTCCTAGCTCAGCCAATGTACCCCCCTGTTGAAAGAGGCTTAGGTATGAAGCTGAACTCTGAAGAGTGTAACTGTGGAAAATTGAATTCTGGAATTACTGCTTTGCAAAACTTACTATATAATAGCTTTGAAACACCATATCATTTAATGTAAACTTTTGCTTCCTGATAAAATCGGCTATAATTATTTTTTTCTGTGACCACAAATAGTCGTTTTCCTCTCATTTTATTGTAGGTCGAAGCCTGTTATTTTTTTTAAAATAACAATTATCGACCAACATAGTATTTGACAAGGTTTTTCTTAAATCAGTTAATTAATCAGGGCAAAGGTAATCTGTGAATTGTACAGAGCTCATCCAAGATGCAAATTAACTATATGGAATAGAACCAAATGTATAGAATTTTTTTCTTGTTATTTTGAGATTCTCACTAGAGTTTTTACATTTCCAAAAGTAGTTTTTCACTTAAGATGTATTTATTGAATTTCTTATTTGTGGCAGGCATTTGCTTGTATTAGGGTATGAAAGTGAACAATACAGGTTGGATCTTTGCCTTCACAGAGCATACAACCTTCCTGTGGGAGACACTTAACTTATATATGTCCTATGACTGCTATGATCATGTGTTTTGCTAGCATTTGGTGAGTACCCATTACTGCATTTCATTGGTCAGGCAGTCAACATTCACTACCTGGTATGTGCCAGGCATCATGCTGAAATTACATAAATACATAAGGAACTAAAATAACAGAAAAGAGACTCTTAGATGTAATTAAGGGTCCACATGATAAATTCAGACATTGTAATATGTAAAATGTAGCAGGTTACTGAGGAAAATAGAGCATACTCTTGCTTGTTTTATGTATGTATGTGTATATGTGTGTATTCTCTCTACCTAGCCACCCACCCACCCACCCATCTATTTATTGGTGGGAAAAACAGTCAAGATTGAATAAGGAGAATTCCAGAGAGGAGATAACCCTTTCTCAAGAGAGAAAGTGGAAACATGCAAGGACTTTTGCTCTAAGTTCAGAACTAGAAAAGAATCACTTATACTGCTTTCTGTTAAATCAGGCCAGAAAACCTAAATTCAACAGGTAGAGAAATAACTCCATGCTTTGAATGGGGCTGTTGTGAAATCACATTGCAAAAGGATGTGGATATGTAGAGGGAAATAATTGCAGCCAATTTTTTATTGCAAACAACCTACTATTTTCTGGCTAGTGTACGACAAAATTCACTCTGCTTATCAGATGCCTAGGACATACTGTTAAGAGATAGAGGGGTGCCACATTAACCACAATATGACTTTATTCAGTCATCCTGCAAACCATTTTTTTTCCTGTTACTCCTTCCCTGAGGCATTGCCTGTGATAATTTTCTAATGTTTCAGAAATTCTAGTGTCTGGTCCACTGCTTTTTCTTTTTCCTATTTTAGTGTTCTCAAGCTACAGATTAGTCCCCTAACTTAATTGAACTATGGAGCATTTATTGGAAATATTAGAGCGTATAAAATTATATTCTCTAATTTCTATAATAGCTAGTGATAGGGAAACCTGCACATTGTGAAAAGGATTGGGAGGGGGGAAAAAAGGAGAAAGGCCATGAGTGTAAAGACAGTCAAGAAGTAGCATCCTTGCCACCTTGTGGAGGTTTCTGAAATTGCATTATTCCAAAACACTGAAAATATGGCTACTGTGCACGTCTTTGTATAAATTTCTGTGTTGGCTGCCAGTGAGGGTAAAATGAGCTGTGCCTGGTAAAGAGTCCTCTCCACATGGCAGAACTGAACAGAGCAAGTTTATCCACCTAATTTTGTCCCATTTCCAACCCTGTCATCAGCTTCATCTCAGGAGTGATAGGGAAATGTCTGAGCCTCATCCTTGTATCAGGATTTTAGAGGCAGAAGAAACCTTTGAGTGCATCTAACTCAGAGCTTTATGTTAGGTAGATTGTTTTTAAACCACTACAGTGTGCGTGCAGAAAAATATATGGATCATAACTTAGTAGCTCAATGAGTACACAAAATGAGCACAGCATGTAGCCTGCACCCAGAACAGGAAATAGAAAATTACCAACACGCCAGAAGCTCACCTCATGTTCCCTTCCTGTCACCACTGATCCCCCTCTCTCTTTATCCTGACTTCTGTCATCATGGGTGTGTTTAGCTTATTTGTGAACTCCTTTTAAGTGGAATTCTACCATTCTCTTTTTGCATCTGTCTTGCCCACTCAACATCATCTGTGAGATTCATTCTTGTTATATAATCTTGTGGATTATTCATCACTGTTTAATATGGAAATGCATGATTACATAATTCACTTCTATAGTTTATGGTCTATGGTCACTTGGGTTGTTAGCAATTTTAACTGTCAAAAACTATCCTCCTATGAACATTCTGGCACACATCTTTAGGTACACATAAGCTTGTATTTCTATTGCATATCTGTCCATGAGTAGAATTTAGGGCCACATGTATGGATGTGTTTGACTTTAGTAAATTCTACCAGTTTTCCAAAATGGTGGTACCAAATATAGTCACATTGGGGGTTATGAGCTTTGAAGGCACAGTTCAGTCCATAATATTATGGACTCCTGTTTTTTGTTTTGTTTGTTTTTAGCTTTTATTTTCAGTGATTTATAGGAAATTGCAAAGACATGTGTAGAGAGGTCCTGTGCACCCTTCATCCAGCCTCCCCCTAACATTAAAATTGTGCATATTTTTTTTTTAATTTTTTTCAACATTTATTTATTTTTGGGACAGAGAGAGACAGAGCATGAACGGGGGAGGGACAGAGAGAGAGGGAGACACAGAATCCGAAGCAGGCTCCAGGCTCCGAGCCATCAGCCCAGAGCCTGACGCGGGGCTCGAACTCACGGACCGCGAGATCGTGACCTGGCTGAAGTCGGACGCTTAACCGACTGCGCCACCCAGGCGCCCCTAAAATTGTGCATATTTTTGTTAATAAGCAGGCAAAGAGGCAAAGTGATGTGACTGAGACTTTACTGCTAGTGAATTACAAGGTTATAATTGAAGTGTAGTCTTCCTGATGACTGCTAAAAAGCTGTACAAAGTTCTTTTTAACATAGTCTGAGTTTACAAAATCCTTTTATGTTTTTAAAATTATGTAGTCTATAGGACCTCTCAGTAAAAGACCAAGAACGTTTATTTTCTAGGATTTGGGGGAGAGGTTACCATTGAGCCTGGTTTGGGATCATTATTCGATAGATGGTAGTTATGTATTATTGATAGCAACAGCATCATTCCATGTGGTAGGCATTTTAATGTCCATTTCTTAGAACATTGTAATGCACAAAGAGAAATGGTCTTTTAAGGGACCAAGTTAATAAGTCACAGAGCCTGGACTCCATTTCTTAGAACATTGTAATGCACAAAGAGAAATGGTCTTTTAAGGGACGAAGTTAATAAGTCACAGAGCCTGGACTTGAACCTCTGACCCTACACTTCAGTTGCCGACAGTGATAACTTCCTTGATAATACACACTCTATTGCCTTTCTTCCCTTCCCTGTCTCAGTTCTCCACCCCCCCCCCCCATCAGTATCATTTGGTAACACATCCCAAATAAAGGACTTGGGCAAAAATTCTTTCTTGAGATCTGCCCCTGGGAGAATCTAAGCTAAAACACTCATCACAATTTTTTCTACATTCAACTATCTCCTTAATTTTTGTTCTGGTCCAGAAAATAACTTCCAAAGAATGTTTCTGTGTGATCCTCTCAAGACCTCTCCATTGTTGTTGACACGTTAGCATATGCATGATCAGTTCTTTCTGAAGGATTGATATTTCCTGTGGCTACTCTCTTCATCTCCCAGTTTTTATCCATATTAATTGCTTGAAGGACTCTGGCTTGGGGAAGGGTTGAGTTTTTTACCTGACCTTTCTATCAGGAATATTTGTGTATTACAGGAAAGTCCTCTCTCATTCCTTGACCTCAGGTACTCTTAAGAGAAAGCCCTTGTATGTTAGAAATAAAGGTCATGCCTTCTACAATTACAGCTAATCCTGAAGCATGAGAGTTTAACTAATGGTTAAATCCATATTAAGTTTAATTACAAATAGATGAGTATACAGCATTCCAAACCATGCCCCAATGATTTATGGGATACAAACGTGCTGGAATATTGCTGTTTAAATCCAAAGCAGGAGAAGAGGCTCAGCAATCACAAGGACAACTTTAGGACAAAAGCCATTGCTAAACATTAGTCAGGCAGTTAAGATTAACATGGGATAGCACAGTCCTCCATTAGTTACTCATCAGCAAACACAGAAAAAAAATAAGAGCTAGATTATAGCTCTTTGGTGTATTTTGAAAAATGAGAAAATAGAAAAGCACAGAGGCTGAGCAAGAACCCAGGGTCATGCAACCAGCTAAGTTGCTGAGCTGTCAAACGGTAAATTCTCTCAGTCCTAATCCATCGTACAAACAAGCATTGCAAGGAACAAGAATATTCACAACACTAATTCAGTCATTTCAAACTTCAGTGTGCATCAGAATCACCTAGGGGGCTTGTTAAAACACAGATTGCTGTGCTCCATCACCCAGAATTTCTGATACAGTAGGGCTGAGATGTGGGCCCTGAGAATTTGCACCTCTAACAAGTTCCCAAGTTATGCTGATGTTGCTAGTTCAGGGAATGATTTTGAGAATGATTGCACTAATGGAATAGATTCATTTTAAAACGGATCTCAGATGGTACTCATGCAAGGAGCTTGGCGCATCCCACTGACCCAAGGGAATGATGTTCCTGGAAGCACAAGGTTTAACCTTCAGATTTGGGCAGAGAATGTTAGAGGTGGAATGCCAAGGAATTAGGCCTCAAAACTGGGCTGCCAGGAGGAATTTGGATTTGCAAAGATCAGAAAGAAGCACAGGCAGAAAATAAGAATGATGGCTAGAAATACTGAGCCCAGAAAAGCTGAGGTTCTGAATCACAACTCTTGCTCTTCTTTCCAGTTTGCTTTCTACTTGGCTTTTGACAACAGGGGGAGAAAGCTTAGCATCCAAAATAAATGCTGAACCATGAGGTATAAAGGCACAGTATCAAAATCACCTCGCTCTTTTTTTTTTCTCCAACACCTAGATCTGAAGGTTCCTCATAATGGGTACTTTGATATATGCTTGGATATAACCCCACTCTAGAAATGCCCTGGATTGGCCATGCTCTTCTTTCCCATCATCTTCAGTACTTTCTTGCATCCTCCTGCTTTCTGTTCCAGACTTTTTTTTTTATTTAACTTCATTGTGAGAAGCTCTTTTCCATCTCTTTTGTTTAAATGTATCACCTCCATTCACTAATAGTAGGTAGCAGATTGAATTTAATGAAAATATGTTGGCCTTCAGAATTTTACATAATTGATTTTTAAATCCCACCTCTGCAATTCACTGGCTTTTGAAATTTGATCAAGTTATTAAACCTCCTCTGGCTTATTTTTCTCATCTGTCTTACTCAGCTTGGACTGCCACAACACTATTACAGACTGGGTGGGTTAAGCAACAGAAACTTACTTTCTCACAGTTTTGGAGGCCTGAAAGTCTAAGAGCAAGATGCCGTCAAATTCTGTTTCTGGTGAGACTTTTCCAGGCTTGTAGATGGCTTCCTCCTTACTGTGTCCTCATATGGCCTTTCTCCATGCATGAGTGGAGAAGCAGAGAGAAAGCAAGATCTGGTGTCTCTTTCTCTTACAAGAGTCCTATCAGATTAGTGCTCCACCCCTAAGATCTCATTTAGCCTTAATTACATCCTCAAAGGCCCAAACTCCAAGTAAAATCACAGTTCAGTCTGTAACATTACCTAATGCAAATGGAAATAATATGATTTAGCTCAAAAGTGTATTGTTGGGTGAATTGAGATGATATAGGTCTTTGGTAGAAGTGAGGTCTTTTTGTCTCTTCATTTTATAGTCTTCTCTTGTAAAATAATTTTATTTATTCATTTAATCATTCAACAAACTGAATACTTAGAATATGCTAGTTCCATTTCTCAATGCCAGAAATACAACTAGCCACATAGGATTGTTCTTTGGTTGAGAAGACTAATTATGTAAAGTAAACATACCTACTAGTATGCTTGTGATAAGTAATATGGAGAAAGATCAAGCAGAAGGTTGTTTGATATTTGGTGGTCATGGAAGGTGTCTCTGAAGAGGTAATATGCATCTAGTATAAAAGACTGAACAATCAGTATAAAGACCTTGATCCAGAAAGTGGTGTCTTTCTGCCTGGCAATGCTGACAGTCTTCCATAAGGTTCCCATTTATGGCAGAAGGAAAAGATGTAAGTTCTTAGATTCTGTTATACCGTAGGTAAAGAAGTTTAGTGATTAAGGATGACTAAAGCTGAGTCCAAGTTCTTTCTTCACTAGCTGTAGAACTGAAAAATTATATGAGTTTTGGAGCCTTGGTTTACTTACCAGGAAAAAAAAGGTTAAAATAGTGTCTTCTTAGTATAGCTGCTGCAAGGATTAAGAGATCTTTGCATGAAAAGCACTTGGTAGACACAGTGTGGATTCAGTAAAACTCTGTTGCATCATCATTTTTACCATTGCACCATGAGCTAGTAACTTTCCTAAGATGACTGCCAAAGTCCTGATAAATGTTTGATTTGTGTATGATTTCACTTCTGGAAAACTGATGATATTTGAATAATGAATACCTATGAGGATGGAGAAACATCTTTCACTTTAAGGATTAGAACGCTTGATGGATCCTGGGTGTGTGTGTATGTCAGTTTAAAGTATTTGGAATTAACTTGGAAAAGATAAAAGACATTAGTGGAAAATATGGTGAAGTGCATATGGTGAATTCTGTAATAACATTCTGCCAATGTTAATTTTTCAATTTTTATAAATGAACTATGGTTATGTAAGATTTAATTTTTTTTTTCAACGTTTATTTATTTTTCAGACAGAGAGACAGAGCATGAACGGGGGAGGGACAGAGAGAGAGGGAGACACAGAATCTGAAACAGGCTCCAGGCTCTGAGCCATCAGCCCAGAGCCTGACGCGGGGCTCGAACTCACGGACCGCGAGATCGTGACCTGGCTGAAGTCGGACGCTTAACCGACTGCGCCACCCAGGCGCCCCAAGATTTAAACATTAGTAGAAGCTGGTTACAGGGTGTGCAAGAACCCTCTGTAACGAACTTTGCAACTCTCCTGTAAATCTAAATTCAGAGGTTTTTTTTTTTTTTTTTAAATATTCAATTAGGGGCACCTGGGTGGCTCAAGTCAGCTAAGCTTCCAACTTTGGCTCAGGTCATGATCTCACGGCTTGTGAGTTCGAGCCTCGTGTTGGGCTCTGTGCTGACAGCTCAGAGCCTGGAACCTGCCTCAGATACTGTGTCTCCTTCTTTCTGCCCCTGCCCTGCCCTGCTCTCTCTCTCTCTCTCTGAACCTGCCTCAGATACTGTGTCTCCTTCTTTCTGCCCCTGCCCTGCCCTGCTCTCTCTCTCTCTCTCTCAATAATAAACATGAAAAAATGTTTAAATTCTTAAATAAAAAGTATTCAATTAAGAAAGAGCTAGAGAGGTAGTGTCATAGTTCGTAATCTTGATTCTGTGGAGGAAGGTTTGTTTTTTCTGGGAATAGATAAAATGCATCTAGAAACAAGTTGTGGCAGGGAAATATGTGCTCACTAAAATCAATTTTCTCTTTTCTCTGGGCTCTATCAACATTTCCCAGCCTTCCTTGCAGTTAGTTGGTCATGTGACTGCATGTGGTGAGAGGCTTGTGCTCAGCCAGTCCAGGCCTGGACCATGAAAACCTTCTGCAATCCTCTGTGTTCTCTCTTCCCCATCCAGCACCCTAGGGGAAGGAACGTGAACAAGAGAGTAGGAAACTGAGGCCCAGCTGAGCATACAAGCCTGCTGTCCAATCAATCACTTGAGGCTTTGAGGGAATGAGGCCCTTTTTGGGAAGCTGAATCACTGCAGTTGGTTACTTACCTAACCAATGCAAAAGTCTGGGCACCACGGTGTGGAATTTAATTGGGCAGTATCTTTTTAGTTAAGCATAATTTGGCTCTGAAAAAAATCTCAAAGAAGGGAAATATTCCCAATATAAAATTCCATGATGGGTATTTTGAAATGAGATACATTAGTTGGTTGTGTACATTCTAGTATTTGAATTTTAATGGTTTATATTCACATATAATTTAAATAGTGTAAACATCATGAAGGCAGGGATCATGACTGTCCTGTTCTTAGTTGTATTCTCAAAACTTAACACAGTGCCCTGAGTTCAGTAAAATTTAACTGAATTAAAAAATATGGTAATAACAGACTGATTGCTTGGCTCATACAAATGAGTCGAGTAGTGAAAGTGGACATCCTTGTCTTATTCCTGATCTTAGGGGAAAAGCTCAGTTTTCCTCCATTGAGGATGATGCTAGCTCTGGGTTTTTCACATATGCCCTTATGTTGAGGTATGTTTACTCTAAACCTACTTTGTTGAGGGTTTTTATCATGAATGGATGTTGTACTTGTCAAATGCTTTTTCTGCATGTGTTGAAATGATCTTATGGTTCTTATCCTTTCTCTTACTGATATATGTATCATGTTGTTTGATTTACAAATATTGAAACCACCCTTGCAATCCAGGAATAAATCCCACTTGATTGTGGTGAATATTTTTAATGTATTTTGTTCAGGAATTTTGGATTTATGATCATTAGGGATATTGGCCTGTAGTTCTCTTTTTTAGTAGTGTCTTTATCTGGTTTTGGTATCAGGATAATGCTGGTCTCATAGAATGAATTTGAGAAGTTTTCCTTTTTTTTTTTTTTTTTTTTTTTGGAATAGTTCAAGATGAATAGATATTAACTCTTCTATAAATGTTTGGTAGAATTCACCTGTGAAGCCATTTGGTTCTGGACCTTTGGGAGTTTTTGATTACTGATTCAATTTCTTTGCTGGTTATTGGTATATTCAAATTTTCTGTTTCTTCCTGTTTCAGTTTTGGTAGTTTACATGTTTCTAGGAATTTATCCATTTCTTCTAGGTTGTCCAATTTGTTGGCATATAGTTTTCCATGTTCTATTGTGTTTTGCTGTTGTTGTTTTATTTTCTATATCATGTATTTCAGCTCTAACCTTATTTTTTTCCTTCTCATTTTAGGTTTTGTTTGTTCTTTTTCTAGCTCCTTTAAGTTACGATTAGGTTGTTTGAAATTTTCCTTGCATCTTGAGGTAGGCACATGTTGCTATAAATTTCCCTCTTAGAACCACTTTTGCTGCATCCCAAAGGTTTTGGACCTGTGTGTTTTCATTTTCATTTGTTTCCATGTAGTTTCTTATTTTTTTGATTTCCTGGTTGACCCATTCATTGTTTAGCAGCATGTTATTTAACTTCCCGTATTAGGGGTCTTTCCAATTTTTTTTCTTGTGGTTTCTTCTAGTTTCATGGCATTATTGTCAGAAAAGATGCATGGTATGACTTTGATCTTGAATTTGTTGAGGTTGGTTATGTGAGCTACTATGTGATCTATTTTGGAGACTATTTCATGTGCACTTGAAAAGAATGTATATTCTGTTTTAGGATAGGATGTTCTGAATATATCTTTAAACCCATCTGTTCCAGTGTGTTACTCAAAGCCATTGTTTTCCTTGTTGCTTTTTCATGTAGATGATCTGTCCATTGATGTAAGTGGGGTGTTAAAATCCCCTACTATTATTATCACTTAGTTCCTTTGTGTTTGTTAATAACTGTTTCACGTATTTGGGTGCTTCTATGTTGGGTGCATAAGTATTTACAGTTACTATATATTGTTAGATTGTCCCCTTTATAGTGTTCTTTGTCTCTTGTTAGTCTGTTTTATTTATTCATTATTATTTACAGTCTTCATTTTAAAGTCTATTTTGTCTGATATAAGTATTGCTACTGTGGCTTTCTTTTGACATCCATTTGCATTCTAGATGTTTTTTCATCACCTCACTTTCTATTTGCAGATGTCTTTAGGTCTGAAATGAGGGTCTTGTTAAAGCAGCATATAGGGTAGGTCTTTGTTTTTTTTTCTTTTTTTTAATCCATTCTGTCATCCCATTTCTTTTGATTGGAACATTTAGTCCATTTATATTAAAAGTAATTATTGATCGGTATTGTCATTTTATTTGTTTTGTGGTTGCTTTTGAAGATTTTCTGATTCTTTTTTCTTGTTTTGCTCATTTTCTTTAGTGATATTTGGATTTCTTTCTCCTTATTCTTGCATATTTATTAGTGGTTTTTAATATGTAGTTAGCATTAGGTTTGTATATAACCTCTGCATATAGCTGAGGATTATATCTTATATTGCTTTAGATCATGGATAACTAAAGTTACAATTATATTCATTAGAGACAATAATGTATGTGTGCGTACATTATAGTTCCTACATAAAATTTAATTAGTGGTTGGCATAGGGTAGCATTGGAGAAAAGTTTAACTCTTTGTTTTGATTGATGAAGAAAACTTCCAGTATTTCATATATTGGATTAAAGTAATTAAGGACTAAGAATGAAAAAAAATAGCATGCAGTTTTAATAATGAATTAAAAATTTTCCTTTACCATAAAACAAGTTATTGCAAGAAGATTGAAATGTGCTCTCATTTTTTAGTGATATATAGTTTATTCCAAAAGAAATTAAAAAGTTGTGAGGTATTCTCTTGTGAGATCTTGACATTCTAGTTTTTGCTGTGTGCAGGGTTTCCCAGAAGCTGCTAAAATTAATTTCTGAGTTCTGCCTTCAGATTGAAACTGCTGACAGGAGAAAGGAAAGGAAATAGATAATAGAAATGTATATTATAACTAATGAACTAAGAATGTTATCTGTATTAATAAAGTCTTCTAACTAACAATTTCACTGAATAAAATTATGGAATGGAAGTACATAAAATTTCATTCTGAAGCTCACATAAAAGAATGGTAAAGTAAATAGACTTGTGATAGGATAATTATAGATTTATTAGTTTGTGCTTTGAATCCACTGCTATGTAATAAGCAAACAGAATGAAGGCTAATAGTATTTTGCACTCTGTATTCCTATCCCAACCCACCCTCTTTCTGAGCAAGTAGGTGTCTTTTCCCCTGTTTCTTTGCCTCAGTTGAAACTTTGGTTTGATAGCAAAAAAACCCCAAATCTTTTAAAGAAAATATCTTTTTTTATGTTGCAAAAGCTAAAACTTAATAAGATTATGCAAGATACCCCAAAGAAGGTAGTCAGGTATTTCAGTTTGAGGACACAAAAACTCAGCACCATAGAGGGGATAGCTGTGTGGTGCCTCTAGGTGATTGGATGGAGTGGATGGGATTCCACAGCTCATGAAGATTCTTGTCCCAAGGTGCCTGGAAAATGGCAGAGCTGTCAGGCTTTAAAGGACTAGGGTAGCTCGAAGATGAAGAATTTACTGGTTACTAGTATGTGCTGGAGATCAGCATGTCCTCCCCAAGTGTTTCATTCTGCCTAAGATCTCTGGTACCATTCAAGGCATTGCCAAGTGAGGGTGGAGTAAATGAGGCAGGGTGAAGGGAGAGTCATGGATAGCTCCTAAAGAATAAGATTTAATTTCCCTCCAGATTTGAAGTTAGATTTAATAAGATTGAAAGAAAATAAAGAAATGTAACATTTCTTTGACTTTAAATTGTAGTTTTTGCAAATTCATACCTCCTACACATTTTTCAGATTATACTATATGGTATATTAATAATTCATTTTACTTAAAGACTTTTTGATCTCAGGCAGTTCTTAAAACAGCAAATACATGCTTGAACAGAGATTTTCTTTCAAAAATAAATTGATATCAAAACTGTTTCCAGTTATTGGTGCCATTTACAAATTAAACAGCCTTTTTGGTGATTATAATTCAGCTGAACAGAAGAAGAAGGGGTAGAAATGTATTTTCTGTACTGCCATCTAAAATACATACTACTTATGGATTTAATTATAATGTCATGTTTCTTTTCAAGTAACCCATAGCCAAGAATGTGTGTAAAATCATGGATTTATGTATATTCAGTGATGATGAAGCAGCATCTTGAAACTGAGATGCTTAGTTCTAGTGAACTCCAAAAATGTCTACTTGTCCTTCATAAATTTCCCAACCACAGTGGTTATATCATTGTTCCCCATGATCAACCCCTTCCTGGAATCCTACTTTCTGTGCATTTATAGCTTTTCCCACTGCAGTGGGTAGAGTTTACTTCCCTAACCCATTGATGTTGAGCTTGACCATGTGAAGTACTTTGGCCAGTGGAATGTTCATGGATCTGCTGCATGAAGAGGTTTAATATGCTCTGTGGATGAGCTTGACTTCTTGTGCTCCTTTTATCATGAGGAGACTATGCCTTCAATAGCACTGGTCCCAGGAGGATGGGAGCCATGCAGATTAGATTTGGACCAAAGTGCAGCTTGGATCCTAGTCTGGTTGAGCCCAGCTTAGTTCAGCCAAATCCCAGATCACCTGAAAACATGTGAACAAAGAATAAATGTGTTGTAACCCATGGAATTTGGGATAGTTTGTTACACAACATTATATATAGCAGACTGATGCATTTTCCCATTCTTTTCAGTTATATCTCCCAAGCTGCTTGTGGTGCCTTACATGTTTAAGTTAGCTTTTAAAATTTATTCCTCCCTATTTAGGACCAAGGGAAATTTATATACCATGGCTCCAATTTAGCATGGAACAAGCTTTCATTTGTGCCTACAATTCAGTATTTAAATCCAGTTTATATCAAGAAAGATCTTATGGCACCACGGGATGGAGAAAAACGTAACCATGAGATACCATTCCAAAGGTCACACAGACAATTATAAAAAATGCAGAAAGGTAACCTCCTGGAGAGGTACAAATAATGTGTTGTGATTATCACTTAAATTGGCTCTTACAAAAAATACAAAAAATAATGGAAGAGGGAAAAATTATCTTTTCAGTGGGAAGAGCATTAATTTATCCAGTTTTTATTTTCTCACTGAACACATGTTTTAAAAAGCACTTTTGATGAACCAAGTGTTACCAATTCAGTGTTAACACAACCATAACATCAGGTTACTGGCCATGGCAGTAGGAAGAAATAGGCTGGGATGGAACAGATGCCAAATCAGCTGGATGATACAGGGGCAATTTAAGAACAGGAGCTGACCAGTGGACAACATTGTATGCATAGGCCTTTGCAGCTTTGGCAAGAATCAGGAAACCATTGCACTTGTATGATCTGACCCAGAACTGGTTCTAGACAGTTGTCCAACCCACAGGTCAGACTGGACATAAGCTGGTAGTAGGAGGACTCTTCATGTAGCCAGCTCCTGGAAAAAGCTTGGGCAAAGCATTCATCCTGGCAGATCCATAGGGCATCTACATCCAAGTCACTGGGACATTTTGGATTGTGGGTTAATTAGACTTGTGTTGGAGTACTGGGAGAGAAAGGAGTTAAAGTGGACAAAGAGGTTTTTAATTCTGATTTTTGGTGAATAATGTTGAACAAAATAGTTAAAAGAGGTAGGGGAAGGGGCTATAAACTATTTCTACAATGATGTTGTAGAACAACCTCAAAACTTAGTAGCATTAAATAATAACCATTTGCTGCTTTTCAAGAGTCTAAAATCAGCTTGTTGGTTCTGCTGATGAGGGCCAGGCTGGCTGATCTTGGCTGGGCTTGCTCACACCTCTGTTTACAGCTGTAGATCAACAATGTTGAGTTGCTGGCTTACTCTGAGCTACCGATTTCTGAGGATATCACCAGGATAACAGCTGACTCAGCCCTGTTCCATGAAATCTCTCCTCTACCAGGCAAATTCAGAATTGGATCTCTGCCAAGCTGTCATATGACTAAGAGAATGATGAGAAACTCCTAGGGCTTCTTGAGGCCAAGGCTCAGAACTGGTTTTCATCACATTTGCCGTATGCTTTGGCCAATTCAAGTCTCAGACCACCCAGATTCGGGAGTTGTAGGAACAGATTTGGCCTCTTGATGGAGGAACTGCAGTCATATTGTATAGAGGTGCTGTGGACTGAATTGCATCTCCACTCATTCATATGTTGAAGGGCCCCGATCTCAGACATACAGTTTCCAGAATTGTGAGGAAATTGTTTTCTTATTGTTCAAGCAACCCAGTTTAAGTTATTTTGTTATGACAGCCTGAGTTAATACAAGGGGCATGGATACAGAAAGGGGTGGAGAACTAGGGCTCCTTTTGCAATCATCTACTGCAGTGACCATTTTCAGTTTCCTATTTCATGGCTGGCCGTATGTTAGGGACTTTACCAACTTGATCTCATTAATGATCACAACAGACCCACTAAATGAGGCACACATATATTAGGTAGTAGAATTAGGATAGTAGTCCTGATTCTCTAAAGTATAAACTCTTTCTGCTTCCCTCAGACTGCTTCTGTAAATCACTGACTCCCAATTTTTCCCCAGATAGTTTAGCAATTGAAACAATCAGTTCTACCACAGCAGGAATCTGAAAGAATGAGATGAGAAGGCTGTGTGATTTGAGGTTATCATAGTTGGTCTGGCCCATGCTGGGAATGCTTGACAGAAATGAAAGGTAATCTGAGATTATCTAAGGGAAATTAACCTTTTGTAAGCAAGTGATTACCATCTGAGGGGCCAGAATTCCAAATCTTATCTAAGAAGGCTTAATGAATTCTGGTTTCAAGCAGTTAATATTTGGAAGAGAATGGGAGATTAGAGTGTGACTTGTAGGCAGGGATAATCTTTGCCCTCCAGTGGGATGTCTGTATCATGTTGTAATGCTATCTGGTTGATGACAAGGATGCTGAATATGGGATCTACTCCAGGGAAGGGGGTTGTAGGCATGAAGCTAGAGGTTTGCAGTTCCCCCCAAGTAACTGGGATTCTGGAATGGCAGTTGGGGAGAGAATTTTAAGTTGGTCCAAACATTTTTATATTCTTCTCTTTACTATGCTATCAACACCTTGAACAATGGTGTTTACAGGCATGAAGTAAATATTTATTGAGTCATGAGATGAGGATATAATCTAATGCGAGGAGCAACCAGAAGACTAAATTATTATAAGCTTATAGAACATTAAATGGGAAAACCTCAGATGTTTTCTAGACCCTAGTTGATATTGGGGTAAGAAAGCTCCCAAGGTTTCTCACTCACCTATTCAGACGCCAACACTAATTTCTTAAAGTGTGGTCTGCAAACTACCAAATGAATCAGAATTTATGGTGTTGACATTCTACAGCTTCCATTTCAAGCAAGCTCTTCCATGATGTCTGTTAAAGATTTAGACCTCCTTCTGCCTTCAACAAAACTGAACTTGTCAATAAATGGGAGGTTATTATTGCTATCAACTAGACCAGTGCTACTGAAGGTAAAGTTACAGATTAACAACTTCAGCATTACCGGAAATTCAAATTCTTAGACCCTTCCCCAGACCTATTCAATCAGAATTTCTGATCAGGATCTCATTTTTAATGAGCCTTCTAGATACTTATGTGTGCTAATGTTTTAGAAGCACTGGGTTGAAAGAGGCTGAAGAAGTTTTAGTGGTATCGTCCTCTACTCTTGTGTCATATAACACATGTGTGTTGTGTAAGCTGAAATTGATCATCTGTGGCACAAACATGGTTGATTTTTGACTAAAGAGTAAAGCGAAGTGGCACATATCTGAACAGATTATGAACATGTTTTTGGTCACCATTAGAAAACTCCCTCTCCTGTATGAACTTTCTTTGAATCCCTGTAAGGAAATTGAATAAAACATTCACTGGGGTTGTGTAAAGTGATAGGTCACAGCATGAGTTTGATGCCCAGAACAATCTGGTGTTAACTTCGACTCCACTGTTTACAAACCCAGAGACCTTGGACAAGTTCATCTCTTTAGTGTCAGTTTATTTACCTGTAAAGTAAACAACATTTACCTCCTAGGATTGTTGAAAAGTTTTTAAAAAACAGAATGCATATTATTGCTTCTAGTACCATGCTCCCTCCATGCTAAGTGTCCAATAAATGTTAGTTCCTGTAAATAGTACTGTAACTACAGTAAATATTTATTGCCCCAAGAAATTTTTCAGTTACATAATGACTCAGTTTAAGTTTATGGCACAACAAATATTTTTAAAAATAGGATCACAGATACTGATCATTAAAACAGAAAAATCACCTATCCATTGTGTACATCAAAATTTTCATTCACCAAATAGTTTGAATTTAGTCTCTTGATTCCCTCTTTAAGCTCAGCAACATTTGTGGGCAGAGATTTCTTTCTGATATGTCTTCAGCATGACAGAGGAGATCAAACAGAAATGACTAATTAAAAAAAACACTGCATGAAAAATGACAAAGGATACATTTGTTAATGAGTCAATGAATGCTGTTCCACCCTGAGAAGAAATAGCACATGGAGCAAAGCAATGACTTTTGTAAGACTCCACATACTCCTTTAAAATATTTTCTTTCAGCTCCCAGGTTTAAAGGAGCGATTCGTGTGCACAGTGAACGAAAAGGCACAAGCCAAGTAGGGTAAAGATGAATACAACTGATGGCCCCTCTTTTCCTTCTCCTTCCCACTCTGGTCTCCCTGGTGGTTTAAGAAAGAATGCAGATGCTGCAGCCTCGGCTGGAAAATAGAATCCTTGCCCCAGGCAGCTCTTCTGTCAGGAGAGGTCGAGGTCAGCCACCAAGAACATCAAAGTGGGGAAAGGTCTTCAGGGTAAAAAGAGATTCCATCCTGTGAAGAATAAAGAGGAGGGAAGCCAAAGTCCATATTCTGTTGTTTTCCTGTGAGAAACACACTGCAGATTTTCCCAGAAATGAGATTGACTTGTTTTCCTCCTAACTTGTATTATCTGAAATCCCTTTACTGTTATTATTGAGGTGTATACATTGATACAGTAAATAAACCTCTGAGCATCTTTATAAACATTTGTATTCATGAATTATTTTGAAACTTGCTAAAAATACCAAAATGGGGTCATTGGGTTTCAGAGATGTCCATCTTTATGAAATCAAATAAATGCATTGCAAAACATTTTTAACTACCTGATACAGTGTGGTTAATGAGATGGATACATAACTGTGCTTTTTAAATTTTATTGAGATTTTTAGTAATAGGATGGATATAGAATGAAGCCCTTTGGTCCTGTATTACTGGTTAGAGTGTAGTATGGAAGAAGAAAATGTTAGAAAGTGTGGTCTAATAACCTCATAACGTCTCCTGCCAATTTTTTTGATCTTTGATTTTGATAGTTGGGGGGAAAGTTAGAAAATCCTGCCAGTTTTCTTAACGGTGAAATTGTGTTTTGAAAATGATCAACCTCTGGGTACCATGTGTTCAGAACATTCAGTATTTTATTTCTGCATGGCGTTTCTTCTTGACAGACTATTCTTTTGATCTTTTTCTAGTGATGAGGGAGGAGAAGTTGATTTGTATTTGTCGATCTGGTGCTTCATTTCAGAAACTCCTTGGATTCTTGTGGGGAAATGGCTTCATATGTGGCTATCATTTAGAATTCTAATGATTTCTTCCTTAAAATTATGATAAATAGTAGCTAGCATTGATGTCATACTAGTACATAACCTTTTGGGTTTGACAGAATGAATATATTTATTGTGATACAACATTTAACTAGGTCTATTTATATACTCTAGTCTATATAAAGCCAGATTCTTTTGGCACTCATATTTTTGCATTCCCATATGTGTTGGCCCTTGAAAGAGACTCGTGACACTGTGTTCCAAGACCTATGCTCTTTGGTGTTTGGAGGAAGGTTATGTCAAAGCTCTTTGTGGTGTACTCAGCGAGCAGCTAAGGATAGGCCAGAGTTGCATGATAACCAGGGTTTCAGTTGTTAATTTTCAGTATCCTTAGGAATCCTCATTGGTTACAGAAGGCAGAATTGGGTTCACAGGGGAAAGGGGGATTCTTTATCTCCCCAGTGATTTTAGATCATTTTTCATAACTTGCCATTTTGAGTAACTAGTTAGTAGCCAGACTAGGAACAAAATTAACAAGTTTTACAGGATCCCAGAAGAAACAATATGTTCAGGTCCCAAAGCAGAGCATTCATAAAGAAAAAAGTCAGACATTGAGAGAGAGAGGTGAGAGAAAGAGTTTTTCACTGGTTCTCTATTTTTGTACAAGTTAAGCAGCCACTCTACATCTTCATTTCCTCTACTTGCTTCATGTGGTAGCCATGAAAATGAGTCTTTCAGATTCCTGACTGTGTGTTCAATGAGACCTCTCCTGGGCTGCTCCCTGTCAATGAGTGAGAACAGCAGGGTTATTAAGGAAGACACAGGGATGCTCTTAAGGATGATTTAGCTTGAAGGCTCTGTGGTAAACAGAATAATGGCTCCTTCTAAAGATGTCCACATCTTCATCTTCAGTTCTTGTGAATATGTTGTACATGGCAAAAGGAATCTTGCAAGTGTGATTAAGGATATCAAGATAGGAAGATTAGCCTGGATTATCTTGGTGGGCCCAGTGTAACGGCTAGGGTCTTTTTAAGAGGGAGGTAAGAGGGTCAAAGTCAGAAAAAGGAGATGGGATGACAGAACAGAGGTCAGAGATGGTGCACAGAGGGATTTAAAGATGCTACGTTCCTGGCCGTAAGCATGGAGAGCCACAAGTCAGGAAATACAGGTGGCTTCTAAAAAGCTAGAAAAGGCAAACATAGGAACTTTCTCTTAAATACTTTTAGCAGGAATGCAGCTCTCCCAACAGCTTGATTTTAGGATTTCTGACCTTCAAAACTGTAAGATAATACATTTTGTTGGTTTTAAGCCATGAAATTTGTGGTGGTTTATTATAGCAGCAGTAGAAATCCACTACCGACACCCCCACTAGCCTTAAGATGATGCCTCAGAATGGACACTGCAGACAAAGACTCATCCACTAAATCTTCACATTTATTTCCCCTCTCCTTTACCTGCAGTCTGGTGGCTCTCTCAGCCTCCTCTCACTTCTAATTTTCCATCATAGGAATTTCCTCTAATAAATTGCTTGCGCATCTAATCCCATTTTAGTATCTGCTTCTTAGAGGACCTGGACTAATTCACTTCATAAATTTGATTTGATAATTAAAGGTATGTAAGATGCCTACCACATAGTTTGTGTTCAAAACTGTTAGCTCTTGTAATTATTAGAGTGGCACCAATAATACAGAACAAAGTGCAATTAACTTGTTCCTTTGGCAAAATCCTGGAAAGCCTCGTAGCTTACTTGCTTACACTCAAGCAATTAAATTTTCTCCAATTATTTTGGCTCCTTGCATGCCTTGTTTAGTAGTTTACATGTCCAATCCAGCATGAGAGTAAACTCCAAACTTCATTTGGAGTTAATGTGACGATTGTTTAGAACTGCTCTGGATAGGTTGGCACGTCTAATTTTGGGGCTTGGAGTTAAGAAGCTCATTGTTGCTAAACCTCTAAGTCATGCTCTCTAATCCAGCTTTTATCCAGCAAGAAAACTGGTATTTTGAGATCCATGTGCTTCAGTTCTTGCTATCTCTATAGTCAATTCCAAATTCAGGGAAGAGAACGTTTGAATGGGTATTAGAGGAAAATAATAGTTCTTGTCTGCTCTTCTCTCATGAGTTCCACTTAATCAATGTAATTGCTAAATATTACAGAAATACCATCATAAATTAGCACTGAAATGATGAATGCTTTTGGAAAAGTTGGTCATATATATATGTGTATGTGTGTATGTATGTATATATAGGATATGAAATGAGTTCATACCATACACAGTAATCAATTTCAGTTGGATTAGATGTAAAAAGCAAAACTCTAAAAGGAAACATGGGTAAATATCTTTATGTAATCAGGGTAGGAGAATTTCTAATTCAAGACATTAAAATACAGAATTTGAATTAAAATATTTATAAATGTGTTCTATTTATAGTGCACAGATTGCAAATTCCTTCTATTCTGGCATGATTCCTCTTCATAATGTGATGTTGGTGTTTTGCACATCAAAGGCTATGGCTCTACTCTCTTGAATCTGAACTGGTTTTGTGGCTTGCTTTGAGCAATAAAATAGCAGTGGGACTGATTTCCAGGCTGAGGCCTCAAGAGACTTGAAGCTTGTAATTCCATTCTCTTGGAGCCAAGTTGCCATGTAAGGAAGTCTGAGCTAGCTGTACCCAGAGATCATGTAGAGGAGAACCAAAGTGCCCCATCCAAAAGTCTCCGCCACTGCTAAACAAACAGGTGAGGCCTTTTGGGACCAGCTAGTCCCCAGCAGACCCGTCAGTAGCCACAAACACATGAGTGACACCAGCCAAAACCGGAGAGAGCAAAGATGAGCCCTGCCCGAATTGCTAACCAACAGAATTTTAGCTAACAAGTGATTGTGGTTTCATGCTACCAAATCTTGGGAGGATTTGTATACAATTGACCCCTAAATAAAAACTTCTTGCTTTATAAGGTATTCTACACAAAGTAAAAGATAAGCCACAAATGGAGACAATATTTAAATGAATATAAATTGCTAAAGACTTAATATCGAAGATAGATAATGTTGACAACTCTATGGGATGTCTGGGTGGCTCAGTTGGTTACATGTCTGACTTCAGTTCAGGTCATGATCTCACCATTCGTGGGTTTGGGCCCCGTGTGGGGCTCTGTGCTGACAGCTCAGAGCCTGCAGCCTGCTTCAGATTCTGTGTCTCCCACTCTCTGCCCCTCCCCCACTTGTGCTCTGTCTCAAAAATGAATAAATGTTTAAAATTTTTTTTTAATGTTGACAACACTATAAGAAAAAGGTTAAAGGAATCAAGCATTAAGAAAGGTTATGAACAAGCATTCATAGGCAAGGAAAAAGTAATGTCCAATAAATATATGAAAATGTGCCCATCCTTAGATGTAATCTAGGAAATTAAAATTAAAACATATATGAAAAATAATTTTATACCAGTCAGTATAGCAAAAAATAGAATATGACCTTTTGCTAAGAAGATGGTGTAATAAGTGTCTCCTACTCTAATTGTAGTAGAATAAATAGGCGTCATCGCTTTAGAAAACTTTGGCAATAAACTAAAATTGACAGTACCTGTTCTAGAAAGCCTATTGCCAATGAACACAAGGAGATAGATATAAGAATTATTGCTACATTATCTACCAAAGCAAAAATTGGAAACAACTTCAGTGTGTTCATCAAGTGAATGAATTTTACGATGAAGCACTATACAGAAGTAAAAATGAGTAAATAAGTGTTAAGTCTAGTGATGTGGGGGAAAAAGTACAGAATCATGTTTAAGGAAAATAGCATGTTGGATGTCACTGAAGTTTTTTTTTTTTTTAAGTTTATTTTGAGAGAGACAATGAGTTGGGGAGGGGCAGAGAGAGAGGGAGAGAGAGAGAGAGAATCCCAAGCAGGGATTGAACATAGAGCCCAATGTGGGGCTAGAATGCACAAACCATGAAATCATGACCTGAGCTGAAATCAAGAGTCAGATGCTTAACTGACTGAGCCACCCAGGTGCCTCAACATCACTCAAGTTTAAAAGCATAAAGTAGAATCCTATGTGTTATTTATTGTTACATACACAGTAGGGAAATTATTTAAAGTGAATGGGGATGATAAACATCACAAGCTACGGGTTTCTTTAGAGGAAGGAATGCATAAAGGAAATGGGGTGGGGGATACATATTTAATACTTTAAGTTGGTTGGTGGGCATGTTAGAGTCTATCAACTTAGTCTGTATAAGTTCTGTATCCCTGAGTTATTTAATCATTAAAAATAGAGAAAAACAACCCAAGTTAAAACAAGACAAAACAAAACAAAAAACTTAGTTTGTGGGAAAGCTACTAATAGCCAAGAAGGTGTGGAGAGACTATAGAAACTCCTGCCAACAAGTCCGCTCATCTCAAGCCCAATCAGGCATTTTGCTGATTACCCATCTGTAAGATCCAACCTGATCTTACCAAGACAGGAAATTCCTTTAAAATCTTTAATAGGTTCAAGACTAAAACAAAATAACCATACATATATATATATGTATATATATATGTGTGTGTGTATATATATATATATATATATATATATACACACACACACATATATATATACATATATATGTGTGGGTATATATATATATATATATATATTTTAACCAATATCTGAAAACCTTTGAAGCCAGTTAACTCTTGGCCCTGGAAACCACTTCCTTGGCCTTTATTTGTTACTATGTGAATGTAAATATGCAGGAAAACAGTTTAAAGGTGTTTATTTCTGTGAATGACGGGCATAACTAAGAGCTATGAAATCTGACAGTATGGAAAACGTATCTCTCTTTTCTATTTTCCACACCAATAAAAAAAGCAATCAAAAATTTTCACCTGAAGATGAGCAAGAGATCACATAAAGAAAGAAGATGGAGCATTTGATGTAAATACATGAGATTATCTTTTGTGCATTTTCAACCAGAGTCAGAGCAATAGATTTTCATAAATTAGAGCAGCTCTCTGATTTTAAGCAAGCATTTTTATTCAAGGCTACAGTGTTAGGGAGGGAGAGAGATAAGAATGCATTTGATGGGCACATGCTGGCTTGGTGACTCCTGTAACTTGGTTATTATTTAATGGGTTGGGGACTGGGAGGGACTTTAGGACTTTGGGAGATGAAGAATGAATACTGTAAGGGAGTGAAGGAAGCAAATGGGAGAAGAGAACGTTAAAAAAAAAAGTTTTAGCTGAAGTCTGAAGAATAGCCTCACTTTGATCCCACAGGTTGCTGTTGAAAGTAAATGGTGCCACACTTTAAACCTGAGTCCAGGAGGCTGGGTTGTACCTTGTATCAGTCAATTATTGTTTGTAGGCTGCTTCTTGGAGGCATGGGTAGAGGAGTGTAATACTCCAGGAGAGGCATCTTCTGTCAAATGAAGAAGGCGGCACCTGTGAGTTTAGCAAACAAGACCCAGCATTTTAGAATAGGGGTACCTGCTGGTGAAGGGGATCTGAGCGGGACACCAAAAGCATTTTAACTGATAAATCAGTTGGGTACTTTCCTCCATCCCCTGGAATCTCACCATAGGCAGGGGAAAAGCTCAGGGCTCTCTCAGAGATTAATATCCAACTCTCTTATTTCCTTTTCTCAGTTCTTATTCCTCCCACAACAATCTACATTAAACCTAGCTCAGGAAATTACTTTTACATTCTTGTGCATTCCTCCCTATGCTTCAGCTTATGGTATAAATGTTATGCTCTGCCCCCAGCTTCCTTGGCTCTTAATATTCAATCCAGGCTTTGGACTCAAAAGACCTGTTTTTCTCTCAAAAACACAGTTCTTGTCATCATATGTCTCTCACTTACAATACTTTAATCTCCACAATCCTTTGTAAAATGTTCTAGTCGGAAACTTACTTGCTTCTTTCAAAAACTCAACTCTGTGTTTGCTGTTCTTTTCAGGCAATAAATACCATTCTTGAATGAGTGAGCCACAAATAGGTATCTGAAAGAATTGTACCAAGCTATCAGTGGTGATTATTTCTAGGGAGTGATTTTCATGTTGAAAAAAATGAATTTAATTATTATACTTTAGTTTTGTCTGAGTGAATTTACAATGAATATAATTGAAAAAGAAAGGGTTTGGGGAAGAGAGAAAGTATGAGATTTCCAGAATATCTGCATTCATGAGAAACTTGGCACAAAGGATATCCTGGACCGTATGAATTCAGTTGTCACAGTCATGATGAGGTCTTGGGGTTGCTCCATGCTGACTTGTCTGAGTTGATGACTATTCACCATCCTCCAAACCTGAGGATGGATGTGACATTGAAAGGGAGAGGGTGGAGAGTGCACAGTCCAGATTGGAGGGCAATGGCAAAATTAATGGGCATTAGTAGCCATTCCCAGACTCTACCAGGCAGGAAAGGAACAATTCAAAGGCTTCTGATGACCCATACGAGAACGTGTGGATCATAGGACAATCCATAGGATTACAATTGAATTACATCCAGGATCTTCCCCTGCACTGAGAAACTCCCTTAGAAGGTGTTGAGACCATTAAAGATACTGTGGAAAAGACAGAAGACTCTCTTTAAACAAGGAAATAGATTACAATGAAATGGCAAGTCTTTGCATTCTTGCGATCATTAAAATTGGAATTATAGAATAGTTACAGGAAATGAAGAATGTGAAACTTTTACATTGGTTGTTGAATTTTGGTTTCTTACAAGGAGAGACATCCCAGGTTGCCAGTTCCTTATGGAGAGGGCTCATTGTTTTCCCAGCTTTATTGAGTTATTATGGGTATATAACATATAAGTTTAAGATGTACATTGTGAGAATTCAATACATGTATATATTGCAAAAAATTGCCACAATAAGGTCAGTTACTACCTTCATCCCTTTATATAATTACCATTTTTTTTTTGCATATGAGTGTGTGTATGGTGGTAATATTTAAGATCTACTCTTAACTTTCAGTGTTAAGAGTATTATTATAGTTACTATGCTGTACATTAGATCCCCAGAATTTATTAGTCTTACAGATGGAAGTTTGTGACTTTGACCAGTCATCATTCACTCTTCCCTCTCTCCCTCCCATTCCCAGCAAACACCATTCTATTTTCTATTTCTATGAGTTTGTTTGTTTTTTTTTTTAGATTCCACATGTAAGTGAGAACATACAATGTTTGTTTTTCTCTGTCTGATGTTTCACTTAGCATAATGATCTCAAGGTCCATCCATTGTTCTTGCAATAGGCAGGATTCCTTCCTTTTTTATGGTTGAATAATATTCCTGTGTGTGTGTATGTGTGTATGTACACTAATCATCAGTGAATACTTAGATTGTTATCTTGGCTATGGTGAATAATGCTGCAGTGAACACAGGGGTGCAGATATCTCTTCAAGATAGTGATTTAATTTCCTTCAGATATATACCCAGGAGTGGCATAGATTGTATGGTTCTATTCTTAACTTTTTGAAGAGCCTCAATACTGTTTTCCATTATGTCTCTACCAGTTTTCATTCCCACCAGCACTGTAATGGGTTCCCTTTTCTCCACAACTTTGCCAACACATGTTGTGTCTTGTCTTTTTGATAATAGCCATTCTAACAGGTGTGAGATGATATTTTATTGTTTTTATTTTCATTTCTGTGATGATTAGTAATGTTGAATACCTTTTCCTGTACCATTGTCATTTCTGTGTCTTTGGAAAAATGTTCAAGTCCTTTGCCCACTTTTTAATTAGATGATTTTGTTTATTGCTAATGAGTCGTATGAGTTCCTGACATATTTTGGCGATCAAGCCCTTATCAAATAGATGGATTGCAGATATTTTCTCCCATTCTGTATATTGCATTTTAATTTTGTTGTTTGTTTTGCTGTGCAGAAGCTTTTTAATTTAATACAGTCATACTTGACGATTTTAGCTTTTGTTGCTTGTGGTTTTGGTGCCCTGTCCAAAAAAAAAAAAAAAAATCCTTGCCAAGACTTATTTCAAGGAGCTTTGCCCTCTGTTTTCTTCTAGTAGTTCTATAGTTTCATGTCTTACCTCTTGAAATCCGTTTCAGTTAATTTTTGTTAATGGTGTAAGATAGGTGTACAATTTTATTCTTTTGCATATGAGTATCCAGTATTCCCAATATCTGTTGAAGAGACTGTCCTTTCCCCATTGAGTATTCTTAGCTCCCTTGTAAAACACAGTTGACAGGGTGTGTTTATTTCTGAGTTTATTTCTGAGCCCTTGATTCTTTTCCATTGGTCTATGTGTCTGATTTTATGCAAGTACCATACTTAGTATAGTGTTGTAATAAAGTTCAGAATTGGGAATTGTGATGCCTTCAGCTTTGTTCTTCTCGGGATTACTTTGGCTGTTTGAGGTCTTCTGTGGTTCTGTACAAGTTTTAGGGTTTCTTTTCTCTTTCTGTGAAAAAATGCCTTTGGAATTTTGATAAGGATTGCATTGACACTGTAGATTTCTTTGGGTAGTATGGACATTTTAACAGTATTCCAATTCATGATCAGGAGATATCTTTCTATTTGTGTTTTTTTTCAGTTTCTTTCATCAATGTATCAGTGCCTTATCATTTTCAGTGTATAGATTTTTAATCTCCTTGATTAATATTTTTCTAGATATTATTTTTATACTATCGTAAATGGGATAGTATTCTTTATTTCTTTTTCAAGTAGTTTATTGTTCATGTATAAAAACACAACTGATTTTTGTATGTTTATTTTTAAACCCTGAAACTTTACTGAGTTATTTTAATAAGTTATTTGAAGGGGGTGGGGTTTGGTGGAGTCTTTAGGATTTTGTAGATATAAGATCATATCATCTGCAATTAGAGACCATTCTATTTATTCCTTCCAATCTGGATGTCTTTTTTTTTCTTTTTCTTTCTTAATTGCTCTGGATAACACTTCCAGTACTATGTTGAATAGGAGTGGTGAGAGTGGGCACCCTAGAATTTTTCTGGATTTTGGCAGGAAATCTTTAAACCTTTCACTGAGTATGTTAGTTGTGGTTTGTCATATATGGCCTTTATTATGTTCAGGCACATTCCTTCTATACCCAATTTGTTGAGATTTTTTTATCGTGAAAGGATTTGGGTGGGGTGGCACCTGGTTGGCACAGTTGGTTAAGCGTCCGACTTCACCTCAGGTCATGATCTCGTGGTTCGTGGGCTCTAGCCCCATATCAGGCTCTGTGCTGACAGCTCAGAGCCTGGAGCCTGCTTCAGATTTTGTCTCTCCCTCACTCTCTGCCCCTCCACTGCTCACACTGTCTCTGTCTCTTAAAAATAAATAAAACATAAAAAAGGATTTTGAGTTTTATCTCAAATGCTTTCTCTGCATCTGTTGAGATGATCATATGATTTCTATCTTTCATTCTCTCAGTGTGGTATATCACACATATTGATTTGCATATATTGAATTATCCTTAATGCCGGAATGCAAGGGGATAAATCCCACTTGATCATAGTGAATAATCCCTTTAATGTGCTGTTGAATTTGTTTTGCTAGTACTTTGTTGAGAAAACTTGCATCTATATGCTAAGGGTATTGGTGTATAGTTTTGTCGTAGTATCCTTTATCTGGCTTTGATATCAGGGTAATTCTGGCTTTATAAAAACAGTTTGGGAGTATTCCCTCTTCAGGTTCTTAAAAAGAGTTTAAGAAGCAGTGGTGTTAATTCTTTAGATGTTTGGTAGAATTTACCAGTGAAGCCATCTGGTCCTGAACTTCTCTTTGACCATCTCAGGGACTTCAGTCTCTCCAGGACATACCCAGCTACCTTGAAGGCTAAGGGTAGTACAGTGTTGGGAGGCCTCTTGAATTAATCATTGGTCTTCTAAATGGCTGTGTTGTAGTCTCCTGTTGTTGTCATATTCAAAATGACAGGTGAGTAGCTGTTGTCCATCAAAGATGCCACCATCATTGATCTCTGGGGAACTTTTCATTGCTGACTATCTATACTTAACAGATATTTGTGGATCTTCTATATTTAGAGAGCTGATGCTGTGTAAGATCCTCTGTCCCATTGCTGCTGAACTGTTAACATGTCCTCTCCTTTCAAAAGAAGCTATTGGGAACTATGCAACTAATGTCTTTGAGTGATTAGTCTTGACTGTACTTTCATTTTTCGCTTGTTGCTTTAATTGGCTATTTTGATTTGGATTAAGAGCAACAGGAGATAGGAAATAAGCCAGATGGACTTGTGTGCTATAAACCTTCTCTTCTGAAAAATGCATGTACACATAGAGGTTTGTGTGCAATC
Organism: Prionailurus bengalensis; assembly: GCF_016509475.1. Classification (NCBI taxonomy): domain Eukaryota; kingdom Metazoa; phylum Chordata; class Mammalia; order Carnivora; family Felidae; genus Prionailurus; species Prionailurus bengalensis. Next base: position 37,388,196 of record NC_057354.1, on the reverse strand, counting down.
TTAAGGGCTCAGTTAGATATATCAAGTATCTATTACTACAATAATACTATTCCAAAGTTCAGTAAGTTAAAAAACATAGTTTATTACTACTCATGGTATTTATTACTACTTGACCACAGGTGGGATGGGTGATTTTGGTGATGTTGGCTCAGCTTGGCTGGGCAGATCTTTGGGTCTTGGTTTAAGCTTATTTACTTATTGGAAAGTCAACAGGCTGCTGCCTGATGTAGGATTGCTTTGGCTGGGATGATGGCTCAACTCTATATGTCTCATCCTGCAACTGGCTAACATAGGTGTATTCTTAGGGCATTGCAGGGGTCCATCAAAGGAAGAAAAAATACTTAAGCACTTATTCATCTCTATTCATGTCATGTTTGTTCGTTTTCCATTGGCAATTCACATGGCCAATGTCAGAGTCAATTTGAGAGGACACTGCCAGATGGCAGGGTTGCAGAGAGGGCATTAATGCAGTTAATGCAACATTAATGCAACTGATCTGTGAGTGTGTGTGCACACACACACACACACACACCCCTACACAGTTATAAATGTGCATGTATATACGTAGAACAAGCAGGTCTATGTGTGCACACATACTGTAAATATACATAGACAAACACATGCATACACATATACATATCCACACTATAAACAAAGGTGGTAACACTGCTGAAGGAAAAATACCATTTTCTTGAGGGAATGCCTCCACCTTTCTGTTCATAGCCCCCACTTAGTTTTTCAAAGATCAGCCCAGCGGCACCTTTGACCTGTGTCTAGATGCATAATTGGAGGCTTTTAATTGGCTCATATATTCAAGTTTTGAGTCAAAGAATGTGATAAATGAAAGAAATTTTTCAGAAATTAAAAAATGCAGAAATGCATTTTACAAATGGAATCTTTGACCCAGAGAAGCTAGGTAACATTCCCAAGCTCACAGAGCTTGTTATATATGGGAACACAACTAGACTCCTTGTCCTCTAAATCTAGTTTAGTGACTGGCTGTGAGCCATCTTTTACTACCACTCATATAGAATGCAGGCTTTTTAACACAGCTCTCTTTAAAGAAAAGGTTAATCTTTATGTGTGAATCAGAAAAAAGATGCCCTGTTGAGCATGCTCAGGGAAGAAAAATGTGTCCAGCATTTATAGAACAATGTTAGGAAGGTGGAGGTACAAAGAAAGTTCCTATAATTGCAAGTTCAAATACATCATGGAATGGTGAGAGCTGAAAAGGAATCTGACTTTCCAGAATTTGGACTGTGTAATAAAGTTAATTCTCAATTTCTGGAAGGATATTGTACCATTTGGGAAATGTAATACAACCTTTCGAACCTCTTTTCTTAAAAATTCACAACAGCATTTTGCATATAATTTTGAGCATTCTGTGCTCTCCCTAAATGACTTAATCTCTAACTGGGAAAACAGAAACCTCTCTAAATATTTCCACTCGAGAATTTAATAAAGAGAATTGGTGGCACAGGTTCTGGAAGGGATAGAAGAACAAAACAAAAGAGAGCCCAGGTGGGCTGAAAGGAAGAGTGACAGAATGAGAAGCTACTAAAGACCCTGGGGTGGAGCCCAGTGAGCTTTGACATACAAGTGGAGTGCATGGTTAGGGACCCTGGGCTCTTGATTGTGCTGTGACTGGAGACACACACAGAAGTCAGAAGCCAGAGGCCATTCACTTCTTCCTTCTTCTCCACTCTAGATACTTCACCCGGGTCTCCCATCAGCATAAATTGGTCAGATACCCACTGTCAACGAGGCCTGAGAATAGGTAGTTTGAAGACTCTAATGTGCTTGCAATGCAGAGTGAAACAGAGAGGGGTGGAAATGGGAACTGAGAGCAAACAGGCAAGTGACCATCACAGTAACTAAATCACAAACAGTAGATTCAAATAAAGATACGTGATTGTTTCACAAAACTCAAAGACATGATTAATACCAAAATCGTGTGTGTGTGTGTGTGTGTGTGTGTGTGTGTCTAAATTCCAAAAACAAGCTCCCTTCTGGCTGTTGATAGAATACCAACACTTAATGAGTACCTACTATGTGCCACAGACTTGAGTAAATTACTAATACATTCACAATTGTGGCAGCCTAATGACTTCTATTGACTTATTTTACTGAAAATCAAAAAATTAGTGTCTTTGGCATCGAACACATTTGTTTGCATTCCCAAATTGATTATTTACTTAGGGAATTACTTGACATTTTGCTGTCGCAATTTCCTCACGTGGACAATGCTATCCATTTGTGGTTTTTTTTAAAGGACAGTGTTTTCTTTTGTTTTTTAAGACTGTTTAAACTAGTACAGCATCTGGTGCGTGTTTGGTGTAATAATTATTGATTCTCCCTTAATGTCAGGTAAGGAATTTGGTGAATTTGAAATAATGATTGCAATAATGGTTTTTCATTCTTCCCAATGTATATGTCTTTTGCAATCTGACTTTGCAGCTTCTCACGTAAAGAGGTAGATCTATTTTCCTACACTTAGAATGTGGCAGAGTGTGACAGCGTGCCCATTCCGAGCCTTGGCCTCACGCACTCTTGTATTTTTACACTCAGATGTATTTTTTAAAATTTATTTTATTTATTTTATTTTATTTATCTATGTATTTTTTTAAATATGAAATTTATTGTCAAATTGGTTTCCATACAACACCCGATGCTCATCCCAACAGGTGCCCTCCTCAATACCCATCACCCACCCTCCCCTCCCTCCCACCGCCCATCAACCCCCAGTTTGTTCTCAGTTTTTAAGAGTCTCTTATGTTTTGGCTCCCTCCTTCTCTAAACTTTTTTTTTCCTTCCCCTCCCCCATGGTCTTCTGTTAAGTTTCTCAGGATCCACATAAGAGTGAAAACATATGGTATCTTTCTCTGTATGACTTACTTCACTTAGCATAACACTCTCCAGTTCCATCCACGTTGCTACAAAAGGCCATATTTCATTCTTATTGCCAAGTAGTATTCCGTTGTATATATAAACCACAACTTCTTTATCCATTCGTCAGTTGATGGACATTTAGGCTCTGTCCATAATTTGGCTATTGTTGAAAGTGCTGCTATAAACATTGGGGTACAAGTGCCCCTATGCATCAGCACTCCTGTATCCCTTGGGTAAATTCCTAGCAGTGCTGTTGCTGGATCATAGGGTAGATCTATTTTTAATTTTTTGAGGAACCTCCACATTGTTTTCCAGAGCAGCTTCCCCAGTTTGCATTCCCACCAACAGTGCAAGAGGGTTCCCGTTTCTCCACATCCTCTCCAGCATCTATAGTCTCCTGATTTGTTCATTTTAGCCACTCTGACAGGTGTGAGGTGGTATCTGAGTGTGGTTTTGATTTGTATTTCCCTGATGAGGAGCGACGTTGAGCATCTTTTCATGTGCCTGTTGGCCATCTGGATGTCTTCTTTAGAGAAGTGTGTATTCATGTTTTCTGCCAATTTATTCACTGGATTATTTGTTTTTTTGGGTGTGGAGTTTGGTGAGTTCTTTATAGAATTTGAATACTAGCCCTTTGTCCGATATGTCATTTGCAAATATCTTTTCCCATTCTGTTGGTTGCCTTTTAGTTTTGTTGGTTGTTTCCTTTGCAGTGCAGAAGCTTTTTATCTTCATGAGGTCTCAATAGTTCGTTTTTGCTTTTAATTCCCTTGCCTTTGGAGATGTGTCAAGTAAGAAATTGCTACGACTGAGGTCAGAGAAGTTTTTTTCCTTCTTTCTCCTCTAGGGTTTCGGTGGTTTCCTGTCTCACATTCAGGTCCTTTATCCATTTTGAGTTTATTTTTGTTAATGGTGTAAGAAAGTGGTCTAGATTCATCCTTCTGCCTGTTGCTGTCCAGTTCTCCCAACACCATTTGTTAAAGAGCCTGTCTTTTTCCACTGGATATTCTTTCCTGCTTTGTCAAAGATTAGTTGGCCATACTTTTGTGGGTCTAATTCTGGGGTTTCTATTCTATTCCATTGGTGTATGTGTCTGTTTTTGTGCCAATACCATGCTGTCTTGATGCTTACAGCTTTGTAGTAGATGCTGGGATTGTGATGCCTCCCACTTTGGTCTTCTTCTTCAAAATTACTTTGGCTATTGGGGTCTTTTGTGGTTCCATACAAATTTTAGGATTGCTTGTTCTAGCTTCGAGAAGAATGCTGGTGCAATTTTGATTGGGATTGCATTGAATGTGTAGATAGCTTTGGGTAGTATTGACATTTTAACAATATTCTTCCAATCCATAAGCACGGAATGTTTTTCCATTTCTTTGTATCTTCTTCAATTTCCTTCATAAGCTTTGTATAGTTTTCAGCATACAGATCTTGTATTTTTAGACACTGTGAGAAGCAGCCTAGGTAGAATGTTAGAGGTTGAGAGACTACCAAGGAGCTGAGTCAACTGATTGAATCTAGCTAAATCCACAGTCACGTGAGAACCCCATGCCAGGATCAGAAAGCCAACATTCTGCTGCCCAGCCAGCTGACTGCAGTTAGGAACAAGACTGTCCTAGCATGGCCAGGCTCCAGGCAACTTCTGTATTGCTTCTCTAAGGAAATGTTCAGTGTTTTAAGTCACTAAATTTTGGTATGATTTCTTATGTGGCAATAATAGCTCACTGATTCAGTGGGCTGCTATTAATACTACTTAATAGTATTAATACTCTGTAATTAATTCGAATAGCTCATATACTGTTTCAAACATGGTAGATGATAGGTCTCGAAGGAACCAAAAGAACAAACCACAGTATAATTTCTTAAATTACCCCATCTCCTCTGTATCTTTCACAGACCATGTGCCAAACGGAGGCAGTTCCCCAGCAAAGTGGTAGTGTTTGCCTTGGGACTGGAGCTTGCTAGATGTGGATAAGCAGGATTTTTAGAGTGCATTCAGGAGCTTTCTATTTGCCTGACAGTGGCTTGGCAGGACGTGGGCACTGCCTAGACTCCAACAGCGGAGCTTGCTGGAATCCGGGTTCTTGTGTCTCGTATGGTGTCCTCCTGTTAGGTGCTACTAGAGCTTCCCATAAGCCCCTAAGGTTTCCAGGAGCCAGGAGGTGGTCTTTCCCAGAATGCTTATATTACTTCATCTGAATGCTTGTTATTAGTTATCTGAAGGCTTGATTAGGGCTGGATAGTCCACTTCTGAAGTGGCTTCCTCACAAGGCTGGCAGGTTGGGCCTGGTTGTTGGCAGTAGGCCTCAGTTCCTGTGCGCATGAACCTTCCCACAGACTCCTTCAATATTCTCACAATATGGGAGCTGGCTTCTCCCAGAATGAGTGAGAGAGGGAGCAAGGTGGAAGCTGCAGTGTTTTCTATGTGCTCTCCTCATACATTCCTCACTTTAACTGGCCTTTTTTTTTTCTTTTTTTTTTTTTTTTTGCTAGGAGTGAGTCATTAAGTCAGGTTCAGAGAGAGTTTCATTAGGCTTCACATTTTGAAGGAAGTGACAATTAGTGTACTTATTTTAAGTCTGTCACATCCCATAAATTCAGATGACTTCATGCATGAATCCCTAGTTTTTTCTCCCCTACGTAGAAGTCCATTTTCATGCTTGTACTGTAAGTAAGTGGAGTAGCAGGAATGCATAGTTTCCCTCTCCATGAGATAATGGGATGACAGAGGATCATAGACTTTTTCTTGTTGACCTTTATCTTTTATATGTACCAAGTGGAGTGTGTCCTTTGTTCCATAATGAGTAGGGTATCCTAGGAATGCCTTGTTCTTACTGCTTATGCAAAAATATATCAAAAACATGACATTTGTTCTCAAGAAGTATCTGTTGCTTGTTTTCGTGGGACTTTGCAAGCTGCAACAGGTGGGGGCACTGATGTTGATGTCCCAGGCTTGAGGGAGTGGCAGTGGCAAAATATGCAGCTATTTCTCTTGCTCTGTTTACCTCTCTCATCACCCTGATACTTCTTTCCCTGCCCCATCAATCCCTACTTGGGCACTCACTCTGTACCAGCGGCTGGGAAGGCAGAGCAGCAGATTAGTCACTGCTTTTCAGTTATTTACGGTCTGAGGTTTGGTCCCCCACATTTTCCAGGTTCTTTATTTTTTTATTTAAAAAAAAATTTTTTTAACGTTTATTTATTTTTGAGACAGAGACACAGCATGAATGGGGGAGGGGCAGAGAGAGAGGGAGACACAGAATCAGAAGCAGGCTCCAGGCTCTGAGCCATCAGCCCAGAGCCCAACGCGGGGCTCGAACTCGCGGACCACGAGATCGTGACCTGAGCTGAAGTCGGACGCTCAACTGACTGAGCCACCCAGGCGCCCCTCCAGGTTCTTTATTTAAAAGAAAGATTCGCAGAACCTATTCTAGACCTGTTGAATGAAATCTCTTAGGTGGCTGTTGGAAACCACTTTTAGTCATTTTGAGAACCACTGGCTTTTATTTGGTAAAGTGTGGTCATGGTACCACGATGATGGTTTTTGACTGGTATTTTATTAATCTGCAGTTGCAAACTTTGGCAGGCATCAGATTGCTGGGCCCCACCCCCTCAGTTTCTGATTAAGCAGGTCTGGGATGGAACTAATAATTTGTAGTGCACCAAGTCTTCAGCTGAGATGATATTGCTGATTCAAGGATTACACTTTGAGAACCAACTATATAAATACTAATTAGTAACATTTTTTCAAAAGTAGATGTGTGTTTCTTCTAAGCAGGCCTAACTAAAACTCCCAAAGTCACAGTACTTTGGAGATCACAATGCCAGACTCCTTCCTTTAATTTTTGAATTAAAAATTCAGTGACTTCATTTTGGTTGCAAAGCACATTAAATGACTCCTAGTCCAGTATGTTCTCCATTGATCATTCTGCTTTGGAACATGTATTTTTGTGTTTCTGGGGCTAAATTGTCAATGGGTTATAAAGGATAATCATCTTAAAGGTCAGAGAGGATGGTGAAATGAGAGGTTCTCACAAAACTGAATACAAAGCAAGAGGTCATCTGCCTCACAGTTAAAGAGGATATTGTTTTGCCTTTTTAGATACCTTAGTTAAATAATCAGAGAAGCATTTTCTTTTTATGAAGGATATTAAGAAAAGTACTGAGAAGTGAAACTGTTGTAAATAAAGGCTATAGTTTTGGTTGCAGAACCTGTGACTGACCGCCAAGAAAAATATTAACATAGAAACAGATACTCTGAGAATATATGAATAGTGACATTTCAGATAAATAGTCAGCACATGACCCCAGAAGGCAAAAACAAAAGATAACTTTATAAAATGTGTGGCTGCACAGACCCCAGGGCAATATAGTGACTATGTCCAGCTTGCTGTTGACTAAATAAAAAGAAGTCTGATTCATCACAGATGAGCAGTAATTGTCCTCATAGCTAATTATTTATATCATAAGGCCATCTGTGATGTTTTCATGATTTTCAAAAGAGAATGCACTCAGCTTGAAAGGGGGGAGATCTTGCCAGTTTAGAAATGACATCTGGAAGGGTTTGGAATGGAAAGGCTTAGCAAGAAAAACTAGAGCTGCTTGCAGCTGCCAACATTTAAGCAGGTCTCTGAGTAAATGCATCTCTTCTAGACCCTTGAGGTATGTTGGGTTCCTCAGAAGTCCACCCAAGGCAGGGATGCATACACAGCATTTTAAATAGGTGACTCCCAGGGGGGAGCCAGTAAAAGGGAAGGGGAAGCAGAACAGAGATAGAAGGAGGTCAAGCAACAGTAAAGTCCCAAGGAGAGAAGATTCACCTAACCCCACAGAGAATCTGGGGTCTCTAAGTTCTACCTCAAAGTTGTCCAGAATCTCAAGAAGGTGGACTTTCATTCCCTCTACCGTCAACCCCATACCGTGCACAGTGCTTCAGTAGCCCACAGAAGTCTTCTGTAGAGGAGCCACCGTTTCTGGGAGTTAGAAATAAAGCACATTAAAGCTGGGGGAGGGACACACAAAGCCTTCACAAGTGTTCTGAAAGGAACTCATCATATCCACTTTGAGACTTAAACTCTCCCTTGGTGTTAGGGTTGTTCAGAGGCATAAACTTTCACAAAATTATTAGCAATTCTGTTAACTCACACGTAAGTAATTCTTCAAATACGGTCTTACTGGTATTAGAACTGATATTTTGATTTCCAAGTAATTGATCTCTATAAATTTTTCTTATTTTTGTTTTTGAATCTCCTTAAACTCTTCTAAATATGTATCAAGGTTCTTTTATCTTCTGAGATTCTATAATGAAACATGTCTTCTTACAAAATGACCTTAGATGACTGACATTGGCATGTACAGAACACTTGGGTATCTCCTAGACAACTCTACCTGCTTATCTTAGTCACACCTCACTTCAGAACATTCAGAAATCATGAGCAGATTGCTGAAGATCAGTGCAGCTGTGAACCATCCCCTACAATATGCTTCCCTCTACGATTATTTAATGTTGAATTCTGGCATCCAGATGTAATGTCCTGATACCCCAGGGAGGCAGGAAAGGAGATAATTTCTGCATTATAGGACATGGATTTGTCAATCTGTAAAGACACTTGAATCATTTGTCAATGTGTTGTCATTGTAAACTTGTAATTATTTTTCTTACCAAGGTAGAAATAGGAAGCAGAGAAAAGGTATGAGAGCCATCTTCTGGAGAGATCTGTTAACAACCGTATTGGATTGTGTATTTCTTTACTCCATTCCTCTTCCTACATCTCTACCAGAACTGAACCCACAGTCCCTGTCACCAAGCCTGCTCTTCCATACATGACCTACTTCAGTGAAAGGAGAACCATCCATGTAGTTGCCCGGTCCAAAATTCTTGGAATCCTCCCCAGGTCCTATGTCTCTCTCATCCATCCATCTAATTTGTCCATACATTCTGCCATTTAGTATCTTTGGCCACTTTCTTCTTCCCCATCACCTTGTGCCTTTATGCACGTTCTCACCATGAACTATCTGAACTATTGGCCAGATAGTAATGTCTCCCACCTCTAGTATTAACTCTATTCAATCCATATTAATAATGCTATAGAGTTCTTGTTTTCTTTAAGCATAAATTTGATCATGCTGCTTCTGATTTAAATGATTCCATGCATTCTGTTTTGGGAAGCTGATAATGGCTCCCAAAACAAACCACATCCTAATCTCTGGAATCTGTGTGCATGTTACCTTATTTGAGAAAAAGGGTCTTTGAAAATGTAATTAAATTAAGGATCATGAGATGAAGGTATTCTTCTATATTATCCAAGTGGGTCACAAATGCCATCACATTTGTCTTTATAAGAGAAAGCCAGAGGGAGACAGACTCTAGAGGAGAAGGTGATATGAAGCAGGGCAGAGAGAGCTGAGGCTGCAGCCCAGGGTTGCCAACAGCTGCCAGAAGCTGGAGCAGGCAAGGGAAGGGATTCTCTCCTAGAGCTTCCAGAGAAAGCATGACCCTACCCCACACACCTTGATATTAGTCTTCCAACCTCCACAACTGTGAGAGAATAAATTATTATTGTTTTAAGTCACCCAGTTTATGGTAATTTGTTACAGAATCCCGGGAAACTATTAGATCCATTGTCCTTAAGATAATGATCAAACTATTTTCTCTATTATTCAAAGCTTTTTGTGATCTGGGCTCTGCCTTCATTTCCTAACCTAATCTTTCATCATTTCACCAAGTGAACTCTGTGTTCTAGCGATTGGGAATGACTGGAAGGTCTTGAATTGTGCTATTTCCTTCCCACACTTCCTGTAATTACATGTGCTCTTATATTTCTCTAGAACTCCCAGACTCTTCTTGATGTATAAGAATCCATTTAAGTGTGCAAGCAAACCTGTGTGGTAGGTGTGCGAAATGGGAAAGAGATGTGGATGTGCCAATCTGAACTTTTAAAAATGAAATTAATTATATAGAACATTTGTGTAAAAATGTATTGACATATGTATGACTTATTGTCATTCAAACATGAATGAAAAATTATCCTAAGTTTATCTTACCAGATTTATATAGTGCCAAGTCACTCCAAGTGTGATGGTTGATGTTTCAGAAAGGGGAGTTTTCACATATTTAAGGATTAATCCTTTTATATACATGGCTAGTGTGACAGATTATGTTGGTGTCCAATCCAGTTCCTATCCCACTTACTGGATTGTGTAATAGGGCTCCAGCTGCTGAGAGTATTTCATGTTTTTCTTTCCCTAACTTTGAGATAAAATTGACCTATAACGTTGTGTAATTTTAAGGTATACAACTATTTATTTAATATACTTACATATTGCAATATGATTACCACCATAGTCTTAGCTAACACCTCCATCACATCACATAGTTACTATGTCTTTTTTGTGGTGAGAATATTTAAGATCTACTCTGTTAGCAACTTTCAAGTATATGGTATGGTATTATTATCTATCACAGTACCTACATTAGATATCCAGACTTATGTGTCTTCTAACTGGAAGTTTATACTCTTTGACCAACATCTTTCCATTTCTTTCACACACATCCCCCCTGCCCTGAGCCCCTGGTAACCACCTTATACTCTGTTTCAATGAATTTGGCTCTTTTTAAGACTCAACATATAAATGAGATCCTAGAGTATTTGTATTTCTCTTACTTCACTTAGCATAATGTCCTCAGAGACCATCTATGTTATCACAAATTGCAGGATTTTGTTCCTTCTCATGGCCGAATAATATTCCTGTATGTGTGTACATACATATGTATGTATATACATATAAACACAAATATACACATATATGCACACGTATATACACATACATATATGTATATATAAATACATATCTTTTTTGATTCTGCTGATGGACACTTAGGTTGTTTTTATATCTTGGATATTGTGAATAATACTTCTATAAATGTGGGAGTGCAGATATCTCTCTGATCCTGTTTTCCTTTCTTTTCCAATTAAACACCTGGGCAAAGGACCTGAGTAGACATTTTTCTAAAGAAAACATACAGATGACTAACAGGTACATGAAAAGGTATTCACCATCACTAACCATCAGGACAATGCAAATCAAAACCACAGTGAAATATAACCTCACACCTGTTAGAATGGCTATTATTAAAAAGACCAAAGAGAACAAGTGTTGATGAAGATGAGGAGAACCAAGAATTCTTGTGCACTGTTGGTGGAAATGTAAATTGATGCAGCCAATGTGGAAAACAGTATGGAGGTTCCTCAAAAAAATAGAGTATTGGCTGTTAAAGGCTCATAGCTGTCCTTTCTACCCCAGTAGACTGCATCTGTAGATTGACTAACAAGGAGGTACAAAAGATCAGTCCCTGTGCCTCAGATGAGACTAACCCTGTGGTGCAGTACAGTCCAGGGGTATCAGCTGAAGCTTCCACCTAAGACCATACCCTTGCTCAGGTCCTTCCTCTGTTCCATCTGCTCCCTTCACTCCATGTCTCTTGAGAGTACTGCCTCCAGAAATTACTGATACTCAAATTCCCACCTCAGACTCTGCTTTTAGAAAATGTACCTGTGACAGGCAGAATTCCAAACTTCATTACTATCAGTCCTGGGCATGCATGTCATGGACTTGAGCTCAAGTCCAAAATCAGCCAAGAATTGAAGCAAAGCTTCAGTTAGCTAACACTATCTTATGCACTATGGTAATAAATACAAAGGTGTCAAAGAGTTTGAGTCACTTAACAAGTAAAAAGTCGTTTATATACAGCTTCTTATGGAATGCTGTCATGAGTCCATGAATAAATAGATGTTCTAAAAATACTAATGGACTGTAATCTGCAGGGTTAGTTTCCCAAAAATATACACAAGCACTTACTCCTCCTCCCTGAAAGTGCCTCATGAAGCAGAGTTTGAAACTCAACCTCTCCCTCACCTAAGCAGCCTACCACATCAAGGCTACCCTCCAGTTCCTCTTCCATGAAGCTGCTTCTAGAAGTTGGCTGAACTCCCTGGAAGGAATTTTGCTTTTCCTTAAATGCTGTGTTGTTTGAATAATTTATTTCTCTTATCAAATACCTGACTGAGAGATCAAAGTTACAGCTGCTGAAGTAAGAGTGTTTTGAATGCTGCACACAAAGCAAAATAACTGATAGCATAAAAACAATCCCATTGTTAAAGGCAAACAATCCTTAGGGGGAATGGCTGCTTCAGAATTTGAAAGGAGAAAGGGGAAGGTGGGGATCTCAGAGGAAGTACTGGGCCTGCCTTGTGTAGTTTGTATAACCTTGAGTAAGTTGGTTGATGACATCACAGTGTCACTGGGAGGAATAAATGGCATAATGCTTGTGCATTGTGAAAGCATTACAAAGTGTGGAGAGCTCTACAGATGTTTGTTATTATTTCTGCTCTCTTCCATGGCTCAGAGGGGTATTCATCTGCCTTTCATTCATTATACTTAGATGAATCAAATTTCGGGTAACAAGTGAATTTTGCAGATATTAAAATTAATTTCTCTTATAGGTATTTTTTGAAAAAGTTTCTTAGAATGCACACGTGAGTAGGGGAGAGGGGTCGAGGAAGAAAGAGAATCCCAAGCAGTCTCCATGCTCAGCACCGAGCCCAACATGGGGCTCAATCCCAGGACCCTAGGATCATGACCTGAGCCAAAATCAAGAGAAGGACACTCAGCCGACTGAGCCACCCAGGCACCCCTATTTGTTATATATCTTAGCTTTAACACAAATTTATCCCATTATTCTACACTGAATAACCAATAAAATTGCATGTTAATAACCTTGTCTTTAACTTGAAAACTATATCAACCTCTTTAGTCTATTACATATAGAAAAATGCCAAGCACATAGGCTATCCTAAGATGCAAAACATCATGCATCTTGTTGTGGAGAAGGAAAGAGAGGCGTTACACACAGAAAGGATTATGCATTTGCAAATTGTGCTGACTTCTAAGAACAGGATGGATGCCATGAGAGAAATGCAGGATCTTCTGATATAAGTTGGTCAGAGAAGGTGTCTCTGAGGAACTGATACCAGCTGAAGTCTGCATGATTAGTAGGAATTGGCCAGGTGAAGGTCTGAGAAAGGAATTGCTAAACAGAATGGCTTCCGGGATGGCCTTGATTTAGGAAAAGCTCTGTGCTAATCGAGAGGCATGGCAGGATCAGTGTGTCTATTTTAGGGTAGGTAATTAAGGTAACACTTGAGAAGCATAATCAGCAAATCATTTTGGACAAGATACTAAACCTCTCTCTGTTTTCTTATCCATAGAATTGAGATAATAATGTTTACTATTAGGTTACATCAGTTAATACACATAACTTAAAAATTTTCCCTGTATATACTGAATGATGGTACAATTTTATTTTCTTACATATTTATACAAACACAATTTGTTTTCAAGTTGTTGACTTAAGTCATTAGTGACCACTCAACATTTAATTATGTTTAGAAGCATAATGCAAATATTTTAAACTTTGGGGGCACTTACAGCATACATAGAGATTGGTAGAAAAGAAGGGGGGAGAAATGTAAAGAATGGAGCTGACTTCATAACTCATTCCACAAAGTGAGAGTCAAAGGCTAGAATTGACAGAATAAGAAAAGGAGAGTTGATGAAGCTACTTAGACTTTCCAGAATAACCACAAGGAACATTAGAAACAGTGATAGCTGTTGAGAAGAACTGGGGACTCTGGAAGAGAGCACAGGAAATAAGTAGTCTAAGCCTCATGTAGCTGAGAACACCTGCATCACTATTACCCAGCTATTAGGACAAAGAGCTCAGACAACCTGTGTCAACATGATTTAGTTGTTTGTACCAGAAAAACTTTGCCTGAGAAAGAGAAGATTATTCATCAATAAATAACTTGATTATTGCCTTCAGGGAATGCCAACAGATCAATTTTTTTTTTGAGATAGTGGCTCATTTGGGAAAAAGTGCCACTTGCCAAATATTTTCTTTTTTTTCTTTTTTTTTTTTTAATGTTTATTTCTGAGACAGAGAGCATGAGTGGGAGAGGGGCAGAGAGAGAGGGAGACACAGAATCTGAAGCAGGCTCCAAGCTCTGAGCTGTCACCACAGAGCCTGACGTGGGGCTCAAACTTACAAACTGCAAGATCATGACCTGAGCTGAAGTCTGTCGCTGAACCCACTGAGCCACCCAGGCACCCCATTGCCAAACATTTTCTTACCAAGATTCATTTTAAAGACCTTCACCTCACTATTTAACAATTAATGTCCAATCTCAATTGCTTAAACCACTCAAGTGTTTGCCTCAAGAGCCCATGAAGATACATTTTGACCTTCCCCTCTGAGACACTGCTGAAACTATCAAGATGGTGTTCTCCCTCACTGAACTGATTTTCAGTAAATTTAGCTTTGTTTTATTTATGGGCTGTCTGATTCAACAAAGCAAAAAGTCAAAAGATAAGGTCTAGTTGATCGTCTAGCAGACATTGGTAGAAACATTATTTGGAGATATGAATGAAACACCAGTAAAAGTAAAACAGAAACATATAAAAATAGTCACCTCACAAAAGATGCTTAAAAGTCTCCTCAAGAATAGAATAAAGAGGATTGCTTTCACTTGAGATTTTGTGCATTGTTTTGATTAGACATGGATTTTGCTTTAAAAAAAATTTGAAAAGTTTTATACTACATGAGCAGATCGAAATGATTGGAAGCCCCAAAGTCAGCTCTAAAGTTTTATTCTTCAGTTATCCAGCCTGTGGTCAAGATTTGCCTGATTTAGTTTGATTTGGATGAACCAGCAGAGGATCTGACCCCTAGTAGGTATTCGGATTCATTAAGCATTGTGGAACTGAAATTACATTTGAATCACACAGCAGTTAAAAATCTTAGATATGTCCAGTGGTTAAGATGTTATTTCTTTATTGGTCTGCTGGTGTAAGTTTTAATGGAACCAGGTATCAATTTGGGGGGTTTGCTTGGAGATGCTGCTTTGGGATCAGGAATAAAGTAGCTATGGAAGAGAGATCAAGAGAATTAACCTACTTCGATGTTTTTTTTAAGTTCACTCTGAGTCCATTCTTGGGGATTCAGTGAGGCAAGGTAAGCATGTATGGCAGTTAAGGGGGTGTACTGTTGAGATCTCCCTTCAAGAGAATCCACCATGAGCCGTGTATTAGGTGACAGCCTCCAGCTGCTGAACCTTTGGGTCCTATGGCATCATTCATGCAGAGATATGCTGTCCCTGGGTATCCCTAGCTTGTTACTGAGTACAGTGAGGAAAGAGAGCCAGGTCATCCCTGCCCAAAGCAGGATTCCTTTTAGTGGGAAATCTTTGCTCCAGGGCTGCCCATTGGCCTGGCCAAGGTTCTCAGTACCCATGCCTTCTAGCCTTCTACCTTATCTTTTTTCATAGTAATCACACTTGCATTGTGAGCCAAGGGTTTTCCCTCCCTAATGTTGTTCCTTCTTCTTTTTATTCTTTATAAGAGAATATCCCTGGGAAATGTTTTGCACGTTTATTTCTCTGTAGGCATAGGCTTCCCAGAAGACCCAAACTAATACATGTATAAAGGCAAGGAATTAGTTTATGGTGGTGAGGGGAAAGCAAATGTTTGCCCTCCCCTTTCTAAGGGTAGGAAGTGTGTGTTCCATGACCCTTCTCCTTTCACTTCTTACAAGGAATTTAAACAATCTTTGAAAGCCCTTCTGAAATTTTCCTGGAGAAATGGAGAGGTAGGGCTCTTAATTTGTTCTGCCTCCTCTTGTCATTTCCTCAGAGGATCAAATTTACACATAGATTATGGGCATTGGGCAACTTCTTTTGTATTTTAGTAAAAAAAAATTTTTTTCCATTAGTTATAATGTCCCCTCTTTAACTTATGATTTTAGTCATTTGATTATTTTTTCTTATTCCCCAGATAGATGCTGGGGGTTTGTCAGTTATTTTGTCTTTTCAAAAAAACAACTCTTAGTTTCTATTTTTTCTGTTGTTATATTTTAGTAAGTTTTCTAAAGTGAGAGAGCCTATGCATCAGTAGACTGGTGAGCCCCTATTTCCATGCAAAAGCACAGCTTATATGACATGGATTATAGGGAATAAAGAGTTCTGTGTGTGAGGTGCCATCTCACAGGATTCGTGCTATCCTGATAGGGACATGTGACACCCAGGTCCCCCATCACAGAGGGCTAGCTGCCCATTATAGGATAGCATCATGTAGCCACAGTAATCACCTCCTTCAGGATCTGCCTCACCAAGTTCATGCCTTCTTGTGCAGCCCCACAGCCCGAGACTAAGTGAGGCAGGGGCATGGAGGCCTGGATGTGTTCACCACTGGGCACAACTCTGATGGACAATAGTTCAGAGATTCCTGTTGACTTGACGTAGCTTCCTTGGGTCTTCCACATGGTTCAGTGTCCCTTCAGCCTTACACAGATGTTAATCACCAATAAACATCTTATGCCCCAATCTCTCTTTTGGCATCTGATTCCAGAGTATCCAACATGTAACAGTCACTGGGCTTCAAGATGAAAGAGAGGAAAAACAAATAGAAAATGTAAATGAACCCAGAAAAGGAATTTGTAGCATGAGGGGAAATAAAAGTAAATATAGGTGAGTTGGTTCCTCCAAAAACATTTTATAACTTTGGGAAGCTCCGTAGAATTATTAGTGTATGCAGTGCTACAGAACAGAAGGATGGTTGACCCACAAAGTCCAATATACAGATGCACACAGGCAAGTGTTTCCTGAGACCTGGACGTTCGCCTATGTGTGAGAGGCACTAGCTTATGGAGTATTCATTTGCCATTTATGTGGAAGTATCAGAAGAAAAATTATCACTTTCTGTCCTTGGAAAGTAAACGCTGACAGTGGAGGGAAGTCAAATATATTTTTAGTGAACATCAGAATGACGCAAAACAGACCACTGAGTGAAAATTTTACAGGACAAGCATATTCTGGTCATAGAGAAGGAAGATGCAGAATAATGTGGGTATGTTGGTTAAAATCTCTCCTGTGTTGACTGCAAAACCATCAGGGAGCCCTGAGCACTCTGAAAAGTGAAGTCTAGAGGGAGACGGGTACCTTCCTGGGCTGTATCAGAGAAGGCCACTTCCTATGAACCAGAACCACTGTTCGTGCCCTGTCTTTAACAGACATTCTCCTTAATGGATGCAGTTAGTTGTCCCAGTCTTCTATTTCATCTTACTTGTGACAATTATAGACTGAGCAAATTGTAGACTGTGGGAGCTCGACTATCTATAGGTGCTTAAAAATATACTAAATGAGAATGCTGGAAAATTCGGTGCCCACTAGCTGTGTGCGTGGGGGTGCACGTACACACACACAGCAAATCAAAACATTTTCCTGATTCCAAGTGTGCCTGCTTTTTCTTTTGGAAAAATTCAAATGCAGCCAGCAGGTGGCGACAGTTGATCACATTTGAACTGAGGTAAACTAGGTTTCAGTAGTTTTTGGAGACCTCACTCTCCTCTTCAATTTTTGTTCCTTGTTTGTTTTGTTTTCCCTTTACTTTCAGTAAAGTCAGGCTTGTACGTAGAGGCAGAATTAAGAGCAATCGTGAAGTTAACTATAAAGAAAACTACCAACTCAAACTAGGTCTTCAAAAATGTTCTATTTACTTTCATGTTTTGTGAGGTTTGGGCAGGGGGGAGGGGAGGGCAAGCTTTAGAAGCAGGAAGGAGTAAATGGCCAAGTATTTTGGACAATTGCCCAAATGAAGGTAACTCAATTAAAATGGCTGTTCATTTCTGGAGTACTCACAGATCATAATATAAATATACGCGTGTTCTTTATATTTCACTTTCACATAGAATTATTGGTCAAAAATTGTGGACTCAGCCTCTAGAGGATACATGTTACAGATCATAAATGTTCTAAATGTTTAGTTCCTTTCAAAATTAAGCACAGAAAGTCACAAAGCAGCATGAATTCCAGGGCTGAATTTTGCTTCAGGTTATCTATTCACCATCCTCAACTATGTGACTGCAGATGAGATGCCAAGGGGTCATTCTGTGTCTGGACTTGGTAAGAAAAGCCATTGGAATGTTTTATTTCTCTCTGGACATAAAGCTTCTTTGTGCACAATGTATTGTAATGCTGGGATACACAATTGTCCTTGGGGCAGAAAGAAGGGCTAAGAGGAGCACAAAAAAGTAAATAAGCCGAGCATATAGTCATTTGTGAAGGTCAGTGTCAATATTGATGAAGTTTACAAAATATGCCAATGAGAGAAAATAAAAATTGTCTACATGTTCACTTTTAAAGTAAGGAAATATTTAGTGACATTAAAAAGTAAGATCCTTTGCTGTTCTCTAAGTTTTAATTTTTAAGGTATTCTATTTCTTGAGAATCACTAACACCACAAGACAGAGACGATGCCCATATATCCTAGTAGGCAAGGTCAAGTCGAAAGGCCAGAGACAAGAGCAGAGGAAGTATGTGCACGCACGTGTAAAAAATACTCTTTGTGTCACAGATCCTAGGCATGGCTATTCTCTAAGTTTTGGCTCCACTATAAAAATTTCTGTTATTTCTGTACCTAAATGAAAGATCTTTGTGTCCCTACAGAAAATCCTTCTAGTTATCTGGCTAGTTATGCTCATGTAGCAAGAAGGTACTGAAAAAACAACATAGAAACAATTTTTAAAGAAAAAAATTCAGTATTTACAATTTTATTCCCATCGATGTCTTCACTGATTATCCTGAACAGATTTTTCAATAATCAGCAATAGAACAATATGCCTTTAACATCTGTTTATTTGTGGAAATGTAAAGACTGTAGCTGTGGCTACATAAGGAAGAAGAAACCTCAAGAAAGTGGATGAAGCAGTTTCGAAGGAACTCGTTCTCAAATAACTTCAAAATACCTTTTAAAAATCTGGATCTAAAACTATTTGTCAGAGTGCTGGTTTAATTTCGCCAGATTTTTTAAAAAGCAAAAAAAGGAAAAAAAAAAAAACACACACACACACACACACACATGCACACAACACGCACAATAGTCTTCTCTCATCCATGAGGGCTATATTCCAAGGCCCCCAGTGGATGTTGGAAATCATGGATAGTACCGAACCCTCTGTTTTTTCTTATGCGTACATACTTATGATAAAGTTTAATTTATAAATTGGTCACAGTAAGAAATTAACAAAAAGAAAAATTATAACAAAATACTGTAATAAAATGTATGTGAATGTGGTCTCTCTCAACATACTGAACTGAATTCACCCTACCTGTTCTTGGGATGATATGTGAGATGATAAAATGCCTACCTGATGAGAGGAAGTAAGGTGAATGATGGGGAGGTAAGGTGAATTATGATGTAGTATTAGGCTACTTGTACATCAGAAGGAGCATCGTCTGCTTCCAGACCACAGTTGACCTCCAGTAACTGAAACCATGGAAAGTGACCATGGATAAGGGGGAGTACGTACCATACAGAGATTCAAACATAGTACTTGATATGTTAGTGTGACCCTGGAAACCATCTAAAAGTTAAAAATCAGGAAATTATTCAGCAAGTGAAGACATGTTTATTCATGGAAATGTTTTATTGTCAAAATAAGTAACATGAAAGTTCATGTTCTTATTATCATGTAAAAATGTAAGGATACAAACAGTATGTGAGAAACATCCTCAATTTAACAAAATTTCATAGAAACTGAGACTGGAAGAAATTTCACCAATATGTTTGTAGTAGAGATGCTTTGTGATGCTATGTTTTTTTTCCCCTAAATTTCTCTATAATTTCCCTTCAAATTTTAATGGCTCTGTGCTATTAGACACATCCAAGCATGCATATAATGCAGTTAAAGTTTTGAGTACTTCTGTTTCCAGCCTCAGTTCACTCTTTTGCAAAATTAAGGCATTCTGGTATCCCATGGGTCTGTATCCTAAACAACCCTCTGAGTATTAAAAATAAATAAATAAATAAATAAATAAATAAATAAATAAATAAATACTAAAAATGACTCGTAAGAGTTGTATGAATTTGGAAGTTGGCTTAGTAACACGTTTGTTAGCTTATTTTTCCTTTATCAAATCTCCCACAAGATACTGCAGTGTCTGACTTGACCCTTATTTGTTCCTTTTGGCTAAAAAGTATTTGCCTCTAGAATCTTCCTTGAAGGTAAAAGTCTAACCTGGTAGAGGGCCAACTCTGAGTTTTCTGAATCCTAAAGGGTGGTGAGAGAATTCTCAGACCAAAGTAGAGGGGTAAGGAAGGTCTAGGGTTTGGGGAAGAGAGGCTCCCAAAGGGTGTGATTGGGGAGGCTTTCCTCTTAGAGTTTTGCTACAGCCAGTTTCCAGATAACACTATTTGATCACCACCCACTCCATCCTGTTCAGAAACTAAAACACACATAAGCCCAGGTCCACATTATTGCCTGGAGCTGGGGGAACAGGACTGCCTAATGAGATGCAGGCACTCTGGTCCTGAAAAATGCCAAGCATAATGCCTTTCCTTCCTATACCCTCCTCCTCTCTCCTCTGCTGTGTAGGGAAGCCACCCCCAGGCCTTGGTCTGTGATTGCTAGGGGAGAGAACAATTGAAGCGGGTGTCAGCAGCTAAGAGGGAGGGGAAAGGCTTTGTTAAGGGCGGCGGGGCTCCATACTTGTGGCTACAAGGAAACTTTATCTGGGCCTCTATCTGCTCTTTGCCTCAGCACTGGTGCAGACAGCCAGGAGGTGACCGTAGTCTTCCAAATGGAGATCCACTAATTTGTAGTGTATTTCCCAGAGTCCTGCGCTCTCCTTCAAAACCTTCTCCGTGTACCTTTCCTGCCTGTGTTGGCAGTCTGTGAGAAGGTAAAGGACAGGGCCCAACAAGCTCTTTCAGAGGACTTGCTATGCAAACCCAAGAAAAAGAGACCTATTTGCAGTTCTGTAGTGGGGCTCTGCCTGTCCTGCCCCAGGCCTGTCATTCTTTGTCTAGTCCTGGACTTTTGCGGGAATCTCTACAACTATTTGTCTTTTTCTGCGTAGAGAGGAAAGAGACCAGAGGAAAGAGGAGAAAACAGGAAAGCACAGTTACAGCTTCTGAGCAACACATTTAGGGATCCAGTCATCTTGTTTATGGGTTTGTGGAGTAGTTGCTGTATTTCTGACAAATTCCAGTCCGATTTTACAATTCCAGCAAGTATGTTCAATGTGTTTTCCAGTATTATTTGTGTTGCAGAATAGCCACAGAATCGCCAACTCTATCATACTGTGTTATCATAATCATTTAGAGGAATAAAATTCATCGATACATGACGATGTCTAATAAAGCAAATGCCCAATCTGTGAGCCAAAAACCTTGTGAAATCACAGGCTTTTCTCCCCTCTTTTTTCCTAATGTACATTTGATTTTATAGGATCACAATGGATTATACACATATAATTGCTGAAACTTAGTGTTTGCTAGAAGGCAGAGCAAATTCCAAGGACATAGACCAAAAACGAATTTTTTTTTATGGAGTACGTTTAAGGAGCATTTTTTATTAAATGGCAAGAGGTCCATGCAAGTGACATGAAAAACAGTCTAGTTTTAGGCACTTAAGTACGTGGCCATTGTCTATTGCTAATATATAGTGTATCAAAAAAGTTCCCTATGAAGACTAATAAAGAATATTTGAAGTACACTGTATTGTAGGCAGTTAAACAGAAGACCCTTCTCTATTGCTGATCTAAAGAAGTTTAAGAACATTTGTATTTAGGAGGCATTTGGAAACCTCATTGAGAACACAGGTATTTCAGGTAGTTAAACTCATGGGCATTCCCTAGTGCTTACCAGGATTTAACTATACTTATTACTGCATAAATCCAAGAAACTAACCCAAAAGTGCTTTAAGTGCAGTCTTTTGTCTTCATTTATTTTTTAAATATATTGTCAAATTGACTTACATACAACCCCCAGTGCTCATCCCAGCATGTGCCCTCCTCAATGCTTATCACCCACTTTCCCCTCCCCCCCACACCCTATCAACCCTCAGTTTGTTTTCTGTATTTAAGAGTCTCTTATGGCAAAAACAAATTTTTAACGTTAATTTGAATCTCTTGTGATCAGGTACTAAAGCCAAGAATTAAAATCTTTAGAAATAATCATAAGTTGGGATTGTATGTATAAAGTGCTTCTATGCATTGTTGAAACATTTTTGTCATTTATTTATTTATTTATTTATGAAAGAGCAGGAGCAGGGAATAGGCGGGGGGCAGGGGGTGGGGTGGTGGAGGGACAGAGGATCTGAAGCAGGCTCCGTGACAGCAGCAAGCCAGATGTGGGGCTTGAACTCAGGAACCCTGAGATCATGACCTGAGCCGAAGTCGGTGTCTCAACTGAGCCATCCACATGCCTGAAATCTTTTTGTCTTACATGCTTATGTTAAATGCATAAAAGGCAGTCTTAAAGATGTGAATTTGTAATATTTATAAACTCGTAAGTATTTATGCTGCATGAAAGCATCTGTAATTTCTTATGGTTGTCTGGAAGTGTGTGTGTGTATTATTTTTCAGCTAGTTTTGGTGGCTTATTAGGTCTGTTTTCCAGTCTTTCTCCTTTCCTTTCTGTTTCCGAATCTCTCTTTTCATTGAAACAAGGCAGCTAAGTTGCCCTTGAACCAGTTTCAGACTTGAAAGATTTAGTAACAAAAATGCTTGATAACCTTTTCGATGGGAGTTCTTAACAGATGTGTTCTTCCTCGTGAGGCTTTCCCTGCTATTTGATCTTTTCCTCCAAAGCAGTTCCTTATAATGGGCAGAACCCCCAGGCGGGATTATTATGCTGAAATGGGCCAGCAGCCAGGACACTGCAGCAGGCCTTCAGGATGATCGCTGCCATCCCTGCAAGGCTGCTCTAGCCAGTGCAGCTGTGGGCTACTGAGAGACCCAGGGAAGGGACAGGAGGGCGGGTCTCTCTGAGTTAGATGACAGGTCACAAGCTTGTAATGGGCTGAGTTTTCTTTAAAGCTACTGGAATAAGCATCCCCCATTTCCTTTAGGGAACAAAGCATGGAGTGTGGTTGAGGGGTCAGAGATAGTATCATAGAATGTCTGGTCAGGCAGAAATTTTATTTTACTTTGTTTTTAGTTATTGAAAGTTGCTGGCTGCTGCTCTTTCTAGAGTGAAATCACCAAGTCAACACAGAGAACCCAGCTCTTCTAGGAATAAGCCCCAAATTTGCTCTTTTAAGTTATGCATATTATAAGTCAAAAGGGTATTTGTGTCTCAGGGAGGTGGAGTATAGGGACTTTTCCGGGAGAGTTCCAGGTGAGCACAGAGTCCTGTCACCCCCTCTGATAGCCTGTGGTCCCTGGGAGGTGAAGATATCCTTTGTCTCTAATTTCCATGCACCATCCCCCCACCCCTAACTCCCTACTATGTGTCACTAAAAACTGCAGGATCAAGAGCTGAGGCTTTATTCAGCCAACGGCAGTGCTGGCCACTGAAGAAACTGCGGGGTGCCTTGGTCAGCCAGGACTTAGGACATTCAGCGGTGGACAGTGGATTGGAGGGGAGTGGAATAGAGCTGGGCTTACCTTCAGGAACACTAGCCTTTGTTCTATTCTACCAAATATGACTGTAGTCATTTTCTATAACTGCTCTCCCCCCCCCCCCAAATTACCACTGATTGAATGGCTTAAGACAACATAAATGTATAATCTAGTTTTTGTGGGTGAGGAGTCCAGGCCTGGGTTAACTGGGATATCTCATCTAAGGTCTTCTTTCAGATTCGCAGGTTGTTGGGCAAATTCACTCCTTGTGGAATCAAGGTCCTTAGCTCTTAGGGGGCTTCTGCTTTTCCCTGCCAGGTAGCCCTGTCCACAACATGGCACTTTGTGTCTTCAAAGCCAACAGGAGAGTGTTTCTGCTGGCTGCTTCCTTTTCTGATCTGTACATCCTCTTTTAAGGGACTTATCTAGTTAGGTCAGGTTCACCAGAATAATTTCCCTATAATTAGAATCAAATAATTAGGGGCCTTAATTATGTCTACAAAATCCCTTCACTTTTTCCATATAATAGTAGTTAACTACAGAGCGGTATCCTGTCATAGTCATAGCTCCTGCCCATTGTTGAGGGGTGGGATTATATAGAGCATGTATGCCAGGGATTGGGGATCTTGGAATAAGTCTGCCTGCTATTCTGACTAGAACATTCCCTTTATTTCCAAGTTAAAATTTAAGTATTCAAGCCAGTTGATCACCACTTGGTTTTGGTATCCTAACTAAGTATTGTAAATATGTCCTCATCTGTTTAGTAATGAAAGAAATGCAAACTAGAAACTCAACTGGCACATAATGTCACATTAATTAAGTATACTTATAATTCTGTACTTAATTGAAAATTTTGTAACTGTCACATCACTTTTATTCAGTCCAACTTGTATGTATCAGAGAACCCTAAAGGCATGAATTAGGGATGAAAGTGACTTTAGAAATATTTAGTTTAGTGCTTCCAAATTTGGGGGTATTAGAATGTATATATATGATCATCCAACACAAAAATGTATTAGTTAAAAAAATAAAAAGCCTAATATAAAAAGAATTCTATGTTTTAATAATACTGTATTTTATTAATCACATAGCATCCACCCATGTTTCAGAAATTATGTAATATGTGTGTAGGTATATCTTTATTATTATATGTTATATAATCTAATTTTCCCCTCTGTTGACAGTTCTCAGTCATATTTTTATACCTTAAGCAATAAAACCATACCTGTCTAGGGAAGAATTGATCTATTCTAGTTTACAGGTGAGGAGTGTATCATTGAATAAAAGTCTAAGGAAAGCTGGATGGGTGAGTTATGTCATGACCCCAAGGTTCATGAGAAAACTGAAACTAAAAGATCTCCCAGCCCTGTGCAACTTGGAACATATCAGGTTGCTTAAACTTTGAACCACAGGCATCTAAATCTCTTTGCTCAAAGAAAGTCTGCAGGTTAATAGATCCTCTTTGGTGTGTTCAAGAAACCCACAGTGGTTGGGAGCTGAGAACAATTGAGCAGGCAAGACAGAGATGGATAAAGGAAAAGGGGTTCATTCCAAATTCCTCTTGAATGAGGTTTTCTTGCCATCATAATTTTGTTGGGAGTGAATTAAGTGAATCTGGGGCACTTTCAGACTCCATCGTGAGTCAGAAAACATGCGTTAAAGCAAAATGCAATGACAAATCTCTTGAGAGTTTGGGACTTTTATCACACCAATAAGATCTCTCATATTCATTTACAGTTAATTTTCATCCCACTACTAAACCCCTCCCTTTGCCTTAGCCCTAGGCAATTACTAGTTTGCTTTTTGTTTCTATAGATTTGCCTGTTCTCGATATTTCACGTGAATGGGATTGTAGAATATTTGGCCTTTTTACATCTTTTTTCTTTCACTCTGTAATGTTTTTGAAGTTTATTTGTGTTGTAGAACTTATTAGAACTACATTACTTTTTATTGCTAAATGGTATTCTGTTGTGTGTATATACAGTTCACTTAGTCCATTCACTAGTTGGTGGACAATAGGTTTGGTTCACCTCTATTATGATAATGCTATTACAAACACTGGAGTGCAAGTCTTTTTTTGTGGATGTTTTCAATTCTTTTGAGGAGATACCTAGAAATGGAATTGCCGGGCCATGTAGTAAATTAAAGTTTCATGAGAAGCTGCCAGACTGTTTTCCAGAATTTCTGTTCGACTTGATTGTGTGTTTCCATCAGTAACTGATAAGGCTCCTGTTTCTCTATATCCTCAAAATTTGTTATTTATCTTTAAAAAAAAATCCTAGCCATTCTGCTGGATGTGAAGTTGCATCTTATTATGGTTTTAATTTGTATTTCCCCAGTGACTAATGATGCTGAGCTTCTTTTCATGTGCTTCATATTCTGTTAGCCACTTGTCTATCTTATTTGGTGAAATGTCTATTCAGACATTTTCCCCATTCTGTGATTGGGTTGTTTGTCTTATATATTGATTTGTAAGAGTTCTTCATATATTCTGAGTATGTTTTTTTTAACAGATTATTTGCAGATATTTTCGCCTACTCTATGGGTTATTTTCTTAACAGTATCTTTTGACGCACACAAGTATTGAATTTTGGTGAAGTCCAATTGTTTCCTTTTATGTATCCTGATTTTAGTGTCATATCTAAGAAGTCTTTATCTAAGTCTTTTGTCCCGTGTTTTCCTTTAAAAGTTTCATAGGTTGAACTCATACATTCATGTATCTGATCCATTTTGAGATAATTTTTGTGTATGGTGTGAATTAGGGGTCCAAGTTAATCTTTTGGTATGTGACTATCCAGTTGTCCCAGTACCATTTCTTAGAAGACTATCCTGTCCCTACTGATGTGCTTTGTTACTTTTGTTAAAAGTCAATTGACCGTAAATACAAGGGCTCAAACCCACCTTTCAGTGTGACTTTGATCTTGGCTTTGAACATGGGAGATGTTCTAGGATCTAAGCCCAACAATAGGATAGTGCTAGGAGGAACTGGAGGGTGGTAAGCTTCTATCTGTTTCTATTCCTTCTCTTCTGCAGTTGATGTTAGGATACTCACTGGCATCACTCAGACTTGGGCAGACCAGCATGATCTCAAATGTATTCTGTGTTGTTTCTTAATCAGCTTCCAACATGTTAGCATATACCTTTTCAAGAAAAAAAACTGATGACAAAATGTTATTTCAAAGACTTTCCTTTCAACTTTGGATTAGTTAGATGCTACATCAAGTAAGATAACGCATGCATGTGAAAATGTCTCAAAAATCACAAAACACCAAACAAATGTTAGGAATTATCATTGCATGCAAGGAATAAGAGTAAACAGAAGCAATAGTAATGCTTTTAGAAGGTTTCAGTAGGCAAAAAGAATGACAGTGTCAACATTTGAAGGTAAAAACCAGATTTGCAGATGATCTACCTGTAGATTGTTGAAAGTTGACTTTATCTGTAGTACCTAAAATATTAAGGAGTTGGGTCAGGATCATAGAGGTTCTTCCTGCTTGGTTGGATATGGGAGATAAAGTTGTCTTAGTAATTGGTACATTCTCTTGAAGTAGGATAGAAAATTTGCCCTTAGAATATTGATTTCTCTTGTTAATGGATGGTACTCCTTCAAGGATGTAGGTGGAATTAGCAACTACTTTAATGTCAATTTAAGTATGCTTGAAAACTCCAAGTAACCTAAAATCTCTCCTTTACACAGTGAAATAGTTACTGTCTTGAGCTTTTCAGGGTTATTTGAGAATCTACATATTTGTTTTTTTTTAAATGTTTATTTATTTTGAGATTGGAAGAGAGAGAGAAAGCAAGCCGAGGAACAGAGAGAGAGAGAGAGAGAGAGATGGAGGGAGAGAATCCCAAGCAGGACCCGTGCTGTCAGCACAGAGCCTGACATGGGGCTCGAACTCACAAACTGTGAGATCATGACCTGAGCCGAAATCAAGAGTCAGACGCTCAACTGACTGAGCCACCCAGGCGCCCCGAGAATCTACATATTTGTACTGAGTTGAGGCATTGCTATTTAGACCTCATAAAACACTTTGCTAGGATTATAGCCCTTATTAATCCCTTTACTATCTACTGTTATCCAGCATACAGATAAATCCTGGAGGTTTGCACATAGGCCAGATCAAATTTGGAGAGAAGGAAGAGGAAAATTGGTGGAGCACTTCAGAGTGTTGCTGGAGTGGGTAGTAGAGAGACTGAGAGGTCCAGGCAATATAGGAATATATATGGCATTGCTGTCCCAGAGGTTGGGAAAGAGATCTCAAGTAGAGAGATGGTGGAGGTTTATGGATGTACTGTTTCTTTGGCAGAATTTTGCCTCTGAGAAGCCCTGACTCTGCATAAAAGATGGACATTAGTACTTTCTGGCAGACTGCTAAGATCTGAAGTCTTGGACTGTTAACTACATCATTTTATTTAGTGTTCCTCAGGCACTCCATTCCTGCATCCAAATCCTGCCTGTTTTGTGTCAGTGTTTATTAGCTTCTATTGACCACAGCTCTTCAAGGATGGTTATTTTTGTGCTCTCTATTTTATAGAACAGAGAGGTTTGGAGTCTTGCTCTAACACAGGGCATTAGAGAAAGACCTAGGATTATAACTCAAGAGACCCTTAAGCTGCACAGCTTCAGACAATCCTGTCTAAAAAGCCTGACTATCTGAAAGTTGTGAGGAAACTGGAGCCACTGGAATTTCACAGTGGCCCTAAATTCACTCCCTAAAATAACTTTCTGTGAATGCTTAGGCAGTTCATGTGTAGGGCCTTTGAGCTTAGGAAGATAGGAGGAATGTAGCAATCATTATTTTAGTTCTTAGTTCCAAGGCTCCCTGTAGATTTGTTAATAAATCAAAGCACATATGGGGAGTTTAGAGACAGAGGAAATGGGGAGGGGCTTCAAGTTCAGAGATAAAAATTGCCAAGAAGGAGCCTGCCCTTAAATAAGGGGAAACAAGGAGCAGGAAGACAGAGAAGGGAAATAATAAACAAGAGGAGTCTTCATGGTGTGACACACAACAGGAGCTGGAAAACATTCAACATCTGATATTAGAGAAGAGAAGGCAGGAAACACATTCTGAGTATAACCTTACCACCTATTGCAAAGGCATCCGTGCTGGGCTCATAGGCAAATGCAAAACAGCCCTCAAGGGTCAGTGCCATACCCCCAGATGGTCTTCTTACCAAGGTCAGTGGGCTAATCCACTTGGAGTAGGCTTTGTACTGGTCCCTTCCACGCTGGCCAGAATTGGCTCCTGACCATCCACTCTTGTCCCTCTGCATATTTCTATTTATCATGCTGTTAAGATCACTGTAGGCTGCTAATTTAATAGGGAGCTTTCATATTTCCCAAGCCTACATTTCTATAAAAATTGGAATTAAAAGCAGCTATTTTTTTTTTTTATTTGGCCCTGGTATCCTGATTGCCTTCTGTTGGGCCCATCCTCATTTTGTCTTGGCCCTAAGCATTTGGGCAGGTACATTTTTTATGGCTGACTTGGATTCTCTTCTGTTGTACCTCCAGCATTTTTCTCATGACAGTTTCCTTTGGCAGAAATTCTTACTTTCATCCAGCTTGCTCTGTTAGTGACACTGGATTCTTTGGCTGGTCTGGCCAGATAACCACATTCAATGGAATAAAGAGACAGGGGAAGATGTAAAAATGTTTAGAAAGCCATTACTGCCTTTCATTACCTATAGAACCTATGCTTTTACCTTTAGTCACCCACCCTACTCTGTGCCCTCCCTCCCCGCCCCCGCCACCACCCATGTAACTAAATGATACCATCGTTCCTCAAGCTTTGGTATCTGGTTTACTGTCTTCCATTCTACCCCTCCATGATCAACCATCATCCAGATCTCTTCTTCATCCATGTGGAGAAAGTCTTCTTACACTCCAAGTATCTCTATCCCATTCCTTGAACCACCTTCTGCTAGGATCACTCTCAAGACCTGGGCATGGGTTGAGACACCTTAAACTCCAGTATTGCAATTTATGACTCTAATTGTTCATATGTTTTTCTCCTCCTCTTATTCCTTACATGGATATTTTCTGGATGCCCTAAGACTTCTAATTGTTTAACTCCTTTTATTTCTTTAAGTCCACTATTTCCTTCCTTCTTTGGCCCACCTTCAGTGAAACACTTGTGGACCCCTCAATATTCTCTTGGTTTTGCAAATCAGAATCAACAGACCTCTGTTACTACAAAGTATGACCCCCAGTCTCCAGTGAGCCTTCTTTTTGGTTGAGGAATTCCTTGACACAACTCTAGCTGCTCGGTTACTTACAAGGATGTTCCGAGATGTTGACACTGTTAGTCTCACCTACCCATTTGCCCTTCACTGATGTCACTTGCTGCAGTTGACTTTGTTTTTCCTTTACTGAGAAAATGTAAGCCATCAGTTACAAATATCAGTAGTATACTCTTTCAGTTCAGAGGGGAGACTAGCTTGTACTCAAGCTCAGCCTTTAGCTTGTATGGTGAATCCTGTTACCTCCCCACATTATCTCCATCACCTTGCTCTGTTATCTGTTATCATTTATTCTCTTTCTCCTTTTCATTCTCCCTCTGAACCTGTAAGTACATCCACATTTATCTTACTTAAAATGAGATAGAAAACCTTCTATGATCCTGTACATTTCTTCTGTAGTACTATATTTTTTATTCTTTATTAAAAAATTTTTTTTCAACAGTTATTTTTGAGACACAGAGACAGAGCACAAGCGGGGAAGAGGCAGAGAGTGAGGGAGACCCAGAATCTGAAGCAGGCTCCAGGCTCTGAGCTGTCAGCACAGAGCCTGACATGGGGCTCAAACTCATGAACCGTGAGATCATGACCTGAACTGAAGGCGGACAGTTAACTGACTGAGCCACACAGGCACCCCATATTTTTTATCCTTTAAAGCAAAGATCCCTGAAAAGATTATTTATATTCTTTGTCCACACATGGTGTGTCTATTTTCCTTATTTTTATTTCCTATTCTCAATGTATGCTCAAAAATTTAAGTCAAATAGTATACATTGATAATAATGAAAAACAACATTCTCTTAATCCATACCCTCCCCCCTTGAGTTCCCATTCTCAGACACTTTATTTCTTCAAGTACACATCTCCAAAAATATATTCCTATTGAGTCTCCTTTCCTATTCTTGTTCCTGTTTCTTGGACATTATATCTATCTGTGTCTGTCTACATATTTTTAAATCTCTCTGAGAATGCTAATTCTGGTGTTATGTTGGTGTTTTTGGAGGTGGGGAGGATCGCTCCTGCTGGTCTTCATTTGATCTTCCTCTGTGTTGGCCTCTCTCT
The DNA here is from genome assembly GCF_016509475.1 of Prionailurus bengalensis. NCBI lineage: Eukaryota > Metazoa > Chordata > Mammalia > Carnivora > Felidae > Prionailurus > Prionailurus bengalensis. The sequence goes on along the minus strand of NC_057354.1, from coordinate 37,357,549 downwards.
GCCTTATTATTGACTTTCCTTAAGTGAATAGTGGTCTTTTCTTGTTTATTTGCATTTAGGAATGAGTTTACCTATTAACTCTTTGGAAACTGTGATATGCACAGACTTGTGTCAACTGGTCATTATTTGGGCAGGGGCTTGTCCTTCTGGGGAGAGGAGGAAGTTTAGATGTCAGTATCTGACATTTTTTTGAAAAAGAATCTAACTTGTGTATATATCTAGGTGTTAGAGGGCATTCTAGCACCTATAAGTAGTGAAGAGGTCTTGGAGATCTCATCACTTAGTATAATGACTTTTACCTGATTGAGCTGTTTCACATGTACAGGATATGGCTTTTTCCCATATCATGACCTGTTGATTCTGATTTCTGAGGCTTTTCATGGTTCTATCTTGGTCTGTTCAAGCTGCTATAACAAAATACAACAGACTGGGTGGCTTATGAACAGCAGGAACTTATTTCTCACAGTTCTAGAGGCTGGACATCCAAGATCAGTGTACCAGCATGGTCATGTGAGGACCTTCTTCTGATTCCAGGACTTCCTGTTGTATCCTCACATGTTACAAGGGGCTAGAGAGAGCCCTGTCAGGTCTTTTTTATAAGAGCACTAATCCCATTCATGAGGGCTCTGCTCTTGTGACATTAGCACCTCCCCAAGGCCCTACCTCCTAATCCCCTCACATTAAACAATAAGGTTTTAACATTAATATTTGGGGACCACAAACAGTATTGAAATGACTTTTCTCTCTGGCATATTCAGGCAGTTACTATTTTTGTATTTCTGTTGACTCTTGTATCTGCTTTTTATCTTCCAAAAACTTGTTGACAACTAACATCTGTTGTATCTTCTCCTGTTCTTTTACTCCTGCAGTGGACAATTTTTAACTTCTTTACTCTCATTATACTAAATATCATGGAGAGAGTAAGTTCTTTTCTCTCATATATTAAGAAACAGAGATAAATATATATGTTGAACCCACCACGTTTAATTGGCAATCTCCCACTTCACCTTTGAACTTGTTATAGTTAGATTTCTGGCCCCATTTTCTGTGAAAAAAAGCCACTGACACTCTACTTCCTAAAACCTATTGACTGCTTTCAATTTTTTTTCTTATCCTCTGCAATCTACTCTTTTCATAAAATTTTCCTCTTTCTTGGTTTCTGTTGTTTTTTCCTGTTTTCTTTTTCTTCAAATAGTCTCAGTCTAATTTGCTGGTCCCTCTTCTATTGCCTCCCTCTTATAATATAGTTTTATCAGTGTTCTATTCTTGGTTCTCCCTCTCTTCTAAATGTTCTAACGTTCCTGAGCCTCTAGCCAAACCTCTTCCTTTCTGTTTCTCACATTCAAAAGGTGACGTGTGTTTCCTCCTCTAAAAAGGAAGAGAAACAATCAAATGGGTACACCTGCAGCTTTATGCTACACATCCTATATCCCAGTCTAATCTCAATCCATTCTTCTATCTTGCTTGCTATTGTTAAAGGTAGCCCATGTTCTTCTTTAAACCCAGTTCCCAATTCCTTCACTGCCACTCTGGTCTCCTCCCCTCTCACTGCCTTGATATTTGCCATGCTATATATTTTCTCTTATATCTTCAACTTTTTTTTTTAATTTTAGAGAGTGCATGAGGGAGTGGGAGAGAGAGAATCTTAAGCAGGCTCCATACCCAGTGAGGAGCCCAACATAGGGCTGAATCCTATGACCCTGGGATCATGACTTGAGCCAAAACTAAGTCAGATGCTCAACTGAGTGAGCCACCTGGCACCCCAGTCTTCAACCTCTTCACTGAATTTTTGACATCCTCATGTTGACATGGTCAAGGCTTTTCCATTGTAAAAACAAAACAAAATGATATCAAATCATTTTTTCTCTATCTACCAAATAATTGTTTATATTTTGTTCTCCTTTCCTCACTTCTACTCACATCTCAACTTAATTTCACTCTCATTGGTGTAAATAAGCAGATCTTTACAGCAATCACAATGACCTCCTTGTCACTAAACCCAGTAGACAAATTTCAGTTCCTCTCCTGAACTGACTCTTTTCAGTGACATTTGACTCTCCTGACTCTTCCTTAATTTTTTAAACAGTTTCTGGCTTCAGCTTTATGGCAGCATATATTCTTGATTTTCCTCTTGTCTCCATGGTCCTTCATTGTCTCCTTGGTAATATCGTCCTCTTTTACATAATCATTAAATGTTGAGGTTTGTATTAATTCATCGTAGCCTCTTTTGACTTCTCGTTCACTGTCTTCTCCCTAAACAGTTGTTTCTTTTACTGTGGCCACATCTGTTTATGCATTTAAGATGTTTACTTTTTAAAAATCTCAGCCTAGCAGGGCAGTTGGCTTGCTTAGTCAGTAGAGGATCCAACTCACAATCTTAGGGTCATGTGTTCAAGCTCTGCTTTCGGTATGGGGCCTACTTTAAAAAAAAAAAAGAAAGAAAAAGAGAGTATGAGATTTGTAAGGTTATTTGTTCCAATAAAAAGCACTAATTGCATTCTCAGCCTAAGTTGAAGAAACTACCATTTATTCACTAAAGCACAAAGCTGAATTTATTACTCAAAGAAGGAAGAAATAGGAATTTTTGACACAGTTCCTCCAAACAAAGCAGACTACTGATTTTGCATTGGATTTTTAGGAAGTTAGACAGTTAAGAGAACAGGTTGACATCAGCTATGGAAGAATGGTTCCTTGGGTAAGACTACTGTGAATTAGTTGACTTTCCAGTATGTTCACTGGAGTAATTCTCTTGCCAACTAACTGTCTCTCAAAAGAGGGGCACTGTTGCTTGTTGGCTAGCTTTCAAAAACCTGTTCTCTGAGCACGTTATCATTGATTGATGAAGCTGATTTAAAACTGGTTGTAATGGTAACTTGTTACTATGGCTACAAAACAGTAAGTTTCTTCCCAGGAGTATGGGCAATTATTAAAATTTTCATTGAGCTACTTAAAAAAAAACAAACAAACTGAACTTCAAATATCCAAACATGTATTTGCCGTTCCAAAACTTAAATATCTCAAAAGCACTTAAATTCAGCATGTCCAAAACCAAATGTGTGTTCTTTTTTTTCCAAATTTAATCTTTCTTTTGAAAGATACATCTATCCGCTTAGACTAGGAGTTGGCAAACATTTTCTTGAAAGGGTTGGATGATAAATATTTTAGGCTTTGCAGGCCATACAGTTTCCATTAGGACAACTCAAATCTGTCGTTATGATATCAAGGAGCCAGGAGGCAATATTTAAACCAATGGGCATGGTTGTGTTTTAGCAAGACTTTATTTACAAAAACAGGCAGGCAGGATTTAGTCCATGAGACCTAGTTAGGTCATCACTATCTAGATAGTCAAGTCATTAGTATAGGGATTATTTTGGACAGCCCTTTCCTGTCATGCCCCATATTCTGTATATGCCAACATGCTAACAATTTTGCTTTTTGTTCTGGGAATTTACTATCCTGTTTTCTCAGGACAACATTGAAGTTTGACTAATCACAAGATTTTGTTTAATGGAGTTGAATTTAAAAGAGTTTTTCTTCCGTAGCTATAAAGATGGGAATCTTGACTGCTGGTAGGATGGCTCCCCACCTCTACCACAGCCCCCACTCTTGGTTAGTTGGGTCCATTTGCGGGCAAAGAACCCACTGTACTGAGAGATGGGTGAGAAGGCCCCTGGGCACTTGTGTCTGTGGCTTCAGTCAGTGTCATCCCTAGTTTTCCTGAATTTGGGGCAATTTCTTCAAGTACTCATCTTTAAAACTATGCTCTCTTTTGCACCCGTATAATAGTTCAGGTAAGCGAGAATCATGACTAACAGAACTCTTAAGCGTTCTTTCAATCCATTCACGCTCTTCCCTTTCACTGTCTTGTGGCAGTCGGAAGATCCCGTCATTTTATTCTGGGATTACAGAACTGTATCTCTAAGGCCATAGCTATCTTGGCACCTGGACTACTTTGTTCAAACTCTAGTCAAAATAATCATATGGAATTTAAAATCTGAACGTGACATTTCCTTGCTGAAAACCTTTTAGTGCCTTCCCATTGTTAGGAGAAAAGCAAACACTTTTCCCATGTCCTATCATCTGCCCAGCCTCCTTCTCCTATATTGCCTCTCATTTCCTTGGCTTCAGCTACTCCTGCCGTGTTCTAATTCCTTATGCCACATTCACTTCCAGGCATTTGTATGTGTTGTCCCTTCCTTCTGAAATGCTTTTCCCTCGACCCTTTCCATCTGTAGAGTTGCCAACCATTATACAGATCTCAACCCAGTATTTTTGTCATTGGTGAAACTTTCCTTCTCTCTACAGACCAGATCAGATGGCATGTTTCTTCACCAAACCTCTTATACTCTGGTGTTCCTTCAGATATTTCAATTATATTTTATAATTCTATAATTCTTTGGGTAGTCATTTGATTTAATGCAGATACAGAATCTGTCATTACCTGTGATAGGCAGAATTACCTTCAAAGATGCTCACACTTTGATTACTGGATCCTGTGAATATAGCAAAGGAAACTTGGCAGATTTATTTAAGATTATGGTGCAGTCTACTCATGTGCCTCCTTAAAAGCAGAGAAAATTCTCTGAAAGACACCTCAGAAGAGTGTGACAGCAGAAAGGTGTAGCAAAAAGGAAGAGCGGTTTGAAGCCTGAGAGGGACTCCACCCAGTTACTGAAGGGTGCCATATGGAAAGCATGAGAATGAAAGCTGGCAGCCTCTAGGTGGAGACCAAAGCTTGGTTGACAGCCAGCAAGGAAATGGGGCCTTCAGTCCTACAACCACAAGGAACTGGATTCTGCCAATAAGAGCCTGAATGAGGCTGGAAGCAGATTTATCCCTAGAGGCTCCAGAAAGGAACACAGCCCTGCTGACACCTTGATTTCAGCCTTGTGAAATTTGGAGCAGACCAAATCAGCCCAACCCACCCAGACTTCTGACTAAGAGAAGTGTGAGATAATAAATGTGTGTTGTTTTAGGCTACTAAATTTGTGATAATTTGTTCCCACAGAAAACTGATAAACTTTTTTCATATCTGCCTGACATGTGCTAAGTTGTCAGTAAACATTTAATGAGTGGATAAACAGATGGGCAGTCTTACCTCAAAGAATTCAACTGCTGATAGGTCAAAGTTGAGTGTCAGCCCAAATTTGTCTCCTGGGATCCAGGCCTTCTATGTCTAAATGCTTAAGAGATCTACCTCTATGCCCCATAGACATCTCAAATTTGACAAGTCCGGGAATGAACTTATTTTGTTCTTCCATCTATGCTGACCTTCCATTATTGATTGCCTCCCTTCCTTCATTCTCCCTGTTTAATTGTTCTTAATTCCTGTGATTGTCTCATTAGCACATTCATATTCTTTCTGTTGTTGAGCCCATTGTTTTTTGTTTTTGTTTTTTTTTTTAGGGTTCTTGTTCTAACCAAGCCTTGACTATCTGAGATTATTCACGTCTTATGTCCAGTCTCCATCCTGTTTTCCCTCTTTCTCAGGCATGCATTCTCTCCTGTAGCCCCAGGCCACTATTTATGGTGCAGTCCTGTTGGTGATTCCGGACTCCCCTTTCAAGATGAAGCACAAGTATCTTCTTCTGTCTTGGCCAGCTCCTGGCCACACCCACACATCCAGATGGACTTGAGCCTCCTTTGCACCCTATTCTTTTCTGTGCATATTTCTATTTATACTACCCATATTACATTATTAAACTTAGGTGCCTGTCTTACTTTCTGGGGCTTTATTCAGGTGTGTATCACAGAACCTGGCAGAAGGCCTGGGCATGGCTATATGTGACTAATGCTAGAGGAATGAATCCATGAACCAATGACTTCTCTTACTGCCTGGTATTGTGCGTGTGAATGGTTCTAGACAAATGTGACACAAGTGTGCTCCTCCAAACAGCAACAGAAGCAGCACCTGGGGCCTTGGTGGAAATGCAAATTCTCACACCTCTTCCAACCCTTCACCCTTTACCAACTTGAATCTCTGAGAGAGTTTCAAAATTGCCCAAGAAAAGCCGGGGGGGGGGGGTGGGGCAACAGGAGACATGCCAACCATGGACGAGAAAGCTCCAGTACCTGGCCACAACCAGGAATAAAATAGGCCAAAATTCATATAGCACAGGTCTGAAGGTAAACGGAGAGTCACTTTTATGTTCTGGAATTCAAATTGAGGCAGTACATTTTTGTGGCTTTGCTTTTATGTTTAAATGACACCACTGGAACTTTGCCTTGCCACAAAGCATATTAGAATAAAGGAGAGAAGGGTGGAGATCTGTTTTAGAAACTCCAGAGAATAGGCTGAAGTATCGGCACAATTTTTCCTCTAATGGTAGATTCTGGCCATAAAGAAAAGTAGAGGAATACAGAGCAGATTTCTCCCTCCCTCTCTCTTTCTCTCTCTCTTTCTCTCTTTCTTTTTCCTTCTAAAATATGGCTTTTCCCTACCAACTATTGACTTCTGGATCCTGAACCTGACTTGTGTGGTCCTGGTATTCTTACAAGAGTAGTTTTTTGTGAGTCAGTATGATTATCCTGGGGCATATTGGAATGTGGCCTTGCTGTGGGGAGAAAAAGCAACCTCCTCTCCTTCTTCCCCAAAGCCTGCACATGACAAAACATTTTATACGTTCTCACACAGGATCAGATCCAGTCACGGAGTAACCAGGTGCATCTCCAAATAATTGGTGATGTGTGTGTGTGCACGTACAGGCAAGTATTTAGGGCCATTGTATTTTTTGTTTGGCTTTTGCTGTAGACAGTAGCAACAGAAATACATACTTTTTGCCTTTGATTTCATAACCAAGTAATCAAAAATGGTGAAAGTAAAATCTCTGAAAGTTTTCTCAATTACTGATTTATCCTTTCAGCTTCTTTCTTCCTTCTAAGCAGTATTTATATAACTCTCTCTGAAAAGCAGTGCTTGTAATTGTACCCAAGTGAATCATTGTAGCTTTCAGCAATTCCAGGAGGCAATGGAGAAGTATCAAGCCTTTGAGAAAAAAAAAAGACTGGGTCCATAGGAGTAATTACTCTCAGTTGGCCCAAGCGAGGCAGTCATGGAAAGAACACTAGCATTCCTCAGACCAAGGCATGTTATTTTCCATTCTTTGGGATTTAAACATATTCTTTTAGTCAAAATATTAAGATTTAAGAAATATCTGTTGGGTTCTTTTAAATGATATTTTAAAGCATTTTCTTTAGAGGTTTGTGTGCAAGTATTTGGATATAAAATTTGGAAAAAGCTTTACATGGTTCTAGAACAGTAATAATTTTTCAACCACTTAAAATAACTTGACAAAACTGCCTTTAAAACTTCACTAATTATCCTCATGGCATTTGTTAATTATGTTGGCCATTGCCTTCAGTATGGCCTACAGGTTAAACAATAATAACAATTAGACATTCCTTTTACTAACATCTGGATGACTAATCAACTAGCTTCAGATTCAGGATTACTTTTTGAGGAGATCACTGCCTTTTACTTTCTATGTAAAAGTCAGGGAAATCAGAGAAACATATTACCTTGCAATGATCTCTGTATTGCCAGAAATAAATGAAGGAAAACTACCCTCTTGGGGATTTTGCAGAGAAATCATGTTTACAAGTGTTGGGCTCTATCGTCCAGGACTCCAGGTTAGATTGGCCCACGTGCCATTACACCAAAGAGGAATGATCCCTGTTCTGTACCCCAGCTGGTTGTGACACCTTTAAGACCAAGTTGCAGAAGTAATTATAAACATAAAATTCAGTGTCCAAGGAAATTTCCCCATTTTTTCTTCTTTCCAGTGTGCACTAGAAGTGATGAATATTTTTATTTATTTATTTTCTTAGTCACTGTTCAGCCAAGGATTGTTTTTATACGCTTGGGAAGTTGTGACTCTCAGACTACAATAGAAATAATTCTTAAACCATTAATTTCTTAAGGCAGAATTCTCTTGAAACATGAAATGGCTGTTACCCAACTAAAAAAAAATTCAGGGCCTATTTTCAATTCTCAAGATGGCTTTCCATTCATCTGAACCTTTGACATTTTTGCTTCTGCCATCATTGATATTTTCCTTTTATTAACTTCTGCACTCTTCTGTTCTCTGAATAATTCGTAGATAATGTTCCTCCTTTTTTTGTTTGTTACCATTCTGGCTGCTGACCTTAACCTTTTCTCCCAACCTCCTGCACTGATCCACAGCCAGTAATTTTCTCTGGGTGAAACTCTAGCCTCTGGACCCTGCTGCTCCTCTCTTTGGTTTACTTCTTGGATTGGACACCATCAAGAAGAATCAAGGGTTTCACAGGAGAACTTCTGGCCAGGGAGCACAGTGAATCTATCAAGTGCTCTAAGTCAGAGACTGCTGTGAATACTGGTCCAAAGTGTATACAAAGAGCTTGTTGATAATGCTTTAAAGTAATATTTGACTCCCTAAGGAAAGTTCTTAGAAAGATTGGAACCTAAGTCCAGTATCCTACACCTGTTTTTTTTTAAAGAAAAAAATAATACTTGTAAAACTCTCTAGTTTGAAAATATGTTGGCATTTTAAGGAGGACCTTCCCGGGACAGTGTATTTGACCTGGGGAGGAATTTCAGGCTCTGTGGGAGGTGGTTGAAGGAGGTGCAATGGGCAAGGAAGTTCTTCAGATCAGCCTTATAGAGCTTCTCATTTGTCCAGCTCCCCATGTAACAGTACCTCCTGGGGAGATCAGTTATTTCATGTCTAGTTGAACTTTAGAGATGTAAGCCTACTCCAGCAACGTCACTTTAGGTTTTTCCAAGTGCTGCGTAGCTGGTCCCATTTCTCATGCTGTAGGCTCTGCTATGTAGAGGGAGGGTTCTTTTTCTCCCTCCAGTGTGCTCATTGTGCTCTTCCTGCTTCCTAAAGCAACATGTCATCAAGTTGTAACTGGAATAACTAACATGAAAGTGATATTTTTTGCACTTAAGGCACTTGAGCTTAATACAACATAATGTATCATACACTCAGTGTTTTGGATTTGCCAAGACTCCCTTTTTGTAATCCTTTTTGCAATATGAACAATGAGGAGGTTTATTTATTTTCAGTTGGTGAGCAAGCCAAATATGAGATATACTTGCTTATTCTATAGGTGAGAGATTTTTGTGCTCGATAGTCTCCCTTACTTGGTTACTCTGTCTAGCCATGGAAGAATGCCCATAACAGAATGCATTGGGCTGGTGTTGGCAAATGATTTCTATGGCCAGAAACCCACTTTTCTCTAGCTCTTGCAATCCAGGCATCTTCTTGAACTAATCAATTGGATTGTTATCCAGGAATTACATTTATACTCTCTTAATGTTAAAAGTTGGAACCTTCCTTGCTGGCCCTAGGCTCCATAAAGAAAGAGCTACATCTCTGTCTGACCAAGAAGAAATGACTCCTTAGAAACCTCAAGTGGATAATCTTTTTTTTTTTTTCCTTTTGCATCCAAGTTTCTGAATAAATGCTGAAGACCAATAGTATCTTCTATTGTTGGTTCATTGATTTAAAATATTCTGGGGGCATCTGGGTGGCTCAGTTGGGTAAGCGTCCAACTTTGGCTCAGGTCATGATCTCACTCTTTGAGTTCGAGCCCCAGATCAGGCTCTATGCTGACAGCTCAGAGCCTGGAGTTGCTTCTGGTTTTTGGTCTCCCTCTCTCTTTCTCTACCCCTCTCCCACTTGTGTTCTGTCTCTCTTGCTCTCAAAAATAAATAAACTTTAAATAAAATAAAATATTGTAGAATATGGCTAAAAAATAGCAATATATTTTATATATTAAATTTATTTATAATCGATCTACATAAAATATCTGTACTTCTAATCATGTGTACCCTTTTAACTCTTGGGGGACTTTGAGGAAAAATTGTACTCTAAGATTATGTTGAATTGTTGTTATTTGAGTTTTCTGTGTAATAAAGCTGATTACAGATGAAAAGTCTTTACACATGCTTATATTCAACAGACTTCCAGGAATTTTAAGTAAATTAGACCTGGAATCTGTAGGTATTTTTGCATGGCTCCTGTGACTGTGTGAAGTTGTGATTTCTAATAAATACATATTTGGACTTCATTCTCTTTCCCGGCACAGTTACCAGAACCTTGCAATTTCCTGTGATGAGAGCAGTTGATGGGGCCTTTTGTTATATTAATGAAGCGACTTTTGGAAAACACCTATGGATGGGGTGATTGCCAGGGGAGCCAATCATGAAATCAGAAGGTTGGAATTTTCAGCCCCACCCTCAGAAGTCCAGAAGAGCGTAACTGGAGATTGAGTTGAGTCACCAATGGCTGATGATTTAATCCATCATGCCTTTTTAAAATTTTTTTTTTCAACGTTTATTTATTTTTGGGACAGAGAGAGACAGCATGAACGGGGGAGGGGCAGAGAGAGAGGGAGACACAGGATTGGAAACAGGCTCCAGGCTCTGAGCCATCAGCCCAGAGCCTGACGTGGGGCTCGAACTCACGGGCCGCGAGATCGTGACCTGGCTGAAGTCGGACGCTTAACCGACTGCGCCACCCAGGCGCCCCATCATCATGCCTTTTTAATGAACCCTGCATAAAAATTCAATGGACAGGCCGCAGAGAGCTTCCAGGTTGGGAACACATGGAAATTCAGGAAGAGTGGTGCACTCATAGAGCATGGAAGCTCCACACTCCTTCTTTTATATCTTGTTCTCTGTATCTTTTCTATCTGGCTCTTTCTGAGTTCCTTTTATGATAAACCAGTAATATAGTAAGATGTTTCTATTAGTTCTGTGAGCCACTGTATCAGATTTAATGAACCCAAGGAGGAGGTCATCAGAATCTCCCATGTAGAGCTGGTGAGTCAGAAGCACATGTGACAACATGGGCATGAGATTTGCATCTGAAGTTGTGGGAGGGGGCAGTCTTGTGAGACTGAGCCCTTAACCATTGGGCTCTGGAGTTATCTTCAGGTAGGTAGTGTCAGAATTAAGTTGCCTTGTAGGACACCTAGCAGGTGAGTGTGTGGAGGGGTGAGAAAGCCCAATAGAACTGGGTAAAGAATTATAGCTCCTGTGGGTGTTGGCTTGCTCCAGTAAGAACTTACTTTCTAGTACTTTGTTTGACTGTGCATCTACAATGTATTTCTCTTTGGCAGTCTCTGTGTGTCCTCCATCTGTTTGTTCAGAGTTTTTCAGCTCTTTACCATATTTCACTGCTCTTCTCTAACTACTGTGTTGAGGTTGGTGGCTGTCTTGTATTTTGCAGTTCCTCTTCCTTGGCCAGTTGATTAGGCCATGGATGACAGGTTGGGAGCAGGGGGAGTGGCACCTCTGGTCTCTTCACATCCCAAGGGGCTTTCTGTGCTAGACCCATTGCTTTAAACCCAAAGCTCCACATACTTTTATGGCTTACACCCTTTTCCTAAGAAATGCAACTGGGGGAGCTCTTTCTACTCACCTTACATTCAACTTGGATCTCATTTCTGTAATGCCTCATGTCTCTTTTCTTAGAAATCATGTTCTCAAGGAAGCCTTCTATGACCCTGTGAGACCAAGTTGACAGCTTTTTCTATGTTACCAATCCACCTGTCTTAGCCTTATGGTAACACTTTATTTTACTTTCTGGTTAACCTGTCTTCCATCCCTGTTAGGCCATAAGCTGTTTGAAAACGGAAGACTACTGTTTTTTTCAGAATAAGCAATAATGCCTTAATAAACACTGAGTGTCTAAAGGAAAGGAGGAGTGAATAATGGTGTTAGAACAGAGGGTGATTCTAAACCTGAGCATGACTCCTCTTAAACATAGAAAATAACTATGCTACAGCTCAGTGACAGTGAATCAACCACAGTAGGCCTTTTCCAATTCAGTCATATGTAAATACTAGGAGAATTTCAGGAATATGTCTATCAGAGGGGTTGGGAGTAGGATCTTGCCATAGGTGAGCTCTGCCTGCAGCACTGAGATTGATGATTTCTATTCCATTCCCTTTCCCCTTTCTTTTTTTATTTTCTTTTTCCTTCCCTCCCCTCCCCTTCCCCTTCCCTTTTCCTTACCCCAGCCATAGCACTCTTCAGGCTTCTGACTCCCAAGGTACAGGGTAGAGAATTTAAGAGAACTAGCAAAATCCTTAGGGGATAGTCCCACGATGGGGGAGGGGAGATTCCACAGCAGCATCCATGCCCTGTCAACATTTCTATCTTTCCCACTGGAGACTTAAAGACGTGGATCTCCTTCATGCTATAAGAATTCCTTGAGGAATCAGCGGTCTTATCTGGGGCCCTTTGTCTGCCTAACAGTGACACACAGGTACAGTTACTCTAATCTAAGGAGAGTCTCAGAATTTCAAAGAGGAAACACATCATAGTGTTTGAATTCTTCCTACCTCTGAATCACTTAGCCTAAGAAAAGTTTTTATGTGCTTGTGTTTTTATGCTGGGTGGCAGGAAACTGTACCACATCATATCCTGCATCTTCCTTCTACTAGGGACGGAGCTTTGGAATCTAGCTTTGGGAATATTAAGAAAACACTTATAGCACAAAAGCTTGTGCATATCTCTCTGCTAACTTTGTGTGCAGTGATGTCACATTGGTGGATTGAAATCAGGTGAGGTGGAATATTTTTACCACAGAAATCATTAGGAGCTATAAACACGGGCTTTTGTTAAACATTTACCAGCACAGTACAGTGCTTTCTGTTTTGAAACACAAACCTGAGCTTGGAGGAAATGCCCTCTTTGTTCTTGCTGGGGATCTGTCGTGTTGCTGAGACCGCTGCTGCTTTAGTCCTTAGGGTCAGGGCAGTAAATGTTACTGGGAATGAACAATATCGAGTATTTTTTTTCAAAATTTTATTCTACAGAAACTCCTTTCCATTTGCTACTTCATTGAAATATCCCACGAATATGTATCAATCTCCATTTTTTATGGAGAAATAAAAATGAATTTCTTAAATGAAGAAATAGAGGACAGAAAAGCAAATTGCTGAATGTTCATTTGATTAATTATTGCCATTGCCAAGAATCCAGCTAGGCTGATCTGAACTCAAATCCCAATCATACCATTGCTTCAGCTTTCCTGTACGCTGGTCAAGAATATACTTTATTTCTATAGGGCTGGGATTTCTGTTGTGTTCATCAACTCTCTCCTACATTTAGCACAACCATATTTTCCACTTCCGAAAGTCTAGCTCTGGGAATCATTGAATTTTGGTAAAGGGTTAAAACATTTGAATAGTAATTTGAATCTGAAATAAATGCATTGGAAAAGAATTGATTTAAAGGTTTTCAACATTTGAGGTTATTATCTTTAGAGGGTGGAGAGTTTTAAGGAAACCAAGAAGGAGGAACACAGGCATCATGTAAACTTTGCTAAAGAAAATGCAAAAGACAATACTACCCAAAGCAATCTACACATTCAATACAACCCCAGTCAAAATTGCACCAGCATTCTTCTTGAAGCTAGAACAAGCAATCCTAAAATTCATATGGAACCACAAAAGACCCTAAAAGCCAAAATAATTTTGAATAAGAAGACCAAAGCAGGAGGAATCACAATCCCAGACTTGAGCCTCTACTACAAAGCTGTAAGCATCAAGACAGCATGGTATTGGCACAAAAACAGACACATACACCAATGGAATAGAATAGAGACTCCAGAATTGGGCCCACAAACGTATGGCCAACTAATCTTTGACAAAGCAGGAAAGAATATCCAATGGAAAAAAGACAGGCTCTTTAACAAATGGTGCTGAGAGAACTGGACAGCAACATGCAGAAGATTGAAACTAGACGACTTTCTTACACCATTCACAAAAATAAACTCAAAATGGATAAAGGACCTGAATGTGAGACAGGAAACCATCAAAACCCCAGAGGAGAAAACAGGAAAAAAAACCTCTCTGCCCTCAGCTGCAGCAATTTCTTACTTGACACATCCCCAAGACAAGGGAATTAAAAGCAAAAATGAACTACTGGGACCTCATGAAGATAAAATGCTTCTGCACTGCAAAGGAAACAACCAACAAAACTAAAAGGCAACCAACAGAATGGGAAAAGATATTTGCAAATGACATATCGGACAAAGGGCTAGTATCCAAAATCTAAAGAACTCGCCAAACTCCACACCTGAAAAACAAATAATCCAGTAAAGAAATGGGCAGAAGACATGAATAGACATTTGTCTAAAGAAGACATCTGGATGGCCAACAGGCACATGAAAAGATGTTCAACGTCGCTTCTCATCAGGGAAATACAAATAAGAACCACACTCAGATACCACCTCATGCCAGTCAGAGTGGCCAAAATGAACAAATCAGGAGACTATAGATGCTGGCGAGGATGTGGAGAAACGGGAACCCTCTTGCACTGTTGGTGGGAATGCAAACTGGCGCAGCTGCTCTGGAAAACAGTGTGGAGGTTCCTCAAAAAATTAAGAGTAGATCTACCCTATGACTGAGAAATAGCACTGCTAGGAATTTACCCAAGGGATACAGGAGTGCTGATGCATAGGGGCACTTGTGCCCCAATGTTTATAGCAGCACTCTCAACAATAGCCAAATCATGGAACGAGCCTAAATGTCCATCAACTGATGAATGGATAAAGAAGTTGTGGTTTATATATACAATGGAATACTACTTGGCAATGAGAAAGAATGAAATATGGCCTTTTGTAGCAATATGGATGGAACTGGAGAGTGTTATTAAGTGAAATAAGTCATACAGAGAAAGACAGATACCATATGTTTTCACTCTTATGTGGATCCTGAGAAACTTAACAGAAGACCATGGGAAGGGGAGGGAAAGAAAAAAAAAAGGGAGGGAGGCAAACCATAAGAGACTCTTAAAAACTGAGAACAAACTGAGGGTTGATGGGGTTGGGAGGGAGGGGAAGGTGGGTGATGGGCCAATTGAGGAGGTCACCTGTTGGGATGAGCATTGGGTGTTGTATGGAAACCAATTTGACAATAAATTTCATATTAAAAATAAAATGCAAAAGAATAAAGCTCTTGATATTTTCTTACAAATGGTTATAGAGTAGAATTTGATGATGGTTTTTATTATACACTGTGGTTTATCTAGTAATAGAGAGTTGCCAGATTTAGTAAATAAATATGCAGGGCAACAAGTTAAATTTGAATTTTAGAGACACATTGAATATATTTTTTAAGTTTGACCCAAATTTTGCATGATCATGCTTGTCAATAATGAAGTAGGAGAATAGAGTAATAATAGAGTTAATATTCCAGGGTAATAGGATACTTCCTTTCTGCTGTCTGCAAACAACTGATATCTTTGGATGGGTAAGATTTGCCATTAACTGTGATACCTAGATGTCCTAAAAGTTATTTTGTTTATGTGTTTTAGTTGAAATGCAAGGCCAGTGTTCACACAAGTTTCCAAAGAAACAGTAGCTCTTTGTCATACTTCTGTGACCTATTTATTTTTGTCTTCATTAAAAACTTGGAATTAGGGGGGAAAAACAATGATTTTACAGTAAAAAGTTAAACTATCATATGCCCATCCCCCATCTACCTCCCCTCTGGCAATTACCAGTTTGTTTTTTGTATTTAAGAGTCTGTTTGGCTTTTTGTTTTGTTTTTTAGATGCCATATATAGGTGAAATTATATGGTATTTGTCTTTGTTGTACTTATTTCACTTAGCATAATACCTTCTAGGTTCATCCATGTTGTTGCAAATGACAAGATTTCATTCTTTTTTATGACTGAGTAATATTCGTGTGTGTGTGTGTGTGTGTGTGTACACATACACATCACATCTTTATCCATCCATTAAGGGACACTTAGGTGGCTTCCATATCTGGGCCATTGTAAGTAATACTGCAATAACATAGAGGTTTATTTTCAAAGTAGTATTTTTCATTTTCTTTGGGTAAATACCCAGCAGTGGAATTACTGGAAGATACAGTATTTCTGTTTTTCATTTTTTGAGGAACCTCTATACTGTTATCCATAATGGTTGCGCCAATTTACATTTCTACCAATAGTGCACTGGAGTTCCCTTTCTCTACATCCTCACCAACACTTGACTTTTTTTGCCTTTTTAATACTAGTCATTCTCAGTAGAATGAGGTGGCATTTCATTGTGGTTTTGATTTGCATTTCCCTGATGATTAGCGATGTTGAGCATCTTTTCACATATCTTTGGGCCACCTGTACGTTGTCTTTGGTAAA
The DNA here is from genome assembly GCF_016509475.1 of Prionailurus bengalensis. Taxonomy (NCBI): domain Eukaryota; kingdom Metazoa; phylum Chordata; class Mammalia; order Carnivora; family Felidae; genus Prionailurus; species Prionailurus bengalensis. The sequence goes on along the minus strand of NC_057354.1, from coordinate 37,341,405 downwards.
ATGTGTATTTGGGTCCTATGCCCATTTTTTAATCGGATTGTTTGTTTTTCTGGTGTTAAATTGTATAAATTCTTTATATATTTTGGATTTCAACCGCTTATTGGTTGTATCATTTGCTCACATCCTCCTATCTTTGTTTTTGATGGTTTCCTTTGCTATATAAAAACTTTTTATTTTGGGGTAGTCCTAACAGTTTGCTATTGCTTTTGTTTCCCTTGCCTGAGAAAATATACCTATAAATAAGTTGCTATGGCTGATGTCCAACAGATTACTATGTTTTCTTTTAGGAAGTTTTATGATTTTGGATTTCACATTTAGGTCTTTAATCTATTTTGAGTTTATTTTTGCCTATAGTGTAGGTAGTCTATTTTCATTCTTTTGCAGGTAGTAATCTAGTTTTCCCAACACCATTTATTGAAAAGACTGTCTTCATTATATACTCTCATCTTCTTTGTTGTAGATTACTTGACCACACATGCATAGGTTTATTTCTGGGCTGTATCCTGTTACATTGATCTGCATGTTTTTTTCTTCTGCCAGTACCATACTGTTTTGATTACTATAACTTTGTAGTATATATTGAAATCTGGATTTGTGATACCTCCAGCTTTCTTTTTTCCCAGATTGCTTTGACTTTTTGAGGTCTTTTGTGGTTGCTTACAAATTTTAGGTTCATTCCCTCTAGTTCTATTAAATGCTATTAGTATTTTGATAGGGATTGCACCAAGCCTATAGATTGCTTAGAGTAGTACAGACATTTTAATGATATTAATTGTTTTAGTCCATGAGCATGGTAAATCTTTTTGTTTGTGTCATCTTCAGTTTATTTCATCAATATCTTATAGTTTACAGAGTACAGGTCTTTTCACCTTCTTAGTTAAACTTTCCTAGAAATTTGATTGTTTTTAGTGCAATTATAAATGGGATCCTTTTTTATTTTAAATTAAAAAAATTTTTTTTTCAACGTTTATTTATTTTTGGGACAGAGAGAGAGCATGAACGGGGGAGGGGCAGAGAGAGAGAGGGAGACACAGAATCGGAAACAGGCTCCAGGCTCTGAGCCGTCAGCCCAGAGCCCGATGCGGGGCTCGAACTCACAGACTGCGAGATCGTGACCTGGCTGAAGTCGGACGCTTAACCGACTGCGCCACCCAGGCGCCCCAAATTTTTCTTAACATTTATTTTTGAGAGACAGAGACATTTGTTTTTAAGAGGCATGAGTGGGGGAGGGAGCAGAGAGAATGAGGGAGACACAGAATCCAAAGCAGGCTCCTGGCACTGAGCTGTCAGCATAGAGCCTGACACAGGTCTCGAACCCATGAGCCATGAGATCATGACCTGAGCTAAGGTTGGATGTTTAACCAACTAAGCCACCCTGGCTCAAATGGGATTGTTTTCTTCTCTTTCTGCTACTTCATTATTAGAATATTTGAATTATTAATATGTAGAGATGCAACAGATTTCTGTATATTAATTTTGTATCCTGCAAGTTGACTGAATTCATTTGTTTCTAATAGTTTTTGATGGAGTCTCTAGGGTTTTATATAAATAGTATCATGTCATCTGCAAATAGTCACCGTTTTACTTCTTCCTTACAAATTTGAGTGCGTTTTATTACTTTTCTTGTCCAATTATTAGTTAGGACTCCCAGTATTATGTTGAATAAATATGGGAAGAGTGGATATCCTTGTCTTGTTCCTGATCTTAGAAGAAAAGCCTTTAGTTTTTTACCATTGAGCATGATGTTAACTGTGGGTTTTTCATACAAATTCTTTATTACTTTGAGCCATATTCCATCTGAACCCAATTTGAGACTTTTTATCTTTTTTTAATTTTTCATTTATTTTTATTTTTTATTTTTATTAATGCAATGTATCAAACTGAGTTATGAATACTGAACCACCTTGCATCTCTGGAATAAATACCACTTGATCATGGTGAATGATATTTTTAATGTATTGTTGAATTTGGTTTGCTGATTGATATTTTTGCTAATATTTTAATGATTTTTGATTTCTGCATCTGTGTTCATCTGGGATATTAACCTGCACCTGTGGACCTGTTTCTATTATATGTCATATCTGCTTGCTTAATGAGTCTTTTTTCCTTCTTTTCTAGTAGTTTATTTTTGAATGGTGGATGGTTATTTAAAATATTATTTACAGGAATGTTTTGAGTCCTAGAATGATGACTTATCCATAAAAAGGAAAGAAGGGAAAGAGGAAGGAAGGGAGAACCCTGAAAGTGTGTCCACCCCAGAAAACCTTAATTCACTTAAGGCCTGAGGTACCCTAAAACACCAGATAAAAGGAACTACTCAAAGGAGGACCATTATTACTCTGTGTTATGTCCTGTTACTATTATAATAAATATCTTAGAATTGGAGAGAACAGAACTCATGTGTCTTTGCTCGAGAAGGAGGTGATTTTCCAGGCTTCCCACCACTTGGTAGAGTCTATGCTTTGATTTCTTCCCCATTCCTATGTGACTGTGAAAACTTCATCTTAGTTTGAATCCACTGTTTTATTAAAATCAAAACAATTGTGCTCAAGACAGAGAGGTTTGATTAACTGTACTTATATCACTAGGTTTTGTCTTCTCCAAATATTGGACGGGCATCCCCCCCCCCCTATTTTCTGAGGTCTTTGATATTTTTAAGACATCTTTATTTGCTTGTTTTGGTAATTCAGCTAAGTTTTTAGTGATCTTCAGCAGAAGGTTTATGTAAATCTGATCTACCATTACTGGAACTGGAAGTTCAGCATTTTTTTCTTTTAGTATTTATATATTTATTTACCATTAGATTTTCCCTTTGTATGGGATGCCTCTTGTGCCTTGATTCATATTTCCTTAGCCCATATTTTATTCCAGTCATTGTCATTGCTGTATGCTTCCCAGAGGTGTAAATGGCAGAACTTTATTTTACCTATGGCTATCAATTTCTCTTCCTTTCCTACCTGGAATGGAAGGGAGTTAATATCCCATGGGGTAATACTTGACCAATGGAGAGATGGAAACCAGTGCTTATATCTTCCCGTTCCCTGTTCCTGAGTACATTCTGTGTAACTTCTGTATGGTTCCACTGGCTCTCATCTTCTCTATTTTACTCTCCCCAATCCTCTACTTCTATTCTCTGGGATTACTTACTAATATAATCTACTTGAATGACATAGGATTTAGACTTCTTTAAAGGGGTTTGTTTCATCAACTTTTATGTAGTTTCTTTTATTGGACCTCAAAAGCCATTCTTTGACAAATCTTCCTTAGGAAGGAAAAATACCCAATACACATCTATTGTGTCTGAAATTTCCATCCTTAAAATAAGCATTTACTGTTGTTTCATCAGGTGTTAAGTTGGAACCCAAGAAACCAAAATTGAAAAATGTTGTAGAGAAAAAGGTAGTCAAGCCTTGGGTAGGATGCTACAACATAGATTCCTGAGCAACGCTAGGGTACTGCGCACCATAGAAAGTATAAACAATTCCATACATGTCTTATCCACTAACCTCTTAAGCCCTATACCCTGACTTTAATTCTCCTCCTATTTATGCCCTAACTAATCCCAGGAATTCTGTTCTCTGCTCTTTCTGCCATTAGCTTGTAGCAGGCTGACCAAAACTATTATCTTAGCCAGTGAAAATTCCTGTTAGGGAAGGACTACTTTTTTTTAATGAAAATGTTTAAATTAATTGCCTGATGGAGAAGGTGCCTTCATGGAGGCAACAGATTCAGAGTCAAGGTCATAGCATACAAAGGTGAACTCTAAGGATGCAAAAGAGCTGCATTTGGGGTCAGGGAGCAGAGAGGAAAAGGGCAAATTGGAGAATTTTCTGACATTAGGGAAAATTAGAAAGGATTTGTTCAGAGCAGGTATCTTCAAAATTTATCTTAAGGTTGTTTGTGTTTCATGACACTTTGTGAGTGACTAAAATTATGTAAAACCTGGATCCTTGTGGCTTAGAATGGAGCCATGTAAAGACCAACGTAGAAGCCAGAGTTTAGAGTAAGGGGCAACCATGAGAATATGTCCTTCCTCTCCCTAGGAGCTAGAAGAAGTGATGATAGGACCTTCTAAACCATGAATGGGAGTTGGATCCACTCTTATCTTGATCTAAGAAGTGCATGCCTCAAGCTGACACCAGAGGTCTCACACACCTCTGGTGATCTCTAAACTGCAGCAGGTGATTACTGGTTACTTGATATCACATTCAATGGTCAACATCATGAAATTCATTCAGCAAATATTTATTCAGAGAATATTATGTGCCATTTCTTTCTTTGTTCTTGGTACTGAGTGTACAGCTCTGATCAAAGCAGATAAAAATCTGCACCTTCACAGGGCTTACAACTTAGTGGGAAACACAGAAAAGATGCATAAGTGAAATTTATGGTATGATGATAGCAGTGGTATATAAGGAGAAATAAGCTAGACAGGGGATAAGAAAGCAACACACTGTTGTTAAAATAGATATGTATCACAGAGGCAAGGAACAGAATAAAGTATTTTTTTAACTTTAAAAAAACTTTTTTAATGTACATTTATTTTTGAGACAGAGACAGAACATGAGCGGGGAAGGGGTAGAGAGAGACAGGGAGACACAGAATCTGAGGCAGACTCCAGGTTTTGAGCTGTTAGCACAGAGCCGGATGCGGGGCTCGAACTCATGAGCCATGAGATCATGACCTGAGCTGAAGTCAGATGCCTAACCGACTGAGCCACCCAGGTACCCCTATCTTTTTTTTTTAATGTTTGTGTATTTTTGGAAGAGAAGACAGACAGAATAAGAGCAGGGGAGGGGCAGAGAGAGAGAGGGAGGAGACACAGAATCTGAAGCAGGCTCCAGGCTCTGAGCTGTCAGCAGAGAGCCTGATGCAGGGCTTGAAATCACAGACTGTGAGATCATGACCTGATCCGAAGTTGGATTCTTAAATGACTGAGCCACCCAGGTGCCCCAGAATGAAGTATTTTATATTTTTAATGTCAAAAGGATTGTGTATGTTAGGCTAAAGGATCAAGAGTGTTAATATATCACTTCCTCTTATTTTTGTCCTTCACCTGGAAGTCATAGATATAGAGTATTTTTTAGAGTATCCTTTTTTTTTTGAAAGGAGACCCTTGGAAGATCTGGAAGAAAAGTGAGCCCATGTTTCTTGGAATGGCTGTCTCTTTTAGGAGTTTGACATTGGGGATTTTTTCCAGCCCCCATGTTTGGAAGCAGAATGAGAAGCCTTCCATTCATCTCCAGAGAAGGAGACATATTGGGAATGAAAGCTCAAGAGATGCCCAAGGTATCATTAGGACTTGCAGGTCAGGAGAGGACAAGAGAAAATAGAAAATCTTAGAATTTCTAGGCAGGCCCTTACATGTGTTCATTGCAAAATTTAATTGCAGCAGGAAGGAAAGGTAGTTTGAACACTTCCCAAACCCAGAAGGCATTAGGAGGAATAACTGACACATTGACCCATTCAGAAAAAGGACAAGGCAGAGTTAGGACTGAATTTTAACCATGCAAATATCATGAGTATAAAACATTTCCCATTAATGGAAATATATTCCTGCTAAAATTAACAAAAGGACATGTAGTTCAAACCTGCACCATCTTTTCACTGGGAGAGCTCCCGCCTCATTGAACTTACTCTAATTGCAGTGGCCAAGGCTAAGGGACTGAATGTAGAGAAGTGTCCGTGTCTTTTTACTTCCATTTAGAAAACCAACATGGACTGGTTGTTTTCCTGGAAAACCAAGAAAACTGGTCTGTTTTCCTTTTACATGGAACCCAAAGCAAGGCTGTTCTTGCTATACAAGGTATAATTAAAGCATTCTGTATTGAACCCAACAATTTGTCCTGCTAATGGATGGTTACTGGCAATGCCTAAGAAGTTTTGGTCTCCCATTGCTTCTAGAAACTTCCACATTGTCTTTCTTATATGGTTGGTTGCATGCTTTGCCAACACACTGAGCAGCAAATTTCACCCTAGTTTACTGCAATATAAAATGGGAAGTTCAATTAGAAACTTGTTTTCATGGAGCGCCTGGGTGGCTCAGTTGGTTGAACATCTGACTTTGGCTCATGTGGTCATGAGGTCATGATCTCACGTTTCGTGGGTTCCAGCCCCGTGTCAGGCTCTGTGCTGACAGCTCAGAGCCTGGAGCCTGCTTCAGATTCTGTGTCTCCCTCTCTCTCTGCCCCCCTCCCACTCGTGCTCTGACTCTGTCTCTCAAAAATAAATTAAAATGTTAAAACTGTTTTCAGAAGCAGCCTAATTGGAGAGGATGTCTTAAGAAACACAAAAAAAGGAACTCTCTTCCTACCACCACCAACATTAGAATACCGTGAAATAAACATGAGTTTATACCCTGTCTCTGAAGATAAACAGAAAAAGATTGTTGATTAGCATTTTGTTCATGCTAGGGGTGAGGTTGCAGCACTCCCATCTTTACAACACTGTTGATTTTAATTGCGAAATGCCATTGAGAAATCTCTTTGTTGATGAGGGAATATTTGAATTTCTTTTGACTTTTAGAAATTGTAAAGGTGTCCTTAGTAAGCATTGGGTGACTATGGCTCTTTCTAACACTTTTATTTAAAGATGAAATGAGATGGGAAGCTTCCATCCTTCCCATAAGTATTATTAAGGAGTTATTTTGTCTATCTGGGGTCAACTGTTGAAGATTGTGCAGATGTTTGTAGGAAGAGGTGTTACCCTCATCTCCAGGTCTTGAATAATAGTTCAAGTCCCACAGGTCTGAAGGAGCAATGTGCTTTGTATCCAAAGGAGAATCAATTAGCCCTCAAAGTGGGTAGTAATTATTCAACACTATACCACACAGGAAGCCCTAAAAATAGACACTTCAGGATATTGATCCAGATTGGTCGTCTGGGGAGATGAAGGCAGGAATCTTTATAACTTGATTTACATGATATAAGGTTCTACATCTGGCATAGCCTGCCAAGATACTGTTAAAGATTCACCTGGCTTGGGAGCCCCGGAAAACAGAGCTCAGCTCAGTGGGGGAACAAAGGCACTGGCAAGTGCTATCTCTCTCTCCCATCCCCCACCTGAAATTCCAAAGGGAACCAGTTCCCATCACTGAACTTGCTTGTACCATGCAAACACCCAACACTGTGCTTCTGTGGATCCATCCCTCCATCGGGTCTAACTCCCTCCCGGTTCTGCAGGGCCCCTCCTGCAGGGGACCACTGAGGGCAAAGTGAGCTGAGCCTGCCCCTCCAGCCCCTGTGCACCTTGCAGATCCACCCCGGCTAATATGCCAGATCCCATTGAAGTAGCACCACAAGCCTGGCAGTGTGCAAGTAGCCCAGACAGGGGCCACACCACTCCAGTGAGTCGGGCCCCTGGGAGAGAGGGCAAGATAAGGTACACACCAGTCTGACTGTGGCCCCAGTGGAGGGTTAGGAGCAGACATCGGGTCTGTCTGTGGCCTGGCCCACCAACACAAGTTACCCTGGACAGTACAGGGGAAGTGTCCTGTAGTTAGGAGCCACCGCAGGGACTACCCAAAATGACAAAATGGAAGAATTCTCCTCAAGAGAAACTCCAGGAAGTAGCAACAGCTAAAGAATTGATTAAAAATGATTTAAGCAATATAACAGAACAAGAATTCAGACTAATAGTCATAAAATTAATTGCTGGGCTTGAAAAAAAGCATAGAGGACAGCAGAGAATCTATTGCTACAGAGATCAAGGGACGAAGAAATAGTCATGAGGAACTAAAAAAATGCTATAAATGAGGTGCAAAATAAAATGGAGCCAGCCATCGCATGGATTGAAGAGGCAGAGGAGAGAATAGGTGAATTAGAAGATAAAATTATGCAAAAAGAGGAAACTGAGTAAAAGATAAACAAAAATCCAGGAGTATGAGGGGATAATTAGAGAAGTAAGTGATGCAATCAAACAGAACAATATCTGTATCATAGGAATTCCAGAAGAAGAAGAAGAGAGAGAAAGGGGCTGAAGGTATACTTAAATCATAGCTGAGAACTTCCTTGATCTGGGGAAGGAAAAAGGAATTCATATCCAAGAGGCACAGAGAACTCAGTTCAGATGTAACTTGAATCGATCTTCTACACTACATGTCATAGTGAAACTGGCAAAATACAAGGATAAAGAGAGAATTTTGAAAGCAGCTAGGGATAAACAGGTTCTAACTTAAAAAGGTAGACACATAAGAGTAGTGGCAGACCTATCTACTGAAACTTGGCAGGCTAGAAAGGAATGGCAAGAAATCTTCAATGTGATGAACAGAAAAAATATGCAGCCGAGAATCCTTTATCCAGCAGGTCTGTCATTCAGAATAGAAGGAGAGAGAGAGGTTTCCCCAAACAAACAAAAACTGAAGGAATTCATCACCACTAAACCAGCTCTACAAGAGATTCTAAGGGGGACTCTGTGAGGGAAATGTTGCAAGGACTACAAAGTACCAGAGATATCGCTACAGACATCACAATGACTCTAAACCCATATCTTTCTATAATAACACTGAATGTAAATGGACTAAATGCTCCAATTAAAAGACATAGGGTATCAGAATAGATTAAAAAAAAATCAAGACCCATCTATTTGCTGTCTACAAGAGACTCATTTTAGACCTGAGGACACCTTCAGATTGAGAGTGAGGGGATGGAGAACTATCTATTATGCTACTGGAAGTCAAAAGAAAGCTGAAGTAGCCATACTTATATGAGACAAAGTAGACTTTAAATTAAAGGCTGTAACAAGAGATGAAGAAGGACATTATATCATAATTACAGGGTCTATCCATCAGGAAGAGCTAGCAATTATAAATGCCTATGTGCTGAGTACGGGAGCCCCCAAATATATAAAACAATTAAAAACATAAGAAACCTTATTGATAAGAATGTTGTAATTGCAGGGGACTTTAATACCCCACTTACAACAATGGATAGATCATCTAGACACAGGATCAATAAAGAAACAAGGACCCTGGGGCGCCTGGGTGGCTCAGTCCGTTGAGCGTCTGACTTCAGCTCAGGTCATGATCTCACGGTCTGTGAGTTCGAGCCCCGCGTTGGGCTCTGTGCTGACAGCTCAGTGCCTGGAGCCTGCTTCAGATTCTTTGTCTCCCTCTCTCTCTGACCCTCCCCCATTCGTGCTCTGTCTCTCTCTGTCTCAAAGATAAATAAACATTAAAAAAAAAAAAGAAACAAGGGCCCTGAATGATACATTGGATCAGATGGACTTGACAGATATACTTAGAACTTTGCATCCCAAAGCAAGTTCTAATTTGCATCCCAAAGCAAGTTATTCTCAAGTACACATGGAACATTCTCCAAGATAGATCACATAGTGGGTCACAAAACAGCCCTTCATAAGTATACAAGAATTGAGATCATACCATGCACACTTTCAGACCACAATGCTATGAAACTTGAAATCAGCCACAGGAAAAAGTCTGGAAAACCTCCAAAAGCATGGAGGTTAAAGAACACCCTACTAAGGAATGAGTGGGTCAACCAGGCAATTAGAGAAGAAATTAAAAAATATATGGAAACAAATGAAAATGAAAATAGAACAATCCAAACACTTTGGGATGCAGCGAAGGCAGTCATGAGAGGAAAATACATTGCAATCCAGGTCTATCTCAAGAAACAAGAAAATTCCCAAATACAAAATCTAACAGCACATCTAAAGGAAATAGAAGCAGAACACCAAAGACACCCCAAACTCAGTAGAAGAAGAGAAATAATAAAGATAAGAGCAGAAATAAACAATATAGAATCTCAAAAACCAAAGCAGATCAGTGAAACCAAGAGTTGGTTTTTTGAAAAAATAAAATTGATAAACCTTTAGCTAGGCTTCTCAAAAAGAAAAGGGAGATGACCCAAACAGGCAAATCGTGAATGAAAATGGAATTATTACAACCAATCCCTCAGAATACTACGAATATTACAACCAATCTGGGAATACTATGAAAAATTATATGCCAACAAACTGGACAACCTGGAAGAAATGGACAAATTCCTAAGCACCCATATACTTCCAAACCTCAAACAGGAAGGAATGGAAAACTTGAACAGACTAATAACCAGCAACAAAATTGAATCCGTTATCAAAAATCTCCTAACAAGTAAGAGTCCAGGACCAGATGGCTTCCCTGGGGAATTCTACCAGACATTTAAAGCAGAGATAATACATATCCTTCTCAAGCTGTTCAAAAAAAAAAGAAGAGGAAGGAAAACTTTCAGACTCATTCTATAAAGCCAGCATTACTTTGATTCCTAAACCAGACAGAGACCCAGCAAAGAGAGAGAACTACAGGCCAATATCCCTGATGAATATGGATGCATAAATTCTCAATAAGATACTAGCAAATTGAATTCAACAGCATATAAAAAGAATTATTCACCATGATCAAGTGGGATTCATTCCTGGGCTACAGGGCTGGTTCAACATTTGCAAATCAATCAATGTGATACATCACATTAATAAAAGAGAAGAACCATATGATCCTGTCAATTGATGCAGAAAAAACATTTGACAAAATTCAGCATTCTTTTTTAATAAAAACCCTCGAGAAAGTCGGGATAGAAGGAACATACTTAAACATCATAAAAGCCATTTATGAAAAGCCCACAGCTAACATCATAATGGGGAAAAACAGAGCTTTCTCCCTGAGATGAGGAACATGACAGGGATGTCCAGTCTCACTTCTATTGTTTAACATAGTGTTGGAAGTTCTAGCATCAGCAGTCAGACAACAAAAGGAAATCAAAGGCATCAAAATTGGCAAAGATGAAGTCAAGCTTTCACTTTTTGCAGATAACCTGATATTATACATGGAAAACCTGATAGACTCCACCAAAAGTCTGCTAGAACTGATACATGAATTCAGCAAAGTCGCAGGATACAAAATTAATGTACAGAAATCAGTTGCATTCTGAAACACTAATAATGAAGCAACAGAAAGACAAAGAAACTGATGCCATTCACAATTGCCCCAAGAATCATAAAATACCTAGGAATAAACCTAACCAAAGATGTAAAAGATCTATATGCTGAAAACTATAGAAAGCTTATGAAGGAAATTGAAGAAGATATTAAATAAATGGAAAACATTCCATGCTCATGGATTGGTAGAATAAATACTGTCAAAATGTCAATACTACCCAAAGCTATCTACACATTTAATGCAATCCCAGTCAAAATTGCACCGGCATTCTTCTTGAAGCTAGAACAAGCAATCCTAAAATTTGTATGGAACCACAAAAGACCCTGAAAGCCAAAATAATTTTGAGGAAGAAGACCAAAGCGGGAGGCATCACAATCCCAGACTTGAGCCTTTACTACAAAGCTGTAAGCATCAAGACAGCATGGTATTGGCACAAAAACAGACACATACACCAATGGAATAGAATAGAGACTCCAGAATTGGGCCCACAAACGTATGGCCAACTCATCTTTGACAAAGCAGGAAAGAATATCCAATGGAAAAAGGACAGTCTCTTTAACAAATGGTGCTGGGAGAACTGGACAGCAACATGCAGAAGAATGAAACTAGACCACTTTCTTACACCATTCACAAAAATAAACTCAAATGGATAAAGGACCTGAATGTGAGACAGGAAGCCATGAAAACCCTAGAGGAGAAAGCAGGAAAAAAACCTCTCTGACCTCAGCTGCAGCAATTTCTTACTTGACACATCCCCAAAGGCAAGGGAATTAAAAGCAAAAATGAACTACTGGGACCTCATGAAGATAAAATGCTTCTGCACTGCAAAGGAAACAACCAACAAAACTAAAAGGCAACCAACAGAATGGGAAAAGATATTTGCAAATGACATATTGGACAAAAGGCTAGTATCCAAAATCTAAAGAACTCGCCAAACTCCACACCTGAAAAACAAATAATCCAGTAAAGAAATGGGCAGAAGACATGAATAGACATTTGTCTAAAGAAGACATCTGGATGGCCAACATGCACATGAAAAGATGCTCAATATCACTCCTCATCAGGGAAATACAAATAAGAACCACACTCAGATACCACCTCATGCCAGTCAGAGTGGCCAAAATGAACAAATCAGGAGACTATAGATGCTGGCGAGGATGTGGAGAAACGGGAACCCTCTTGCACTGTTGGTGGGAATGCAAACTGGCGCAGCTGCTCTGGAAAACAGTGTGGAGGTTCCTCAAAAAATTAAGAATAGATCTACCCTATGACTGAGAAATAGCACTGCTAGGAATTTACCCAAGGGATACAGGAGTGCTGATGCATAGGGACACTTGTGCCCCAATGTTTATAGCAGCACTCTCAACAATAGCCAAATCATGGAGAGCCTAAACGTCCATGAACTGATGAATGGATAAAGGAGTTGTGGTTTATATACACAATGGAATACTACTTGGCAATGAGAAAGAATGAAATATGGCCTTTTGTAGCAATGTGGATGGAACTGGAGAGTGTTATTAAGTGAAATAAGTCATACAGAGAAAGACAGATACCATATGTTTTCACTCTTATGTGGATCCTGAGAAACTTAACAGAAGACCATGGGGGAGGGGAAGGAAAGAAAAAGGAAGGGAGCGAAGCCATAAGAGACTCTTAAAAACTGAGAACAAACTGAGGGTTGATGGGGGTTGGGAGGTAATGGAGGGTGGGTGATGGGCATTGAGGAGGCTACCTGCTGGGATGAGAAAAAGTTTCACCTGGCTTTCAAGCTTTCTTTTCTTAAATGCAGGTCTGAGTAGAGGTAATTAAGTCTTTAAACCAGGTTCAATACTCTCTTGTAATGACTCAGCTTTTTGTTCTAATGGTGGCTTAACACCAGTTCTTTATAAACCCTGGAATTTTTATCAGAAGTTAAGGCAAAGCCCTAAGCTAGGAGTAGAATGTTGGAAACCCTAAGAGAACATTAGTCACTTAATGTTTGCTCATGGCATTCTCCATGATCCATACAACTTACTGGTGTCTCCTATAGATGACCTTGATTACATTAGGAAATAACACTCCATCCAATGAATCTGCCCTAGGATGCTGGTAAAAATGTCTGTGCCTTTTCTAGGCTGTTAGGGAAAACTTAAGATTTTAAAGTGTGTGTTTTCTTTAGACGATTGAGAATGTTCATTTCAGTCTAACTTTACACAAAGACCTATGGTAGCAGTCATGTGTTAGAGATCTCCTTGGCCAAGATATGTCCTCTGCCCCAAAGTTCCTAAGTGGCTCTTGGCTCCCCACATACATGTCAAGCTGTATAATGGTGTATTGACAGATGGCAGTGTGAAAATATGACTCTCTAATCCCAGTGTTAAAGTAGCACAAACCAACCCAAGAAGATGGCAGTGGTTTCTCTGGGGAGCAAAGTCTCCAAGACTAATATTATCAGAGCATGTTGGACTGACTAGCTTTGGGCAGAGGTGCTACAAAGTTGACTAGTTGAAGCAGTGACTTTGGGCAAGATGAAGATAGGAAGTCTTATTTCTTCATCTGCTTCAGGTGAAGCCAAAGAGAAAGAATAAAGAGGAATTTTGTTTATCAGAAAGTACAGGAAGCAATGTAGCTCTGAATGACCCTGGTATCCAGAGAAGGTGCATGTTTTGGCTGCAACAATGATTTTATAAAGTGTTTTGCCCCTTTTGCCCAGCTGGCAGAGTGTACTTCATATTATCAGTTGAACAGAATGGAACTTGTTTTCTAGGAAGGGAAGAACCCAGATGAATTCCTACAGATTAATGTGATGGGCTTAAGGAATTCTAGCCTCCCACTCTCCCTCCTGTCTTTGTGTCTCTCTCTTTCTTTTAACCTCCCTCCCTTCATCTTTTCTGTTTGCTTCCTCCTATTTTGGTTAGAAAAAAATACCTAAGAGAAGTAGACCACTCTTCAAAATGCTAACATGATTCAGGGGACCTGGGTACTACTCTTCTCCCAAAACCCCCCCTAAAGAATCTACATCCACAAGGTCCTCCAGGGATATATTCCCATCAGTAACACCCTTTGTACAAGCAAGAGCCCTTGGACCAAATTCTTTACTAAGATTAAATATTTGCACTGAAAACATGCACATGGGTAATGCAGAATGTGTTTTCTATTAAGGCATTTTCAAGATTGCTGAGGAAGAAGGGCTCTTGTTTTTGTTCATAGAAGCTGTCACTGAAAATGTTGAAGAATCACAAGGGCAACCCAGATCAGTTCAAGGAGAACAGAATCATTAAAAGCTTTTTTTATTTTCTTGGACCAAAACTTGATCAAAAAGATGGGCAAAAATGTCAGGTTGGAAAAACATTTGGAAATTATGTTCTGATATCATCAGAAAGAGAGACCTTGTGGCTTTCCCTCAGGATCAAGACTGAGACCAAAGTAAGGAAACATTAGTCTTCAACCTGGTCAAAAGCAGTCCAAGACTAGGGTGACAGAGGTGCCATTTAATTTTGTGCTAAAACCCTTCTGAGCATATAAAGCTACCACGACGCTGCCTTTGAGAGGTTCTATTTTCCTTGGCATAAATTAACACGCAGGAACATTCTGTGCATTAAGGATACATCCAAACTCATTTTAACTTATTTTAATACATTTTGTTGAAACTCTTTAGAGTACCTGTTTCCCGTACCTACTGTAAGCAAATTGGGGAAGAGAATTCCTCATCTTCTTTTATTCCTCTTCCTATTTTCTTTTTTCTCTCTTGCTCTTTTTCTTGATTTTTCCCCCTCTGTCTCTTTCTTTCTAGGACTGAACTTAAGTGTGTTGTCTCTAAAATAAACACTGTTACAGGGGATCTGCAGCCTCAGGCTAAATGACCCTCAGGTTTCTGGTTTCATTACAAACTCATATATGTGTTTTCTTATTCATAAAAGCAGAATTTGCTTTAGAAATCCCTCAAGCAACTCAATTTTTTTTTGTTTCCAATAAAATGGTCAGCTTTATTCTCTGTGAAGGTATCCAGTAGGTAAGCATTGCTCTGTCTGATTGCCAGGAGGAGAGTGAAAACTCAAAAGAAGAAAAAAAAGTAATTAGAAGGCATCTGGCTCAGAAAAAAGAGGGATAAATATTCTCCCTTCCAGAGCAGAGATCTGAAGCCCCAACCAGGTGGCCACCACTTACCAAGAAAGCAATCTGTCTCTATGACAGGTAGGAACATAGGCCACTTTGATGAAAAAAAAAAATCTTTGGGGGCCCTGGTGTTGGGGGAATTTTTGTGAGATGAGGAGGTGACAAGGGATAGCAAAGTTTTGAGAAACCCACAGAGAAGTTGTGATCAGCTGACAGATGTTGGCTCGCAGTCATCACAGAATACCAGAATGTTGACTGCACCAGCAGGCAACTTCGATCACAGCATCCATGCAAGAATGAGACTTCAGTGTGCAAATCTTTTGTCAACTGGGGGAAGGTGGGATCACAATTCTTGGAGCTAACGGTGAAGTCTCAGCCAGGAAGGGATCTGCATTTCCAGGAATAAGGCCATCATGCTTATATCTGTATCCATAAGGCTGGTTTGGAGAGTAAGGGCATACATGTGCCAAATGACAGGGCTTAAGGAGACTCAAGGTGCAGGAATGCTGAGCCCACAACACAGACACATGAAGGGACGTTTGTACTCCAGGACAAAACATTCCTAGGTTTACAATTAATTGTATGAATGCTTTGTTGGAAAATTGCAGCTAAAAGCAATTCTCATGATTATTGAACCAGTGCTATGGCTATCTTTTACAAATTGTATTACAGACTATTGCAAATCATCTAATATTTCCTAAGGGAACAAAGCCTTTAGAAGGTCATGTAACAGGGTTTTAAGAAAAGAGGAGGGGGAAGAGCAGAATTTTGTATTTCTATAATGCCAATTCTCCAAACTCAAAAGATCTTTAATATTTCACACATCCTTAAAAATACCCCATGAGGTTTCTACACAGTACTTCAAAGAAAAGATTTTTTGGGGTTTTAGTTTTTTTTATGATAGGAGTTCTCTTTTTAAGCAATGGGTGCATGCAAGTCCTGGTCCCAGTCCCAGATATCAACACACTGGACTCAGTTGGACTTGGACAGAGTGAATTCTCTATGGAAATTTCATGGAAATCAATTTGGTTCAATTTCTAAATTCTAAGATAGGAAATCATTGGAAGAAACTTCTAGATGGTATGTCTTAAGGTCAGTCCTTCATG
Source organism: Prionailurus bengalensis (assembly GCF_016509475.1). NCBI lineage: Eukaryota > Metazoa > Chordata > Mammalia > Carnivora > Felidae > Prionailurus > Prionailurus bengalensis. The sequence continues at coordinate 37,325,271 of NC_057354.1, read as the reverse complement.
GATTTAGAAGGGAAACAGAAGTGCAGCATCTTGACTCATATTAAGATTAAATGTAGCTGCTTAGATTACTGAATCCAGAGGTGTAGGCAGCCTTGAATATCCCATTTTTTGAGCCAAGGGACTGTATGTTTGCTCTGGATGGAACTATCCCAAGTAGAACAAATCTAGCATTTTGAGGTGGTATCTACACAAGGAAAGTGCAAGTGGAAAAAATGCAGTCAGGCAAACTGTTGGCATCTTTCAGATAAACTCCCTTCTCCCCAGTAGAAGCTGTTAGTATTAAGGAAGGTAGTCAAACTGGGTATATGTATGGGTCTAAATGAGGATTAGGCTAAAAAACATTTTCTCCCATATACCTAAAAGAATGGAGTTTTGGAGCACAGCAAGACAATGCCTTTTCCTATAAGAATGTGGTAATTGCAGGGGACTTTAACACACCACTTACAGAAATGGATAGATCATCTAGACACACGGTCCATAAAGAAACAAGGGCCCTGAATGATACATTGGATCAGATGGACTTGACAGATATATTTAGAACTCTGCATCCCAAAGCAACAGAATATACTTTCTTCTCGAGTGCACATGGAACATTCTCCAAGATAGATCATATACTGGGTCACAAAACAGCCCTTCATAAGTTTACAAGAATTGAAATTATACCATGCATACTTTCAGACCACAATGCTATGAAGCTTTAAATCAACCACAGGAAAGAGTCTGGAAAACCTCCAAAAGCATGGAGGTTAAAGAACACCCTACTAACGAATGAGTGGGTCAACCAGGCAATTAGAGAAGAAATTAAAAAATATATGGAAACAAACGAAAATGAAAATACAACAATCCAAACGCTTTGGGACGCAGCAAAGGCAGTCCTGAGAGGAAAATACATTGCAATCCAGGCCTATCTCAAGAAACAAGAAAAATCCCAAATACAAAATCTAACAGCACACCTAAAGGAACTAGAAGCAGAACAGCAAAGACAGCCTAAACCCAGCAGAAGAAGAGAAATAATAAAGATCAGAGCAGAAATAAACAATATAGAATCTATAAAAACTGTAGAGCAGATCAACGAAACCAAGAGTTGGTTTTTTGAAAAAATTAACAAAATTGACAAACCTCTAGCCAGGCTTCTCAAAAAGAAAAGGGAGATGACCCAAATAGATAAAATCATGAATGAAAATGGAATTATTACAACCAATCCCTCAGAGACACAAGCAATTATCAGGGAATACTATGAAAAATTATATGCCAACAAATTGGACAACCTGGAAGAAATGGACAAATTCCTAAACACCCACACTCTTCCAAGAAATAATAGAAATACTCTCCTGTTTCCCCTCTTTCACCACCCTATATTTGCTCATCACTCAGAAACCATATACATATACCTGTTTTGTCTTTCCTTACTTATATATCATTATGTTCCAAGCAGTCTTTCAGAACACTTTAAGAAGTACTCACAAAGTGATAATAAGTGAATCAGAAATCCTTGTGAAAGAAAATGAAGGATTTCTGTCTCTCTAAATTTGCTTTTTTTTTTTAAATTTTTTTTTCAACGTTTATTTATTTTTGGGACAGAGAGAGACAGAGAGAGACAGAGCATGAATGGGGGAGGGGCAGAGAGAGAGGGAGACACAGAATCAGAAACAGGCTCCAGGCTCTGAGCCATCAGCCCAGAGCCTGATGCGGGGCTCGAACTCACGGACCGCGAGATCGTGACCTGGCTGAAGTCGGACGCTTAACTGACTGCGCCACCCAGGCGCCCCTAAATTTGCTTTTTTAAAGACATTTTATATAAATGGAATCATATAATATGTAGTCTTTTAATTTTTATTTATATTTTAAAGTTTATTTATTTTGAGAGAGAGAGCAAGAGCAAGAGAACATAGAAGGGAAGAGAGAGAAGGAGAGAGAGAGAGAATCCCAAGCAGGCTCTGCACCTTCAGCACAGAGCGCAATGCGTAACTTGAAGTCATGAGCCATGAGATCATGACCTAAGCTGAAGTCCAAAGCATAACTTACTGAGCCACCCAGGTGCCCCAAATGTAGTCTTTTACATCTGGCTTCTTTCACTTAGCATAGTGTCTTTGAGGTTCATCTATGTTGTAACCTGTGTCAGTACTTTATTCCTTCCTATTATTGAGTAGTATTCCATTTTGTAGATTATAGTGCATATCCACGAGTCAATAGACCTTTATTGGGATTGTCTCCAGTTTGGAGTTATTAAGAAGTATCTCATCTATTTTGCATATCATGTGTTTTTCCTTTGACCATAATGCTTTATATTCATCTGTACTTGATTCTTATCCCTCTTCGTATTCACTTTTAGTATTTAAAAAAAAATATGAACATTCAGAGGACATAAATGTTCAAAAATCCCACTAATTTCATTGTTTGCATTGATACTTTGTAAATTTATCTTGAAGTTTGTCTTTTAGGGTATCTTCTTATCTTTCTCTAGCTCATTTCTCTCTCTGGGTTCTGTAGTTGCCTCCACCTGGGTCACCATGGGTTCTCAGTCCAGAAGCAGGCATTGTATTGGGTCTTGAATAGCCTGTTCCATGGTGATGAAAGAGGTAATGATTCCATCACTGAGCCAGCCTTAGGTTTCTCCACATTCCCCAAATTCTATCTCTGAGTGCTTTATGTCACCCAGGAAGGGACTTTAGCTTTCTTGTACCTCCCCTCATGAGCAGTGAACCCACCCAGGCCCCTCCAGTGTTGCAAATTTCAGTTAGTCAGCCTAATTTGGATCCTTTGCCACTTCTGGAGTGCTTTTGATCCCACTCAACCCATAGAAGTTGAACTCCTCAGGAGGCTGGCAGTGTGATGGCCTTTGCTTTACTTGACACTGTGGATTTTAGAACATGCATGATTTTTAGAAGAAACATACTAAAATAAGCAGAAAACTCACATACCATAACTGAACAGCTGGATGAATTTTCATAAACTGAGCACACCTTCTCCAAAATCAAGAAACAAAGCATTGAAAACACCAGAGCCCCCCCACCATGTTCCCTTCTAGTCGTACCCCACCAAAGATAACTATTATCCTCATTTCTACATGCATAGATTTGGGACTATTTCTGTTTAGGACTATTATTAATAGTGCTACTATACACAGATTATTACATTCCTTTGGTGAACTGTTGTGCTTATTTCTACTGTAGATACTCTTAGAAGTGGAGTTCTGAGGTCAAAGGGAAAATGTACGTTCAGTTTTAGTAGATAATAGTAAAGTTTCCAAACTGGTTGTGTCAATTTATACTTTGACCAGGAATGTATGAGTTGCAATACCCTACCTCTTTGCCAACTTTGGTATTATTAATCTTTTTACCTTGTAACATGGCTATTTTTTTAAATAAAAAAAATCTCTTACTGCTTTTTTCCAAAGGAAATGAGAGATGGGAACTTTCAACACAGTCTCCCAGCTCTGTCTAGTATCTGGTATCTAGTTAGTCTACCATGTTTTCTGATATGGCCTCAACCCCCAGCATAGTCCCTTCCTCCTACTTCACTTGCCTTTCTCTGAGTCCATAGGAGACCTCTTTCCAAGGAGAATAGTTCTACACATGGTTGATATTCTTCAAGACCTAAGCAAGAAATTAGCTGAAAAGACAAACTTTTTTTTTAGCCCTGTTACTGTTACTCATTTTAAAGCCTTATTTTGATATTCTTCTAAATTCATTATTCTGTTCTGCTCTCAGAAAGGTGGTATAATGAAAATAATACAAAAGGCAAAAGACACTTACCTTATTTGTAGAAGGCTAAATCAGCTGACTTAACCCTTTCAGAGGTGTTTTGTTTTCCCTGTTCAGTTGTAGGCCTTGGTAGAGAAGGAATTATGTCTCATTCTCCTATTTTGAGATGAATCTATATATTTTGGGGGCATATATTTTTAAAAAGTTTCCAGGTAATGTCAATTCCCAGGGGGCTACTGTAAGTGGTCACATAATGGTATAAGTCTTCTTAGGATATTTTTATTCTTCAAAGTGCAAATGTTCACAAGGGGGTAACACATCAATACTATCATTTATTTATACCTTAGAACACATTTGACTTATTTTAATGATAGTGCTGTGGTAAAAAAAAAAAAAAAAAGAAAAAGGAAATATTCTCTACTCCTTTACAGTGTATTACAGCTCCTCATATTAAAAAGTGGATTGTATTTTTCAGCTTTTTGAATCTGGGGTGCCCTTGTGACTTGCTTTGGCTAGTGAAATGCAGAGAAGGGATACTGTGCTAGTTGGAGGCTTTGGCCTCAAGAATCCTTGTTGCTTTCATGGGCCTCTGCCACCATGTTGACAAGCCCAGGCTAGCTAGTCAATAAGAAACCAAATGGAAGAAGAATTAAGTGTCCTAGCTCCTGTCCCAAACATAGGGAAAATACAGAGCTGTACCCAACCCGTAGCTGATCACAGATAAGTAGGTCATCTCAGCCAAGATCAGAAGATGTGTTCAGATGACCCCTAGATTTCTGAGCAACATGAAATATTTATTGTTTTAAGCCATTGACTTTGGGGTGTTTTGTTACTTGGCAGTGATACAGGCAGATGGAGTACAGATCAACTACAAGGAGGGACATACCTGTAGGAAAAGTGGTCCATCACAACCTTTCTTCATGTCACTGTTTTCTTTTTCATTATTGGCTGCTACTCTTCTTCTTCCACGAGGTAGATGATTTTACTCCTTCAAAGGGAAATTCAACTTATATTAATACTCCAAAGCTAAAAAAGTAACCAACATAAATGGTTATTGTAATTCAGTTTTTTTTTGTTTTGTTTTTTAATTTTTTTTCAACATTTTATTTATTTTTGGGACAGAGAGAGACAGAGCATGAACGGGGGATGGGCAGAGAGAGAGGGAGACACAGAATCTGAAACAGGCTCCAGGCTCTGAGCCATCAGCCCAGAGCCCGACGCGGGGCTCGAACTCACGGACCGCGAGATCGTGACCTGGCTGAAGTCGGACGCTTAACTGACTGCGCCACCCAGGTGCCCCTGTAATTCAGTTTTAACCCAGATTCACGTTTGGATGCAAATTTGAGTCATTCCTTATTTTCAGTTTGGGGGAAGTCACTTATGCTGTCTAACTAAGTCTTGTTTTATTCTCTGGAAAATGGAAAATGGCAATATTAACCTTTCAAGGCCATTGTGAAAAAAAAAATAGAATAGTCAAGAGGAGCCTAGCCTTAGGAGAGGGATGTGGATTTCACTCCTGGTTCTGGAGTAGATTAGCTCTGTAACCTTGGCCAAGTACTTCATTCTTTCAGGATCTAGTTTCCTCAGCTATTAATTGGTGATAATAATAATCCCTATTTTATAACACTGATTTGATATTAAATGATAGAAAGCATATAAAAATCAGTGTTCTAATAAATGGTACCCCTCATTTTATTACTCATAATTGTATATTTTCTTCAAGCCCTGAAGTATGTAAACTCTCTTTACTCTGCACCCATCCCCAAACACACCTCTAATTATACTCTCCCTCCCCCACTGTTCACTGCTTTGACTTACTTAACACATTAGGTACAAGACGAGTTCTTCCTGCACAAAACATTTGTAGTAGTTGCCTTTTACCTTATTTTTCTTATTTCTTGTTCAGGTCTAAGGGTGTATGTGTATGGGGAGGGGGGATAATAAATGTGAGCTCTCTTCCATGTATCCTTCCCAAAGACAGAAATCATTTTGAGATGTATTCGTAAGACAAAAACAAAAAGTAAAAGCAAAACCCTTTAATGGAACAGGAGGTGTTACTTAAGCTATATCCGCATTTGCTAGATAATAGTTAGCATGAAGCAGCATCCAGAAACAGAAATGGCTAATATTGGAGAAGAGTAACCAAATGAAGGTAAATACATCTAGGCTCAATTTCTTAGCTTTTATCAAATGTAAGATCTGAACAATACAGCATAAAGATAGATTTTTGACTTTAATAGCAGAAATGAGGAATGATCATATCAAGTTTTATCCTAATAAGTGGAACAGAGCCTTTTTTTTTAAATGGAGGCTGTTACTAGAAAGATACTTACAAATAAGCTACACATATGCCTGCATATACATAAATACTGAAGTGTTATGTACATACTGTTATTAGCATTTGGCATCATTGTTTTTGCAATAATATGTATTGCTTACTGAGAGCCCCTTATATGCTGCCAATTTGGTTTTAATTATCCTTTGGAGTCCTTGCCACATTCTATGTGGTAGAAAATAAAATTTCCTATTTTACAGATGAGCAAACTGAGGCTCAGGGCTCTGATATAACTTTCCCAAGATTACACAGTTAGTAGTAGTTTCAAAATTCAAATGGAAATTATCTAATTCCAGTGCTTGTATTCTTGCAGCTGTGCAGCATTATTGCTTGACGTATATATTCATGACATCAAATATATAAAAAATGAGTGTATTTATATTCCTGTCTACCACAACTTGTCCCCATACTTAATTCAGATGGGGAAAAATAAGGAAATGAAAACCAAATTTATGGCTGTGATGTAAGAGGCATAGATAATAGGGAAGACATTTTAAATATATTATCACATTTAGCCCTGAAAACACCCTTAAGTTAATTAGAACTTTGCTTTATAATTAAGAGAACCAAGACTTAAGGATTGAGTAATTTGCTCAAGAACACATAGCTAATTAATGGCAGAGTTGAAATGTGGACACTACTGTGAGTCCAAAATCCACACTTTTTGTACTAAATCACCTTTTCCATTAACATATTTCTTTCCAAAGTTTTGGTGGTATATGTTGCCCTAAATTCCCTTGCCTCATGCAGAAGGCTCTATTCTGACTTTTTTCCCCTTAGAAACTATTTTCACCTGGTTTTCCTGCTCCTCTGTAAATCTTCCCTAAGTACTTTTCTCTTGCTGAGTTTCAATTTGATTTGTTAGGATTTCTCTACGTTAGCTAGAGGGTGAGTCAGTGGTTTAAAAAGAAGTTTTAGCTGCATGCTTTTGCTTTTTCAAGTTTCTGAATGCCTCCAAAAGTTTACTTCTAAAGTTCTGAAGCCCAGAGGGGCAGAGGCCATAAATATTTAAAATGGGAGTATATTGTTTTAGTTAAAATTTATGGAGTGATTCATGATTCCAATTCAATTTTCATAAATTGACATCATAAGGTCTGGATGGGAAATCTGCCTTAAAATTACAATGGGGCTCTCTGGAAGATGAGGCTTTTTTAAATGCCTTCGTTTCACTTGTTAGCAAGTTCGTGACTTTAGGCTCAAGCAGATCCAGGAATTGAACAGTTCCATCCCTGTTTTCTTTATCTTTCTGATCTCCCTCTAAGCAGTTCTGATGGAGCTTCATGTGTAGCTGCCTCCACCCTTTAAACCATCTACTCAGGCTGGCAAGGCAAACACCATGATTTATCTGAACAAAAATTTCATTCCAATGTTAGAAAAGCATGTTTTATAAACGAAACGCTGAAGAAATCTAGGAAAAGAATCGGAATTTTAGGATGCAAGCTATTTTCTTTCATTTTTGAATTTGAGTGCCACTATCGTCTGGTAGTGGTATCCCTGAATTAATTCATTATTTGTCATTGTCATGACATACCTCAGTTTCCTGGATTTGATCCCAAACTTGAAGGTTTGGGAGTTTTATTAAACCTGGGCTGAAAAATTCTAGGAGTAAATAAATCTATCCAACTCTAGCCTGAGTGACAGTACATCCATTAGCTAGGTGAAACCTCCAAAGCCCAGGCACTATATATGTTGGGCATTGTGGTTAACATGGTGCCTGGGGCATAGCAGGTACCAAATAACCATCTGATGAAAATGAATTAAGTGCCTCTGAAATACCTCCACATCCTGGAAAATAAATCTATGCTTTCAGTTGTCTTCCCCCCCCCCCCCCCCCCGCAGAGGTATTCTCTCTGACCCAGAACCTTCTCTTAAGGTTGTGATTCTCAATCTTGGTAGATTTTGTCTCTCAGGGGACATTTTTGTTTGTTGTAATTGGAGGAGGGGTGCTACTGGCATCTAGTGGGTAGAAATCAGGAATGCTGCTAAGCATCCTATGACGCATAGAACAGCCTTCTAAAAGAATTATATGGCTGCAAATGCCAGTAGTTTTGAGTTGAGAAACCCTGCTCTAGTTTGCCTTCAACTTAAGCTAGACATGAAATCACAGGATCTAGAATTTCAAAGGTAAGAGTATATGGCAAAGAATCTTGCATATACTCTGAAACACTAGTATTTCAAGAGTTTATAGGGGAAGCAGGCATAACTTGGGTTCCTAGAGGAAACATGAACTTCAGGGTCATTCACTGAACTCAGTAGGAAGAACCGTAACTTTTCTGTCTCATTCTTTTGGCAGTTTGCCTTTCAAGTCTCCTCCCCTACTCTAGCATGCCCTCAGGCACCCCCCATCCCCAAGCATTCTCCAAGTGCATAGCTTGTAAAAGCTGAAAACTCTGAGGAACTCCCTGGGTGAGATGAAGATTGCATCTCAAGTAGAAGTTAAGTGGTTTTGTAATTTACTTAGGGAAGTGTACAATTAGTGTGTACACCTTATAAATCATCTTTAGAACATCCCATTATGCTTTAACCTTTGTTTTTAGTTGCAAAATTAAAGAACTGCCTTGGATGTCCATTTCCTTTTCAAAGTAGGATTGAATAGGTAAATGGTCTATGTATTTATTGTAACTACTTCTGATAGAGTCAAGAAGGAAGTATAACATGCTTTTATATGTCAGTCACATATCAAATGGAATGATTGGACTGATTTCTAAACTACCAAACAACACAGTTTAAAGTCAGAGGAAAAATGTTGGTATGGAATTTGGAATACTTGGGTTCAACTTCTGGCTCTTGCATTGACTATGACTGTGGGAAAATTGCATAATTTCCTAGGCTTCAGTTTCTTTATTTGTAAAAGAAGGAAGTTGGATTATTAGACCCAACTCTGATTCCAGTTTACTCAGCGGAATCATTTCAGTCTGATACTGTGACTAATGGAGGAAAGAAACAAATGACTTATTTGCTGTTATCTCTCAAAGGATTACTGTATATACTCATTTAAGAAGATAATCTTTTGGAAATGTGAGATACTAGGAATTTACTGTGGACACATGCCATGGATTTAAAAAAATGTGGTTTTGGGCCTAGTCTCACTAGCATTAAGGTTTGTTGAGTGCTGTTATTAAAAGTTCCCAGGATTTGGGGGCACCTGGGTGGCTCAGTCGGTTAAGCGTCTGACTTCAGCTCAGGTCATGATCTCGTGGTTCGTGAGTTTCAGCCCTGCATCCGGCTCTGTGCTGACAGGTTGCAACTCGGAGCCTGGAGCCTGCTTCAGGTTCTGTGTCTCCCTCTCTCTGGCCCTTTCTCTCTCTCTCTCTCTCTCTCTCTCTCTCTCTCTCAAAAATAAATAAACATTAAAAAAAAATGTCCCAGGATTTGGGGATATGTTTACAATTGAAAATTTTGTAATCACCATAATCAAAGTTGAATCTCAACAATATAGAAACCTGATAAAATATATGTTGTCCAAGGGATACTCCCAAATTTTGGGGACCTTTTCACTCAGAAGTTAAATTATTCTGCCTCTTAGAAAGTAGTTTGCATTTTTCAACCCAATCAGGTACACCACCTGGGTTTTTGTGGTTACAAGAAACAGAAACCCCATGTAGTTAACAGGATCCAAGATGGCCCCCAATCAACCTCACCTCCTGATATTCACACAATTGTATAGACCCCTCCCGAACTGAATAAAGGATAACACCATGTGACCAATAGAATGACATAAATGACAGGGTGTAATTTAAGAAACTAGGTCATAAAAAAAGCTTTTTCAGCTTCTACTTTCCTCTCTTGGATGCTTCTCTGGGAGAAGCCTGTTTCATCCCATGAGGACACTCAAGAAAGCCTACAAGGAGCAGAATTGAGGCTTCCCCAAAACAGCACCAACTTGTTAACCATTTGAATGAGCCACTTGGGAAGTGGACCATCCTTCTCTGGTTAAACTCTCAGATTATTGCTGGTTTGGTTGGTATCTCTCTGCAACTTCATGAAAAAGACCTTGAGCCAGAATCATCCAACTAAGCTATTCCTGAATGCCTCACCTACAGACATTGTAGGAGCTAATAAATATTTATTGTTGTTTTAAACCATTAAGTTGGGTGGTAATTTGTTTTGCAGCAATAAATAACAAATACACAACAGCACCATTAATATAGTAAGAAGTAACACATGGAAAGGAAATCTACACATTCAGAGAATTGAGGGAACCACAAGAAAAGACTCAGGGACTGAAGCAAGAAATAAAAATTTTCAGAGTGCAGCTATCAAAAGAAATTGGTAACAGCCCTTTTTAGTTCCTCTTACATTCTGCCTGATAGTCTAATAAAGACTGCAGGTAGTCTGGTCAACTTAGAATATGCATTTTGCTCAACTTTTGACCAAGAAAGAATGGAGTACCATGAATGACATTCCCACTAAGAATGTGTACAGTGAGAGATGTGTACTTTCCCATAGGAAAACTATGATGTTATTACCAAAAAAGGAGAGTAGGCAAAGAAAGCGATGTCAGCTACCAATAGCCTGACAGTTCTAGAAATTGCTTAGTGGCTTAGTAACATCAGAGTTCATCCAACCCTATGTAAAGCAGCCACATTCATGCATGGAATTTTTTCAAACACCACCTATTCCCTAAAGTTTAATGCCATTAAAAGTGGTAAGGAATAAAAAAGAAAAAAAGTAAAAATTTTCTGTTTAATTTTGGAGATATTAGGGGTGGTTTTCATTTCAAGTGATTGACACAATTGCCATTCTGTATTAATTAGAATAGGTTCTGTAAGTAACCTAAAACACAACAGATTATTTTTTTCTTAAACAGTACTGGGAAGGTACATAGGGCATCAGACAGTTCTCATCTTTATGGCAATTTAAGGACCTTGGCTAATGTAAGCTCTGCTGTCTTCACATGGTTTCCAGGATTTTACTTTGAAATACCCTCATTTCAGTCTGTCAGAAGGGGAAAAGATCATGGAATAGCACCTATACACTTTTTTTATGGTACATTTTATAAATGCCCTTTATTTCTGCTTACATTCCATTGGCTAAAACAGTCACACCAAACTGCAAGGTGGTGCTGGGAAATGTAGTCCCTGGCTAGGCAGCCACTTTCTAGTGCAACCTTATATTAAGGAAGGAATAACTGTGTGTGTGTGTGTGTGTGTGTGTGTGTGTGTGTGTGTGTGTGTGAGAGAGAGAGAGAGAGAGAGAGAGAGAGAGAGATTGATTGATTGATTGATTTAGCCATTTCTGATACATAGAAATCCCTTGGCCACTTTTTGTTGTTTGTCAGCCCAGTATGTATTATGTTACTACTTTCCTTGGAAAGTAATCAAAATCCTTGCCTAGTGCAATGTACACACAAATGAAAAACAGTGTCACCTCAAGATACTTTTAAATTAACATTCCTCTGGAAATACTGCATAGGGCTTATGGTGCTTCTGATCTCATCATCGTTTTAGGAATCTCAGAGTGATTTTCAGCCTATACAGTAAAATATGTGAGGTGGAAGCTTGTCCTAATCACTTTTGTTTTGGAAAAAGTGACAGATCTGGTTGCCATAGCACTTAGAGCTAACGACAGATTTGCTTCATTAACTCTTCCTTCAGCTGCAGGCTCCATGAGGCCTCCGAAACTAGGATTATTTTAGTTTTTAGAATCTGCAGATTCTGAAGATGCAGATTCAAGATGCAGAGACATCGTGGCTCAAGATACAGAATTGGCTAAGACCTCCCACCCCTCCCCCCCCAAAAAAGGTGTAGAGTCTACTTAAGTTCAAGTACTGCACATGCGAAGGTATAGAAGAAACCATTCGGGCAAAAACATTAATTTGGGGAAAGGGTTGTCAATTTCTTTAAAATTCATAGGACTATTCAAATAAAGTCACTGGAGGAAGTTTACTATATAAAAGTGAAAATTGGATTGCAATTTGTGCTGTGTGTGTATATATGTATGTGTATATATATATACATATATGTATATGTGTATATATATACATATAGAGTATATATATACATATATATGTATATATATACATATATACATATATATATATAGAGAGAGAGGCAGTGGAAAGAGGTAAGTTGGGGCATTTGGGTAGCAGATTCTTAACTGCTGTTCTCCATGCCTGCTCTACCATCTACTCCATTAGATTACTCCATGGAACAAAAAATTTTAAGTCACCAAAACTAGTATCTCAGGGCAAAGTAAGTATGGATTGCTTTAAAAATCACCTCTGGCCAGTGTTGCATTTTATAACTGGATGTCATGAGCTTTTCAGAGTCTTATTAAAGGAATATACTGATTGTGGCAAATAATTCATCTGACAGAGTTCAGAAAAAAATAATTAAAAATATGTTTCTGAGACCTGCTTAGCACTGGAAATGCAAGTGACTTGTTTTTCTACATTAAATTCCTGAATCCAAATTTCCCTACATTTTTATAGTTACGGGTGTCATATTTGCATTTCAAAAATGTCACTCATGTGGAATTAAAGAAAAAAAACAGATGAACATAGGGGAAAGGAAAGACAGGATAAAAACAGAGAGGAAGGCAAACCATAAGAGACTCTTAAATACAGAGAACAAACTGAGGTTGCTGGAGAGGGGGTATGAGGTGGGGGGATGGGCTAAATGGGTGATGGGCTTTAAGGAGGGCACTTGTTGGGATGAGCACTTGGTGTTATAGGTAAGTGATGAATCACTAAAGTCTACCCCTGAAATCATCATTATGCTACATGGTAACTAATTTGGACTTAAATTTTAAAAAAATGTGAAAATCCAGAGGCAAATGAAACATCCAGAATATATACTTAGATATAATTCTTTTTATTTTGGTAGATAACCTTAGTAGTAGCTTTATAACAGCTTACAAATATTTTTTTCATTTTGTTACTTTATATTATAAAATGAAGTAAAAATATTATAAGATACTTTTTAGAGACCAAAAAAAAAAAATGACACCTGCAGAAAAGACAGGCTCTGATTTCTCCCAGAATCTGCTCCCACCATATTTCTCTTATCAGTACAATATCATGATCTCCACAGTATCTCAGACCGTAAACCTAGGATTATCTTTGAGATTCCTCTCTCTGCTTTTCCACCTTTATTCAGTCTACATACATCTTGTTGGATTTGCCTCCAGAATTCTGATTTGACCACTTCATACCATCTCAGCTGTCACCATCTGTCCCTGGATATCTACAATAGCTTTATATTTAGTCTCCCTACTTCCACTACTTTGTTCCTACAATCCATTTTCCTGGGTTCTAGGTACTGGATACCTGCTACAGTGATTATTTTACAAAATAGATCAAGTTACTTCCCTGCCTGAAAACTGGCAATACTACCCATTAACATTAGAATAAAATACAAACTTTTTGCTCCAGCTTATATGACCTAAAGTTATGTGGTCCTGGACTTCTTTGATCTCATCTCATATTTCCCTTTGTTTGCTGTGCTTTGTTATATGTTGACCATTTTATTCCTCAATCTCCAACTGTGTTCCTGATTCAGAGTCTTTGTGCTTATCCCTCTGCTGACTGGGACACCCTCCCCTCATATCTTACTATGCTTGGTTCCTTCTGATCTTTGAGGTCTATACTTCTTTCAGAAGTCCTTCTTTGACCACCTTATACTTGTCCTACATAACTTTATTTCATTGCCCTGTTCTATTTGCTTTAATAAAGCAAATACTTAGCACTGTCTGAAACTATTGTACTGAATTTCAGTTCTTTATGGTTTATTTCCCATTACTAAAATGAATCTTCGTAAGAACAAAAATGGGGATCTATGTTAATTTCATCTATACAGTGTGTCCCCAGCACCTACAAGAGTGTATGCCATTTGGTAGGTACTTGATTTGGAAAACTGCTTCCCTAGGAATGCAGAGCTCATTTTGCAGCCTAGGAATTTGTAAGGTATGTAGAGGAGTCCCCCAAAATTGAGAGCAGATCAGGGAGAAACCATCCTCACCAGAGGAAGGATATATCCTCTCAGAAATGGCTTTTGTGAAGGTTTATGAGTGCTTATATGACCCCCAGAGTATGAAACCAGTGGCCTTTTCACCTTGACACTGCTCTTTTTCATGAGGAAGTAACAACATTGCCAAAACAAGGTAGAAGTCCTTGGATCCATTTATTCTCCTTTTCTTTCCGTATCTTCAATAAATATTTAAGGGAAGTGATGAGAAAATGGTTTACTGTTTCTTACTGATAACAGTAGAATTATTGTAGTCATACAGGTTTTACTATGCTGTTGTAAGTCAAAGGAGCTAAACAAGAAATGCTTTGGAAAATGATATGCCTCCTAATGTTTCTTGATAGCAGTTCTGCCTCACTTGGAAAAGCAGTGTATACTTAAAAGTAAATGGTAATGGGGAGATATAGCTCTGACTCCAACATGAGTGTCTTAATGGAGAACGATGATAACTTAAATTCAGATGAGGTATTTTTAACATGTCAGAAACAGAATATGATAGTTCAAGCATTTGTTCTCACCAACATCTGTGTGTGGCTGGAGGTCAGTGGGCCTTGGATGGACTCAGTTGACAGCTCTGCTTTGAGCTAACAGCCTGGCTTAATTTAACTCCCTGTTGAGATCTAGACTCTGGCCTGTTCTCCATTGTGTTCCTTCGGGATTCCAGAGCTGAGGGGACAGCATTTCTCTGGGGAAAGTTCATTATGGTGATGACAGAAGTGTTGGAACCAAGCAAAGCCTCTTAAGACCTAGACTCAGAATTGTCACATTTTTACTTCTACTCATATTCAATTTGTTAATATAAGTCATATGGCCAAACTTCCCTAAATCAAGAGTGGGGAGGTATACACTCCACTCACAATGAAGCCACAGGGAGGGACGACGAATTACAGCCCCAAATTCAATGTAACATAGTGTATAATCATATAAGGCCACAGAAAGTCCTATGTAGTAATGGAGTATATTCACATGTATGTATAAGTATATACTTTCCATAAAATATATGAACATTTAATACCATTCTAACAAGGTAATTTGATCTCCCTCAAAACCAGGCTTCAATGATGAAAAACCTTTAGGACTAAATTATGGTGGATTCCACATAATTATTTCTAACTAGGGGTTCCAGTTGGTGAGACCTCTTTTTCAAAAATTGGGGTATGGCTGATTCTCCTACATAAGGAGTTTAATAACTCCAGTTATGAGAAATTAAACAATTTTGTATTTGCCTTAGGACTTTGAAACACTTAATATTCTTTTCAAAATGTATTATTATTTTTTTTATTCTCACCATTCAAAGGGAGGCCTCATGTATCAGTGAGGTTTAGTATGGGGTGACAGATAAAGGTCTTTGGAAGCATTTAGCAAGAACATGTTTGTTTTATTTTTGTGGATTTTCCCTGGCTGGGGTCTGTAGCTCTAGCACAAACATTGGGTTTGTGTTTCTCCCTCTGAAAAACTAGGCTGTTATTTCTACTCACTGTCAGAATCAGTAGATGAGCCAAGTCTTCCTAGAATCTTCATAGGATCCACCCTATGGATGATAGTGACAGGAGAGACTGGATGGTCCTCACGTCCGCATTTTCCCTCACTCTGTGTCTCATTCTGCATTATGCAGTCTCCTGTGGAGACTTGTTTCAGGGTTGGGTGTCAGTTATTTATACACAACAGTGAGTCACTTCTTTAAAGGATATTAACTTTTAAGACTCCCTAAAAATATATGAAATAGAAAACTTTACCTGCAGCTGTTAAATGTTAATTGAATAGATGTAAACAAAGAAGCATGGGTGGATTTAAAATCTAGAATAGGGAGAGGTCCTAGAAAACCAAATTATGTATATTATTTGTATAAACACATAATACCTTATTATGTAATATATGTAATAAATAAATACAAGTTGTATAACTTATAAAAATGAAGTAAATTAAAATGCAATATATAAAAATATTCCAAGAAGAGAACAAACAAAAAGCTACCAACTAAATACATTCATGCTGCCTGTGGGTATAAAGGGGATGAGGATGGAGAATAGAGGTAAAAAGAATGAATGAATTAAATAACAAAGGATGTGGCACAATTATAATAGGCAAGGAAATGAAGAATATGACCAACTCAACCCTCTGCATGTGAGATCAAAATCAAAGGAGAAGAGGAGGAGGAAAGGAAGTTAGAAAGGCAGGAAGGAGAAAAGCAAGTTTTTCATTCTCCTTGCAGCATTTTCAGGTAGTGGCCTGGTAGGAGGGGAGGACTGTTTGGAGTTGGCTGGCTGGTGGATCCAGAGCACCTAGAATAGTGCCTACCACATAGTAAGCACTCAGTAAGCATTTGGTGAGTTGAGCTGAATTGAACTTGATTGCCTCAGGAAGGCTTATTCCTTTGAATTCTTAAATCCACATCCCTTAGGCTGATCTCATTCTTTCTGTGAAGAGTAGCCAGAGTAATATGGTAAAGGGGTGCATGAAGTCCTTTATTCTGTGTCCAGTGGAGGACACATTCTCTTTGTTTGGTGAGAATCCATTGCTCTTGTTTTCTGGTGATGTTCTCACATTTACATTGGGGGAACACCTTACCCTATTCTTAACTCATGTATTTGGATGAGGCTGAATCTTTCCTACTCAGTCATCTCTGTAGGTGAACACATGTCCCAAGCCCTACAATAAGAATGTGCATTTTTTTGTTTAGGGATGCATACATGACCCAATTCAGGAAAATGTGGACTCAATTCTAGGATTTTTTGGGGGAAAATATTTGAGAAAGAAATGTTGTGTTTCTGTGGATATTTCTATAGGATATCTAAGGTTTGGGAACCTAGGGCCACCGTACATGGAGAAAGCTTGTTTGAAAAATAGCAAACACAGAAAAGAGTTTGGAAAACAGAGATAAGGGAGACGGATTGGGGGGCAAGAGGGAGGCAGGGGCGATGGGGAGAGGGAACTAGAAGGAAGGTGGGAGAAAGCAAGCAAGCAAGCTTGGATCATTTGCTTCACAGGATTTGTAGTGACAAGCCCCCCCCCCCCCCCCCGTATTTCCAGGCCATCTTGCCTAATCTCTGCACAGTTTGGATTATCGAGGAGTTTTATCTAACATCTGTCTTCTTCAAACATTCTGGTGTTGGTAGCCATCTAAGACCCTATGGCTGCATAGAATAATTTAATGCTACTTTCGGCTCTCCTGTACCTCCTTAGTCTCTTCTGCTGTGAAATACCTACCCTAGTCCCAGCATCTACACTACATGCCACCAAGAACTGCTATCATATATTAAACTAGTCTTACATTCCCTGTCTTAGTTATACTACATGTAAATAGAGATTGTATCAGTAATTATTGCTGTATAACAAAATACTCCAAAACTCAATGTCTTAAAAATCAGTAAGCATATATTGTTGTTATAAGACTATGGGTCAACTAGCTGTTCTGGTCTTGACTGAGCTCACTGATACATTTGTGGTCAGCAGGCAGTTCTGATCTTGAATGGACTGTCTAATACATTTTGGGGATCATTTGTCTACAGGTTGGTCTAGGATGGTCTTGACTGAAGCAACTGGGTTATCTTCCATGTGATCTCTCATTCTCCAGAAGAGTAGCCTAAGGTTGTTCATGAGGTGGATGGGGTTTTCTGAAAAAGCAGAACACACATGGCTTGAGAAGATGTGGGCTCAAAGTCTCATTACTTTGACACTTTCTATTGGTTAGAGCAAGTCACAAGTCTAACCCAGATTCCAGGGGAAATAGACCCCACTTGTTAACTGGAGTTGCTTCAAAGTCACATTGCCAAGGGCATGGATTCAGGGTGGGATGGAACATTGGGGCCAGTTTTACAGTCAGTGTAGCACAGAGACTAAAACAACAAACAAGCAAATCCCTTAGGAGTTTGATTTCACTGTATGACATTCTGTTTGCATCTAATCCTAAGGTCTTAATCAGGATCAAGAGTAAATCAAGTAAATTTGGCAAATCATAACTTACATTCTCTTTTATCAGTAACTAAGAAGGAGCATAAACAAAGTTCTAATGTCTATTTCAAATTCACACTTAAACATGTTGTGTTGAATCAGAGTTTGGTTGATAGAATAAAATGACTTTGGCTCCTGTTAAGATGGGTTGAATACCTTCTATTTACTGCCCAGCAGGAGCATGTTATCAAAACCAAATCTTGGAGACAGCGGATTTTTAAATAATAAAGGCCTGCTCCAGTATTCCAAAAACTACCCTTCCTGGAATGACCTTAAGTCTGCATTGGATGATGATTTAATATTTGACAGATTCCCTCAACTACAGTCTGCACTCTTATAGGGTTGTCTCTTCTATAAAATACTCACTTATTTATCCATCCATCAAACAAATATTTACAAAGTAAATCATGTATAGAATATCAAGAAGACACACAAAACAGTAAATTAGTGACATCAAGAGATTGCAGAGTGGATTTTATTTAGCCTTTATTTTTTTTTCCTTGAATAAATAACCAAATATTAATGTGACTTTTGAGTTGGAAAGAGCCTGCCAAATCTGCAGTGACTGATCTGAATGCCATGGCAGGGACTCACCTAATGTTTGCTAGGGACATAGGTTTGGTGGGGCTTCTAGTCTTGCCTGATATGCTTTACTTTGTCTGAATCATGAAGCTTAACTTTAGTCCTGAAGTTCTCTAATGTTTGACTTTAAAATATTCTTGAGGTGCCTGGGTGGCTCAGTCGGATAAGCATCCTACTTCAGCCCAGGCGTGATCTCACTATTCATGAGTTTGAGACCTGCATCAGTCTCTCTGCTCGGAGCACAGAGCCTGCTTCAGATCCTCTGTCCCTACCCCTGCCCTGTCTCTGCCCGCACCGCCCCTCCTACACACACAAATGCACTCTGTCTCTCAAAAATAAATATACATTTAAAAAATACTTTAAAGTCCTAGAATAATATTCTAGAGCCTGGTATCAAGGTTGAAGGAATTGTTTCATCAGTGTCTACAATAAACAAAGTGGGAGATGTATCTGCTGCTAACTTTGTCAGAATCAGCTCCTGTAGAGTCTGTCAAAGTGCGTGAACAGAGCCAAGTACCCCATAACTTTAAGGCTTTTCTAGTGTAATTTTCTAGTATAATCTATATATTATTTTGCCCTTACATTTTAAATTTTGAATAATTCATCTTAGATCCAGAGGTCAGGGTGAAGGGACCTGGACCATAATACCTTAGAGATTATATCTAATCCTTCATTGTAACCCTAGAGAATTCTGTCAACTGCTCTGAACTTATTTGTTAATAAGTAAAATGAGGATACTGAATAAATCAGTCGTGAATACTCCTCTTAGATTTACAAGAATACATATGTCATTTATATGAATCTCAGAGCCATCCTGCCATTCTGGCATTAGTGGATTCATTTTACACATGAGAATGTTGAGGTCATGGTCAAAGTGAGGTTTCTAAGTGTAGAACCTGATATGGGGACTTGAACAGCTGTTAGTCTAGTGGGTTTTACCCAACTCTTCCACAGATTTCAGTAGCACATTGCTATATGGAGCTAATGGCTCCAAAAGACTCTTTGATCATAGCATGATATTTAGTCAAGTTACCACCGTCCCAGGGGGATCCATTCTTGTCTGATGGGCCTTCCAGATGCAGTGACTCTTTCAAATGCTTGTAAGTGACCTAAATAAAGATGTTTCACCTGGTCATTAGTACATTTACCATCACAGAGAAAGGAAGACAAACAAAACCACAGTCTATAAGAACTTGACCTCTGTAGGTACTGGTTTCCTTATCTGTAAAATGAGAGGGTCATTCTAGATGACCCCCAAGGTCCCTTCCTGCTCTCAAGTTCTGTGATTTCCTTTCTTAACAAGATTAAAATTTAAGAGTTGTAAACAGTAAATATTTCAAATTTCCTTTACTCTTTACCCAAATTCAAGTCAAATGAAGAATAAAGAATATTTCCTAGGAATAAAATAAGCTCCAGAAAGGCTTCTCTTGGAAGGACTTCTCATGGGAAAGGATGGCTGTGTTCTTTTGAATTGTATGGTAAATGCCCTTGGTCCACCATCACATTCTCTTTACCAAACCTTGCATCTGTCTTCTGGATGCTGTAAGTGTTGAAAGCTAGTTGCTCATACCTGTCCCCCACATACTTTCAGAAGGATTGTCCTTTACCAAAAGTGGCCAACTCTCCCAGAAGTTTATTATTCCAGCCTAGGGCATCCTACAGCCATTATCTAACTGATTAGGATTTCCAAAAGCCAGCTCCTTGTCTCCAGATGAGACAAACTCTGGTATAATTCTTGCTTGAGAGCTCTCTATGGGATCAGGTAGACGCTGGACTTCAGCTGAGGCCACATTTTTGCCAAGCTACTTCTGCTTGGCCCATTCTTTTGAAAGATCTCCCTCAGTGAATCACATACTCACAAATTCTCTTCTCAGGCTCTGCTTCTAAGGAACAAGCTTGACCTGAGGCCTCATAGCTGTCATATAGATCTTCCCTGGGATGCTACCTAAGAATATTTCCAAGTTTTTATAAGACTCCATTAACTATTTAAGTCTCTACCCCATGAAGCCTCCTGAATATGTAAAGGGAGGCCGCCACCCACTGTCTCAAGAACATGAGAGCACCATGGGAAATTGTTCTGGACCCACTTAGAAATTGACCTCAGGTCACAATCTGAGTAAACAGGGCCTTGATGCTAAGTGGAAACTCTCAAGACTCCAGAGTTGCAAAGCAAGTGAAGGCAGATCTCTTTCTTTTTAAACTTTTTTTAATGTTACTTTATTTTTGAGAGAGTGAGAGAGAGTATGAGCAGGGAGGGAGTGGAGAGAGAGGGAGGCACAGAATCTGAAGGAGGATCCAGGCTCTGAGCTGTCAGCACAGAGCCCAATGCAGGGCTTGAACTCAGGAACTGTGAGATCATGACCTGAGCTGAAGTCACACACCCAACCAACTGAGCCACCCAGGTGCCCCTGAGCAGATCTCTTTCTTAAGACAGTAAGTCTCTTGTCCTGCCCTTCCCTCTACTCTGCCATTAAACAAAATCTTATTTGGAGATGCCACCCAGAAGGTAGGACTATCTGGTGGTGAATTATGGGGCCACAAAGCCAGGTGGTGAATTATGGGGCCACAAAGCTCTATCTACATGGAGAAAGTACTGTTTGCTGGAATCCAATGGGAAACCTTCCTCTTTCTACTCTCACATTCTCCCATTCAGTCTCTGTGACAGTAGGGGCTGTGGCAGGATGGAAGGCAGGAAGAGACTTTAAGGGGGATGGGATTTTGTTTCCAAAATCCAAAGCATCAGGGAGAAGAGAAGATTGGTGAGAATAGAACAGAAGAAAATGCTGAAGTCTGGCCCCACAAGGGCCTCCTCTTAGGCTGAGGAAGGAGGAGATGAAAGCAAGGATGTCATCCTGTGGGGAATGTAGTAGGAAGTAGCAAAGCTGTAGAGAAAAAAAAAGCACAGATACTAGATTTAGAGGTTACAAAAGCTTAGATGGTGGACCTCTGAGACACTCTTCTTGGGTAATGAATGGAGACCACATGACATTCTCTCTCTTACAGTGCCTGAGGAGGCCTTAAAGCAAGGACTCTGGAGCCTACAGCCCGAGTTCCGGTACTAGCTGAGAGACCTATTTAGTATCTGTGTGGCCTTGGGAGGTCAGTTTTCACATCTCTGAGGCTGTCTCCTCATATAACAGAATGGAGATAATGGTACCTCCAGTGCTTTGTCTATGTTAAGGGCATAGAAGCATCTGCGAATGGAAGGCTTTTGCACTGCTGAAGATCTCAGAATTCTGGTACTGCCCTGGACTGGACTGTTTTTCCCAGTTCAGAGGAGTGAGGTCTGGGAGACATATTTTAAACTGAGTAAAATTACCTTTTATGAGTGAGCTAATTGACAGCCACCACAGCAATTTTCTACCAAAGATGCATTCACTGGTTTTGCCATAAATTTACTTATGTTTTAACCTCTAGCTTACTACCTTCCTTTGGGCTTTTGAATCTTGGAATAGATGGTGAAAGAGACAGCAAGTGTTTTAGCTTCCCAGTGGAAACTCAGTGAGTTCTTTATTCTAAAGCAGTAATGCTATTTGCTATCCAGCAAGGAAGCTGTTTACCAAAGGGAAGTGACAGAGGCCAGAGTGGGAAGCAGGAAACTGAAAAGGGGAAATGATTTTATAAGCCCCCAGAAAATCTATACAGATGAAAATTGATAAAAAGTGATGCCCCATGTGATTTTTTTCCAAAAGTTAAAGCATCTCATTTGGTCAGTGCTTACTTATCTCTGCTGTTTCCACATTCGTAGTGTGATGTTGCTAATTTTTAAAGGCAAATCTCAATGCTTTTAACAATCCTCGAAACCCTACTGTTGGTCAACAGCTAAATGACTAAATGACTCATGTGAATTTGAATTCTGCAAAGGATAAAATCAACAGGAACTCTGAGAAATATGCAAGGAAAGAAAACGCCAAGGACTTATTAGAGGTTTTACAAGCCAAAGCTAGGCTCCTTTTTTAAAATTTTTTTCTTCTTCCTTGTGCATGATCACAAGTCAGTCCAGAGCAGGGAGCAGAACCCAAGGTTCACACATATATTTATTTAGTTAGCAAGACATTCCTATTTTTATAGCTCAAAGTTCTTAACTTTCTTGTTAGCAAATGTTAACAAGGTTTAAAATGTATAAAGTGAGCTGTGGCATGTAAAAAATTTTGGCCTATCCTGGCTCCTTCTTTTTTTATACCTACATTCAATGAAAATGTCCTACTGACAGGCAGAATGTCTGGGCAACTTTATAGATAGTGTTCCCACCTCTGGGCCACAAGGTCACAGATTTGTTCCTGATTCTATTTAAAAAACACTCAACAATGGTAAGTTTGTGTGTGCTTTTATGAGGGGGAGCTGTTTTATAGGATCCAAGATCTTAAAGATACTCCAAGGAATCTTGTATGTCTGCTGGGCTGTGAATTGGGAAGGTTGCTGGGGTGCTTACTGCAACTTTGGGGAGCTTCACTGAATCACAAGCAAGGAATGACTGTAATAATTCTCAGACATTATGTCTACTCAAGGCCAAAAAGCACTTTGATTTCATGGTGGTAATCAAAGCGCTTGAAAGGCATTTCGACCTGCTGTTCCAGCATCAGTTTGCCAGTAGTCATAAAATGAAACAAGGCAGAGGGAAAGGAAAAAGAAAAAAGCAGACCCCACTCGAATCACACAGACATTTTATAACTGTTTTAGACACTGCAGGCCTTTCCCTCTTGGGTCATGCATAAATATGGCTTCTGAAAAGTCGCTCTCAGAATCCCCAAAGGCCCCCTAAATATGGAAGTGAAATAAGCCATCAGCACTATAATGAGCAAACACAGGGGCACTCCTAGCAGAAGGGGATTAGGAAATAGCCCAGTTGAGTGGTTACCATGATTTCTTGAGACATGTTAACAAAAGAACGAAACAATCCAAATCTGATTCCTGGGTTCAATTGCCGTATGAGCTCAAACAGCGGATTCTCCTTTCCGAGTCTGTGTTGTCCCCCCTAAAATGAACAAAAAGAGGGGCATTCACTTTTGAATGTCCCGTCTCTGTAAAGAGAGCTTTCCGAGTACTCTTACTTTCTAATCTTGTACTCTAATAAACTTTTGCCTGCTGCTCAAAACCAAAAAATGAGCAAGAAGAAGAAAGGTTTCTTGTAAGTCAAGAATTTACCACTCACAAACTTCAAATGGAATGGTAACTTAAATTGTGGCAGTTATCCATCACTTTATGTAAATACACAAAATGTCTCTTTAACCCATGGCTTCCACACAGTCCATGGTATGGATTCTCCTGGAATTTTGTACCTTGAGTGGTCTTGCTCCTACCTAGTGGTAACTTCTCCTACCTATGGCTTGTGAAACTTACGGGTGTTCCATGCATATACAATCATATACCCTGTCTCACAACTTGATTTTCATACATATTCTGGATTATAACTCATGAGTATGTGTGTGTTGACAAAGCTGTGAAGCTGATAACCTCCAATCAGCTTCCTCTACAAGTTCTGCTGTCAGTCAAATCCCACTCCTCTGTGGAAAGCAACTATCTAAAGCAATTGCTGCCTTTACAGCCCTCCTCCCACAACATACATGTTACCAGCTTTCCTTCAGCTAAAATTGTTTTTTCAAACATGTCCGTACATAGCCACCACAAGTAATTATTAAGCCTTTCTGCCTAACAACCATAAAGCCAAATTCTTGTGGTAAATAATGGGCTCCCAGTGGCATGGTAACAGCAAAATGACTGACCCCTTCAGCTTTGGGCCTGTTTCTATCTCTCTAGCATGATTCCAAAACTGTGGACATATATTAAGGAAGGTGAATTAGTCATATATGAAAGTTTCACCCAGAGAGATCATAAAGTGACTGAAACATGTCACGAAATAGGAAGATTCACTTCTGTTTTATATGGAATGTTCTAGACCTAAGTTGCAGAGCTTTTGTGTAATTCAGGGAAGTAGTGAATGATAACTATGGCTCCCAGTTGAAAATTTTACACTTCACAGAGCATTTCCTTTTTCTTTTTTTTTTTTTTGTTAATTTTTTTAAAGTTTATTTTTTTGAGAAAGAGAGACACAGAGTGCAAGCAGGGGAGGGGCAGAGAGAGACACACACACACAGAATCTGAAGCAGTCTCTAGGCTTTGAGCTGTCAGCATGGCACAGAGCCTGACATGGGGTTTGAACTCACAAAACATGAGATCATGACCTGAGCCAAAGTCAGACACTTAACCGACTGAGCCACCCAGGGGTGCCTCCTTTCTCTTTATCTCATTTGAGCCTTTGAAATGAGTAGATTATGATAATTCCCATTTTAGAGATGAGGAAACTGAGGCTCTTAAAGTTTAAGTGAGTTGTTCATGGTCTCATAGCTATAAAATGTCAGAACTTAAAGTATATATCTGATTTTACTGCCATAATGATTTTGCCTTATCAAGGGGATTTGAACAACTCAGTCACATTACTAGAACAATTATTTTAACTGAGGAAGACAAAGCGGGGAAAGACATATTAGAATCATCTAAGGAGTTTTTTGAAACATAAGTGCTTGTGTCCATCTTCCTTCTCATGGAAGTGAAAATATGTCTCAGAATGAGAGTAGGGAATAATTTTGAAAACATTCTTGAGGTAATTCTAATATGTACAGCCTCATTAAAAAGTCCTGCATCAGGTTTTTCTCTGCTGAAATGGAGGCATCTGCTTCCCAAATGTTGCTTTGTCCAGTACTCTTTGGATTGGTATACTCACTGTACCTATTATATGGTGGATGATGAATTTTACTCCAGTCTGCCACAAAAGTGAAGAAACTGATTGTATGAAGGAGGAAATAAACAGTGTCAATTATTGGGCAACTGATGTGAAAATACAGGCTTAGCCCATGAATAAGTATGTACAAGATTAAACATAATAGTATCCTATCTCAAGCAACTGAACAGAAGATGATATGTGGGTTTATTCTTAACTATTTCACTTTGTACTTTCCTAGATGATAGCAATGTATCCTCGTGGTCATTTCAAACCTCCTAGGGAGAAATGGCTTTCCTTGTACTCCTGCCTTTTGCAATGTTATTTTGCACCTCGTCCCATCAAGAGGTAAAGTCCTTGTCCATTCTTTAAATCTGGGCTGCTCATTATGACTTTCTTTGTCTGACAGCTTGTAGGAATATTATTGTCCCAGCTCTGAGCCTAGACCTCAAGAATGTCTTGTGCTTCCATTCATGCTCTTAGCCCTGTCCATGTGAATAAGCTGAGCTAGTCAACCTGGAGCCATCACAGCTGAGGCCACCCTATACCAACCATCTTTTAGCTCACCTGGGTGGCTACAGAATCTTAAGGGAGTGAGCACACATTCAGAAGGTGAGGATATTAACTCTACTTCTTGGTGCAGCAAGGTCACAAAGTCACATTGTAGAGGAGCAAGGCTACAGGGAGAAGTGGAGAATTGTAGTTGGTTTCCACCATCTAGCATACCTATTGCATTGGACTGCTATACATATTAAACAACTAAATACATGGGATATAATTAGAACAGGGTCTGATAGTGAATAAGTGCCTACTAAATATGGAATATTATGGCTGTTTCTAAAGTGCATGCAAAATATTTAGATGGCCTAGTTAATGCCACCATGCCTCTTACTTTTAGGAATCGATAGATTTCTCACAAACCTGTGGTTCAATCCAACAGTACACACAGAAACTCAAGTGAGAGAAAGTGCAATCAAACCACATATTGAGTGTTACTGTATCCCTAAGTATCTTTCTTTCCTGAATGGAAGCACACCTCTGACCTCAGGGGGAAAAATTATATATATATTTTATTTATATATATCATATATTTTATTTATATATATTATATATAAATATATATATTTTATTTATATTTATATATAATATATATATAAAATATATATCACCCTTTCTATTCAGGCTTTCATCAAAGGTTTCAATGGTAAAGATGACTCATACCTTAAAGAACTGGAAGAATGTTTTTTATTGCTTCTCAGTCCATTGTGTTGCTCTCATGAAATTTCTGAATGACACCAGAGAATATAAAATCCATCAAAGAAATAAGTATTGAATGACATGTGGCAAGGTTTCCTACTCATCAGGAAAAACTTCAGATCAACTTGTTTCTCTGGAGAAAGCTCGCATCCGGGGCTGTTCCTGTTCCCCAGGACTCATAAAGCTCCTATCTCCAGGGCACAGGTGAGGCCTTCACATTCTTTGAGAACAACAGCCTGTTCATTTCCTCCATGGCTATAAAGTGACTTTATTGGACTTGAGTATCTAAAGGAAACAGAGCTCTGGGTCAGAGGGCGCCTTCAGAGAGTCACTGCCCCATTTAGAGCTTCAAACCTCAGGGATGTTGGGTTGGGAGATGCTCTTGAACTCTTTGAAATGTAAGTTAATTTAAAGTTCAAAGGAAGCTTCCTGGCTTGATGATCACTGTTTTTGGGGGCAAGATGCATTTATATAGTTAAAAAGTGCTTAAATTTAGCTGTACAGCATCAGCTATTATTAAGCAATATTTACCTATGATTTAATGTGGCTCCAGGGGGAAAAGCAGTTCAGATACTGAAGAAACCCTTTGCCAATTACAGGGGGGTTCAGTATTTGATAAGCCCAAGAAGTAGTTTGTTTCAACCTGCTTCTGCATTGTAACCTCTATTCAAATTTGCATAGGGGAGCCTCAAGTCAAAGAGAAAAGCATCCATATATGTGATTATGGCACACTGTCTCCAGAAAGGCTCCAGTAACAAATAGTTCTCTGTGGGAATAGGTTGGAGAAACACTGCATATTATGTTTCACTCTTGTGCTTCACAGCACACTTTGGCAGATTAAAGGTTTGGAGAAGTCCTGGAATACAGAAACATGTTGAGTACCAACCCAGTGTTTCTAGAAGATGTATAACTAAGGAATCCCCTTTCTTTTTTTCTTTCAACTATATGAAATAAAACCTCTTGAGAGATCAAGTAGACTTTGACAAATAAGTACCATTACGTATTTTGGAGGATGTTGCCGATAGTTAACACAATTCAACATCTTGAGAAAGTGGTAGGCACAAGAAAATTAGATGATTTTTTTTAAGTTTATTTATTTTGAGAGAGAAAGAAGGAGAGGGTGTGTGTGCAGGAGGGGCAGAGAAAGAGGTTGAGAGAGAGAATCCACTGTCAGTGTGGAGCCTAACGTGGCACTCATACCCACAAACCATGAGATCATGACCTGAGCCAAAATCAAGATTTGGACACTCAACCAACTGAGCTATCCAGGTGCCCTCAGTGTGTGTGTGTGTGTGTGTGTGTGTGTGTGTGTGTGTGTGTTTAAACATGTGAGCCATATTGATAGTAGGGGTTTGGAAATCACAAAGAGATCTTTGTAGGTTTGAAGGTTAGAAATCAGTAGTCTCTCCACCTTTTTCCTCTCTCTAGTTTATCGTCGCCCTTTGGGTTCTTAATAGAATATATGAATAACAACTTGCCATTTTTTGTGCTTGCTAAAGACACAATGTAAAATTTTTATTTCATGTGACTCTGACATTTATTTTTTGGAAAGTAAGTTGAGCTATGCACCTGGTAACTCTTACATAGTGATGTAAACAGACCATATCAATAAAGGAAACAAATGCCATTTTTAAATAGCTGGCATTTTTTTCTTATGCCATTTCTAAAAATGTATAATTGAACTCTCCCCTCAAATTCAGGACTGGAGTCCCAAATGGTTTCTCCTTCACTCATTAAGATGAATAAGCAAAGAGCCAGTCATCAGTCACATGCACATACCTGCTTTTTTTGTTGGGTTAGTTAAATTGAGGCATTATTGTGCTGTGGAAATTGGCAAGACATATATGAGAAGACCTTAATTTTAAGTGAAAGAAGAAGGAGTAGTAGTTGGAAGAGTGGTCATATTCAGATTTTTTGAATTTTATCTGTGACAAATTATAGACCCAGAATCAACTCTGCCATGTACTGTGGGAAATCTAACTAGTTTCACCAACTTTAAAAAAGCATTTTTGCATGGGTGACTCAGTCAGTTAAGTGTCTGACTTTGGCTTGGGACATGATCTCATGGTTTGTGAGTTCAAGCCCCACATCAGGCTCTGTGCTGACAGCTCAGAGCCTGGAGCCTGCTTTGGATTTTGTGTCTCCCTCTCTCTCTGCCCCTCTCCCTCTCACATTCTCTCTCTCTCTCTCTCTCTCTCTCTCTCTCTCTCTCTCTCACTCTCTCTCTCTCAAAAAAACATTTTAAAAAGTTGTAAAATAGTTTTAAAAGGTTAAAAAGTGTTTTGCATAATATTTTTACTTTTTGTTGTGATTTCATGTCCCTTTACTTCTCCATAAGTACTTCCAATAAGGTAAGCTCTGTGGAATGCTTTTTTGTCCTTTAAATAATCCATCCTACATGACTCAGTGATAAACACTTCAATCCAGTGCCATCTCTTACTCAGTAAAAAAAAATCTTTTATTCCACTGCTGGATCCACTTACTGAGATTAGCTTCATAACTAGAGGCAGGTGTGGGGGTAGAGAAGGGCATGCACCTGCTTATTTTATTTGCAAGTGCTTAAGGCCCAAGCTGACCAAACTCTTGGTTATGGGTCTGTGCACGCGTGTGCGTGTGTGTGTGCAGTGAGGGGATAGAGAGAGGGTTTTCATTTGCTTGGTTTGCTTTTTCACTGAAGCTATTTGATTACTAAGGAGCAAATCTAAAACTCAACTAGTTGCTTTGTTTAGCATAATTCTCCTGTGGCTAAATTTAAGGTCAAACTTGCAGTCTGTAGTATGTCATCTGTCATATGTAAAATAATAGTGTCCACAAACAGAATTGATAGTTCATTCAGCCCCACAAATCATTCAGTGAATATTTCCTGATAAGTTGCTATATGACAGGCTCAGTTCTAAACAGCAGTGAAATAAAGCTCCAGCCCTCTAGGAGCTGATAACCCTGTGTAGGAGATATGAAAATATATATAGCTGATAGATAAACTAACTCTATTGTTTACACTGTACTGAATCTTTCTTTCTTCATTCAGCTTGAGGGTTTCTGTATTGATCAGTGTGGATCAACAATGTGTAGTTCATTTATGTTAACTAACACGTAGTGCTCAATGGAATGACTACCTCTCAGTTGATGTTACTATTTCCCCTTTGGTGGCCCTTCAGGGTGTTTTCAGTTTTTACTATCACAAGGAGTACTTCAGCATACTTCCCTGGGCCCTATCTCCTTATGTACTTGTGGATGATTTGCTCTCAGTATATATTTAGAAATAGAATTACTTGACCATAAGGGTTTCATTGTTTGTTTGTTTGTTTTTAAAGCACACTCCCAAATCTCCTCCCACGTGTCCTGAATCCTAATAATGGAGCAAACTGCTTCGGCATCTGTATTTATAAAATGCTTTTTGGGAGATTTGGATGCGGCTTCCCAAGGGACTGATGTTTTGGAGTCCATTGCTCCAGCCCACATGAATCCATCCCACACATGGATTAATAAAAGAATGAGAGATGAATAGGCACTTCTGGCAATGAGAATAAATTTTGGCTCTCACTCCATTAGGCTCCAGGAGTGGATACTGTTGGTGTCCTCCCGGATACCCTTTACTGGCTTGCTCACCCATCTGTCAACTGCTGTGGGTGTCAGCTGCCAAGGGCTCACAGCTGCCCCATCTCCAGAGAACTGTCCTCAGCAGGAAGAATCAACCTGAAGGTTATGACCCCACTTGCCCCATCCCAGTAAGCTCAGCTAATGATAGACTGATACTGGAGTATAAAGAGCTGGTCCCCTTGCTTCAAGGGAAAGACCACCTCTTTGGTTCAGTTCATGCTGCTTAGCTAGGCTGCATCCAGTCACAGCCTACTCCCCTGCATCTTCCTGCTTTGCTCTCTTCCCTTCTCTGGTGGTCCTGCCTCAGTGTATTACGTGGGTCTGTTTTAAGCCATGCTTTGAGCGAACCTAAACTGAGACACCCCTTTGCTATTTTTTTTGCTATTTTTTCTTTTTCTCTACTTTCTGTGCTTTTGTTTGCCCTCTTTTTTTTTCTCCTCATTAGCTCATACTTGTCTGTGTCACCTATGAAGAAGACAGAATACAAAGCAATGATTTTCATTTTCACTTAACTTTAAGAAATGCACACAGCTTGGGTGCCTGGGTGGCTCAGTCCGTTGGGCATCTGACTTCAGCTCAGGTCATGATCTCACTGTTTGTGGGTTCAAGCCCCGTGTTGGGCTCTGTGCTGGTAGCTCAGAGCCTGGAGCCTGCTTCAGATTCTGTGTCTCACTCTCTCTCTGTACCTCCCCCACTTGCAGTCTGTCTCTGTCTCAAAAATAAATAAACATTAAAAAATATTAAAAAAAAAAAAAAGAAAGCACCTGCAGACACATCATGCCTAAATTATACCCTGCCATCTGATAGCCTGGTTGGATGATAAGAGCCTGGGCCTTTGATTTGACCTTCCCCAGCTCCTTTCAGCTTTCCCTGAGTCCTCTGAATCACAAGTGTGTTCTGTATTCTCAGAATGTGTCAATATAGCATACAGTCATGTGGTCAGTGGCCATTTCCTACTAAACAAGTACAACTGCCCACCAGAAATGAGAAAATATTGCTGCGCCTCATATGCTTCAGAGGCATTTTGCCCCATGGGATTGAATCAGCCCCACTTGGGCTTGGAGCCTTGTAGCAAAGCTCATACCCACTCTTGTGCAGGTATGGCCTCGTGCTGTGTCCTTAAACTAGTGAGTTTGTGGTCACATTTATAAACATGTGACTGATTTGCCCTTATTTTATAATAATGAGGATGATGATGATATAATAATAATAATAAATAGACATGGAGGCCTTGGAGCTCTAAATCAAGCATTCATCTAGGCTTTGAAGTTACAGTCAGGAAGTAAATCCTTAGGCTCTTCCAAATTAGCTCTGTTTCAGAGGGAGTGGCAGAAGGACTTGAAAGATGAGCCTCTTTCTTTCCAGTAGGCTATGCTGGGGGTGTGTTGGACACACTCACACCCCAATCTGTCCCCAAACAACAGAAGCTTATAGCTTCCAAGGGTGTGGACTGGTGGAGAGAGAAACTGAGACCTCTTGGGGAAACCACAGGTTTGATTATGTCCTGGAGAGCTTTTGCTCCAATAAGAAATGTGATTCTGGGCTTTGAGCTGTTAAAGACAGAATTATGTGGCTTGCCTGGCAACTCAGATCTAATCCTCTTGTGGCTGTATCCCTACGGTTGCAGCCTGGGCAACCACCCCAAATTGACAGGCACGGATGCGCTTTCACAGGTAGAAAGGGATTATCTCAATCCTGTTGCCTTGGTTCATATCTTCACTCAAAATTTTCCATCCTGCACAGTTTGATGGAGAGAAAATTGGTTGCTGTCCTGCCTCTACGTTCCTGCCACTGTTAAGGGAGGATTCATCTCAAGCCCCTGGTGTCTTTCCCACTGCAGTAAACTCCTGGGGCCCCAAGCAGGGTAAAAACAGATGGTTCATCCTCTATACCAGGATGCAGTTTTAGCTTACAAGTGCACACCTTCTGAATCTGTGATCTTTGGGAACCTGGATTCCTAACTGCTTAGCCAATTTTAAAAGTCTATTCTTATTAGCCTAATTTTAGCTCCCTGAATTTAATATTTGTTTTTATGGTCCCTTCAGTATTTGCCAAAATTCTGCATAACTGAACTTCTAGTTATAATCCTTCTTTATAGTGACAAAACTCGCAATATTTGTCTTTTGAATTTGAAATTTGTCTTCTTTGCTGTCTTAGGCTCAAAATGGAAATATATTAGCCCTAAGACCATGTCTGATGTCAGATTCTGGTTTTACTAAAGCATGACATTTTTGGGTGAAATTGCTATGAATTTCCCATCAACCCAACACAGTCCTTGATTTTCCTACATGAGGAAAAGGCCCCCAGTGTCCTATTCTTTCTCCACCTACCATCAGTGCTCCCTCTCAGGCAAGCAAGAGCACTTACTCATTCCCAACTTCTAGTGGATTTAAATTACTGCATTATCTCCCCAGGGGCAATAAAGCCCAGTGCTTACTGTGGAATGAAAGGCATTGCTGAGGATTTTTATTAGGCATCAAGAAAGAGATATAGAATACATATGAGAATGCGGTGTTGTAAGAAATCTTCTGAGCACTTAGTATGAAATGGACTTGTCTGTATATAAATCAGACTGACTTATGACAATAGAAATAAAATGGATTCTGGCCAAAGGGAATCTGGCCAGAGGGATCTCTGAAACAAGTGGGGATTAGAAGTGCCAACCTACCCCTGTCCCATTGTTACTCATTTAGGTCCCTTCTAAACATTTACGATGAGGTTGTGTCATTAGCTCGTGTTAAGGGAGGCTGTCATTGTGTAAATAAATTAACAGCAACAATAATAATACATTTATATAGTAGAGTAGCTTCTTGGCTTTCCAAGAGCTTTTTATATGAATCTCCATGCCAACCTTTTGAGATACATAGACACATAAAATTAAGATTGTCATCTCATGTGTCACAAGACTAATATTCAGAAACCCAGGATAGCTAGCATACTGCGGGGAGCACCACTGAGACAGAAGCCTCCATTCTTTGGGTTCATAATTCAGTGCTGTCTTTGTTTTATCAGGCAGACTCTGTGGAAGCTCATCATTTAGAATTAAATTTTATTTAGAAGAGGACTATAAAATGTTTCCCTTCCCAAGAAACCTGTAATATACCAGAAGAAGCACTAACTAAAAAAAGACTGGATCTGTGATCTGCCTGTGACTGGTTTCTTTTCCTGCTGACTTCACATAATCCAACCTGCTTAGCTTGGCAGTGTTGTCTTATCTTGAGTCATACACCCCTGCCTACCACTACTCAAAGTGACAGATGAGGGCAAAATAGGAAAGAATAAACTATCTGATTTATTATAGTCTGTCATCAGGATTCTGGGGAGAGAATGGAGGATTTAAATACATTTTTTTCTAATTGTAGGGATGGTAACATTCATCAAGTAACAATTTTTGTTGAGTTCCTAAATTTCTCCCAAGACTGTATTACCATGGAGACAAATCCACATATAGGGAAAAATGCATTAACTAGGCAGCCTATCAGGGCAGACTTTAATTTTTCTTTGTAACACCGAGTTCAGCTTCGTAGGAACCATAACTATTAGGTTCAGATCACCAAACATGTTGCACTGCCATATATGCTTCTTTTAGCTTAATCTTGTAACATCTTTAACGTGCCCTGTAGTTTTGGCCAGAATCCATTGAGGAAGGTGCAAAACATGATTTTTTATTTATATTACATGGAATATAGAAGATAAACATTTTTTAGTCAACATTGGTTAGCCCCGATTAGGTAAATTAGATGAATGAGCAAAACAATGCTGCCTACCCCTTATAGTACTTTATCACTAAATTGTCATCTTTAGTACAGCCAGGTTGTTTGCTTTTCTGAATCCAAACCCCCAGCATCCTTAGTGTCACCCATGAATGAACTCTTCTCTCAAAAGCTTTTATGGCCTAGTACCTTTCCACACAATCAGAATAGATGAGTATAAATGCTTGCCTGTGAGTGTGATGATTTATTGAACACTGTATTGCAGACTTTTAGGTCTGGGCACTATTTTTGGGAGTTGAGATCATTAGAAACTCACATGTCATCCTGATAAAATGCTCAAATGTTTCTTTACATTCTTCCAGAGCCCTAGTTCTCTGTCCTTTTTTGACCATGTCAAGAACATGTAGAGTGTGCCTCTCCTGGGTCCATATGACTTTGTTATCCTAAGAAATCATTTTATTATTTTCCTTTTCTTTTGTATAATTTTTATAAGAAGAGTGGTAGTTCTCCATTCTTGAAATGCTGACTAATGGTGAAATAGCTGTATTTTCTTTTTACGTGGATGCTGTTTTAGAAGCCAGAAACAAACCAAAGGAATGAGGGAAATATCTTAGCTATTAAGTGGGCACTGGCTCCAGAGAGGCAAGCTGGGCGGCTGGCACAGAATGGGATACCCCAGGGCAAATGTGATTGTTTGACTAAAGAAGCAGTAGGAGAAACGTTTGCCAAGAAGGAACTTCAGAAGCTCTGCTTGAACATGAGTTTGAGGAAGTGAGAATACTTCAGATGGGATTTCTGTTACCGTAGTTGACAATGGGCTGGCTAGCTCCCTGCTGGCACATGGTGCCAGGGTGTTCCACTTGAAGAAATACACTGGGGCAGCTGTGAACTATTTATGATGCTCCATTGCTGCTGAAAAGAGGATGGCAAACAAGAGGGCATGAAATAGTTCTTATATTAAAAGACTAAGCCACCCTTACTAAAATTGGGTGGTCGGTCACACTGGTGACTGGCAGAGGTTTAGTTATTTATTGCTGCAAAACAAATTACCCTCAAATTAGTGACTTAAAACAGTGTTTATTATCTGAGTTTCTGTTGGTCAGAAGTCCAGGTACAGCTTAGCTCTTGCCTCTTTCTCAGAGTCTCTCACAGGCTACGCTGAGAGTGTGTTCTGGGTCTGCCTTCAATTCCAGACATGAAATGGGGAGAATCTGCTTCTGAGATCGCTCACATGGCTGTTGGCAAGCCAGAGGTTCATACTAGCTGTTGCTGGAGTTATCAGATCATTGACACATTGACCTCTCCATAGGGTTATTCACAGTATGAGAGCTTGCTTCCTTCAGAACAAGGGTTCTAAGAGAGAAAGAAAAAAGGAAGAACATAGGATGTGAGGGTCAGAAGCCATAGTCCTCTTATAAACTAGCTTTGGAATTGAAACCTTCAATTCTACTGTGTTCTCTTCATCAAAGTGAGTCAAACAGCCCAGCATTCCATTCAACAGGAGGGACTACACAAGGGTATGGATGGCCGGAGGCGAGGGTCATTGGTGTCTGTCTTAGAGGCAGCATACCACAGATAGTAACTGTATTTTTCACTTAAATGGTTGCCAAAATTATTTCCCTCCCTTCAATATAGAAAGGGTTATTGACATGAAGTGAAATAGTTGTTTTGAAAAGAAACTCTGGTTGACTATATGGATCATAGTTTTCACTCAGGCTATTGTTTGGGTTAATGATAAGCTGATTGGTGTGGAGACAATGAGAGGATGCGTTATTAATTGTAAAGATGTGTGAGGTAGAGTCCTTAACTCTAACTCAGGCTGGTGGGATGCCAGGTCCAAATCTCTCACTTTATTCATCTGTACGATGGGCTTGGCTA
The DNA here is from genome assembly GCF_016509475.1 of Prionailurus bengalensis. Classification (NCBI taxonomy): domain Eukaryota; kingdom Metazoa; phylum Chordata; class Mammalia; order Carnivora; family Felidae; genus Prionailurus; species Prionailurus bengalensis. The sequence continues at coordinate 37,289,566 of NC_057354.1, read as the reverse complement.
TGAGAAATATTTTTGGTAATCTTCAGTTAAGTGAGAAGTGTCAGGATAGTGTGGAGTAATCTCTAGAAAGAGCTTAAATCACTTATATCACCTCTAAGCTACAAGGCTCTTCATATTATAGTGCAAAATTTACTGTGCATGTGGGTATTTATATTGACTGTCAACACAAACACTTAGTTTCATGAGTCATTTGATAACCTTAGTTATGACTTACAGAAAAATGGCAAGAGCTTAGATCAAAAGGCATATTTTAGCTCCCTAACAATATTTGCCAGATGATTAACTCCAAAACGGGTGCTTCCTGTGTAGAATTTGTATTAAACAGCATTATAGAACATTAAAGTTTTTTTTTAATTTTTTTTTAACGTTTATTTATTTTTGAGACAGAGACAGAGCATGAACAGGGGAGGGGTAGAGAGAGAGAGGGAGACACAGAATCTGAAACAGGCTCCAGGCTCTGACCTGTCAGCACAGAGCCCGACGTGGGGCTCGAACTCACGGATCGTGAGATCATGACCTGAGCCGAAGTCAGACGCTTAACCGACCAAGCCACCCAGGCGCCCCTAAGTTTTTTCTTAAGGACCTTTGAGATAAGTTTACTCAACTCCTTCATGTTATTGATAAGGAGATAGGCCAGAGCTGAAAACGAATTAGAACCAGTAATTCACTGCTTAACCTATTTTGGCTACTGTGCCCATCAGTGTTGCAGAGATTAGAAAGGCAGAGGGAGAAAAAAGGTGGCCTTACTTTCTTTGTAATAATGTGAAAAATCAATTAGGTTGGGAAACCTTTTCCAAATAATACTTTTAAGCAAACTCCTGTAGGTTTATAGCTATATTTCCAGGAACTAACTCAACGCATAAGAGGTGTTCAGTAAAGGAGTATTGGTCTTGATGATAACTAACCAATGGCGAACTGCCCATAGTAGCTGCTATGTAGGTAGGTGCTGGTCTTAATGATTTCCAGACTCCGGTGAACTGCAAGTTCAATTACTGTCATCCAGGTTTGGAAACACATCACAGGGACTAGATAGACTTCTGCAGTCACTATTGTGTGGTTGCATTGGTGGGATGTCTGCTTTTGGAGTGATTAGGATGTAAAAGTTGAAGGTAATATCCAAGAACAGTATGGGGAATTTGAACTAGAAGCAAAGTGGCATTAATTCTGACCCAGTTTTATTTCAGAGGTCCAATATGGGAATGAAAAAGATCTCAGGTCCTAGTTTTGTACCTTTCATAAGTGCTGATTTAATGTTGGGCAAACTACTAACTGTGGGCTAATTTTTTAAAATTTATTAAATTAAAGAATTATATCAGTGACTCTCAATCAGCATTGGTACCATATCATTTTGGAGGAGGTGTATATAAAAATTTCTGAAATAGAGTAGGAAAAATCATGTATTTAGAAAAATAAATTGTTGAATTCTGGTAATCAGAAAAAACAACCTTCCTGAAAGGAGATAGGGTATCCTAGCAGAGTTTCCAGATAGAAAAACAGATGGAATACACATTTACTAAAGGGAATTTAACTAGAAACACATTGGGAAACTCTGGCAAGATGATCTCTATTCCTTCCAGTCTTAAAGTTTGGTGAGTCAGTGAATAGAGAGGGACAAGGTCATTCAAGGAAACAATCTTAGAACCGAGAAAGTACTGAGGAAGGAAAGAGCTGGCCCCCAGCTAAGAGTGGCCTGAAATGATGTTAAGATTGGACACTGGCAAGCAGAAACAAAGTCTTCAAACAAAGAACATTGGAACTAGAAGCTTCCATCTACCTGAGTTCAAAGAAAATCAAGATCTCGACTCCAACTACCTTACGTGGCAGGTCTACTCTCGTCCACTGGTGTTAATTCCAGTACTAAGTGTCACTTGTTAGGTCCCAAAGTTTATAGCCCCAAGGAGTTTTCTTAGGAAATGGTCCAAGAATGTATTGATCTTCAAGTAAAGCCAAACTGAATTGTTATTGGCATTAATGTCCAATGGCATGCATGAATAAATAAATACACATATACATAAAATCACTGCAGTTATTAAATCTGTCTTTTAATTATGTTAGCACATGCGTGTCTTTTGAAGGAGAATACATTGAACATTTTAAAATGACTTCCATTTTATTTGCAGAGAATTAAAATTTTGTTTTAAATGTTTATTTTTTTGAGGGAGAGAGAGAGACAGAACATGAGCAGGGGAGGGGAAGAGAGAGAGGGAGACACAATCCAAAGCAGGTCCTAGGCTCTGGGCTGTCAGCACAGAGCCCGATGCAGGGCTCAGACCCATGAACCATGAGATCATGACCTGAGCTGAAGTCAGATGCTTAAGTGACTGAGCCACCCAGGTGCCCCATTTTATTTGAAATGATGCCAGCCTATTTTACACCCAGTAGCATTTTCAAAAATCTAAAATAATTTTATTTACATATTGATTTATTTATAGCTTCTTCTTTACTAAAATTTAAATTCTAGGTAAATGTCTGTTTATATCAGACGTTATATATATCAGAATATATAAAAATGTATGGAGATATTCTTCTGTGACCCGAGGGTGAGTTTGAAGCAATATTTTCTTCTACCTATAACTGACCTAGGAGAAGGAAGAGGAAGACAAAGGTCTGAAAGGGAATAAGATGTTTATAATGGAAAAGGAAGGAACAGAGTGTAGAGGGAACACTGGCCTTGAAGTGGGCAGTCCTGGATTCCAAGGTGATTCTTCTAAAATCGATGGACAAGTCACTCCTTTGGTGCAGGTCATATTCTCAAGGTTCTCTGGCTGTTAGATTATTTCCTACAATTTCAAGTCTACAGTACTTTTGGAAATTAAAATAAATGTATTTTCATCATAGAAAACTTGTAAAATAGAAGAAAAGTACAAAGAGAAAAGAAATAAACCCCACTAATGTAACTATTCAGAAAACCCATGTAGAAATTAGGGATCTAGTCTTCTACATTCTGGTCTTTTGCTCTCTGTGGATGTGTATCTTGGTGTGTGTGAGTGATGCTTTCTAGAAGCAAAATTAGGGGGAAACAGTTTTATAGTATAACTCACTCAATCAAATATATATCATGAGCAGTTTTCATGTCTTTATACATTAGAAAACTTGATTGGGGTGCCTGGGTTGCTCAGTTGGTTAAGTGTCTGACTCTTGATCTGGGCTCAGGTAGTATTGTACTGGTTTGTGAGATTGAGCCCTGTGTCAGGCTCTGGGCTGACAGCCTGGAGCATGCTTGGGATTCTCTCTCCCTCTCTCTGCCCCTCCCCTGCTTGTGCATGCTCTCTCTCTCAAAAAACAAACAAACTTAACTTAAATTTTGATTAAATATGAGTTTGAGCTTATATTTGAGTTTATAGAATAAATTATATGTCTACAAATAGAGATGTATGTGTATGAGTGGTTGAAACACGTGTGTGTGTGTGTGTTCATTCATTCTCTTCTGGTTGTTTCTAATTCTTTACAGAATTAATAACACTCCAGTGACTGTTTACAACTAAATTTCTGTGGATGGGGGAAGGTATGAGGAGAAGATGCACGGAAATGTGGGTGTACTCGTGCATATATATATATATTTTTTTTTTTTTTAATTTCTTTCACAATTGAATCCTTCAGAGTATGGGAATTGCATCTTGTTGGATCAGAGAACAGCTGGTCTCATTACTACAGAAACAGTTAGATTCGGTTTAGGTAGTAGAATGAGGAGGAGGCTTTCCCTGATTAGGGCCACGCTCTTGGGCTAGGCTGGGAAGACCAAATTCCTACGAAGAAGTAAGGACATTGTTGGAAGGGAGAAAAGATAGAGAAACCTCTTCTATTGAAGAGCCCTGTAACACTGAAGACCTTAAAACCCTTGGTAAAGGAATTAGAAAAGAATGTGTAAGAATTAGGAGCTCAGGCAGGTTAGAGAATCAGAGAAAACTCTAAGTAAAATTACTATATTTCCACTTGTGCTAAGAAACCAGTTGTGATCATCTCTTTTGGTTCATCGACTGTCACTCCTTTGCCCTGAACTTTATGATCTGGTTTAAATTATCTACTTAAAATGATCCTCACACCTCCTGTTCCCAAGGCATGCCTTTCTCTTGTTGCCTGGCCTGTTCTTTTTCATTTTTTCTTTCTGAATCAGTCCAACATTACCCTTAAGAATCAACTCAAGCTCCTGGGGTACCTGGATGGCTCAGTTGGTTGGGCGTCCAACTGCAGCTCAGGTCATGATCTTGTGGTCTGTGAGTTCAATCCCTGTGTCGGGCTCTGTGCTGACAGCTCAGAGCCTGGAACCTGCTTTAGATTCTGTGTCTCATTCTCTCTCTGCCCCTCTCCTATTTGTGCTCTGTCTCTCAAAAACAAATACATGTAAAAAAAAATTAGAAAAGAATCAACTCAAGCTCTATTTTTTAAGGGAATCATGCCTAACCTCCCACAGCACCCTATGTCTGCTTCTGTTAATTTTTCTACTGCATGATAATGAAATATTGTCTATACATATATTTGTCTTTATAGTGAACCTCTTGAAGGATAGATTTAGCTTAATCTTTGTAATTCTGATATCTAAAATAATAAGATATTACAGAGACTCATTTATTTAATGGAAGCACTCATTCTACAACCAAGCTGCACACAAATTGTGTAATAACTGAGTCAATTTAAATTATTCAAATAAACCAACTACCATAATGGTAGATGTGGGAGGATTTCCAGGTCAAGTATATTTGATGGTTCCTTGTTTCTGTTTTTTTACTTTCCATAGAATAAATTTATTGTTTAGTTAATTTTATAACACTGCATTAATTGAGTGCCCACTGACAGAGTTGGCACAGGACTCTGGAGAGTGCTATTCACTGCTAAAATGAAGCTTCAGGTAATGGCTGAGAACAAGTCCAGTATGGAAAGAACACTTCCCAAAAGAGCAGTTTTTTAATCCCTGAGAATTCAAGATGTTTTATTCCATTTCTCCCTGTACTATGGACTGTTTTAACCTAATGAGTCCCTCAACTAATTTCTCTTTTGAAAAATGAATCAACTACTATATTGAAAGAATAAAGAGATGCAAATAGGTATCCATAGAGCTAAGATTAATGCACAGGTTGCCACTGGTATTTTCCCTGAATGAAGAAGGTTCCCAGAATTTGAAGGTTAAGAGAGTCTTGTGAAAATTGCCCCAATAATTGCTGTACAATAGTTATTAGTTTGGTAACATAATAAAATGGGTATTTCCTGTAGACAATATTCTTTTATTTCATATAAATCAGTTATTTTACAGAGATGAGGAAAATATCTATGGCCACGGGGGCAGTTCAACTGTACTGGGTAGGAAATGTCCAAGGAATTTCTTTCTCCTGAAAACTTGAACCTAGAAAACTGGGGCCTCAAGTTCCTTATGGGCCTGCCTTATTATTAATATTCACAAAAAATAAAAGAATATAAGGATACCACTAAAGAGAGCCATCAAACCATATAGGAAGAGAGCAAGAGAAGAAAGGAATGAAGAGGAACTACAAAAACAGCTAGAAAATAACTAAAAAAAATGGCAGTAAACACATACCTATCAGTAATTGAGTGTAAATGTACTAAATACTCCAATCAAAAGATGTAGCTGGAGTGGCTGAATGAATAAAAAACCAAGACCTATCTGAATACTGCATACAGTGATTCATTTGTATGTGAGGACACACACAAGAGTAAAAGCAAACGTATTACATGCAAATGGAAACCAAAAAAAGCTGAGGTAGCTGTATTTATATCAGACAAAATAGACTTTAAAACCAGACGATGAAGAGTGTTATATAATGATAAAGGGGTCCATCTGGCAAGAGGATATAACATTTGTAAATATTGGGACACCTGACATTGGAGCACCTAAATAAATAAAGCAAATATTAACAAACCTAAAGGGAGAAGTAGACAGCAATAGAATAAAAGCTGGAGTGTTTAATACCCCCACATTAATATAGATCATCCTGACAGAAAAGCAATAAGGAAGCATCGGCCTTAAACAACATGTTAGACTAGTTGGACTTAATAGATATTTACAGAATATTCCAACCAAAAGCAACAGAATAAATATTCTTCTCCAGTGCACATGGAACATTTTCTGATATCATATGTTAGGCAACAAAACTAGTCTTAATAAATTTAAGAGGATTGACAGGAAGCATGTTTTGTGACCAAAATGGTATGAGACTAGAAATTATTTAAAGAAAATTAGAAAATCACAGACATGTGGAGGTGAACAACATGCTACTAAATAACCAATTGGTGAAAGAAGAAATCAAAAGAGAATTCAAAAGATACCTTGATACAAATGGAAATGGAACATATCAAAATTCATGGCTTGTAGCAAAAGCAGTTCTAGGAGTAATAGTGATTAAATGCCTACCTCAAGAAACAAGAATATTGTCAAATAAACAGCCTAAATTTACACCTCATGGAATAGGAAAAAAGAACACACAAAGCCCAAAGATAGGAGGAAGGAAATAACAAAGACCAGAGTAGAAATAAATGAAACAGAAACTAAAAAGACAACAGGAAAGGTTAATGAAACAAAGAGGTGATTCCTTGAGAAGGTAAACAAAATTAACAAACCTTTAACTGGTCTCACCAAGAAAAAGAGAGGACTCAAAAAAAAAAACCAGAAAAGAAAAAGGAGATGATATAGTTGATAACTGAAATACAAAGGATCATATGAGACTACTCTGAACAATTATACATCAACAAGTTGGACAACATAGAAGTGGTTTAATTCCTAGAAACATATGACCTATCAAGACTAAACAGACTGATTACTAGCAAGGAGACTGAATCAATAATCAAAAGCTTCCCACCAAACAAAGGTCCAGGACCAGACAGCTTCAATGGTGAATTCTATGAACCATTCAAAGAAGAATACTAATCTTTCTCAAATTCTTCAAAAAAATAGAAGAAGGGAGAATTTTTCCAAACATTTTATGAGGCCAGCCTTACCCTGATACCAAGTGCAGATAAGGATGCCACAAGAATAGTACAGGTTAATATCTCTGATGAACGTAGATGTAAAAATCATCAACAAAATCTTAGCAAATTACATTCAACATTAAGTTAAAAGGATGATACACAAAAGTGGAATTTATACCAGCAATGCAAGAATGGTTTAACATCCTCAAATTGGGTGGTGTTACACATCACATTAACAAATTGAGGATAAAAATACGGTCAGCTCAATAGATGCAGAAATAGCATTTGACAAAATTTAACACCCTTTTTGATAAAAACTCTTAGCAAAGAGCATACCTCAACATAATAAAGGCCATGTGTGATGAGCCCACAGTTAACATCATACTTAGCAGTGAAAAGTTGAAAGCTTTTTGTCTAAGATCAGGAACAAGACAAGGATGTCTGCTCTTGCCACTCTTATCCAACATAGTTTTTCAGGGTCTAACCAGCGTAATTAGTCAAAAAGGGAGGGAGGGAAAGGAATAGAAAGGAAAGAAAAGAGAAAGAAAGAAAGAAAAATGTTATCTAAATTGCAAAGAAGTAAAACTATTTTCAGGTGGCATGATATTACATATAAAAAGCCTTGAAGACCTTCCCCAAAACTGGTAGAATAAATGAATTTAGTAAAACTTGCAGGATAAAAAATCAATACACAAAAATCTGTTGTGTTTATTAACACTAATGATAGATAATTGGAATGAGAAATTGAGAAAAATACTATTTACAATTGCGTCAAAAAGAATAAAATACCTAGGAATAAATTCACCTGAGGAAGTAAAGACCTGTATATTGAAAACTACAATATATCAATGAGAGAAACTGAAGATAACAAATAGAAATATATTTCATACTTATGGGTTTAGAAGAATCAATATTGTTAAAGCATCCATACTACCCAGAACAATATATGGTACAATCCCCATCAAAGTTCCAGTGGTATTTGTCACAGAAATAGAACAAATAATTCTAACATTTGTATGGAACCATGAAAGATCTCAAATAGACAAAGCAATCTTGAGAAAGAATAAAGCTAGAGTTATAATGCTTCCTGATTTCAAAGTATACTACAAAGCTATAGTAATCAAAACAGCGTAGTATTGACCAAAAACCAGACACATAGATCAATGCAATAGAAACCCAAGAAATAAATACACATACATATGTGTATTTATACACATACAAATGTGTATTTATACACATACAAATCACATACAATTAATTTATAACAGAGGAGCCAAGAAAATACAATGGGAAAAGGATAGTCTCTTCAATAAATGTTATGAAAACTGGACTATCTTAAACCATACAGAAAAATTAACTGAAAATGGAATAAGGACTTTAAGACTGGAAACCATAAAACTACTAGAAGAAAGCATAGGTGATAAGGTCCCTGATATAAGTCTTGGATATGATTTTTCGAATCTGAATCCAAAAACAAAAGCAACAAAAGCAAAAATGAGTGGAACTGAATCAAACTGAAAAGTTTTGGCACACCAAAGGAAGCCATCAACAAAATGAAAAGGCAATCTACTGAATAGAAGAAATTAATTGTAAATCATATATCTAAGAAGGAACTATAATATATAAAGAATTCATACAATTCAATAGGAAAAAAAATCCAAACTATCCAATAAAAAATGACAGAAGATCTAAAAAGACTTTTTTTTTAAGAAGACATACAGATGGCCAACAGGTACATCATTAATTATCAGGGAATGCAAAAGTAAAACCACACTAAGAAATCACTTGACATCTGTTAAAATGGCTTTTATAAAATGTGGAGTGTTAGTGAAGATGTAGAGAAAAGGGAAATTTTCTGCATTGTTGGTGGGAATGTAAATTGGTGAAAGCACTATGGAAGCCAGTATGGAGGTTCCTCAAAAAATTAAAAATAGAATTACCATAGCAATTCCACTTCTGAGTATTTATCTGAAGAAAATGAAGACATTAATTCAAAAACATATATGCACCCCTGTGTTCATTGCGGAATTATTTATAGTAGCAAGGATATGGAAGCAACCTAAGTGCCCTTTGGTGTTAAGAATGGATAAAAAAAAAATTATGGTGTACATAAATACAATGGAATATTATTCAGCCATTAAAATAATGAAATCTTGTTATTTGCAGCAACATAGATGTGGACCTCAATGGCGTTATGCTAGGTGAAATAAGTCAGAGAAAGACAAAGACTATTAGATCACTCTTAAATGTGGAATCTAAAAAATGAACAAAAAACCCTCAAGTTAATGGATACCGAACACAGATTAGTAATTGACAGAGTTGGAGTGGGGGTGGGAGAAGTAGATGATTTTTTAAAATTTTAAATAAGTTGTCGGGGCGCCTGGGTGGCGCAGTCGGTTAAGCGTCCGACTTCAGCCAGGTCACGATCTCGCGGTCTGTGAGTTCGAGCCCCATGTCAGGCTCTGGGCTGATGGCTCAGAGCCTGAAGCCTGTGTCTCCCTCTCTCTCTGCCCCTCCCCTGTTCATGCTCTGTCTCTCTCTGTCCCAAAAATAAACGTTAAAAAAAAATTAAAAAAAAATAAAATTTTAAATAAGTTGAATAAAATATTCAAATGAATACACATTGTTTGATTTTCTATTAGGGGCTCGGCTATTGTAGATTTATGAATATTTTAAGTTGCATAAACAGAAAGAAGAGTTGTTAAATAAGAGAAATCTCAAGAAAAGCCCAAATATGCAACAATTTCTTTTTCACTAACAGACTTTAGTCTGCAATAAAAATAAAGCACTTATATGCATGAACATAATCTAAATACTCTATCATTATAAATTACTTCCTGTGTTCTCAGACCTAAAAATTATTTAAGATCCTGATAAAAAAAGCCATGTGATATTCTGAAATAAACGTGTGCAAATATTTGGGGTATGTTTGCCAAAGCATAAACAAATATTACTGAAGTGTACTAATTTTTATTTAAACCGTCTCACTACATATATCTGAGATATCCCCTCTATCAATTTTTGCCTTGATAGGAGAGAAAAGTCACCTTTCATGTGTTGTACTGGTCCGACTTTTTAATGCTCCCGGGCATAACCTAACTCGTTTAACAAATCCTGGAGAAGTTCTTTTGCTTTGTTTTGTGGAACTGTTTGGTGGTTATCACATCAAAACTCCAGAGGCAGAAACATTGGATCCTACTGACATTTTTTCTTGTCAGTCCATTCCCTCCAGGGCATGGCTCTCCAGAGATGTCCCTGCCAGGCTACACTGCCAGGTTTGTTCTGTGGTCTAACAGCTTGAGCTTTTATAAAACTTCTGCCCTGAGATTGGAATATTTTTTCCTTTTCAGTGTCCACTTTGCATAGTCTCTGTGGCATCACTGATCTAGTGTGGCAACATGAAATTCCAGAAAAGTGTCTCTTGGTTTTTGTTGTAGCCCTTCTGTGAATGTGCAAGCCTGGCTTCTGTACAGCACTCCTCTTGGAGTCCAATGTCTGCTGAACTCTCAAATCTTCTAGTGTTTTTTACAAAGTCCGAGAAGACTATTGCTGTATCTCCTTGCTGGGATTCAACGAAGCCTTTTGGTATAATATGACAAGACACAACATGACATGTGACAGTTGATTACCTGAAACAATAAATCCACTCTAAGTAGTTTGTTTCATGACACATGACAGTTGGTTACCTGAAAATAATGGATCCACTCTAAGTAGTTTGTTTCAATAAAATGGACAGAAAATATTATACTCAAAATTACAAATAATTTATATGGATACAGGAAATTATAAACAGGTGGTAAGAATATTTTAAGGCTAATGAAGTACTCAAGATGAAGTAATAGGTCTGGGTCTTTTTGGCTTTTAAGAGTGTATCTATCCTAGAGGAAATTATAGGGGTAAGCTCCTTAACATTGGTCTTGGCAGTGGTGTTTTGGATTTGAAACCAAAAGCAAAAGTAACAAAAGCAAAGATTAACAATTAGGGCTATATCAAACTAGGAAGTTTCTGATGAGGAAAAGAAACCATTAACAAAATGAAAATGCAGGCTATAGAATTGGAGAAATATTTGCAAACCACATGTCTGATAAGGGGTCAATCTGATAAAATATACAAGGAACTCATAAGATTAAATAGTGAAACAACAAATAACCCAATTTAAAAATGGGGCAGAGGAACTAAATAGACATTTTCCCAAAGAGATTTACACAAGTGGCCAATATGAAAAGGTGCTAAGCATTAGTAATCCGGAAAGTACAAATCAAAACCAGGATGAGATTTCACCTCACACCTCTTACCATGACTGTTGTCAGCATACACACACACCACCCACACCTGTTGTCGAAGAAGTGGAGAAAAGGGAACACTTGTGCATTGTTGGTGGGAATGTAAATCGGTGCAACTACTGTTGAAAATAGTATGGAGGTTCCTCAAAAAAAAAAAAAAAAGAAAAAAGCATGACCATATGATCCAGCAATTCTACCTCTGGTATTTATTATTTATTTTGCTTATAACTTTATAACCTGGAGGACATGAAAAGAGGGCAATAGGTAAAGTATGCATTCTATTATGAGTTATGGCAGAAGAGGAAGCACGTTCTTCTTTCTGTTTCTTTGAACAATGTCCATGAACAGATCAAGGGGGCTACTTTGTGATCATCTGGGACCAAAGAAACTCGGTGTTCCATGATACCCATTTACACTTCTTTCCTCAGGGATTCAGTCAACTCCTCATCTCTTGGTGTCATCTGCTGTTCTACTGACATAGCACCACAGCTTGCAGTTCCCAACTACTTTGCGGCAATTTAATGGGGTAATTTTCATTTCATCTCAGGAAGATAGGTTATTTTTAGATGGACCATTTACAAAAGGAAAAAGAGAAGTAACAAAGATTATAGGAGCTTTTGAATCATAGTGTAAGTCTGAAATTAAAATGGAGAATTCCCCTCCCTGGAGATTGTAGTGAAGATTAGTATGAAAATTTAATTTCAAATCTTATAGTATGGCAATATTCAGAAACTAAAAGTTAATAATCATAGTCATTATGCATCACTCTTTGCCATTAATCTTTTGCTTCTTTCCATATTCCCTGAGGAGGTTTCAGGCATTAAGCTCCGTTTAACATAGAGATTTACTACCTTTGTTGTGTGTGACTGAGTCACTAAAAAATAATGTGGGATAAAGACTTCATTTCTTTTGTTACCTGACAAAATGAGATAGTTATCCTGAGATAATTAAATCTCAGCATTTTAAATATTAATACCGGGCCTTAATTGACAACAGTGGAGTCCATTGTGATTCCAAACTGGAAAGGTTTTTAGAGCTCATCCAGCCTACTTCCTTAATTTCAAAAAGAATCAAGTCCAAACAGTTTGAAGGTAGTGCAAAGCCATTCATTGGAGAATGAGTTGTACTAAGTTAAATGACTTATACTAAGTTAAACATTGATTTGACTTTGGTTTATTCCTAAAGCATGAACAAGTAAAGGATGTGTGCGGCAAGGATGAAGGAAGGTGGGCATGGTGCCCTGTGCTTCTTTTGTAGCTTCTCTTCTCCTGTGTTTGTAGTTCATAGAGCACTCCCCAGATTTGGCTATCTTGGCAGTATTTGCAGAGTGAGATGTCAGCTAGGCCTGAAAGATCTAGAAATACAGACTTGCTGTCACTTCAATACTACAATAAACATGGTGCTTTGCTTTGAAAAAGATCTGAAGTTTGTGGGTAGGATGTTGGAAGGGTTGCAGCTCTTGTTGAGGGTGGAAGAAAAGTTCTTTGGAATCAGAAAATTCCAACAGTGTGAGTGGGTGTGGCTCATGTGTTGAACTGAGGTAGTCAGTAGATATTTGATGTGTATGTTTGTGCGCATTTTGTATATTCCTACAGTTTGGTTCAGTTGGGTGCAATTTGCTGTGTTCATGAAGTGTTTCCCAAGGATGAAATCCTATGTTTGCAAACACAAAATTGATATTATGCTTCAGTTCTTCCATAAAATATCAATGGCATTGAGACAAACTCATGTTTTCAAAACAAGCCTTAGAGCAAAATTTAATGTATATCTATGAGTTCACAGACAGGTCAAGGCATGAACCAATATACTTATTCCAAATCACTCAGCTGATTATTGGCAAAGCCAGAGCTGTAACCTATAGTCCCAGCAGTTGGGCTGTCTTACCAGGTCACCATGATAGCATATCTTTTTTTGAATTCAAAGAATAAAGTGCAGAAGGTGACCATGCTTTGAAAGACATAAAGTGTTCAGTGTAGTATGTAACTAGAAAGGCCATGAGTCCTTCATTCTGTTCTCAGTGACAAGAGAGCAACATTTCTGATCCATTAGCTTTGAAAACAACTTTGCTTAATCTTCTAAGAATCAAGTGGGCAGAGACAAATTAACTAAACTTTGGCCAAGAAGGAAATGGGTGGAACTAGCAATGGGAAGTCATTCCTAGGATTAGAAGCACCTAGCCAAATGAAAGGGTATGATAAAGAGAAAATGGAAAACGTGAAAGGCTAATAAAATGTGATCTCATGCAGATGAACTTGTGTCTTTGTGAAGAAAGCGTGTCTGACTTGAGAGTTCTTGTTTTTTGGAGTACAAAATCCCTAGGAAGTTTTGTGAAAACACAGATATCTGGGGTCTACCCTAGTTCTCCTGATCTAGAATTTCCAGTAGTGGGGCCCAAGTATGTATATTTTTTATGGTCAAGCAATTTTGATGGGCCTTTTGGATAAGAACTATGAGAAGTAGAAATTGTGCCACCAGATGCATCACTTTGTCTCTCAGAATCTTGGTTTTTGGGTCCAGAACCTATCTTGCTAACCATACAGCCTGTTTGGTTAGCAAGGATTAGGTGAGTCAAGAAATATGAAAATAATTTGCAATCTGTGAAATACTATACAATGTAAAGTTAAAAAAAATAGAAAAAAAATCCTAACCTAATTTATATTTTATTGGCAACATGGCTTTATAGTTTAAAACTGTATTTATTAGTGTAAACTAATTTGTTCCTGATTTCCATTAGTAAAATTCAAAGTGAACCAAAAATACAGTATCCTTTGAATAAGGGCAATATCTTTCATTCGCCTAAAATCAGAATTGAGAATGACTCATGAATCACGATTACAGTTATGTCTCTAGTGGTCAGAATATAGGTACCAATGATTTTTTTAAATGGTTTTTTATATCCTTGGTCTAACACCCATCATTAATTTACCTTTATCCAAAAACAATTCTTTTAGTATGCTTAGTGAGTTTACTTTTATTTGAATATGTTATGTTTGGATGCATGCATCTTTAATTTTTATAAATGGGATATTTTCCATTCTCCTTCCAATGTTTTTTTTCTTTAATTTCAAGTTTTGATTTAAATTCTAGTAAGTTAACATAGAGTATAATATTGGTTTCAGGAGTAGAATTTCGTGATTTATCACTTACATATAACACACAATGCTCATCACAACAAGTGCCCTCCTTAATACCCAGCACCTATCTAGCCACACCCCCCCATCAACCCTCAGTTTGTTCTCTGTAGTTAAGAGTCTCTTCCAGTTTGCTTCATTCCCCCCACTTCCCCTCTGTTCATCTTTTTTAAGTTCCACATATTCATGAAATCATATGGCATTTGTGTCTCTCTGGCTGACATATTTCACTTAGGATAATACATTCTAGCTTCATTCACATCATTGCAAATGGCAAAATTTCATTCTTTTTGATTGATGAGTAATATTCCACTGTATATGTATGTATATGTGTATGTGTGTATATCTCACATCTTATCCATTCATTAGTCAAAGACCCCACTAAAAAGGAAGATTGCGGACCATCCCTAATGAACATGGATGCAAAAATTCTCAATAAGATACTAGCAAATCGAATCCAACAGTACATTAAAAGAATTATTCACCATGATAAAGTGGGATTTATTCCTGGGCTGCAGGGGTAGTTCAATATTCATAAATCAATCAGTGTGATACACCACATTAATGAAAGAATAAGAACCATATGATCCTCTCAATAGATGGCGAAAAAGCATTTGACAGAATACAAGCATCCATTCTTCTAGTGTTTTTCACTAAATACTGTTTTTAAGATCCGTTTGTATTGCTTTATGTTCAATTAATCCATTGCTTCTACTAATGAATTAAATAGTACGTACATATGGTAAATCACATTAGTTGGTCAAAATCCTTATCCCTCCTTTTATTTATGTTCCTTGCTATGCAGATTTCAGGGCCCTCTCACAGGGGTAGGGTCCCATTCCTTGACAGTAGTCTCAGCCATGTGATTTGTTGTGTGGTATTTGCTGACCAGATATAACCAGAGGTTTTCAAAAGCATTTGTGTATTTTCACTTGCTTTTGTACCTCTTCCATTATAATAAAAAAAAACATGCTCAAGTTAACCCATTGGTCCCAGGAAGAAGAAGAGACACATAGAGAAGAGCCAACCTAGAAATATGAGTAAGCCAGTTGGACTGTAGATAAATGAGCAAGCCCAGCTTCTAGCAGTTGAGCCCCACAGATACATGAGAAATAAATGTATGCTGCTGGAATTTTGCAGTTGTTGTGCAACATGATTGTGGCACTAGCTAACTGATGTAGCGTACTGTGAGAATCTGTACTATTGCTGATTTTTTTTAGTTCAGGATTGATGATAGGAAGGCCAATCATTTGAAAGATAAAACAACCAGTAATATATTAATTTTTGAATGTAATTTAATTAGCAATAGATATACATAACCTGTCATAGTTGACAAAATGTTTCCTTTCTTTTTTTCTTTTTTTTTACATCATTTAAAAAAAATTCCAGTGTAGTTAACATATATTTGTTATGTTAGTTTCAGGTGTACAATATAGTGACTCAGCCATTCCAAGTTATTCAGTGCCCATCAAGATAAGTGTACTCTTAACCTGCATCACCCATTCACCTAACCCCCCACCACTTTCCTCTGGTATGCATCTGTTCTTTATAGTTAGGAGTGTTCCTTGGTTTGACTTTTCTTTCCCTTTGTTCACTTATTTCTTAAATTCCACATATGAATGAAGTTATGGTATTTGTCTTTCTCTGAGTCATTTTACTTAACATTATACTGCCTAGCTCTATTCATGTTGTTTCAAGTGGCAAGATTTCATTCGTTTTTATGGCTGAGTAATATTCTTCTGTGTGTGTGAGGAGCTTCTTTATTCATCTGTTGATGGATACTTGGGCTGCTTCCATAATTTGGCTATTGTAAATAATATAGTAAACATAGAAGTTCATGTATCCTTTCAAATTAGTGTTTTTGTATTCTTTGGGTAAATACCTAGTAGTGCAATTACTGGATCCTAGGGTATTTCTATTTTTAACTTTTTGAGGAACCTCCATACTATTTTCTTCAGTGGCTGTACCAATTTGTATTTCCACCAACAGTGCATGAGGGTGCCTTTTTATCCACATGCTTGCCAACACTTGTCATTTCTTGAATTGTTGATTCTAGCCATTCTGAAAGGTGTGAAGTAGTATCTCATTGTGGTTTTTATTTGCATTTCTCTGATGAGAGTAATGTTGAGCCTCTTTCCACTTGTCTTTTGGCCATCTGTATGTTGTCTTTGAATACATGTCTATTCATGTCTTTTCATTTTTAATAGGATTATTAGTGTTTTTGGTCTTGCAGAAGTTCTTTATATATTTTGGATACTAACTCTTTATTGGATATGCCCTTTTTATCTTAGTGGATCAACTCAAAGCCACAAGCAGAGTAGATTTTAAGCTCTTGCATTTCTCCCCAATAACTCATGTCTTTGGTTCTTCAATTATTTTATCCTGACTCTTCAAGATATATCAATTCCTCAGTGTTTAACTCTATCAGACTTACAAGAATGTTCTAAATAGTTTTATACCAGTGCGCTAGTACAAAAAGCAAGTATTCCCCTAACACAGAAATCTTACAAATGTGCATATTTTAGGTGGTCTGTCTTGTGGTCACACTTCTGCACCAGTCAACTCAAATTCAGGATGAATACACACACATAAAGAATGCTGAAACAGATAATTCCTGTTTCCTAATAATGTATATTATTTTGGCATAGTAGGTTCACAATTCCTTGCAGTAACATAAATATGGCTCTTATGTACAAATGGATTGCCAAAAATTCTTGGTAGGGTGATGACATAAATACAGACTTGAGAAAATTACTTCGTAAATCCACAGTATAAAACTTGGCGGGGGGTGGGAGGGAACTATCCAGCTGGAGAAATGGAAGAAATCCCAGCTCTCTAGAACTGAATATTAGAAGGAAATTTCTATTAGATCTCTGCATGTCTCACTGAAAAGTAAGCAAGAGAGTCAACAGTCGCCCCCGTTTTTAGCTTTGGAGCCACAATAGGGACAGATATGACACCTAAAAGAATGTGCCTATTTCAGAGGTAATAGATGCAGGACCATTAGCTACTGACAGGGAGGCTGGCCTGGCAACCACTGGTCTAATTAAGAGGCTATGGTGCCCATGCAATTCATGGAGAAGATTCCATTGAAATGGCCTTTTCCAGAGAAGCAGTATGAGACAAACGATAAGTACTAAGTGGAAGGTTAAGAGACTAGGTTTCTAGTTCTGGCTCCATCACGCATCCTGTGTGATGCTGGGCAAGTTATTCAACTTTCCTGTGTATCTTTTGTCTTGACTTTAGTGTGAGGGCATTGACTAGAACAAGGATGATAAATGGGCTTTTCCTAGGGTGCTGACTTCTTTAGCAAAGCCAGAGAAAGTGGAGGTGTGGGTATCTTGCCTTTGCCTTGCCTACAGAGATGACTTTTGAGATATTCCTAGTTCTATGATAAGCTGTCCTCTCTGAAATGTAGTCTGTTAATTGTTTTTAATATTACAAGCACACTTTAAAGGCAAACTTTAAAGGCCGGTATTTTTCCCAACATTCCACTAACAGGATCAAAGCCAGGTGGGAATAACGCAAAGAAAGTATTTTCCTGTGCTGATTGATTGCACAATGAAAAGAAAGTCAAAATAATCAATCTCCATCAGCTTCTCAGTCTTCCTCTGCTCTCACACCATTTGTTTAAAAGCTATGCTGACCCACCACAAGGAGTTGCTTAAGAATCAGGAACTACTGATCACCTGAGCTGTCTGGAGGAAAGGCCGGAAACCCTGATTTGCTCCTCTACATTTCCAGTTAGAGCAGTTTGTGTATACTTTAAAAGTGATAGTTGTGATGGGGCTGCTGCTTTGATATGGTCCTCAGTGGCCCTTGTGACAAACAGTAGCCTTGAATACCACTCCAGGGAGGAGAAGGAGCAGGGAGGTCAAGGCATGGTAATGCCCAGGGTAATGTGTCAGCTCGTAAGTCTTCAGAGTGCCCTGCTACGAAAAACAGCTGCAGCTTGCAAATGTCTGAACGCTGAGTTTTTTGTGTCTCCTTGTTTTGTCCTTGTGTGAAAAACTGTAACTAGATCTATTCCTGCTTGGCCTCAAAGGCAACCCATTTAACAAGTAGGCCCTGGGCCTGCCAGGTATTTGAGAAGAAATGCAATGTATCAACACCCTGCAGTATTTCATCTTACAAAAGCTCAGGCTGGCCTGTTTTCAGCCTCACTTACTCTGCCTCTGGCATTGGGTGTGCTGCCCTATCCCCATTAGCGTGTCATTAGTGCCATTAATGAAAATCCGGTTTTACACACTGAAAAGTGATCTGAAGCAGTCTTGAGGAAATGCTATAAAGACTGCCCCCGCTGTTAGCAGGAGCCTTTGGCACACCTGGAGTTTTGACAGGGCTCTTAAACAGTTCTCTCCCCCTGGATGGAAGGAGGTGCAGCAGGTATAAATGGTATAATAAATAGTACCAATAGCTTCATTCTGGGGCTGTGAAATCCCTCCCCTGCATCTATATAAAGTCCATGCACTCTGTGATGAAGAAGTGAAATGTTAAGGTTTTGTAGTTTGAGGAAACTGGTCATTAACCCAAGGAACAGGAATTGAATGTCAAACCCGGCAGTCTTAAACAATCCTCTGTGGCATTTTCCGCCAGCAAAAGTAAAGTACAAGCTGTTAATTTAAAATAATCATCTGTTTAATAATAAACTCAAGTATAGACTCAAGTGTTAGGGAATCTGTTTTATACTATGCAGTATTATGGAAAGAAGGCAGAGCCAGTAATTTTAATTCAAAGACTCCATGTAGACTTGCTCAGTGAAATTAGAAAGCTGAAAGGAATAGTGACTTCATTGAAAAATACTCCTACATTGAAATGGAGATGGTCCCTCAACATTCCTATGTGTCTAAGAATAAGGCACAGCTCTGTGACTTCTTAGATCAGCATCCCAGCACAAGGCACTTAGAGCTGTGGCCGTGAGAATGGAGAAGAGAGAATGGCTCCTTTGAGTGAGACAGTGACCAAAGACGGCCAATCTGCTAGGAACAGGACTGTTCTTTCGTAGTGCTGCCCATGGGGCTTGTGGACCAGCTCAAAGGCTGAGACAGAAAACCCAGGAACAAAAATGACAAGTCACTGAGATCACGAATTAACAAGGTGAAGCAAGGATACAAGGAAGCAAGTCACTTTTCAGTACTTTCATCCTGATTTGAAGGCTTAGTATGATTCCACATGGCTGTTCCTATGGCTGTGTCTTTGCCAAGTTCACTGTTGTCCTGGGTTCTTAGGCAGATTGTTTAACTGCCCTGACACTTTGTTTCATTTGTGGTAAGAATAAGAAACTCAGTGTGCATCTCACAGGATTGCTGTGATGATTAAATGGGACATCCTACCTCAACAACTAGACATGTGACATTTTATTTGCCATAAATATTATTAAGTAAAGACCTTTCTAATGACAGCTTTGCCACATTGGTGGCAAAATGGCAATATGTTTAATACCTTTAATGTGTAAACCTAGAGCAAAGACTAGGACTTGTTAGATACTATATTGTGGTGGTTAATTCTAGTTCTAAAATCAGATGGGTGTGGGTTTGAAACAGATCAGAACTTTATCAACTAGGTAATTTTGAATACAATGATAAATTTATCTAAGGATCAGTTCTTTTTTTGTAAAGTGGGATTATAGTGTCTAATAGGACTGAGTAAGATGTTGCATACACAATTTAAATTTCAGCTCAATAGCAATAGGAAATGCTCAATAACTTTTTGTAATATATACAGTATAAAGTTATATATGTATATTGCATATATTATTTATTTTGAAAATTATTTTAAATGCTTATTTTTGAGAGACAGAGAGAGATAGTGTGAGCGGGGGATGGGCAGAGAGAGAGGGAGACACAGAATCTGAAGCAGGCTCCAGGCTCTGAGCTGTCAGGACAGAGCCTGACGTGGGGCTTGAACTCACGAACCACGAGATCATGACCTGAGCTCAAGTCAGACAGTTAACTGACTGAGCCACCCATGTGCCCCAGAGACTTGATTTTTAAAATATGTTCAAATATAGATAAAACCACAGCTTTAGAGCTATACCGAGTGTTGAAAGAGTATTTAAAATTATGCCTAAAACTACAAAAAATATATTTCACAATAATAGATACATAAGTCATCCCTTGAAGAAGGAAAATGAAATAAATCACAAAGGAGAGTTCTGTTTTTGTTTTTGTTGTAATCTCTAATGAGTAGCATTTTCCACTCCCTGTTTAAAAGACTTCTTCTTAGTCAGTATTTATCTAGTCATTGCCTGGTGGATATTTCCATTGGTACAGAACTCATTACATCTCAAGTCATCAGATTCTATTTTTCATGAGCTCTTACTTTAAAATAGATTAACCTTGTGTTCTACCTAAATAAGCCTATTGACCCAGTTTAATGTCTGTTACAATCCTGAATCAGTCTAAGCTCTTATCCATCGACAACTATTCACATATTTGAAGTCATAAGAGAAAAATTTTCCTCCTAGGAAATAACGTAGCTCATAAAGCCATGGTATAGAGCAGTGACACTCTTTACTGGCTCCCTTGTGGTAAACACATCTAGAAGTTTGCGGGGAGGACTCTCTCTCCCTATTTCTGATATTGGGGCTTGATGGGTATGAGGGAATCATCCCATTCCAGCTGGTGAGCAAAGGTCAGCTCTGCATATTCCTTTTTTTAGGGAGGTGATTCCAAGGTCTAAATTTAAAGTGAAGTACTAGAAATTCTGGCTATGACTACTACTAGGATTGTCTCTATAGTCTGTACTGCTTCTTTCTCAATATGATGAATAATTTGAAAGTGTTGATGGCACAGCATCAGGACCTTGTGGAAGTGCACAGGTGTAATGCCCATGAAGCTGGCCCTGACTATTAGTTAAAGTGATCCTTTTAACTTTATAAGTTGTAAAGATAATATTTCCATTTCAATCTGTCTTAAAGCAATGTGTATTTCTTAATTGGCTATAAACTCAAGTCAGGTTTGGTAGGGAGAGGTGTAGTTTGTCAAGTCACTTGTAATCCTTATAGAAGAAGTGATTGTCTCTTCAGAATTTTCTTTTATGTAGATTAAGAAAGTCTTGACAATTTATAGAATATAATAAGCCTTTAAATGGTTATTAATACTCTGATATGTTAAAAATTATAATGTAATGAGATTAAAGCAAAATACAACATTAAGTATAAAGTGATTTAAATTATTTAAAAATACCATACACGTAGCTATAAGAGATGATCACACAATAATGATACATTGGATATATTTGGGTGACAGAATTATGGAGGATTTCTCTTCTCTGGTAAATGCCTTGAAAGTTTTAAAATTGTTAAGTAAACTTGAAGCTTTAAGAACATCAAACATATACTCTGAAATCCTCAAAGCAATGAAAGAAAATGTGTCAACATTAAATAAACCATGACTCCTCAGGATGAAAAGATCTAATGAATAGGATGAATTGTAAAAGATGAATCCATTAATATATTGTGGTGATGTTTCAAAATGCAAAATGAGAGAAAACAATAAAAGCTTCTAGTATTTGAATGTTTGGAACAGGTTTGTGCAAGGAAGAAGAGGAGGAGTAAATAGATTGATATATCTTACAGTGCTGTTTACAAATGTGAAAATAAAGATGCACACTTTCAAGCATGAAACAATTCAGAAGTCTGATCACACCTAGACTTTCTCTAAAGGATATGGTACTGGATATGATCCAGGAGAGATACAAATGAATCCAGTGTATAGGAAACTCTAATTAGTATGGAAATCAGGAAATCTTATTGATAATCCCAAGTAAGTTGTTGAAAAATGGAATAGAAAGGAACTTTCTATAGTTGTTCTCATGTTGAATAGAAAGAAATTTTGGGGTGAGTTTAGCTGAAAGACACAGCAGTATGGTAGAGTTACTGAAGACACAGCTCTAAAACCATACTGTAGGGAACAAAGCTCAGTCTGTAGTGAATTTGGGCATGTTAAGTAACCTCATACCTGTTTTCTCATCTGTAAAATAGGGATAGGAATTTTTCCTAGGTTTTCCCATGAGAATTAAATATATTAATGTTGGGTATAGATTAAATAGCTAGAGGAATACCTGACCCATAGTGAGCAATAAAAATTTGACTATTATCATGTAGGTGCTATTATAGACAGAAAGGAGAAGAGCTGAAATTGTGTTTCTTATTGAGGGGGAGGACCTTGAAATGGATAGTCTAGATGTTGTTGTTGTTGTTTGTTATTGTTGTTTTGAAAACCAACAGTGATGTATGACCTGGATAATATATTGTAATGACATTGAATTTATTCCAGAAATGCAAGGTTGGTTTCACAGTGGAAATTCAGTGAAGGCTATTCACAACAGTATCGGGGCGGGGGCGAGGGGGTGTGGGGTTGGGGGAGAAGGATAATCTCAATTGATGCAAAGTTTTAAATAAAAAAAATTACATCTATTAATGATTAAAAGGAAACCATTAACAAACTAGGAACAGAAAGGAGTGTTTCCCACCAGCTTTATTGAGATATAATTGACATATACCATTGTGTAAGTTAAAGGTATATGTGCAACATGATGATTTGACATACGTATATACTGTGAAATGATTAAGGTTAGTTAATACATCCATCATCTCATATAGTTACCATTTTGCATGTGTGAGTGTGGTGAAAACATTTAAGATCTGTTCCCTTGGCAACTTTCAAGTATGTAATACAGTTTTTTAAACTACATTCACCGGGATGTATATTAGATCCTCAGAATTCACTCGTCTTATACGGGAAGTTTTGTACCCTTTAGCCAGCATCTTCTCCATTTCCTTTACCTCCCCAAAACCTGGAAACCACTGACCTACTCTGTTTTTATGGGTTCAACTTTTTTAGATTCCACATATAACTGAGACCATATAGTATTTGTCTTTCTCTGACTTACTTATTTAGCATAGTGCCCACAAGATTTATCCATGTTGTTGCAAGTGGCAGGATTTAGAAGAGAACTTTTAAAATCTGATAATGCTATCAATTACCACAAACAGCTGACTTGATAATGAAAAGGTATAGTTGTATTCTTAAAAACTGGAGTAAAACAAGGATGCAGTCAAGAACTAAAAGTCCTAACTCCCCACCACAAAATAAATAAAATGTACAAGAATTGAGAAAAAGCAAAAAACTTTATTTGCAACATACATGACTTTTTATATAGAAAAATGAAAATACTATACTGAGACTTCAGTTTCAATGAAAAAATTAATAAGGTCATAAAATATAAGGTAAATATAAAAATCAATTTCACTTGTGGATATTAGTGATAAATAATTGGAAAATTACATTTAATAAAATGGCATTTTTATACCATAAAAATATCAAATACCTCCAGGTGTATCTAATGATAGGCATGAAAGATTGCTACACTGAAAACCATAAAATATTAAAGAACTTTTAAAAGATCAAAATAGACTATGCTCATGGAATAGAGGTTTATGTATTTAAAAATTATCAATGCTCCCCAATTTGATATAAAATTCGCAAATGCCCAATTTTAAGCAAAATTTTACTGGAGTTTTTGTGTGCAAATTGATGAGGTGATTATAAGAAAATATATGGGAATGCAAAGGAGCTAAGATAACTAAGTGATTTTGTAAGCTGGATTAGATGTTAAAGCCAAATATAAAATTATAGTAATTAAGATATTGTGGTATTGTGGTATTGGAATCAGGCACATCAATTAACCAATTGAATAAACAAATGAAAAATTATAAAGAAGTGAGAAACTGCCTAATACATATATAGTCACCCTGATTTATGTCAAAGGTAAGACTATAGTGTTGGGGAGAAAGAATGGTGTTTTTAAAAAATGTATCTTTTTGTGTACTCACATGGGTGAAAAACTAATCCTAACTCACAGCCTACATAAAAAAACTTCCACAAAAATTGAAAATCTAAATACAAAAGGTAAAACATAAATTCTTAGTAAAATAACAACAGAACATCATTATGACATTGTATAGCACAGATTTCTTAAGTAGGACTCAAGTAGGCTATTAATAAAAAATGATTTAATTTTAACATAGTTAAATTTGTCTTTTAATCAAAAGACACCTTTAAGTGAGTGAAAAGGCAAAGCAACAATTGAGGTAAGTTGTTTTTGAGATATATTTCCAGCAAGGAACTCATGCCCAAATTATATAAGGAACATCTCCAAATTGTTAAGAAACTGGTGGACAACCAATACACAAATGGGCAAAAGACTCAAATAGTCCCTTCACTTAAAAAAAATGGTCAGATTATCAGTAAACACATAGAGAAGTAATTAATTTCATTAGTTATTAGTTATTAGGGAAATCCAATTAAAACCAAAATTAAAAAATGCCAAGTGTTGGTGAAAATGTGCATCAATCAGAACTCTCATGCACAACTTGTGAATGTAAATTGTTAAAACTACTCTTGAGAGTTTGCAATGATAACTATATGTAATAATGTAGCAGTTTGACTATTATGTATATACCTAAAAGAATATATACTTTAAAGAATATATGCACACGATGCTTATAGCTGCACTATTTGTAATAGTCAAAAATTGGAAACAACCTAATTTCCCATCAACTATAGGAAGGGTATATAAATTGTGATATATTCATAGAATTTAATATTCTATAGCAATACAACTCCATGAATTAAACTACATACAACAGTGTGATAGAATCTTAAATAATGTTCAAAGAAGGAATCCAGAAACAATATGCAGTGTTTCCATTAATAAAATATGAAACAATGAAAAATAGCCTATGGTGTTAAATTCAGGAGTGTTTACTCTGAGTAAAAGTGGCATGGAAGTCTGCTGGCATGCTGATTACATCATTGATTTGTGAAAATCCAGCAAGTTGTACATTTATGATTTGCATGCTTTTTCTGTATATATTACTAATTAAATTTTATGAAACAGGTTTTGTTTTCATGTTTGCATATACAGCCATGATAAACAAAAGATAAGCAGAATTCTACCCAGCAAACTAAAGCACATAATTTAAGAAATAGAGATATACCATGTCCATAGATTTAATTAGAAGAAATAAGATTGTAAAGCTGTCTGTTCTCCAGAAAATCTATGAATTCACTGTAACCTCAATCAGAATCGTGTGTGTGTGTGTGTGTGTGTGTGTGTGTGTGTGCGCGCACACGCACGCATGCATGCGCATAACTGGTCATACTAACTCAAAAATTTATGTGAAAATATGTCAGGTTACTTCCATATTGATGCATATTAAATTATATAAAAATTAAGAGGCTTAAATATAAAATAGATGGTACTATAAAATGTAAAATATCCATGAATCCATTCTGCTATAAGCCAATGATTTGATAAATAAGTAAATTGGAGAGAATAGACAAATCTGTGTAGAAAAATTATTCTCAATGCCTCTGCAGTATTCCTCAAAATAGTCAAGGTCATCAAAAACCAGGACAATCTGAGAAACTGCCACAGCCAAAGGGAGTTTGAGGCATATAATGTGATATCCAAGGTTGGATCCTGGAACAGAAATAAGACATTAGGTTAGGGTAAAAACACAGGATACCTAAATAAAGTATAGACTTTAGTTAAAAATGATATATCATTATTGGTTCGTTAGTTGTGACAAATTTTTCATACTGATATGATGTTAACAGGAAGGTAAATTGGATATGAACGGTATGGGAAGTTTCTGTAATAGCTTTGCAGTTTTGTTTTGTTTTTTTGTAAATCTAAAACTATTCTAAAATAAAAACATTTCTGGGGCGCCTGGGTGGCGCAGTCGGTTAAGCGTCCGACTTCAGCCAGGTCACGATCTCGCGGTCCGGGAGTTCGAGCCCCGCGTCAGGCTCTGGGCTGATGGCTCAGAGCCTGGAGCCAGTTTCCGATTCTGTGTCTCCCTCTCGCTCTGCCCCTCCCCCGTTCATGCTCTCTGTCTCTCTCTGTCCCAAAAATAAATAAACGTTGAAAAAAAAATTTTTAAATAAAAACATTTCTGAATGCTAAAGTGGTAAAGATGAATTGAGAAGATAAAAATAAAGAAAACTGTGGCAAAAATCTAACAAGCCATTCTTCTAGTTTTGTCTGCTCTCTTGCGTCTACCATGCTAATGCAAAATGTTAATAATAAAGGAAACTGGATATATGGGAACTGTATAAATATTTCTAGTTGCATACATTTTCTGTAAATGTGTGAAATTATTTCTTTGTAGAACTATTTTAAATGATTATTAAAAATAAACTCAGGAATAAGCATTTTTTTTAAACAGAGCAAATATTAACTCTCACACTGTGAAGTCTATAGGGTGGTCAGGGTGTTTCTGCTTTGGGGTTCAGATTTTCAAGTCAGCTGGGGCAGGCTTGATTACCTGCTTTGATGCATTTGGAGTCGTGGCTGGAAGGCAGCATCTACCCAAGGTAGACTCTTTTCATGACAGTGTTAGGAGTCAAGAGAAACAAGCCAACTAAACAAGCATATCCGAAGCCTTTACCCATGTCGTATTTGCCAGTGTCCTATCAATAAAGCCAAGCCCAAATTCAACAAAAACATATCCTGCCATTCATGAAGCTATGGCAAGGTGTGGATATATAATCCTATAAGATATATAACCCGGTAATACTATAAGAGAAGAGAAGAACAACAAATAGTTAGAGTTGGTTAAAAATACAAAGGCCCAAAAATACCCGTGGCAGCCTTCAACAAGAAGAACCAAGCTGAAAGATTTTTTTTGAAATTTATTGTCAAATTGGTTTCCATACAACACCCAGTGCTCATCCCAAAAGGTGCCCTCCTCTATACCCATCACCCACCCTCCCCTCCCTCCCACCCCCCATCAATCCTCAGTTTGTTCTCTGTTGTTAAGAGTCTCTTATGCTTTGGCTATCTCCCACTCTAACCTCTTTTTTTTTCCTTCCCCCCCACCCACCCCCATAGGTTTCTGTTAAGTTTCTCAGGATCCACCTAAGAGTGAAAACATATGGTATCTATCTTTCTCTGTATGGCTTATTTCACTTAGCATAACACTCTCCAGTTCCATCCACGTTGATACAAAGGGCCATAGTTCATTCTTTCTCATTGCCACGTAGTATTCCATTGTGTATATAAACCACAATTCTTTATCCATTCATCAGTTGATGCACATTTAGGCTCGTTCCATAATTTGGCTATTGTTGAGAGTGCTGCTATAAACATTGGGATACAAGTGCCCCTATGCATCAGCACTCCTGTATCCCTTGGGTAAATTCCTAGCAGTGCTATTGCTGGGTCATAGGGTAGATCATTTTTAATTTTTTGAGGAACCTCCACACTGTTTTCCAGAGTGGCTGCACCAATTTGCATTCCCACCAACAGTGCAAGAGGGTTCCCGTTTCTCCACATCCTCTCCAGCATCTATAGTCTCCTGATTTGTTCATTTTGGCCACTCTGGCCTGAGGTGATATCTGAGAGTGGTTTTGATTTGTATTTCCCTGATGAGGAGTGACATTGAGCATCTTTTCATGTGCCTGTTGGCCATCTGGATGTCTTCTTTAGAGAAGTGTCTATTCATGTTTTCTGTCCATTTCTTCACTGGATTATTTGTTTTTCGGGTGTGGAGTTTGGCGAGTTCTTTATGGATTTTGGATACTAGCCCTTTGTCCGATATGTCATTTGCAAATATCGTTTCCCTTTCCATTGGTTGCCTTTTAGTTTTGTTGGTTGTTTCCTTTGCTGTGCAGAAGCTTTTTATCTTCATGAGGTCCCAGTAGTTCATTTTTGCTTTTAATTCCCTTGCCTTTGGGGATGTGTCAAGTAAGAAATTGCTACGACTGAGGTCAGAGAGGTCTTTTCCTGCTTTCTCCTCTAGGGTTTTGATGGTTTCCTGTCTCACATTCAGGTCCTTTATCCATTTTGAGTTTATTTTTGTGAATGGTGTGAGAAAGTGGTCTAGTTTCAATCTTCTGCATGTTGCTGTCCAGTTCTCCCAGCACCATTTGTTAAAGAGACTGTCCTTTTTCCATTGGATGTTCTTTCCTGCTTTGTCAAAGATTAGTTGGCCATACGTTTGTGGGTCTAGTTCTGGAGTTTCTATTCTATTCCATTGGTGTATGTGTCTGTTTTAGTGCCAATACCATGCTGTTTTGATGATTACAGCTTTGTAGTAGAGGCTAGAGTCTGGGATTGTGATGCCTCCCGCTTAGGTCTTCTTCTACAAAATTACATTGGCTATTCTGGGCCTTTTGTGGTTCCATATGAATTTTAGGATTGCTTGTTCTAGCTTCAAGAAGAATGCTGGTGCAATTTTGATTGGGATTGCATCGAGAGTGTAGATATCTTTGGGTAGTATTGACATTTTGACAATATTTATTCTTCCAATCCATGAGCACAGAATGTTTTTCCATTGCTTTATATTTTCTTCAATTTCCTTCATAAGCTTTCTATAGTTTTCAGCATACAGATCGTTTACATCTTTTGTTAGATTTATCCCTAGGTATTTTATGCTTCTTGGGGCAATTGTGAATGGGATCAGTTTCTTTATTTGTCTTTCTGTTGCTTCGTTATTAGTGTATAAGAATGCAACTGATTTCTGTACATTGGTTTTGTATCCTGCAACTTTGCTAAGTTCATGTATCAGTTCTAGCAGGCTTTTGGTGGAGTCTATCAGATTTTCCATGTATAATATCATGTCATCTGCAAAAAGTGAAAGCTCGACTTCATCTTTGCCAATTTTGATGCCTTTGATTTCCTTTTGTTGTCTGATTGCTGATGCTAGAACTTCCAACACTATGTTAAACAACAGCGGTGAGACTGGACATCCCTGTCGTGTTCCTGATCTCAGGGAAAAATCTCTCAGTTTTTCCCCATTGAGGATGATGTTAGCTGTGGGCTTTTCATAAATGGCTTTTATGATGTTTAAGTATGTTCCTTCTATCCCGACTTTCTGAAGGGTTTTTATTAAGAAGGGGTGCTGAATTTTGTCAAATGCCTTTTCTGCATCGATTGACAGGATCATATGGTTCTTATCTTTTATTAATGTGATGTATCACGTTGATTGATTTGCAAATGTTGAACCAGCCCTACATCCCAGGATGAATCCCACTTGATCATGGTGAATAATTCTTTTTATATGCTGTTGAATTCGATTTGCTAGTATCCTATTGAAAATTTTGGTATCCATATTCATGAAGGATATTGGCCTGTAGTTCTCTTTTTTTACTGGGTCTCTGTCTGGTTTAGGAATCAAAGTAATACTGGCTTCATAGAATGAGTCTGGAAGTTTTCCTTCCCTTTCTATTTCTTGGAATAGCTTGAGAAGGATAGGTATTATCTCTGCTTTAAACGTCTGGTAGAACTCCCCTGGGAAGCCATCTGGTCCTGGACTCTTATTTGTTGGGAGATTTTTGATAACTGATTCAATTTTGTTGCTGGTTATGGGTCTGTTCAAGCTTTCTATTTCCTCCTGATTGAGTTTTGGAAGTGTGTGGGTGTTTAGGAATTTGTCCATTTCTTTCAGGTTGTCCAGTTTGTTGGCATATAATTTTTCATAGTATTCCCTGATAATTGCTTGTGTCTCTGAGGGATTGGTTGTAATAGTTCCATTTTCATTCATGATTTTATCTATTTGGGTCATCTCCCTTTTCTTTTTGCGAAGCCTGGCTAGAGGTTTATCAATTTTGTTTATTTTTTCAAAAAACCAACTCTTGGTTTCGTTGATCTGCTCTACAGTTTTTTTAGATTCTATATTGTTTATTTCTGCTCTGATATTTATTATTTCTCTTCTTCTGCTGGGTTTAGGCTGTCTTTGCTGTTCTGCTTCTATTTCCTTTAGGTGTGCTGTTAGATTTTGTATTTGGGATTTTTCTTGTTTCTTGAGATAGGCCTGGATTGCAATGTATTTTCCTCTCAGGACTGCCTTCGCTGCATCCCAAAGCATTTGGATTGTTGT
Source organism: Prionailurus bengalensis (assembly GCF_016509475.1). Classification (NCBI taxonomy): domain Eukaryota; kingdom Metazoa; phylum Chordata; class Mammalia; order Carnivora; family Felidae; genus Prionailurus; species Prionailurus bengalensis. The sequence goes on along the minus strand of NC_057354.1, from coordinate 37,259,342 downwards.
ATTTTCATTTTCGTTTGTTTCCATATATTTTTCAATTTCTTCTCTAATTGCCTGGTTGACCCACTCATTCTTTAGTAGGGTGTTCTTTAACCTCCATGCTTTTGGAGGTTTTCCAGACTTTTTCCTGTGGTTGATTTCAAGCTTCATAGCATTGTGGTCTGAAAGTATGCATGGTATGATCTCAGTTCTTGTATACTTATGAAGGGCTGTTTTGTGATCCAGTATGTGATCTATCTTGGAGAATGTTCCATGTGCACTCGAGAGGAAAGTATATTCTGTTGCTTTGGGATGCAGAGTTCTAAGTATATCTGTCTAGTCCAATGTGTCATTCAGGGCCCTTGTTTCTTTATTGGCTGTATGTCTAGATGATCTATCCATTTCTGTAAGTGGAGTGTTAAAGTCCCTGCAATTACCACATTCTTATCAATAAGGTTGCTTATGTTTGTGAGTAGTTTTATATATTTGGGGGCTCCCGTATTTGGCGCATAGACATTTATCATTCTTAGCTCTTCCTGATCGATAGACCCTGTAACTATTATATAATGCCCTTCTTCATCTCTTGTTACAGCCTTTAATTTAAAGTCTAGTTTGTCTGATATAAGTATGGCTACTCCAGCTTTCTTTTGACTTCCAGTCGCATGATAAATAGTTCTCCATCCCCTCACTCTCAATCTGAAGGTGTCCTCAGGTCTAAAATGAGTCTCTTGTAGACAGCAAATAGATGGGTCTTGTTTTTTTTTTTATCCATTCTGATACCCTATGTCTTTTGGTTGGCACATTTAGTCCATTTACATTCAGTGTTATTATAGAAAGATACGGGTTTAGAGTCATTGTGATGTCTGTAGGTTTCATGCTTGTAGCAATGTCTCTGGTACTTTGTCTCACGGGATCCCCCTTAGGATCTCTTGTAGGGCTGGTTTAGTGGTGACGAATTCCTTCAGTTTTTGTTTGTTTGGGAAGACCTTTATCTCTCCTTCTATTCTAAATGACAGGCTTGCTGGATAAAGGATTTTCTATTTTTCTGTTCATCACATATTTTTTCTGTTCATCACATTGAAGATTTCCTGCCATTCCTTTCTGGCCTGCCAAGTTTCAGTAGAGAGATCAGTCACGAGTCTTATAGGTCTCCCTTTATATGTTAGAGCGTGTTTATCCCTCGCTGCTTTCAGAATTTTCTCTTTATCCCTGGATTTTGCCGGTTTCACTATGATATGTTGTGCAGAAGATCGATTCAAGTTATGTCTGAAGGGAGTTCTCTGTGCCTCTTGGATTTCAATGCCTTTTTCCTTCCCCAGTTCAGGGAAGTTCTCAGCTATGATTTCTTCAAGTAGACCTCAACACCTTTCCCTCTCTCTTCCTCCTCTGGAATACCAATTATGCGTAGATTATTTCTCTTTAGTGCATCACTTAATTCTCTAATTTTCCCCTCATACTCCTGGATTTTTTTATCTCTTTCTTTCTCAGCTTCCTCTTTTTCCATAATTTTATCTTCTAGTTTACCTATTCTGTCCTCTGCCTCTTCAATCCGGGCCGTGGTCGTCTCCCTCTTATTTTGCAGTTCATTTGTAGCATTTTTTAGCTCCTCCTGACTGTTCCTTAGTCCCTTGATCTCTGTAGCAATAGATTCTCTGCTGTCCTCTATACTGTTTTCAAGCCCAGTGATTAATTTTATGACTATTATTCTAAATTCACTTTCTGTTATATTTTTTAAATCTTTTTTGATCAGTTCGTTAGCTGTTGTTATTTCCTGGAGATTCTTTTGAGGGGATTTCTTCCGTTTCATCATTTTGGATAGAACTACAGGGCACTTCCCCTGTGCTATCTTGAATAACTTGAGTTGGTGGGCGGGGCCGCAGTCAGACCTGATGTCTGCCCCCAGCCCACGGCTGGGGCCACAGTCAGACTGCTGTGTACCTTCTCTTCCCCTCTCCTAGGGGCGGGATTCACTGTGGGGTGGCATGGCCGTCTGGGCTACTTGCACACTGCCAGGCTTCTGCTGGGGATCTGGCGTATTAACTGGGATAGATAGGCAAGGTGCAAGGGGGTGTGAGGGGCAGGCTCAGCTCGCTTATCCTTTGGTGATCCCCTTTGTGAGGGGCCCTGCGGCACCTGGAGGGAGTCAGACCCACCGCCAGAGGGATGGATATGTAGAAGCACGGCATTGGGTGTTTGCGCGGTGCCAGCAAGTTCCCTGGCAGCAACTGGTTCCCTTTTGGATTTGCCTGGGGATGGGTGAGGGAGATGGTGCTGGCAAGTGCCTTTTTTCACCACAAGCTGAGCGCTGTTGGCTGTCTGGGGCTCAACAACTCTCCATCCCGTTGTCCTCCAGCCCTCCCGCTCTCCGAGCAGAGCTGTTAACTTATAACCTTCCAGATGTTAAGTCCCACTCACTGTCCGAACACACTCTGTCCAGCCCCTCCGCTTTTGCAAGCCAGACTCGCGGTCTCTGCTTCGCCGGCGGGCCTCCCCTCTGCCCGGGCTCCCTCCGCCAGTCCTTGTATCATGCACCGCCTCTCTGCCCTTCCTACCCTCTTGTGTGGGCCTCTCGTCTGCACTTGGCTCCAGAGAATCTGTTCTGCTAGTCTTCTGGCGGTTTTCTGGGTTATTTAGGCAGGTGTAGGTGGAATCTAAGTGATCAGCAGGATGAGGTGAGCCCAGAGTCCTCCTATGCCGCCATCATCCTCTCCCCAAGCTGAAAGATTTAAACTATTAGATATCAAGACATATTATAAAACTCTGAATATTCAAATCAGGTTTTAACATTAACACAAAGACAAATATTCCATTTGAATAAAGAGTCCAGAACAAGACTAATTTATTATACCACAGGAGACAGTAAAGAGCTGTGGTAGAGAGACTTACCATAGAATATTCACCATCACAGATGGATTGTAGATATAAGAGGCAAACTAATGAAGTTCCCAGAAGATACCATATGCAAACATCTTCATGATCTTTTGGTAGGCGAAAGATATATTAAAGTAGGACACTAGAAATGCAAAGTTAAAGACTGAGCATGGTGAGAATGTGGTTTTGGTTTTGGTGTACTATTTGTGTAGTTAAATATGCTTAAACATTTTTAAAATAAGAGATCAAATTGTTTTGACTGTATTCACTCCAATTTCCCATTTAGTTAATAATGTTTACAATTGTTAATGTTATTGTTTGGGGTTCAGGGTGTGAATGGATGTTATATGGCTATGAATGTGCTGTATTAACTTGTCATAATTTTTAGTCACCTTCAAGAGCAGTTTAGTTAAGTCTTGAGAAACTAAGAATGAAAAATTAGGGGAAATCTTAGATGTTTGATGTAGGTCGTTTTTTGATATTTACTGAATGGTGGGTAACTTAGTTTTTCAAGAAATAGCCTTTGGTGCCACCCCATAACACAGAATTCTCAGTTAAAAAGCCTACTGCTTGGGCCTATTATGACATTTCCCATGTTCTTAGAAATGTTGATGTCAACAAATTTCTGTAATTTCTTTAGATAATGACAATTTCTTATTTCTTAAGAAACAGTTCCCTATCTCATTTGAGAATCCACAATGGAATGTTTTGTAATGAGGTCTTCATAGCAAAAGACTTACTGCTAACAAATCTTTGTTCAGAAGGAACCAGACTGCCAAATTTCTGAGATGAGAGAATTACAGTATTTGATTTCTAGATTAGTGAGGAATGAGATTGTTCTTTTATTTTCCTCCCTATCTGAACAACTCCAGTAGAAGAAATTTTGCTGTTATGGTTGATTTTCTATTCATTTCGCATCTCACAAGAAGAACATGAATGTTAAAAAGCAATGGAAGATTATCTAATCCTATTTCTCATCACTAGTGGCAGCACTGTCTTCAACCCACTAACCATCTGACCTATCTCCTAACATAGTTTCCTAAGCTAGAGAGGTCTCCTAAATTATAGATTGACATCCACCACCACAGCTATGAAGAAGTAAAGACATCAGGACTTAGTTAATGATTCATAGTTGTTTTTTTTTCTCATCTGTTTTTCATGTGAAAACAGATTTTTATCCATTTATGGTGGGCCTGGCAAAATAGCCCTAGTATGCCCCTGTGTTTTCATGAAAGGTTTTATCATAGTACAAGTTCTCAGTATACATTATAGTTGTTCGTGTAATTAAATAATACTTTGTGTTCTTATGGGTACCTATTCAAGTGAGATGCTACAATTTTATTAAGCCTTTATTAAGGCTAATGGGAGTGCAAAACTCCATAGTGCCTAATTGTGTAGACTTGATGTTCCAGTTTGTAAAGAATGATAAAAAAATAAAGTTAGTCTAAGGTCAGTGGTAAATGAGATGACACATATTATGTAGTAATTTTCACAAATAAAGTCTGGGGTAAATATTATTTATCTGCATATATATTCAGTTTTCTCTTTCCTAGGTACAGGATATGTTAGGCTTCCTTGTCCCCCTGAAGTTGGTTGGCCTTATGACTAACTCTAGCCAGTGAAATGTGAATTACAGTGAAGCATGGCACTCCTCTGTGAAGGGCAGTGCATCAGTTAGTTATTGCTGCGTAATAAATTACCAGAAACTTTGCGGCTTAAAACAACACACACTTTCATCTTATATTTTCTGAGGTTCAGGATTTTGGGTACAGCTTAACTGGTGCCTCTGATTCAGAATTTCACAGGGCTGCAATCAAGGTGTCAGTTCATCTGAGAAAAGAACAATTTCCAAGTTCACATGGTGGTTGGCAGCATTCAGTTCCTTGCAGGCTGCCAGAGGCCGCCCTTGCTCTTTGCTGCATAGCTCTCTCTATAGGACCACTTATGACATGGCAACTTGCTTCTTCAAAGCCAGGAAGGGAGTGAGTGGCCTAGCAAGACAAGTTAGACATCTTCTGTAATGCAATCACATACATGAAATGATGTACATTTCTCTACCTTTGTCCTATTCTATTAGAAGCAAGTCTCAGTCTTCTCACACGGAGACAGGATCACACAAGGGAGTTAAATTGGAGGCAGGGGTCATGGGACCATCCTAGGCCCTGTCCACAGCAGGCAGTAAGGTTCCCTGAGTGATGCTTCAGCTCTCTCTTTCCTTGGCAACCCTGCAAGATGGCTGATAAAATGCCAGAAACAAAACAGAAGTACACTGGATTCCCAGTTACCACTTGCAATGGGATTGTCCTAAAGTGTCACTTCTCCCACAGTGGATTTTTGTTAAGAAAGAAATTTGAGAACTTTTATAGTCTTATTTTAGAAAAAGAGAAGGAGAAGAAGAAATAGGAAGTTAAGATAAGTTGTTTAAAAAGAAAGATTAAAAATATGAAGATGGGCAAACACTGAGTCAAAAATGTTGGAAGTTCAGGGAGAAGCTTCTGGAGGGACAAGTGAAGCTTATTGAATTCAGTGAGGAAGAATGGTTAATGTAAAAAAGAAAACTTGATGTAATGAGATTCCATGTTAGTAATATAAAGAAATAGAAAAATACCTTATGAAATAAACTAAAAGAATTAGCATTAATAAATGAAAAGAGGAAGTATTTGTGGTCAATTTTATACTTTAATGTCAAGGTCAACAAATCTTTGTTAAAAAATCATTGCATAAAATCCAGTACGTTAAATTCTGGAGAAAAAACAAAAAACCTAATATTCAGAATATTGTAGAACAAGAATAAATTTTTGATTTAAAAATTTCTTTGATACAGTTGTATCAAGATCACTACCTCATTCTGTGATATAGAAACATCAAACTCCTTTTATTCTTAATCGTGAAAAATCCTTGAAAAACTTGACCCTAAATCAGTGATTTACAAAGTTTCACTCATTATCACTTGATATTACCTGGAGAACTAGGGAACATGCAGATTCCTGAACCCCACCCCTGAGGATTCTGATTTAGCAGGTCTGATATCCCACAGTTCTAAAAAGTCTCAAGGATACCAGTGGTTCATGGCCCCACCATTTGAGTATTGCTGCTTAAATGGTACATATGTCAGATGGTTAGTAACTAAACTTTCTCTGAATTTCTGAAGAAATATTAATTAGAATTTATATCAAATGTCTAGTGTGGTTCAAGGGACATAGAAATACAAAATAAAATAATTGTGGCTGTTTCCCTAGCCATGTGACTTCAAAATGCAGGTTTCCAAGCTGAAGAAATAGAGCAAGTTTACTTCTGTAAGTTGGATCAGGAACGTAGATGACAGTACCAGCACATTTGAGGCACTTGATAAGTATTTGTAATGAATGAAAGACTGGAATCATGGTTTGAAATAAGCCTATGAAGAATAGTCATAAAGATAAGATAATCTGATCTACTTTGTATTATCTTTAATCTTTTATTAAAGATAGTTTGATAGTCTGATTAAAGATTAGTTTGTTAGCAAATATGTCTCCAGAGCTTCATGCCCTTTCTAATGTTACTTTGAAATTCTTCCCATCAGGGAATGGAATTTATTTTCGCAAACTCTGCCTCCCTCCCTGCACCATGACTCTGGTTGTATTTGGTGTGGTCTTGTGACTTGCTTTGGCTAATAGAATGTGGAGGAGATGTTTATTTTGAGCCTAGAACTCAGGAGGCTGGTATATTTCCACTCTCTCTTATAACCTTTCCATCATCTTGTGAACAAGCTCAGAGCACCACTGTAGGACAATGAGGAGTGATGTGTAGTAGGGCTTAGTTGTCACAGACAAGGCCATCCTAGATCAGCGTAGAGTCAGGCAATGCCTAAAATATGAGAGCGTTCAGTCAACATCAGCAGAACTGCTCCCCACCAACTCACAGATGACTACAGACACACAAATGGAACCAGACAAAACCAGAAGGATCTTCTACTTGAAGCAAAGAGGGCTGACTATATTCAATTCTTATTGTTTTATTTATGAGTTTTCTTTATTTTTTCTACTTAATCCATCTATTCCACATTAGCTTTTTGAAAATAAAATTTTTATTTTGGACTATTTTTAGATTTACCAAAATGTTGCAAAACTAGTACAAAGAGTCTCTATATACCTCACATTCAATTTCCACTATTGTTAGCATTTTACACTAGCATAGTACATTTGTTACAACCAATATACCAATGGTGATACAACATTCTTATCTAAAGTCTATACTTCATATTTCCTTAGTTCTTACCTAATCTTTTTCCTGTTCTAGGATTCCATCCGGGATACTACATTACATTCTATCTTCGTGTTTCCTTAGGATTCTTTTAGCCATGACAGTTTCTCAGGCTGTCCTTGGTTACCATGACCTTGACAGTTGTGAGGAGTACTGCTGAAGTATTTTGTAGGAAGTCTCTCATTGGAATTTGTCTCAGGTTTGTCTCATGATTTGACTGGGGTTATGGATTTAGGAGAGAAAGACCACTGAGCTAAGGTATCATTCTCCTCATATGTCAAAAGTACACAGTATCACTGTGAATGTTAATCTTGATCTGCCTGCAGTAGTATTGATCAAGTTTTTCCACTCTAAACATATTTTATTCCTTTTCATACTGTACTTTTTGGAAGGAAGTCACTATGCAAAGCCTACAACTAAGCAGTGGGGAAGTTATGTTTCCAGTTCTTTCAGGGTTTAGTGTCTATATAAATTATGTGGAATTATTCTGCATAAGAGATGTGTGCATTCTCCCCTGCTTATTTATATTCAACTATTTATTTTATTTTATTTTTTAATTTTTTTTTATTTTTGAGACAGAGACAGAGCATGAATGAGGGAGGGTCAGAGAGAGGGAGACACAGAATCTGAAGCAGGCTCCAGGCTCCGAGCTGTCAGCGCAGAGTCCGACACGGGGCTCAAACTCACGGACTGTGAGATCATGAACTGAGCCAAAGTTGGATGCTTAACCAACGGAGCCACCCAGGCACCCCATCAACTATTTATTTATATTAGCTTGGAGTCATGGATATTTTATAATTTGAGTTATAATTCTACACTGAGGTAAATGTTATGGTTGCTCAAATTATTCTAGCTTTGGCCACTGAGAGCTCCTTCAGCTGGTTTCCATGTGTTATTAACATACCCTATCATTGTGGGTTTTTTTTTTTTAGTACTGTTTTGCTTTTTATGGATTGAACATGCTTCACACTCATTTCCTAACCTAGTCCAAGAGTCAGCTCTTTCTCCAAGGAAACCTACTTCTTTCTTCTTTCTTTTTTTCTTGTTCTCTTTATCTCTTGCTTTCTTTTTCTTGCTCTTTCTTTCTCCTCCTCCACCCCTCCCCATTAAAAACTATGATCCATGTTTTAGATGTTTTCATTGTTAACGGGTGTCATTGCTTGTAGGAGTTCTTAGCCAACAGATAAAAAAAAATCTGTATATACTAATTTGTATATTTATATATAAATATTTCTCCACATAATGATTTTTCTCTATATTAAGTTAAAAATTAATTCATGCTGATGTCTGCAACTCTAATGTATTACTACAGGTAGCATTTTAGTTTTCTTCTCTTTCTTCCTTTTTATCTGCCATTCTAACCATGAGGAGCATGCCATATATTCATCAACCAGTGTGACATTTGCCATGCATTTATGTAATTGTTCATTTTCAATATCGTGAATAATTTCAGTATTAGCCCACACTCTGTGGAAAGTGACTTTATGAACTAGGGTGTATTTATGCACATATCCTTTTGTACTTGGTCTTACAGCCTCCACTCATTTTCAGAGTTACTTAGGTCAACATCTCCCTCACCGCTAAATACTTATTGTTTTTAGTCACTGAGTTTTAGAGTAATCTGTTGCACTATGATAGCTATCTAACATAGAGGAGGAAGTAGTAAAAATATCTGCAGGTCAGTTATGTGAAAGTATTTTGATATACTAAAAGTAGTTAAATTATGACTAAATTTCTGTCATAGAATGATAAAACATCCACTTAACCCTTAACATTGTAGAAAGATCTTTAAATCTGTTATAATTTTGAAAACATGTTTGGAGTTCTAATGAGATTCTTTTTTAGATATGAGAAAAACATGGAAAGTTAAAAGCTGTCATAGTGATAGATAGATGTCACATACCTTTATCCAAACCCAAAGAATTTACAACACCAAAAATGAACCCTAATCCAAACTATGGACTATTAATGGGTTTGATTTATCAGTGTAAGTTCATCACTTGTAACTAATGTACACCATCCTATAGATGATGTTGATAATGGGGGAGGCTGTGCATGTATGAAGGAAGGGGTGTCTGGAAAATCTCTATACCTTCCCCTCAATTTTTCTCTGAAGCTAAAGCTACTCTGAAAAATTAAAGTCTTAATTAAAAACAAGCAAATAAAAAGGCTATATGCTTCCAAGTATATATTTCTAATGAACAAAAGTATTTAAAATAGAAAACAACGTTGTGATGTAGGTAGGGCAGACATAATTGTTCCATTTGTCATTAAAGAAATTGAGACCAAAGAGATTAAAAGCAAATACATTATTAAAATATTTTACAGATAAATCTGTGACTTCTAAATAGGAAAATTATCAGGGATGTCTTGGGTACAATTTTGTGTCATTCAGTTATCAAGCAACTATGTCATCATTACTGTACTGAAAACCAAATCTTAGCTCTCCAATGCCATCCCCATTCATAGGGAAGTACTTTGGGGCTTAATTGTCTTAATTTCCTGGTTGTCTTTCATGTTTTCTTTACTTTGAGGTTCCTAACTTATCACACTCAACATAAATTCAACAATTATTCTGTCACTGTGACTCAAAAACTGATTAATTTCTGAAAACTCTAAAAAATTGTTCTTAGTCTTGAAAAAATGCAATGGCTAAATGCAACTTGAATTTAAAAATATTTTTTTCAGTGATGTGTTATCTCTAATTGACTAAAAGAGCAGTGAAATCAGGGAGCCATTCAGGGACCTAGTGAATCCAATATTTTTTTTTAATTTTTTTTATATGAAATTTATTGTCAAATTGGTTTCCATACAACACCCAGTGCTCATCCCAAAAGGTGCCCTCCTCAATACCCATCACCCACCCTCCCCTCCCTCCCACCCCCCATCAACCCTCAGTTTGTTCTCAGTCTTTAACAGTCTCTTATGCTTTGGCTCTCTCCCACTCTAACCTATTTTTTTTTTCCTTCCCCTCCCCCATGGGTTCCTGTTAAGTTTCTCAGGGTCCACATAAGAGTGAAAACATATGGTATCTGTCGTTCTCTGTATGGCTTATTTCACTTAGCATCACACTCTCCAGTTCCATCCACGTTGCTACAAAGGGCCATATTTCATTCTTTCTCATTGCCACGTAGTACTCCATTGTGTATATAAACCACAATTTCTTTATCCATTCATCAGTTGATGGACATTTAGGCTCTTTCCATAATTTGGCTATTGTTGAGAGTGCTGCTATGAACATTGGGGTACAAGTGGCCCTATGCATCAGTACTCCTGTATCCCTTGGATAAATTCCTAGCAGTGCTATTGCTGGGTCATAGGGCAGGTCTATTTTTAATTTTCTGAGGAACCTCCACACTGCTTTCCAGAGTGGCTGCACCAATTTGCATTCCCACCAACAGTGCAAGAGGGTTCCCGTTTCTCCACATCCTCTCCAGCATCTATAGTCTCCTGATTTGTTCATTTTGGCCACTCTGACTGGCGTGAGGTGATACCTGAGTGTGGTTTTGATTTGTATTTCCCTGATAAGGAGCGACGCTGAACATCTTTTCATGTGCCTGTTGGCCATCCGGATGTCTTCTTTAGAGAAGTGTCTATCTAGTGAATCCAATATTAAAGAGCCAAATGTAATATTCAGTTTATTTTATATAATAATAATCTTAAAATATCTTTGCTTATGAAATCCCTAAAAACATGGAAAACTCAGTGCTTTCATGCATTTCAAAGTTAACTATAAAACTATTCAACCTAAGTTGGATGAGTTGAAAAAGACTAGAAATATGAAATTACATATGTATATATATTTTTTTGAGGGAGAAAGAGAACACATGTGAGTGCATGGGGGAAAGGGAGAGAGTCTTCAGGCTTTCACACTCATTATAGAGTGCAAAGTGGGGCTCAATCTCATGATCTCACCCTGAGATCATGATGTGAGCCGAAATCAAGATGCTTAACCAACTGAGACATCCAAATACCGTAAAATTACACACATGTTAAAAGAAATTGAAATTCTAGAAATGAACGGTACAACCTCCAAAATTAATAACTCGGTGGCTATGTTTAATAATAGCCGATAGGACATAGCAGAATAGCGAATTAACAAAGTGGAAGCTAGGTTAGAAAGAACAATCCAGAAATAAAGCAGACAGGGGAGAAAAAGTGTGGTAAATATAGAGATGGAGAAAGATGATACATCAAGAAAGCTTACAATGTATTTAATTGAAGTACTAGAAGGAAAGGAATGAGTGAATGGGACATAGAAATTATTTGGAGAGAGAGCAGTTGAAAGTTTAAAACATCAATACACATACCCAATAAGTTAAAAAATTTCAGGCAATTTAAATAAGAATGGTCTCCTATATATAATCATAAAGCAAAACAACAATAACTAGAAAGCCAGAGTAAAATATTATAATTAAATAGAAGTGGAAAAAAGCTTATCTCCTTCAAAGGAAAGACAGGCTTTAAAATGATTCTTCAATACCAGTATTTGGCCAGAAGACAAGGAAAGTCTTCTCACCTTAGAATTCAATATTCAACAAAATTATACACCAAGCAGGAAGGCAACATTGAAACATTTGCAGACAAAAACAGAGTTTCCTACCAGCAGACCTGCACTAAGGAAATTTAATATATAATATACTTCAGGAAGTAAAAAAATATTAGAGCAAAGCAATGAAAAGCAAAGAAAGTGGTAAATATTTGTCTCCTGAAAGCAACAATAATTGGGATTTAGTACATGTTTATGTAAAAAAAAATTCACACTAACAGCATGTAAATAGTAAGAATATGTATAGCGTTCTAATTCCCTTGTATTTTCTGAATGAGGGTAAATGTGTTAAAAGAATTTAAATTTGATAAGTTAAAGATACATGGCTTATTTTTAAGGGGGGTAACTACTGAATGATTAAAAAAATAGTGTTTTAGTTATCTGTCATTGTGTAACAGTATCACCTCAAACTTAGTTGTTTAAAACAATATTGTGTCTCATAGTTAATGTGAGTCTGGATTTTAGCATGTTATAGCTTGATTCTTTGTTTGAAAAAGGATGAATGATTTAGATTTTAAAAATGAATTAAAAACCAGGGGTGTCTGAGTGGCTTGGTTGGTTAAGTGTCCGACACTGGATTTTGGCTCAGGTCATGATCTCGCTGGTGTGTTCAAACCTCACATCGGGCTCCATGCTGGCAGTGTGGAGCCTGCTTGTGATTCATTCTCTATTTCTCTGCCCCTCCCCAGCTCATACACACACACACACTCTCTCAAAGTAACTAAACTTAAAAAATGAATTAAAAACCAATAATACACTATTTATGAGATATTTCTAAAATATGAACACACAAAAGAAGATGAAAACAAAGGATGTGACTGGGGAGCCTGGTGGCTCTGTTGGTTAAGTGTCCGACTTCGGCTCAGGTCATGATCTCATGGTCCGTGGGTTCGAGCCCTGCATCAGGCTCTGTGCTGACAGCTCAGAGCCTGGAGCCTGTTTCAGATTCTGTTGTCTCCCTCTTTCTCTGACCCTCCCTTGTTCATGCTCTTTCTCTCTCTGTCTCAAAAGTAAATTAACGTTAAAAAAATTAAAAGAAAACAAAGGATGTGAGAGGTATGCCATGCAATTATCAATCAAAAATTGGTGTGGCTCTTTTATCAAGAAAAAATGGACTTTAAGACCAAAAACATTTTAAGAAATCAAGAGAGTCCCTTCTTAATGTTAAAGATTTTTTTTTAACAGATTTTTTTTGCTAGGAAGGTAAAACAATGGTCAAGTTTAAAAATGTATACAATAAAAGTTTGACAAAAATCAGAAGAAAATAGAGGAATTCATAAACCTATTTATAGAATAAACCACTCTTGGTGGGAAGATGGCGGCGTAGGAGGACACTGGGCTCATCGCGTCCTGCTGGTCACTTATATTCCACCTATACCTGCCTAATTAACCCAGAAAACCACCAGCAGACTAGCAGAATGGATTCTCTGGAGCCAGGTGCAGACGAGAGGCCCACGGAAGAGGGTAGGAAGGGCGGAGAGGCAGTGCGTGATACACGGACTGGCGGGAGGGAGCCGGGGCAGAGGGGGGGCCCGCTGGCCAAGCAGAGCCCGCAAGTCTGGCTTGCAAGCGGAGGGGCTGGACGGAGTGTGTTCCAACAGCAAGCGGGACTTAACATCTGGAAGGTTATAAGTTAACAGCTCTGCTCAGAGATCAGGAAGGCTGGAGGACAATGGGAGGGAGAGTTGCTGAGCCCCAGGATGACAGAGCTCAGTTTGGTGGGAAACAAAGGTGCTCACCAGCGCCATCTCCCTCGCCCATCCCCCAGCCAAACCCAAAGGGAACCTGTTCCTGCCAGGGAACTTGCTTGCACCCTGGAAACACTGAAAGCTGTGCTTCTGCAAATCCATCCCTCCGGCAGTGGGTCTGACTCCCTCCCGCTGCGGCAGGGCCCCTCCCGAAGGGGATCACTGAAAGATAAGCGAGCTGAGCCTGCCCCTCACGCCCCCGTGCACACTGCCTATCCACCCCAGCTAATACCCCAGATCCCCAGCACCACAAGCCTAGCAGTGTGCAAGTAGCCCAGACGGGCCACCCCACCCCACAGTGAATCCTGCCCCTAGGAGAGGGGAAGAGAAGGTACACACCAGTCTGACTGTGGCCCCAGCGGTGGGCTGCGGGCAGACGTCAGGTCTGGCTGCGGCTCCACCCACCAACTCCAGTTATACACCACAGCACAGGGGAAGTGCCCTGCAGGTACGCACCACTCCAGGGACTATCCAAAATGACCAAAGGGAAGAATTCCCCTCAAAAGGATCTCCAAGAAATAACAACAGCTAACAAACTGATCAAAAAGGATTTAAACAATATAACAGAAAGTGAATTTAGAATAATAGTCATAAAATTAATCGCTGGGCTTGAAAACAGTATAGAGGACAGCAGAGAATCTATTGCTACAGAGATCAAGGGAATAAGGAATAGTCAGGAGGAGCTAAAAAAAAATTCTGTAAATGAGCTGCAAAATAAAATGGAAATGACCATGGCTCAGATTGAAGAGGCAGAAGAGAGAATAGGTGAACTAGAAGATAAAATTATGGAAAAAGAGGAAGCTGAGAAAAAGAGAGATAAAAAAATCCAGGAGAAAGAAGGGAAAATTAAAGAACTAAGTGATGCACTAAAGAGAAATAATCTACGCATAATTGGTATTCCAGAGGAGGAAGAGAGAGGGAAAGGTGCTGATGGTGTACTTGAAGAAATCACAGCTGAGAACTTCCCTGAACTGGGGAAGGAAAAAGGCATTGAAATCCAAGGGGCACAGAGAACTCCCTTCAGACGTAACTTGAATCGATCTTCTGCATGACATATCATAGGTAAACTGGCAAAATAAAAGGATAAAGAGAAAATTCTGAAAGCAGCGAGGGATAAATGTGCCCTAACATATAAAAGGAGACCTATAAGAATCGTGACTGATCTCTCTACTGAAACTTGGCAGGCCAGAAAGGATTGGCAGGATATCTTCAATGTGATGAACAGAAAAAATATGTGATGAACAGAAAAATAGAAAATCCTTTATCCAGCAAGCCTGTCATTTAGAATAGAAGGAGAGATAAAGGTCTTCCCAAACAAACAAAAACTGAAGGAATTCGTCACCACTAAACCAGCCCTACAAGAGATCCTAAGGGGGATCCCGTGAGACAAAGTACCAGAGACATTGCTACAAGCATGAAACCTACAGACATCACAATGACTCTAAACCCGTATCTTTCTATAATAACACTGAATGTAAATGGACTAAATGTGCCAACCAAAAGACATAGGGTATCAGAATGGATAAAAAAAAAAACAAGACCCATCTATTTGCTGTCTACAAGAGACTCATTTTAGACCTGAGGACACCTTCAGATTGAGAGTGAGGGGATGGAGAACTATTTATCATGCGACTGGAAGTCAAAAGAAAGCTGGAGTAGCCATACTTATATCAGACAAACTAGACTTTAAATTAAAGGCTGTAACAAGAGATGAAGAAGGGCATTATATAATAGTTACAGGGTCTATCGATCAGGAAGAGCTAAGAATGATAAATGTCTATGCGCCAAATACGGGAGCCCCCAAATATATAAAACTACTCACAAACATAAGCAACCTTATTGATAAGAATGTAGTAATTACAGGGACTATAACACTCCACTTACAGAAATGGATAGAGCATCTAGACACACGGTCAATAAAGAAACAAGGGCCCTGAATGAGACATTGGATCAGATGGACTAGACAGATATACTTAGAACTCTGCATCCCAAAGCAACAGAATATACTTTCCTCTCGAGTGCACATGGAACATTCTCCAAGATAGATCACATACTGGATCACAAAACAGCCCTTCATAAGTATACAAGAACTGAGATCATACCATGCATACTTTCAGACCACAATGCTATGAAGCTTGAAATCAACCACAGGAAAAAGTCTGGAAAACCTCCAAAAGCATGGAGGTTAAAGAACACCCTACTAAAGAATGAGTGGGTCAACCAGGCAATTAGAGAAGAAATTGAAAAATATATGGAAACAAACGAAAATGAAAATACAACAATCCAAATGCTTTGGGATGCAGCGAAGGCAGTCCTGAGAGGAAAATACATTGCAATCCAGGCCTATCTCAAGAAACAAGAAAAATCCCAAATACAAAATCTAACAGTACACCTAAAGGAACTAGAAGCAGAACAGCAAAGACAGCCTAAACCCAGCAGAAGAAGAGAAATAATGAAGATCAGAGCAGAAATAAACAATATAGAATCTAAAAAAACTGTAGAGCAGAACAATGAAACCAAGAGTTGGTTTTTTGAAAAAATAAACAAAATTGACAAACCTCTAGCCAGGCTTCGCAAAAAGAAAAGGGAGGTGACCCAAATAGGTAAAATAATGAATAAAAATGGAACTATTACAACCAATCCCTCAGAGACACAAGCAATTATCAGGGAATACTATGAAAAATTATATGCCAACAAACTGGACAACCTGGAAGAAATGGACAAATTCCTAAACACCCACACACTTCCAAAACTCAATCAGGAGGAAACAGAAAGCTTGAACAGACCTATAACCAGCAACAAAATTGAATCAGTTATCAAAAATCTCCCAACAAATAAGAGTCCAGGACCAGATGGCTTCCCAGGGGAGTTCTACCAGACGTTTAAAGCAGAGATAATACCTATCCTTCTCAAGCTATTCCAAAAAAATAGAAAGGGAAGGAAAAGTTCCAGATTCATTCTACGAAGCCAGTATTACTTTGATTCCTAAACCAGACAGAGACCCAGTAAAAAAAGAGAACTACAGGCCAATATCCTTCATGAATATGGATGCAAAAATTTTCAATAAGATACTAGCAAATCGAATTCAACAGCATATAAAAAGAATTATTCACCATGATCAAGTGGGATTCATTCCTGGGATGTAGGGCTGGTTCAACATTTGCAAATCAATCAACGTGATACATCACATTAATAAAAGATAAGAACCATATGATCCTGTCAATGGATGCAGAAAAGGCATTTGACAAAATTCAGCACCCTTTCTTAATAAAAACCCTTCAGAAAGCCGGGATAGAAGGAACATACTTAAACATCATAAAAGCCATTTATGAAAAGCCCACAGCTAACATCATCCTCAATGGGGAAAAACTGAGAGATTTTTCCCTGAGATCAGGAACACGACAGGGATGTCCAGTCTCACCGCTGTTGTTTAACATAGTGTTGGAAGTTCTAGCATCAGCAATCAGACAACAAAAGGAAATCAAAGGCATCAAAATTGGCAAAGATGAAGTCGAGCTTTCACTTTTTGCAGATGACATTATATTACACATGGAAAATCCAGTAGACTCCACCAAAAGTCTGCTAGAACTGATACATGAACTTAGCAAAGTTGCAGGATACAAAACCAATGTACAGAAATCAGTTGCATTCTTATACACTAATAACGAAGCAACAGAAAGACAAATAAAGAAACTGATCCCATTCACAATTGCCCCAAGAAGCATAAAATACCTAGGGATAAATCTAACAAAAGATGTAAACGATCTGTATGCTGAAAACTATAGAAAGCTTATGAAGGAAATTGAAGAAGATATAAAGCAATGGAAAACATTCCCTGCTCATGGATTGGAAGAATAAATATTGTCAAAATGTCAATACTACCCAAAGCTATCTACACATTCAATGCAATCCCAATCAAAATTGTACCAGCATTCTTCTTGAAGCTAGAACAAGCAATCCTAAAATTCATATGGAACCACAAAAGGCCCCGAATAGCCAATGTAATTTTGTAGAAGAAGACCTAAGCGGGAGGCATCACAATCCCAGACTCTAGCCTCTACTACAAAGCTGTAATCATCAAAACAGCATGGTATTGGCACTAAAACAGACACATACACCAATGGAATAGAATAGAAACTCCAGAACTAGACCCACAAACGTATGGCCAACTAATCTTTGACAAAGCAGGAAAGAACATCCAATGGAAAAAGGACAGTCTCTTTAACAAATGGTGCTGGGAGAACTGGACAGCAACATGCAGAAGATTGAAACTAGACCACTTTCTCACACCATTCACAAAAATAAACTCAAAATGGATAAAGGACCTGAATGTGAGACAGGAAACCATCAAAACCCTAGAGGAGAAAGCAGGAAAAGACCTCTCTGACCTCAGTCGTAGCAATTTCTTACTTGACACATCCCCAAAGGCAAGGGAATTAAAAGCAAAAATGAACTACTGGGACCTCATGAAGATAAAAAGCTTCTGCACAGCAAAGGAAACAACCAACAAAACTAAAAGGCAACCAATGGAAAGGGAAACGATATTTGCAAATGACATATCGGACAAAGGGCTAGTATCCAAAATCCATAAAGAACTCGCCAAACTCCACACCCGAAAAACAAATAATCCAGTGAAGAAATGGACAGAAAACATGAATAGACACTTCTCTAAAGAAGACATCCAGATGGCCAACAGGCACATGAAAAGATGCTCAATGTCACTCCTCATCAGGGAAATACAAATCAAAACCACTCTCAGATATCACCTCAGGCCAGAGTGGCCAAAATGAACAAATCAGGAGACTATAGATGCTGGAGAGGATGTGGAGAAACGGGAACCCTCTTGCACTGTTGGTGGGAATGCAAATTGGTGCAGCCACTCTGGAAAACAGTGTGGAGGTTCCTCAAAAAATTAAAAATAGGGGCGCCTGGGTGGCGCAGTCGGTTAAGCGTCCCGACTTCAGCCAGGTCACGATCTCGCGGTCCGGGAGTTCGAGCCCCGCGTCGGGCTCTGGGCTGATGGCTCAGAGCCTGGAGCCTGTTTCCGATTCTGTGTCTCCCTCTGTCTCTGCCCCTCCCCGTTCATGCTGTGTCTCTCTCTGTCCCAAGAATAAATAAACGTTGAAAAAAATTTTAAAAAAAATTAAAAAAAATCTACCCTATGACCCAGCAATAGCACTGCTAGGAATTTACCCAAGGGATACAGGAGTGCTGATGCATAGGGGCACTTGTACCCCAATGTTTATAGCAGCACTCTCAACAATAGCCAAATTATGGAACGAGCCTAAATGTGCATCAACTGATGAATGGATAAAGAAATTGTGGTTTATATACACAATGGAGTACTATGTGGCAATGAGAAAGAATGAACTATGGCCCTTTGTAGCAACATGGATGTAACTGGAGAGTGTTATGCTAAGTGAAATAAGCCATACAGAGAAAGACAGATACCATATGTTTTCACTCTTAGGTGGATTCTGAGAAACTTAACAGAAACCCATGGGGGAGGGGAAGGAAAAAAAAAAGAGGTTAGAATGGGAGATAGCCAAAGCATAAGATACTCTTAACAACAGAGAACAAACTGAGGGTTGATGGGGGGTGGGAGGGAGGGGAGGGTGGGTGATAGGTATAGAGGAGGGCACCTTTTGGGATGAGCACTGGGTGTTGTATGGAAACCAATTTGACAATAAATTTCATATATTGAAAAAAAAGTAGACCTACCCTATGACCCAGCAATAGCACTGCTAGTAATTTACCCAAGGGATACAGGAGTGCTGATGCATAGGGGCACTTGTACCCCAATATTTATAGCAGCACTCTCAACAATAGCCAAATTGTGGAAAAAGCCTAAATACCCATCAACTGACGAATGGATAAAGAAGATGTGGTTTATATATACAATGGAATACTACTTGGCAATGAGAAAGAATGAAATCTGGCCATTTTGTAGTAACATGAATGGAACTGGAGGGTATTATGCTAAATGACATAAGTCAGGCAAAGACAGATTCCATATGTTTTCCCTCATATGTGGATCCTGAGAAACGTAACAGAAGACCATGGGGGAGGGGAAGGGGGAAAAACGTTACAGAGAGGGAGGGAGGCAAACCATAAAGACTCTTAAATACTGAGAACAAACTGAGGGTTAATGGGGTGGGGGAGAAGGGGAAGTGGGTGATGGGCATTCAGGGGGGCACCTGTTGTGATGAGCACTGAGTGTTGTATGAAAACCAATTTGACAATAAATTATATTTAATAAAATAAAATAAAACTAGAAAAACATGAAAAAAAAAAAGAATAAACCACTCTTCCCAATTCATAGAAGAGGCAGCCGGAGAAACCAGCAATAATATGGAAGATTGGCACAGAGTATTGGCACACACTTGACCTCATAAATACAGGACATGTAGTCAAAAACTGAAGAATACCCCTTACTTCCTAGCATATGGAACATTTACACAAAGTGATTATATCCTGAGGCATAAAACTAATCTGAACAAATTTTAAAGCATATAAATTCAAGAATGTTCTTTAGCAAGAGTAGATTTAAGGAAGAAATCAATAACAATAAAAATAGAAAAGAATTTAGTATACATGTGGATAAAAAAAACCTTACACCACTTTTTTCTTTTTTTGTAGTTTTTATTTTAACTCCAGTTAGTTAACATCTAGTGTTATATTAGTTTCGTGTGTGCAATATAGTAATTCAACAGTTCCATACATCACCCTGTGCTCATCATGATAAGTGCACTCCTTGATCTCCATCACATATTTATTTAACCCATCCCACCACTCCCTCCCCTCTGGTAACCATCTGTTCTTTATAATAGTGTTTATTACTTTGTCTCATTTTTTCCCTTTGTTTCTTAAATTCCACGAGTGAAATTATGTGGTATTTGTCACTTAGCATTGTACTCTCTAGCTCCATCCATGTTGTTGCAAACGGCAAGATTTCATTCTTTTTTATGGCTAAATACTAGTCCATTATAAGTACATATGTGTGTGTGTGCGCACATGTATATATACATACCGTGTCGTCTTTATATATTCATCAGTTGATGGTTACTTGGACTGCTTCCATATCTTGGCTATAGTAAATAACACTGCTATAAACATAGGGGTACATGTATCCCTTTGAATTAATATTCTTGTATTCTTTGAGTAAATACCCAGTAGAGCAGTTTTTGGATTGTAAGGTCTATTTTTAGGAACTGTTTTTGAGGGACCTCCATACAGTTTTCCACAGTGGCTGCATCAGTTTGCATTCCAACCAAGAGTGCAGGAGTGTTCCTTTTACCCACCTCCTCTCCAACACCTGTTGTTTCTTGTCTACACCTTTATTTTCACTCACTTCTAACTAAAACTAGTAATTGCTCTTGGTTTTGGAGATAGGTGACAAGCAACAGGATTTGCAATCCCCATGACTGTCACACATAGAGATCTTAGGTGTTTCCTTGTCCTATTACTATTGTATATTACAGATATCTCAAATCTCTTTCACATTCATCATTTCTTTAAAATTATGAAATAAGTAGATTTGGTCCTTGATCCTTTAAGGTGTGAATAAAGAAGCACCTGTGTGACTTTATCTCAGATGTGTTAATTTTTATGTATTTAGGTAACTTTAACTGGTTTCCTTTATTCTTATCTATTTTACTTTACACACTGAAAACATTATTCTGAAAAAAGTTTCTATCAGTGGGATCCATGGATTATAGAAGATCAAGGACTTCTTTATGTGAAAGAGTATTTATACTTTTTCTTGTGGGGTTTGCTCCTCTCCTGCTGCCTCCCCTTCCTATAGTCTTATACTGCAGTGTTCTTCAGTACTCTCTGAGCCTCTCTTCTTAAGAAAAACAGGCATAAGGAAAATGGAGAGAGAAAAAAGAGGGACTCTCCTCAGCGTTCTCTAATTCACTAGAAGGTAGGAGGATTTTCAGAAAAGGGGTATATGGGGATACCAAGGGAAAATGGCAATTGAACAAAGGATCGTGTGTGTGTGTGTGTGTGTGTGTGTGTGTGTGTGTGTGTATGAGAGAGAGAGAGAGAGAGAGAGAAAGAGAGAGCGAGAGAGGGAGGGAGGGAGAGAGAAACTCTGAAATAAACAATATAATTTCTCCTCTGGAATATTTCCCATCATTGATAACACTACCACAGCATCAGAGTATGCTGGGTGTGCCTGCATTTTCTCAGGAACCTGGCAATAACCTGATTCTGTAGCAAGCCAATATTGCAAGAGAGGTCAAGCAGCCTGAACTGTTATGGAAATAGAGGAAGGATCTGGCTTTGGTCCTGTTGTTTAATCTGAATTTTGAGCTTAAATGACCTCTGCCTCCAAAAGTCAGGACACTTCCAGCTAACATGTCATCCAAGTGTAAATACAGAGAAGAAAGCTACCTACTAGAATAGTATAAAGGGTAGAATGTATAAACTAACCATGGCATAGTCACATAGTGGAATGTTCTATACAATGAGAACAAGCTTACTGCAGCTCCACACAGTATAGATAACTCTCAAAACACAGTGTTGGGGGAAACAGCCCAGACAAAAAAACACAGACTGTAGGATTCCATGTATTAAAGTCCTAAAACAGACGTACTAGTCATTGGTAATAACATTCAAGATAGGGTTTACCTTTGGAGCCAGCGCAAGGGTACTTCTGGGAACAGGTAGTATCTGGCAATTGGCTGCACAGGGGTGTTGAGAATGCAAAAATCCACTAAATTTTATCCTTATATACTCTCTTCATTATTTAATCTTTAAAAACTGACATGAAAAATGACTTCCTCATTAATGAAGTTCATGCTTCAAACTCCTGTTCCATTTTTCTGTCTCAGTTCCTTTATTTTTCACTGCTCTTTAGGTAAGGAGAGATAAGTCAACTTGGAGGGATAAATTCAGGGAGAAAAGTTCCTCTGAAAGAAAAGGTGGGAAGAAAGCAGTACTCAGCATGAGACAGAACGTCACTTGCATTAAATGGTTTCTAGCTTCTTTTAGTCAAAGTATAACTTGAAGCTATAATTGTTTAAAATGGTGTTATATCAGTGCATTAAAGAAATGGTGGTGTGTCATAAAGGGAAAAAAAGACAGAATTATTACCTTTAAGGAAAATAACACACAATTTAAACAGATATTTATCGAACCCTCAGTACCAGACATTGTTCTAGGCAGTTGGGATAAATTGAAGAACAACTCTAATAAAGATCCTGCCTACATAAAGTTTATACTTTAATGGGAGAAGGGTGTGGGTAGGAAGACAATAAAAAATAAATGTGTAAATTACGTTGTAGTTAAAACATAATCATAATTTTGGATATAATCCATAAACTTTGGAAAAAAATCGAGTAGGCAATAGTGATCAAGAGTGCTGAAGAACTGGTTATAAGTTTTTTTTTTTAATGTTTATTTTTGAGAGAGGGAGCACAATCGCATGCCAGTGGGGGAGGGGCAGAGAGAGAGAGAGAGAGAGAGAGAGAGAGAGAGACATCTGAAACAGGCTCTGTGCTGACAGCAGAGAGCCTGATGCAGGGCCTCAACTACAAGCTGTGAGATCCTGAACTGAGCCAAAATCAGACGCTTGCAGACTGAGCCAGCCAGGCACCCCAGAACTGGTATAAATTTTAAAAGGTGGTGAAAATCTTACATTTGAACAAAGACTTGAGGACAATAGTGAATGATTTGTATTCTTCCTCACATTTGATTATCATGAAAACAAAGTTATCTTCTGACCCTTGGGAATGCTTATTGCTCATCCAAACCCAGGATGATCAATGCACAAAACTGAGTCAGTCTTTTTTTTTTTTTTTAATTTTTTTTTCCAACGTTTTTTTAAATTTATTTTTGGGACAGAGAGAGACAGAGCATGAACGGGGGAGGGGCAGAGAGAGAGGGAGACACAGAATCGGAAACAGGCTCCAGGCTCCAAGCCATCAGCCCAGAGCCTGACGCGGGGCTCAAACTCACGGACCGTGAGATCGTGACCTGTCTGAAGTCGGAGGCTTAACCGACTGCGCCACCCAGGCACCCCACTGAGTCAGTCTTAAAGTATCACCCAAGCATATGTGAGCCAATCCCTGGAGTGTCCCCAGTAATGATAATAAAATTGGCCAAGATCTAGCTCCTTGTCATTTTATTTGCTCTGTTATAGTTTGTTTCCTATGCTAGTTTTATCGTTAACTGAGCCTGCTGAAATATTTTTCAGATATGACAAAGCAGAAAGAGAACTTGATTCTGAGTGTTTCTCAGTGTAGCTTTTGTTATTTATTAACAGGTTGCTTGATGTTGTCTTTTTTAAACATATTTTAAATAGACTTTAGTTTTAGAACAGTGTTAGGTTCACAGTGAAATTGGGCAGCAAGTATAAAATTTTCTATATACCATTTTCTATATACCATTCCCCTCTCCCCCCCCCCCCCGCCCCACTGGGCCTATACATCCACCATATAGTATCATACACAGTAGTTTCACTGCCCCAAAATCCTTTCTGCTATTTATCTCTCCCTCTCTCCATTTTAACACTTGGAAATCACTAATATTTTACTGTTTTCATGATTTTGCCTTTTTGAGAATGTCATATAGTTGGAATCATTCAGTACATAGCCTTTCAGATTTGGTTCTTTGACTTAAGAATGTATATATAAGCTTCCTCCATGTCTTTTCATGACTTGATAGCTTTTTTTTTAAGTGTTGAATAATATTCCCTTGTCTGGATATACCCTTGTTTACCCACCCACCTACTAAGGGCATCTTGGTTGCTTCCAAGTTTTGGCAATTATGAATAAAGCAGCTATAAATATCTGCACATTTTTGTGTGGTTGTAGGTTTTCAACACATTTGGGTAAATACCAAGACATGTAACTTCTGGTGAGAGTATGTATAGTTCTGTAAGAAACTTCCAAACTGTCTTCCAAAGTGGCTCTACTATCTTGCATTCCCACCAGCAATGAATGAGAGTTCCTATTCTACATCCTCACCAACATTTGGTGCTATCAGTGTCCCAGCTTTCAACCATTCTAATAGGTGTGTAGTGGAATCCCACTGTTGGTATTAGTTTGCATTTCCCTGATGACATTTGATGTGGAGCATCTTTTCATATGTTTATTTATCATCTGTATATTTTCTTTGCTAAGGGGTCTGCTGAGGTGTTTTGTCTGATTTTAAAATGAAGTTGTTAGTGTTCGTATTGTTGGGTTTTAAGAATTCTTTGTATATTTTGGATATTATTTATCAGATTTTTAAAAATGTTTATTTATTTTTGAGAGAGAGAGACAGAGTGCGAGCAGGGGAGGGTCAGAGAGAGAGGGAAACACAGAATCTGAAGTAGGCTTCAGGCTCCGAGTTGTGAGCACAGAGCCCGATGTGGGACTCGAACTCATGAACCGTGAGATCATGACCTGAGCTGAAGTCAGATGCTTAACTGACTGAGCCACCCAAGCGCCCCTATCAGATGTTTTTTATAAATAATTTTTCCTTGTCTGTGGCCTATATCTTCTCATTCTCTTGGCATTGTCTTTCACAGAGCAGAAGTTTTTAACTTTTTTTCCTGTGTGTCTTTTTTTTGTGTGTGTGTGTAAATACAATTTTTTGTCAAGTTCACTGACAGTGCATACAGTGTGCTTTTGGCTTCAGGAGTAGATTTCTATGATTCATCGCTTACATACAACACCCAGTGTTCATCCCAGCAAGTGCCCTCCTCCATGCCCATCACCCATTTTCCCCTCTCCTCCCACCTCCCCCATCAATCCTCAGTTTGTTCTTGGTATTTAAGAGTCTCTTATGATTTGCTGCCTTCTCTGTTTGAAGCTATTTTTTTTTTCCCTTTCCCTTACTCCATGGTCTTCTGTTTATCAGGGGCACCTGGCCGGCTCAGTTAGTAGAGCCATGTTACTTTTGATCTCAGGGTTGTGAGTTTGAGTGCCACATTGGGTGCAGAGCTCACTTACACACACACACACACACACACACCAAAACAAAACAAAAAAACCCCTCAAGCTTATAAATTATATATTTCATGGAACATGCCTTTGGTTTTGTATCTAAAAAGTCACCACCATACCCACAGTCATCTAGATTTTCTCTTATGTTCTAGGGGTTTTATAGTTTTACAATTTACATTTAGGTGTATGATCCATTTTGAGTTACTTTTTTCATGAAGGATGTAAAGTTTATGTCTAGATTCATTTTCTTTTTTTTTTTTTTTAATTTTTTTTTTCAACGTTTATTTATTTTTGGGACAGAGAAAGACAGAGCATGAATGGGGGAGGGGCAGAGACAGAGGGAGACACAGAATCGGAAACAGGCTCCAGGCTCTGAGCCATCAGCCCAGAGCCTGACGCGGGGCTCGAACTCCCGGACCGCGAGATCGTGACCTGGCTGAAGTCGGGCGCTTAACCGACTGCGCCACCCAGGCGCCCCTAGATTCATTTTCTTCTTTTGCATTGTGCGTGTCCAGTTTTTCAACATCATTTATTAGAAAGACTATTTTTTCTCTGTCGTATTACCTTCACTTCATTGTCAAAGATCAATAGACTATATTCATGTAGGTCTAAATCTAGGTTCTCTGTTCTGTTCAATTCATTTATTTCTCTATACTTTCACCAGTACCACACTGTCTTGATTACTGTAGCTATATTGTAAGTTTTGAAGAATATGGTTTCAGTCCTCTGAGTTTATTCTTCTATTTCAATATTGTGTTGTGTATTCTGAGTCTTTGGCTCTCTAAATTTAAACTTTAGAATCAGTTTGTTGATATCCAAAAAATAACTTGCTGAGATGTTGATTGGGATTTCATTGAATTTATAGATCAAGTTGGGAAGAACTTGACATCTTTACAATATTGAGACTTATTATTTATGAACATGGGATATCTCTTATTTAGTTTTTTAAAAATTTATTTCACCAGAATATTGTAAATTCCTTAAATATATCTTATATTTTGTCAGATTTAACCTATGTATTTCTTTTTAGGGGGTGGCTAATGTAAATGGTGTTGGTTTTTTAATTTCAAATTCACATGTTCATTGCTGGTATATAGGAAAGCATTTGAATTTTGCATGTTAACCTTGTATCCTGAAATCTTGCTATATCGCTAATTGCAGGAGGTTTTTTTTTTGACAGTTATTTCAGATTTTCTACACAGACAATCATGTCATCTGTGAAAACACCATTTTAATTTCTTTCTTCGCAGCCTATATACTCACTTGTTTTTACGTCATTCAAATATTGAGTAAGAGAGAGGGGTAGCTTCAAATAAATTTTTTAGACTTTTCTAAACTTTCAGAAATTATCTCAATCTTAATGTTTTAATACCTTCCTATAAAAATGTTGATTGACTGAATTTACCACTAATATTACAACTCATTGCTTTAAATTTGATTCAACTTTTCATTGCTTAGAAAAGGAAAGTATACATGCTTTGGAGTGTAATAAGATGTTAAATTAGAGGTTTCACCTAATGTTGCAGGTTATGTTAAACATCAGACTCCAGTGGAAGTGCCATACTGTGGGTAAAACTTTTATTTATATATTTTTTATTTAAAAAATTTTAAAAATATTTGTTTATTTTTGAGAGAGAGAGAGAGAGAAAGAGAGAGAGAGAGACAGACAGACAGACAGAACACGAGCAGGGAGGTGCAGAGAGAGAAGACACAGAATCCAAAGCAGAATTCAGGCGCTGAGGTATCTGCACAGAGCCTGACGTGAGACTCAAACTCAGGAGCTGTGAGACCATGACCTGAGCTGAAGTGGATGCTTAACCTTCTGAGCCACGCAGACGCCCCAGGGCAAAACTTTTAAAAGGAATGATTGAGAACCAAATAATGTCTTTTGAATCAGTCACAGAAATAAAAGACAAAGAGCCCAGTGTTTGGGATTAGTGATGTTTCTGTAGTGAGAAGTGCTGAATCCCCTAATCCTCAAATCAACTGAGAGTTGCTTCACCAGAAGCACTTGAAGAACATGGTAAGTTTTGATCCTTAGGTAAGAAAAACACAGTAACTGGAGTCTGAACTACACCTAAGTATTCTAAACCCAAGGGTCTTTGCTGTAATATCAACAAGGAGTGAGAGTTGAAGATCAAGTTTAGGAAATTACCGTACTCCCAGTGAAGGTGGGACAAAATGGGAAAAGGGTGCATATGTCTTCTGTGATCCATATGTGGGTTATACCAAAGGATATGAGTCTAAAGCTACTTTAATTCTGGCTCAAAGTGACTCTTTGTAGGCTGTTAGGAATCCAGTAGTGTCTGTGTTGAATGAGTACCCAGAGAATTGAGGACTCACAGTGGCTGAGGGCAGAGTGGCAGCTAGAAGAATAAAATGTATTCATCACAGGAGGTGAGTTAGTGAAGCACAGTAGGATAATCAGCAAAACCAATGAAAGAGTCCATCAAAATGTACTTTGAATCTCCACCAGACCCAAAGAATATGCATGTATGATAGTTATCAGTCAGGTAATAATTGTCTGCTCCCACTGTCTTGCTTCCTGCCTCCTTCTGGCTTATTCCAATAAGTGTTTGTGAAATGGCTAGTAAGGGAAAAGGGTAAAAGAGGAAGACACGATCAATCATAGTTTCTTTTCCAAAAGGAGGTGGCCAGCCTGTAGCAGCATAGGGAGGACGTGCACGTTGATTTTTAGTCTGGTTCAGAGTTTCAATTATTTTCTAGAGATAGACATTTTTAAGTACTCAATTGTGACTAAGTGGCTTGAATGACACATTACTTTGTATTAATCTCTTTCACCTGAAGGGAGAGGAGGTATCTGCCACTCAATCACCAGGCAGGTTTAAAAGGGACAATGGGAAAGGAAAATAAAGCTCCTCTGATGATCACATTCTATGAGTCATGCTTGTTTAACACGTTGACCCATGAGTAAGGCTTTCTGGGCCCTTATATGAAGACCAATGTATTGTAGTTATGGTAGCAAAAATAAAAGTGAGTTGTTTCTAACTCTATTCCTTGTTTCAGTATGCAAGGCCCATAACTCAACTCACAGCATTTTACCCTGTAATGTTGGCTAAGCTCTTCAGAACAACCTGAGCAAATGTTCACTAAACCAATCATAGATCTAGGATTTTCAGACTTTGGTTATTGTGCATAAGATTCAATAGCTGATCTTGTTAAACATGAAGATTTCTAGGCCCCACCCAGGAGATTCTGATTTATAAGATTTGGAGAAGGCCCTGTTAACTGCCACCCCAAGTCGTTATGATGTAGGTGGTATAGAACTTCTCTTTGGGAAACACTGTTGTAGGGCAGCACTTCTTAAAGTTTTATAGGCACATGAATCCACCTGGGAATTGTAGTAAAATGTATTCTGACTCATGGACTTGAAATGTGTGAGATCGTGTGTTTCATTCCTAGGTAATGCTTTTGTGCTGGTTTACCACAATTTTACTAACAATGGTCAGGGCATTGTTTCCCAGACTTGCCTTTTTAAGAATCACAGATAGTGCCTGTTCTTTTTGAAATACAGATTTCAGACTTTTACCTTGATCTGATTGACCCACAGTCTTTAGGTGAGGAATCTGGGAAGAGAGGAAGAATACCCTTAAATTGCAGCTGAAGTTGGGGAGCAACCCAGTGCCCTTAGACTATATCTAATAGGAGCTATCAAGGACCACCTAAGACAGAATGAACAAAGGAATTGTTCCTCTGTTCTTCCTGATCACTGGGCCCCAACAGGGAGAAAGAAGAAGAAAACTGCAAGGCCACTAGTTCTGTTCCATAGTCCATAGTCTGGACTATGGAAGACAACTGAGTGTCTCCCTGGGTGTCTTGTTAAACGAGCCTGGCCTCGAAAAGGCTCTCAACCCTAGACCAGTGTTTTTCGAATTTGACTGCACGTGAGATCCATCTGGAGACTTAAATATCAGTATTTAGTCCTCACTCTCTAGACATTGTAATTTAATTGGCTTAGATATTCAGGTTCTTATTTAACTGGCTTTTGTACTGGGATTCTTAAAAACTCCCCAGATAATTCCAGTGGGCAGTGAAAATCTAGAATCGGTGCTTTCGAAGATGTGGTCTGAAAGACTCCTGCATAAAGAAATCTTACCCGTTATTTTGTAACTGTGGCTAAAATCCTGTACTTCTAGTTATTTGAGGTCAATTTATTGTTTCCAAAAGTTTGCTGTCAAAACTCTATGGCCCAGAATTATTCTCATATGCACAATTTAGTGTCCATTATAATGCTGGCTGATGGGGCACCTGGATGCCTTATTTGGTTAAGCATCTGATTTCAGCTCAGGTCATGGTCCTGCAGTTCATGAGTTCAAGCCCTGCATTGGGCTTTGTGCTGAAAGCTCAGAGCCTGGAACCTGCTTCGGATTCTGTGTCTCCCTCTCTCTACCCCTCCCCTGCTCATGCGCGCGCGCGCGCGCTCTCTCTCTCTCTCTCTCTCTCTCTCTCTCTCAAAAAATGAATAAACATTAAAAAAGTTTTAAATGCTGGCAAGGGTTGGTCAAACAAGCCAACAGCCACTGGCAGAAAGCTTGATGCTGTTTTTTGCTCTTGTAACAGGTACTGAATTTGCTTGCATCTTACATTCCCTTACTACATCGTTTCTGTTCTTACAATGATCTGTAGGTAATATTTTATTTCTACAAGAAGATGAATACACTATTCCCCAAGATTGCTTATCTGATCTCTCTTTTGAGCTCTAGTCCTACAGAGCTAACCGACTAGTTCACACTGAGAATGTTAAATGCACTTAAAACTGAACATGACTGTAAATCAATCAGGAACTTTCTCACTTAGACCTCTTCCAATGTCAGGGTCCTCCTTCCAGGTTTGTAATCCAGAATCCTAGACTTACCCTTGAAGCCATTCCTTCTATTTGGTTCACTTCTACTTATCCTATAATTTTCAAATTAATCACTTTTTCAGGAAAGCCTCCTTACTCCTACATGATTTTCTAAATTACCACAGTTATCAGAGCACCAAGAATCACCAGTTTGGGTGTCACAACTTGTTGCCACTTGTAATTTATTTATGATCATTGGATTAATGTTTATGTCCTCCAGGAGACTACATGCTCCAGGACAAAAGGAGACATGTCTTTTCTGCTTCACATCAAATCTCCTGCCTAGCACAGTGGCTGGTACATATAGGTACAAAATGAAAAAGAGAAAAAGCTGAATGAATGAATCAATGCAGTGCAAGAGTTAATGTAATAGAAAAAAATACTATGGAAAGAGATCAGCTATTGTTTTAAAAGTTAGAGAGAGAGGGAGCCAAATCATAAGAGACTGTTAAAAATTGAGAATAAACTGAGGATTGATGGGGGTGGGAGGGAGGGGAAAGTGGGTGATGGGCATTGAGGAGGGCACCTGTTGGGATGAGCACTGGGTATTGTATGGAAACCAGTTTGACAAATTTCATGAAAAAAACCATTTTTAAACAAAGGGATTCTTTTTCTAAGTGAAATCTTATGTGGAGCCTGCCTGACCACATTAGTCTGATAATGCAGAGCTGGGTTCTGATTAAACCAAGAGTGAAGGCCCTAGAGCCTGGCCCAAGGCTTCCTAGACCCTTTACCAGCCCCTGGTGTACACTAGGCCCCTCCTCTCAAAAACCTTGGGCTCTATAGGTCACTGTTTGCCAAACACTGGTTTGGTGTAGACTGTGCATTTAACCATGGAAGAAGCTGAGTGTGAGTGGTTGGGGGATTTTCTCATGTAACTGGCTAGCTTTGAACCCAGCTTTGCTCCCTCAGATTGCTCTGTGGATCACAGGGCATATATTTCATGCTGATGTCTACCATACATATTCTATGCTCTATGTCTCAGAAAACGTCTTTGACTTCTTGAACATCTTTTTATATACACTATTTCCTCAGAATGAACTTTTGCTGTTCTTTTGGTGCCCCCTGCATCTTAACTTGGCAATTTTCAATTTATCTTTTAAGACCCCATTAAGCACTATCCTTTCCCATCTTCTCCAAACCCCTGGATGGACTTTAGTTCTCTCATGGCTCTTGCAGCATGTTGTTCAAACCTCTATGTGATGGACAGAATTCTAAAGTGGGCTCCCAAGAGCCCATCCTCTTGGTGTGCACATCCTGTATAATCTTCAAGACTACAACTTTGATGGTCTTCACTCCTATGGTTAGGTTATGGCAAAGTTAACTATATAAGAAAGGGACATTAATGATGACAGGGCAGCAGGGTGGGAGGCGGCTGACCTTTCACAGGAGTCTTTTAAATCTGGATCTAGAAGTTGGAGAAAGACAGGTGACAAGTACCCTCAAGTGGCATTTAAGAACTGAGATTAACCCCAGTCCACAGCCATCAAGGAAATGTGACCGCAAGGAACTGAATCCTGCCGACACCCTTAGAGCTTGGAAGAGAAACTTGGTCTCCAGATGTGAACACAGCCCAGTTGACATCTGATGGCTGAGGCCCTGAACAGAGAAGCCAGCCAGGCTCACTGGGACTTGTGACTTTCAGAACTTTGAGATGGTAAATGGGAGTTCCTTTAAGCCACTGCTTATAGGTGATTTGTTAAGACAGCAATAGAAAACTAACACACTCTCTAATCCCTCTCAATTTGTTCTGCTATTGGTTATTTCATCTCTACCTCTCCCAACAGATTGGAGTCCCTTCAAAACTTACTATTTTAGTCTTCATATCCTAGTGAATACTGAACTGTTCCTTGCTACTCAAAGTATTATTCCGTCAGAAGCATCTTAATAATCTGGGGACTTGTTGGAAATACAGAATCTCAACTCCACTGAAAATTTAACCAGAAAGGCCCATTGGGGATCCTGAATTTGTGTTTTATCAAGTCTTCTGATTTTATATACACTATGGATTGAGAAGCTCTGCTTTGGGGCAATATTGATGGTTGGAAATCTGTGTATGGAGGAGGTGAGTTTGGGGTTAGTCACAGGCAGGAGAGAGAGAGAGAGAGAATATATATATGAGAGAACAAAAGTGTGACCTTGGAATCCTTTCTATACTTTCCATTATAATTTCTAAACCCTGTTCTGAAAGGGAGGTTGATGTTACTA
Organism: Prionailurus bengalensis; assembly: GCF_016509475.1. Taxonomy (NCBI): domain Eukaryota; kingdom Metazoa; phylum Chordata; class Mammalia; order Carnivora; family Felidae; genus Prionailurus; species Prionailurus bengalensis. The sequence goes on along the minus strand of NC_057354.1, from coordinate 37,226,948 downwards.
CTCAAGGGAACAAGGTTCCTGTGTTGCAGCAGCTCAACGTATAGACAGTGAATGTTTGAAATAAGACAATATAGTAATTAGAGAGTTGATGCACTTCTTTTGTGAAAAGTAGAGATCACAATTATGAAAGTTTAACAAAATGAATCATTTAAGTGTGATCAGGTAGAATAGAGAAGAGTTTTTTTTCAAGCGTAAATAAGTTTTTATTTGAATGGGTAGAACTTTGTTCTGGGATTGGAGGAGTTAAGAAAATTCAGACTTTTTTAACCAGTCACTTTCCAAGCCCCTTGAGTGGAACTGTATTGTAGGAACTACAGGAAGGCTAAGAAAAGACACAGACAATTAAGCATGATAACAACATTGCAAATATTTCAGTGTATATAAGTTTTTTTTTGTTTTTTTTTTTGCTTTTTTTTTTAAATCTGCCACATCCATTGTTTATGTATTGTCCATCCCTGCTTTGTGCTCCAAGGGCAGTGTTGAATGGTTGTGCAGAGACCATTAATGCCCACAAAGCTGAAACTGTTTACAGTTTGGCCCTTACAGAAAACAAAACAAAGCAAAACAAAAACAACAAAAAAGTGTTGAACTCTGTGCTAGATTATCTTAAAAAAATATTTATGTATTTATTTTGAGAGAGAGAGAGAGAGAGAGAGAGAGCGAGCATGACCTGGGAAGGGGCAGAGAAGAAGAGAGAGAGAATCCTAAGCAGGCTCCGAGCTGTCAACGCAGAGCCTGACATGGGGCCGCACTCACAAACCATGAGATCATGACAGGAGTGGATACCGAGTCAGACACTTCACTGACTGAGCCACCCTAGTGCCCCTGTGCTAGATTGTCTTAAAGCAGTGCTCGCACTACTACAGGAGATTGCTACAGGATATAACCGGAGGTGGTAGCTCATGTTCGTCCACAGCGATCCCTCAGAAAACCGAGGTTTTATTTGCTCACTTCAGTCTTGTACCTGAGGAGAACAGGGTGGCTCCCAGCAAGCCTGTTAGGCTATTTCCACGGTGGTGGGTGGGCTTTAAAATTAAAGCCTCTTAAAGGAGATGTTTTTAGTTTGAAGATGAAGGTTTAGTTTCACCTCATGCAATATATTGAAGAAGATTCTTTTCCAAGTGTGCTTCTTGCTATTAAGGAGACATTATTTAAGCATATCATTATTATATATGCTCTAGTACCTTTTTTGTCAAATGTGTTAAGAAATAATTGAATACAGTAAATTGTACCTATTCAGATGATACTATCCGATAGGTTTTGACAAATGTATAAACTCTATAGTTTCCACAATCAAGATTTAGAATACTTCCATTATATCCTAAAGTTTCCTTTGCTCTTTTGCAATGCCTCACTTCCTCTATCTAGTTCTGGCCCCAGGAGACCACTGATCTTTTCTTTCTGTCACTATAGTTTGTGTTTTCTAGAATTTCATGTAATTAGACACAGATAACATGTACATTTTTTATGTGTCTAACTTCTTTCATATAGTATATTTTTAAGGTATATTTTCTTTTTTAAGAAAATTTTTTAATGTTTATTTTTGAGAAAGAGAGATTAATAGACAGAACATGGGCAGGGGACAGGCAGGGAGAGAGGGAGACACAGAATCTGAAGAAGGCCCCAGGCCCTGAGCTGTCAGCACAGAGCCTGACACAGGGCTCAAACTCACAAACTGTGAGATCATGACCTGAACTGAAGTTGAATGCTTAACCAACTGAGCCACCCAGGTGCCCCTAAGGTATATTTTCATACAGTATATTTCATACAGTGTGTGTATGTGTGTGTGTGTGTGTGTGTGTGTGTGTGTGTATACATACATTTATTTCATACAGCGCTCATATATTCCAACTAAACATCTACTGGCCAAAAGAAGTTAGTGAAGACCATTAAAAATGGAAGTTGTGGTGCCTGGGTGGCTCAGTCAGTTGAGCATCTGACTTCAGCTCGGGTCATGATCTCTCAGTTCCTGTGTTTGAGCCCTGTGTTGGGCTCTGTGCTGACAGCTCGGAGCCTGGAGCCTGGTTCGGATTCTGTGTCTCCCTCTCTCTGCCCCTTCCCCGCTCATGCTCTGTCTCTCAAAGATGAATAAACATTAAAATAAATAAGTAAGTAAATAAAAATGGAAGCCACTCTAATCAAAAGTTACAGATTTTTTTAAATAAACTTCTTATTCATAAAATGAGGTTGCTGTTAAGCAAATTTACCGATTATATATAATAAACATCTCCTAATGATAATTACTGTTAATAGTTAGATGGACAGTTAAAAGACTCCCTTCAGAGAACCTAAGTTTCAGAGAATTTTGAGTATTGAATTGATTTTGCAGAGGCATCACACTCAAATGTGTTAGGGGAAAGTAGCAGACAAAAAGGAATGAGAGTGAAAATGCAAAATTTGCAAGAGAGAGGAAGAATACACAGCTTGTAGAGAGAGGAAAACTGCACTATTTTATATAAGCTCAGGGTTGAAAAGTTAATAAAGATATTAAGCTGTATTCTGATGCCTATAATTATTTTTTCTGGCAGACATAGAGGAGGACCCCTCTTACCATTCTGGGTTCATTTCTAAATAATAGAAATAAACACCTTATTTCTAAATAAACAGTGAACATTTTTCACTAATTAGAATTCACTGTTTAGTTCCTTTGATAAGCACACAGAGGGATTTTCCATTTCAGAGAGAAACACACTTTTCTTGCACTCCATTTTGTTTGTGTATTCTTATTTTATTTTGCTGAGGAAATATGCCCCTCTATAATAAGATAGTGAGTTGTGGTCATTGGTTAAAGAAAGTTAGATTTTTAATAAAATGGTAGATGTTTTTTTTTTAATTTTTTTTCAATGTTTATTTATTTTTGGGACAGAGAGAGACAGAGCATGAACGGGGGAGGGGCAGAGAGAGAGGGAGACACAGAATCGGAAACTGGCTCCAGGCTCTGAGCCATCAGCCCAGAGCCCGACGCGGGGCTCGAACTCCCGGACCGCGAGATCGTGACCTGGCTGAAGTCGGGACGCTTAACCGACTGCGCCACCCAGGCGCCCCAAAATGGTAGATGTTAATACGTTACTGCACACACACACTGATCCCTTTCTAAGGAATGTTACCAGTCATCTCCCATGTAATCTCTAATAAAATCTGTTTTCAAAAGCTTCCCTCTGTTCTAGTATCATGAGGTCAGTTCTTCTTCCCCTGAGGACTACATGGTCTCATTTCTGTTAGCCAGGCGTCACCAAGCCCCTGTTTCCTTGCTGACCACAGACCGACACTGGGAGAGGGCTTTGGGTACACTTGGGTAAAAAAAAAAAAATGAAATTTTGGTGTTTGGAAGGATGGAGTTTGTGTGTGATCATTAGCTTCCAAAGTGCTGCTGGTTGCCTTCTCTCTTCAGTTCATCCTGCAGTGCACTCCTCATATCGACAGAGTCTCACTTTAAAAGCCTGTATTCTGTTTTTTACCCCACATCATTTAGTTATCAGGATTGCCTGGCCGAATTCTTAAAAACTAGAATTTGCAGTCCCTAAATGTCATTTTTCATTCAGACTTATATGTACATTTTTTCCTTATTTTGCTATAAGTGAAATTGGAATATATCTTAAAGTAGATAAGATCTTTTCATTCATTCATTTATTTATTGACCAGCCAGCAGGTACATATAGTAACTGCCTGCAAATATTTAAAATAGGTCCTGTCATCTTCATATAGCTTGAGTTATGTTCTTTGTCAGATTACACATTTGAGTTTTAAAGTATCTTTAAAATATCTTCAAAAAGATTAAAACATGATTCGGCATTGAAAAACGTTATTAAATACACAGAAAGGCATGGAAATAGAGCAGCAAGATTTAAACTCGATGGTAAATATTCATTGTTGGAGGAATTACCATAGTATCTTATGTTTTTGGAAGGCAATAACCGAGTTCACCACAGAACTCAAAAAAGTAAGAATGTGAGGTTCACAAAGGTGAGTTATATTTTATCACTGCAAAAAGATTGTCTGTTGCATGCCAAGTAAGAAAGCACCAACACTAGAGTACCAGCTACTTGGAAGAAAATCCCAGAGAAGATAATGGAGCAGTCACTTAAGAAAGACACATCCTCAACACTTTTGATGGCCCAAAGGACCATATTGCTTGGGAAAATATGGAAATAGTCTGCTGTGATCATCATCCCACTCTGACTGTAAAGATGTCTCAGGAACGTCTTTAAAAATGTCTCAGGAAGTCTTAAAACATGTGTTAAAATTGATTTTGCTTATATCTTTATTTTCACATATATGTGTGTGTGTGTATGTGTGTGTGTGTGTGTGTATATATATATATGTGTGTGTGTGTGTGTGTGTGTATACACATATGTATATAATAAGTCTCAAAAAGACTTTCAGAGTGCCTTGGCAGCTCAATTGGTTAGGCATCCAAATCTTCATTTCAGCTCAGGTCTTGATCTTAGGGTTGTGTGTTCAAGCCCTGCATTGGGCTCCATACTGGGCACACAGCCTACTTAAAAAAAAAAAAAAAAAAAAAAAAAAAAAAAAAAAAAAAAAAGATCTTCAGCAAGTATAAAATATTTCTTATTAAAAATACGAAATCACTGTTTTATAGATTATTAGCAGTTTTTCCTTAGTGGCATGTAAAATAATAGTATATTTTATAATTTAAGGCAGTTTAGATACTGTGAAATATGGTAATGAAATTACAACTGCACGAGAAGGAAAATGTATCTTTGAGGGAGCACTGAGTAAATAGCTAACTGGTGGCATATCTCTCAATTAAAATGACAGAGTGCTCTTTCTCGTTCTTTAGTTTGGGACATTGCCAGGGTGGGAGGTGGGAGATGGGAGATGAGAAAGGCATGGAAAGCAAGAGGATGTACAAGAGACCTTCTTAGATTGATAGTCTCCGTACCTTCTGTTAATTATGGTTTACTTGAATTACTTCATTCCCCATTTAATATATGGAGACCTTCCTGGAAATTTTAAATTGGTCATTCACCCTTTAGGGAATTATTTCCTTAAAGTAATACACACTGAACGTTAGCATGCATAATCCAAGCTGAGAGAATAGGATTTCTAACAAAAGCGGTAAGGAGTAGGATGCATGGAAATTTGATTAAGCGACAAAGTTTTACAGAGAATATACACAGTTAGACTTCCAGTAGCATGATAGATTGTTCTCCATCACCTCACTTTGAATCTGAAGGTGTCCTCAGGTCTAAAATGGGTCTTTTGTAAATAGCATATAGAAGGATCTTTTTTTTTTTTAAATCCATTCTGATACCCTACATCTTTCGATTGGAGCATTTAGTCCATTTACATTCAGTGTTATTATTGAAAGATATGGATTTAGAGTCATTGTGTTATCTGTAGGTTTCATGCTTGTGGTGATGTCTCTGGTCCTTTGTAGTCTTTGCAGTGTTCCACTCACAGAATCCCCCTCAGGATCTCTTGCATGGCTGGTTTAGTGGTCATGAACTCCTTCAGTTTTTGTCTGGGAAAGCCTTTATCTCTCCTTCTATTCTGAATGACAGCCTTGCTGGATAAAGGATTCTTGGCTGCATATTTTTCTCGTTCAGCAGAGAATGTACATAATTAAAAGGCACTATGTACCTAGAAAAATAATAGAAGAGAGAGTGTCAAGCAAGGGAAGCAGGAAAACACCTAATTAATCATGATTGTGGAGTCAATATGAGCAGTGATTATCAAACATGGCCCCTTAACTTCTTTGGCATTTCTCCCTACACAATTAGTAATCAAATTAATGGCCCCCAATCTAGGTGGTTTATTACTGCTTCAACCAATCAGGGTGGTGGGAGTTTATGTGATTTCCGAGGATGGATTGTAAAAGGTCCTAGAACCTCATTCTGGGGTTTGTTTGTTTGAAATATTTGTTGTCTGGATGCTGCTTAGAGTACTTACTCTTGGACCAATCTTAATAATAATAACAAGCGGTAATAAGCCAAACCAAAAGAAACCATAAGGAGGCACTTTAAGAGACAGTCATAGCTGAGCCCAGCCTTGAGGTCATCCCAGCCCAGGCTATAGACATGTGAATGAAGAATCTTAAGAAAATTCTAGCCCCCAGCCATTTAGGGTGGCCCCTTCCCTAGCCATTTGAGTCCATCCATCTGGGGCCTGAACGATCATGGAACAGAGATAAGCCATCATCTCTGTGCCCCTGTACAAAGTCCTAATGCACAGGATCCATGAGCATAGTAAAATGGTTCTGGTTTTCTGTAACTAAGTTTGGGGCAGTTAAACATCATTAACTAGAACATGGTGGTTTGATGGAGAACACTTTGAGACACCATTCTCCATGGGGTGCTCACTTTTCTGTATGTTTTGTGAGCACAGGCACTGACTCCACTTAGTTCTAGAATATCTTTTCCAGGATATTTGTACAGAGAACAGACTTGGGAGATAAAGGCAGTGTCTCCCTCTGGAGCAAACAGAAACTTATAGCTTTGGAACAGAGATGGTATCTCCCTTTAGATAAAGCAAAGTCCAGGCATGTTTACTGATCATTATAAAATTTTTGGGTTCCTTCAGCTTAGGGTTCTTTTTGCTTTGAATACAACTCATTGCATGTGTAGGCATTTATCTGGCCCTATCAACATCACCCCATGTGATGTGGAGGCAAAAGGAACTAACACCGTTATACTGATGTGCATGCTGTTTTCTGTGCCATATATAATCAAGCTCTTTATCTCTGACCTAACAGACTCATGTCTTCTGCCAGCATCCAAAATATGGCCACAAGCTGCTTGCAAATAGGGTAAATTTTCAGACACTTCACAGTTCTTGACAGACGCATGGTTCTTACAAATAGATTTGTATCCAAATCCTACTTTTACAGTATATCTCTGTGATTTGGATTAAGTTATGTGACCTCTTCGAGTCTCCGCTTCCTCACTTGAAAATTAAGAAAAGTAATCATATATATCTTACAAAATTTCTAATAGAGCCAAGTAAAGAATTGTATATAAAGTACCGAGAAGTACCTGGCCTCTCGTAAGTGTTCATTAAACAGGTATATTGTCTTCTTTAGTGATCATTCTCCCTAAATTTTCCAGAAACCCTCATGTCAAATGGTGCTATCTGTTCACCCAGGCACCTCTCATTTAATGAGCAGCAGGCATTGTTCTCAATTCTGGAGAAAGTCTCTTCTTACTCATAGGTTGAAGGTATACTCATATTATCATATATTCTGTCTTTTGACTCAAAAGTATCATCGCTACTATATATATAGTATAATATATATATACATATATATTTTTAATATATATAATATGTATTTTATATATATATGTTATATGCATTAATCATGTGTCAAGGATCATGATCTACTTATATTTGTTCATTTGATCCTTACCAGAAAAAATCTTGTAAGGCTGACATTATTATCATCTTTTTACAGATGATAGGTCAGCATCATAGAGAGGTTCCACACAATAAATGCATTCTTCAAATTAGCAGAAGAGGCTTTTGGAAAGATTAAGAAGTGGCAGATGTAAAGACCTGAAATAGTATGGAGGACAAATAGTTCCAAAGACACTGATTTTTAAAATGTTTGCATTTAGTAACAATTTTCTCAAAAGGCACAGCTTACTTTATTCCAAAAGATAGTGTTGTTATTAGCCAGTGTCATTATATGATTTATTGTCTAACTTGGGACACTTCTAAGAGTGAAAGGGAATGCTATTAATAATTATGGCAGGACAACAAGCATAAACTAAGACTCCCAGGGAAATCGGGACATGTGATCTCATTAATTTGAGGGAGAATGATCCTCTCAAGAATAACTAAATCTGAATTAGCCTCTAAGCTTATCAGAAACAGGGGCATATGTTAAAAAGTTATTTATCACCAACTGAATTGAAAATTATAGACCTATTACCTTTAAGCCACTGTACTATATAAAGTTATCAACTCTTATATTTGGGAGAAAACATTTCTGAAATTTAAACACAGTAACTCTTAGAACATTTAAATCATGATCAAAGTTAAAAAAGGCATCACATAAACTTTCATTGCATAGATCATCTTTATTCATAGCTGAAAACTATACATCTGTGTCTCATCTTTAGGTCTAGAATAATGGCTCTACTACTTTGCTTTCTTCATAAAATCTTTGTGTACATGTCCCTGTGTGTGATTGATGATTAATATCAGGTTTTACTGCCTCACTAATTCAGACTGGTGCTTCTCAAAATTTACCTCAGCTAAGAATCACACAAAAGAATTTGTTAGAATATAGGTTTCTGCTCTGATGCCCCTCCCCCCAATTCTGACTCAGCAGATCAGGGGTGGGACCTGAGATTCTCATGTTCTAATAAGCTCCTGGGTGATGCTGATGCTACTGGTCTATAGAACACCCTTTGAAAAATATTGTCGATCAGTAATTCTCAATACTCATGTCTAAGCACTACTCACAGAGATTTTGCTTTGATTGGTTTTCAGTGAGACCCATAATTGGTATATTATTAAATCTCCAGATGAATCTAATGTGCTGACAGGATTTAGAACCACTCTTTGTTTTTCTCCTCCCTGTCATTTCAGTTTCAGTAATTTGAAATACCTGCCATCTCTGATAGACTCTAAGATACCTGAGGCCATGGATCTGTGGGGTTTCCTACTTTATCCCCATCTAGGTCCCAGCATAACTATCTCGAATCTCATTGGTTTCCAGTATACATTTGGTCATAGTAAGGATGCCAGTGTCTTAACTTCCTTACCTCCATGGGACGTAACTGTGATTCTTAAATATCTTCTTTAAATATTTATATCAGCTAAGTATTAATGTTAAAAAACCCCTTCAAAACTCAGGGGCTCCAAAGAGTAGGCATCTTTTATTGCTTATGAGTTTACATGTAAAGCTTCTAGTCATCAATTCCAGTATTTACATAACCCACCTTGCCCCCTGCCCCCAAGAAGTTCTCACACACTAGCTGAGTGTTCTACAATTCAATTCAATGCTGACACTACCCAGAGATAGCTTCAGATTCCACAGGTTAAGGACTCAGCCTCACAAGACTGGCCTCCACCTCAGATGCCAGTAACAAGTCCAGGTTGTTACCTGTGCTTCTGAGTGATTGACTATAAATCAGAGGTTCCCACGATCCCCTCTGGGAATGGAGCTGAAGGTTCCAGCCCCCTATTCACATGGTTGGTTCTTCTGGCAACCAACCCCTCCTTAGGTGTGGCCCAAAGTCACCTTATTAAGGTAACAAAAGATACCTGTTTTTACTCTCATTACTTAGGAAATTCCAGTGGTTTTAGAAGCTCTGTGCCAGAAACTGAGATGAAGACAAAGTATGTATTTCTTATAAATCACAATATCACAACATGCCAGCAGGTGGTTCTCCTGCCCTTGGATGAGCTTATTTTTACATCTGTGGTCAGCTGTAGGTTGGGAGGCAGCTCTGCTGATCTTTGCTGGGGTCTCTCAGATGTCTGGGGCCTGGCTGATTCTAGCCTGGTCTATATTGGCTTTGGCTGAGATTACTGAAATCTTGTCCAGGTGTCTCTTACCCTCCAACAGGCTAGCCTGGGCTGGCTAACATGGAGGTTGCCGAAATTTCTGAAACAGAGAAGGGAAACATGCTGGGCCTTGTTCTGCCACATTCTGTTGACAGAAACAAGTCACCCTGCAGTCCCAATTCAAATGGAGAGGGAACAGATCCTACCCCTTTTTGGGAAGAGATTCAGGGTCTTAATGCAAATAGCATGGCTGCAGGGAAGTCATGAATAGGATCGGAAGTGCCCTCAGTCCACCACAGTACCCAAGGCAAGGCCCCCAGGCTGTCTCTCCCCACATTTCAGCCTTGGAAGAATTGCCAATAAGTCTACTTGAAAAGTGAGCTGATTTCAGTTAGCTATTTAGTAAATGAAAAGTGCATAACATTTAAGTTCAAATGTTTGAAAGCTGAAGAGGTACAAATATCTTTAAAAAAATAAATTTTCAGTTGCTACTTGTTTTTATTTAAGAATAGGTTATGAGTTCTCAGTGGGAAACTTGGATCAATGAACCTGACAAATGAATCACCACCAAACTTAGCAGAAAATCAATATACAGAAGGCTGAAATGTAGGAAATTAAAATATACTCTGAAAGTTACTTTTGAGTTAAATAAGCTGACATCTGCTCTCATTGGTTCCCAACTTCCTTGTAAATGAATATGAATGAAGAGGATTGCAGTAAGGAATTTAAGAAAGGACCTCATCACTCCCAAAGATAATGACTGGATGTAAACCTGAGGCTATACCCTTGGTTTCTTTCTAAATTACCCTGACTGGTGCATTTTCTTTGGGAGGTAAAATTCCATCTTCCCTGCTCAAGATCTCTTCGCTGCCAGGAGTTCTTTTTCCCATTGGAAGAGACCTCTGGGTAAGAAATTTAATATCTAAGCTTCTGGAGGACATCGTTTCTGGGGTACATGAGAGCAAACCACATGAGTTCAAAGGCTCTTCCGTATGCAGCAATAAACATTTGATCAACTGCTTTTACAAGACACATCCTACTCTGCCCTAAGGGTTTCTCATCACTAGGCTCTCTGTCTTGAAGGTAACTAGGCTCTTTTAAGTTTATCCTGCCTATCCTTACTGCCTATATTTCAACTTGTTTTGAAATTGTGTCTAAACAATAAAGTTTAGTTTTTTAAAAATATTCCCTCTACTGCCTCCTTACCACCATAACCTATACTCACTCAGCAAAGCACACAAAAAGGCAGAGATGAAAACAGGGTGGACTTCTGAACGGGAGAGGGAGGTATGGCTGTGTGGTAGTTTTCTTCTTGAGAAGGGCCCAAACATAGCAACTCGAGCTGACCAAAATCCTTCTCCCAAGAAAGCCAGTTCATTGGTTTCCAAAGGCCTTGTTTATGTAACTCTTTAATTATAGCATAACCAAATCACAAGTATTTTGCCATGGGAAAATGTAAAGTCATTAGGCAACTTAAATACCACCCCGCCCTTTTCAAGCAGACAGTACAACCATTAAGCAATTAATGCATGTTAAGACATTTCCAATTTTTTGGCACTAATGCCAGTTCAATCATTTTGGGCTGGAGAGCATAGGTGAAACCTACTCATTACACTTCTTGATGGGAAGCAGAGTATCTTGTATGTTTCTTTTTAAAATGGAATTCAGTCTCCAGCCCCCACAACACACAGAATATTAAATTGGTTGCAAAACAAGATTGGATACTGTTTGACATTGCCTGGCATCTCCAATACGTGTGTGAGTCATATTTGGAGTTTAATCTCTATTAATTGGGTATCTTCCCGTGCTTGTGAATGTTAGGCCTTCTAAATCCTTGGGTTCTGCTGAAATATTAGGCTGTGGTTTGTTGTGGGTCTCATGGAATGGAAAACTTCATCTCCTTCTGTTTCCCACACAAAAACAGTGACCTGTTTTGTGAAATTTAGTCAGCACTGGTGACAGACATGTTCTCTTAGTGTGATGGTAAAATTATGAGCATATAAAAAGATAAAGAGTAACCAGGGACTTTTGTATAATTTGTTCCTGGAAAATATTAGACCATTAAAAATCTTATACTTTTGCTTTTTTCATTTACTCAAAAATCAACAGCTTCAATTTAGTCATTGATAGGGGATACTTTGTAGATAAATATTATTTTATCCCTATGAGGGGCTAGAATAGAACATTCATTGAAGACCTACTAATCTACTAATTTATCATGGGCTGGATACTGCTTTTAGTACCAGGAATACAACAGTGAATAAGAAGCAAGAAGTCCCTAATTTGTCTCTCCTGTGGGGAGAGACAGACTATAAAGAAGAAACCAAAAAAAATAGACTATGATATAGCAAAAATACTAGGAAGAAAATAAAACATGGTAGTGTGATAGGTAGATCTTTGAGAGCTCTTGTAAATTGGCTCATCAGGTTGGGCTTTCCAGTGTAAAGGTGGAGGTTACTGGTTTGGTACTACCCCCAGCAAATACTAGAGTGTGTATATGTGTGTGGGGGGGGGGGGAGGGAGGATGGAAATATATGTGTATATATATATTTTTTTCTTACACTATCAGGATATATTTCTGTGTGAGTCCTTACTGATTTTTTATTCCCATTTGAAAGCCAATCGATATTTTTGTGTTTTCTTAGTGTTTAGAAAAAGTGCCATAGAATCATCATAATTATCATAATGTTTTTCTTTCCATAATTAGTTCCCTTCTGTTTTTGCGATTGGGGTTTGTGGACAATACTGAGATAGTTTGGCTTTGAAAACAGAGAACAGGGGTGCCTGGGTGGCTCAGTCGGTTGAGCGTCTGTCTTCGGCTCAGGTCATGATCTCATGGTTCATGAGTTTGAGCCCCATGTCAGGCTCTGTGCTGACAGCTTAGAGCCTGGAGCCTGCTTCGGATTCTGTGTATCCCTCTCTCTCTGCTCCTCCCCCACTCACACTGTATCTCTCTCACAAATAAATAAACATTAAAAAAAATAAAACAGAGAAGAAAGAAGGAAATCCTACCACGGAACCTATAGGCCCACCTGTTATAGGTGTACTTGTTAGCATTTGCTGTGTAGTAAACCACTCCAAAATATAATGGGTTGAAATATCACAGACATGAATCTGCAGATGGGCCATTTGTGCTGGGCCCCTATGAGTATTCTTTCAGTCTTGATCAGGTGCAATTATACATCTGTAGGATGGATACAGTGACCCTTCTACAGCATTCTGTGGATCAAAACAACTCACAAGACCAACCCAGACTCAGTGGCCAGTGAAATGGGTTCTTTTCTCATCACGGAAAGCTGCGGTCACCTTGAACAGGAATTGGATTTAGGAGAGGGTTAAGAAATGGTCATATTTTTAAAATCCATCCACCACAGTAGGCAAATAAATACTAACACTGCAGCCTAGAAATGCCTATATTACTTGGGTTGGCAAACATTTGTAAAGAACCGGATAGTAAACATTTTTGGCAGTTTAGGTCACATAGTCTCTGTCACAACTACTCTATTGTGCAAAAGCAGCAAAAAAGTAAATGAATGGGCATGGCTATGTTCCAGTGAAACTTTATTAACAAAGTAGGTAGCAGCTGGATTTGGCCCAAGGAGCTGTAGTTTGCTGACCCCTTGTCTATATAAATTTTGCTTACCTTTCAAACAAATAGGCTGGAATATAATGTAGCCTCTAGCAGCTTCTGTCAGACACTAACAAACTCTGAGAGGAACAAAGTTGACTCACACATCAGACGACAGGCCAAAGTATGGATGAGTTTTTGTTCTCATATTGGGGAAGAGGGAGGCATTCCATCAGCTTTTAACACAGTATTTGTTTACTGAGCTACTTGCATAAACTAAGATATCTATCATTAGTAGTGGTTCAGCCTGATGCCTGGATGTAATAATTGCTTATTTCCTTTTGTTTGTTGTGGTTAGTTCACTTTCAGGGAAGAAAGACAAAAATTTCTAAGTAGAGCAAATGCTAAGAGGCATGAGAAGGGAAATAGTAAAGCAATTAGAGAGCTCCTCAAGGGCAGGGATGGGGCCCGGTCCAGGAAGCCAAATTCTCCAGCTGGAAGTGATCCCGAGCCTCCACATGCTTGTTCTCACCCTTGGGTGCACCTTAGAGTCACCTGGGGAGCTTTGCAAAATCCCGATGCCCAGGCCACACCCCAGGGCAATTAAATCAGACTCACTGGGGGCGGGAGTCAAGCACTGTACTTTTAAAACCTTCCCATGTAGTCCAGTATGCAGCCCAGTTTGAGAACTGACACTCAGAGCCCTAATCTTGGCATTTCTCAGTGACTCCCCCTGTAGTCAGGACCATCCCACACATGCATGTCCTCTACTCACTTGAACTAATCTGAGAACGCATCAGTTCCAGGCCTGTCCTTTCTAGGGGCTCCGTAATATGTAATTACATGATAATCTTTCTGAATTGTGATACATAACTGGGCCCGGAACTTCAATATTTGTCAGCTTGAAAGTTCATTCCTCTTTTCAAAATTTCATTTCTCCTTTCAGCATTCAGCTCTATGTTTATCATCCCTGCTCAGAGTATTCTATTTTGGAAAATCAATACTATTCTCAATTGAAGTATTCTGCCTGCTCAGGATAAAAAAAAAATAGCCAGAATTATCTTAATGCAGACTTCGCAAAGAACATATTCAACTTTCTAATAGATAAAGTAAACTTTTAATTAAGTATCCTCTGGACATGCCACTAAAGTCAATATTTTAGTAATTCTACCTTAGATTGCTTACAGCAGCATGGCAAACAGCCTTAGAAACTCTAATCGTTCTTTTATGTTCTGCTGTTACTTTGCTCAGGTGATGGGTAGAAATTTAAGCTACAAAGAAGTTGAGAGATCATCTGGTCTCATGCCTCCTTCCCTTTTCATGAAACAAACAAATAAGCAAACAAACAAAAAAACCACTAATGGCTTAAAAGTTAAGTGGCTTTTCCAGCAAGGTAGGGAAACACATTTCTCATAATTTGCAGTTTAGAGAGGCAGGAGGCTTGTTTTTGGATGGAAGGCTCTGGCACCCTGAGGAAATCATTTCCAGGCTGTACAAATAATATCCTCAGTCCTGTCCTCATAGCACCCTTACTTTTCCTGTGCCCACTTCAGGGACTGTGGCTTCTGAATGACAGAAGCTCCTCTTCAGAAGTGACTCCCTCCAGGCATCTCCTCAAATCTGTCATCATGGAATCCTAGTTTTCCAGTTTACCTGTTAGTTGTCCCCTTTGCCCAGCTCATTATCGAGACTCATCTGCTTGTCTTGGAATATAGAATGTCCAGACGCTAACCTTCTCCTGGGCTTCCCCACAGGGAACTCCTGGGACTCACATACCAGGGAGAAATCAAGCATATCTCTTATGGAGCAGGAAGCCCCAGTACTAGAAAAGGGCAGCTGTTTCTTACTATTCTCTGTTCAAGTCTTCTCCTTCTCCCATGATGTTCCTCTAGAGCCCTTCAAGTAAAGTTATAAGTATCTCAGCGACCAGTAGGAAGACAATCAGACCATCCATCTGTCCTGAGGCTGATCCTACACCTGGAAAGGAGTCAGCACCTAGATTTTTGCAGCCACTTGAAGTTTAGAGCCAGCAAGCCTGAGCTGGAACCTCTCCATTATTGCTTCTGCTGAGGGATCAAGGAGCCACGACCGCTGGAATGTAGCTGCAAAGAACACCTTTCACAAAGAAACTTTGAGGGATTGTCCCAGCATTTGCTACTTTCATGCTACATATGAACTCTGCCCATCCCATACTTGAGGAAAGGAGCGGCTGTAAAGCAAGCCCATCCAGATTCCAATCAAAGGTATGCAGTACCGCCGAGATAGGGAATAGACCAACTATTAAGTCTGGGCTACTTAACAAGTTCAAAATCACATTAGCCAATAATCTTAGAACCAACAATAAGCAGTGACTTTAATACATAGTTATTTTAATGGGTATTCAAAAAATAGAACTAGATCATCAAACCCATGATTTGAGTAGACTATTGCTTCTCTTGTTTACTGTTTAATTTTGAAAATTTAAGTATACTGAAAAGCAAAGAGGATAATATAGTAATTAATGCACTCATCACCTTGATGTAATACTTTTTAATATTTTGCCATATTTGCTTCATCTTATTTGGCTGTAGTAATAGAAATTTACAGTTATGATATTTCCCACTCATCCCCCAAGTACATCTCTAAAAAATACATTTTTTCTACATGACCAGAATATCATTGTATTACTCTACACAATTAATAATTCCTTAGCATTATCTCATATACCAGTCCAGTTTCTCTAGTTGTTCCCATAATATTTCAGTAACTTGTTCATTCAAATCCAGATTGAATCAAGGAAAGAACATCTTGGATTGGGATGTTATGAATGGACAAGTATCCAGTCCTTTGTTGGTCTGTGAGGGGAAGAAGTTGTTGGGTACCACATCAGTCAGGGAAGACTGTGTAGAAGACACTGAGATTTGAGAGGGAAATAAAGGACAGAATTCAGGCAAGGTAGGAAACAGATAATTGGGGAGAGCTTTTCAGGAAGAGATAGCCAGAAGGATGATATATGGGCAAGGAGAATCCAGTGGACCA
Source organism: Prionailurus bengalensis (assembly GCF_016509475.1). Taxonomy (NCBI): domain Eukaryota; kingdom Metazoa; phylum Chordata; class Mammalia; order Carnivora; family Felidae; genus Prionailurus; species Prionailurus bengalensis. The sequence continues at coordinate 37,210,888 of NC_057354.1, read as the reverse complement.
GTATCTAGAAATATTGATATAAATTATTTACTTATGCATGCTGGGCAGAGAAAAAGGTCACAAAGCCAATTCCTGGACATTTCATGGTTTGGGAAGAATAGGACACAGGAAGGAAGAGAGAGTGTTGGAAATGAGGCTGGAAAATGACAAATAATAATGTAGAAAGCCAAGGGAAGACTGATCTCCAGCATGTTTCTAAGCTGAGTGCTGCAGACGAATGGAGACCGAAAGTCTGCCTGAACCACATTATTTATTGGAAACGCAGGTTTCTGAGCAGCCCTAGGCCAAATTCATCAGAATATCCAGGAATGCGGGGCTTGGGAGTCTGTGATTTGACATGTTTTCCCAGAGATTCCTGTGCACACTGAAACTTAAGAAGCATTGGTCTACATCTTGTCAACTTCTGATTTCAGCACTTATCCTGCTCCACAGAAGTACATTCAGTCTTTCCTCTTATTTTTTGTCCATAGCACAGATTTTCCCTATTCTTAATAAGAAAGGAAAGCAAGGAAGCCAGACACAAACATCAATCAAACTGGGGGAAAAATACTCCTGTTATCTGCCTTAGCGTTCTTTTTGATGTCTCAAGTTATATGTGATCTACAACCTACTCCACATAGATACATAAAATGCATTATTTAAGAATCTGAAGTCCATCTTCTGCAGAACCCCACTCCACAGCCTCAAGCAGCAGAATACTCTAAAATCACCAAATGCTCCACTAATCAGTAGTTTCTCACTCCTTATTCATGATAATCAACAGAATTCTTGAGATTTAACGCTTTGGGCTTCTTAATATAACAATATGATACTGTTTAAATTCTCAGGTCCTGTCTGTCTGACCCTCCATTCCACTCCCACTCCCAAATAAATGCATTTCCCCAGATTCGGTCTCCAGTATTTGCTCTTGTTCTTTTCTCTCTCTGATACAAACAACACCCAATATTTCATTTCTGTACCTACCTTCTGCTAAATGAGTATGGTTATGCAGGTACTGCTGGGCTCAAGTCACACTGTCAGCTCACCAGTTGGACAGTACAGGTTAGATGCTCTTCTGTCACCTGGCGTCCATGTATTTTCTCCAAATCCTCACCCCTCCCAACCTGTTATTTTCTGACTTCCTTTTATCTGTGAACAGGCTCCCATAACTCAAGCCTCAAACCTCATGTCACCTCAGCCTACCATTGGTCTTTCATATTTCCTCATTTACCAAACCCTACGTCTTTCATATGTACATCTATTTCTTTCCTAGCTTGCTTCTTGCCCCAGTCCAATTACACCAGTCAAAATTTTAAACATATAGTAATGATAATACTTTTTAGTGGACTTGAACAATTGGTCTGTCTCTCAGAGGCAGTTTTCTTGCCTGTAAGATGATGGCTTGAGAACTTTATAGGGCTGTTGTGAAGAATGCAGACTTAAATCAGCACTTTAACGTTATATTAATAATTATTCTGTATCCTAGCCCTTCCCTAAATGACTCTTGATTCTCCTTTATATCAAGATATGAACGATCAGGGTTGAGGTTTGAGTAAAAATATGAAATAAATGAAGGCAAGTTCCCCATCTTGTTGAGCCTGTTTGACTATCTTTCTTCCCGTCAAACCCATGGTTTCATGATGATCTTAATATTGGCTGGCAGACAACAGCTGGTCTTAGCGACATAGGATTTTAGACATAAGTTTTGTGTGCTTGCACGTACATATTGGAGTATCCCTCTGGTGAGCAGCTTTGGGGGGCATTTAACTTTCCCAGTGTCTCTGCATTCTCTCTTCCACTTCCTAATGAGGTAGCCCCAAAGGGCTTGAGAACAAGAACAGAGAAAGCTGGAGTCAAGATTTACTCCCGCCTCATGTCACCCATAGGCACTATTGCTCTCTTTCAGAATGAATAGAAGCCAGGACAGGCTGTTCTTGCATAATTCACCATTTATGCCTCAGGATCAATTTGAAGCTGGAAGCTGAAGGCTCTAAGTCCTTAGATTGGACAGAGTAAGGTTTTGTAGTATTTATTAATCTTTTTAGGTGCTGTCAGATCCCTTGAGGAATCCATTATTCTAAATGCTGTTAATAATCATTTAAAATTCAGCAAAAACAATCTGTGAATTAAAAGAGGAAAACAAGTGCATGAGTGGTGATAGAATGATGTATGAAGTTGTAACCCCTTTAAGATACAACACCTAGAACTGAGAATATTCACACTCATAAATAATAAAATAGGGAGAGTTCAGAAGAACTCTCTCTCTCTCTGTTTTTTGTGGAAGTGAAATTGAGAATGTGACTTTTGTGTACTAACAGAATGGAAAAATTTTGCTTTGTTTATCTGGGACAGTAAATGCAATTTTAGCCATTTTCCACAGCATGCAGAAAGAGAAACTAATATTTATTGGACACAGAGAGCCATATACACATCTTAAAATTTAATCCTCATGAAGATCATAATGTTCAATTATCATCATTGTGCAACTGAAATTGGGGCTCAGAGAAGTCAAGAAAGTCATTCAAATCCACACAGTAGAATTGGGTTTGAACTCAGATTTATCTCATTTCAGAGTTCTGTCTCCTTTTCTTAAAAAACTTTTCACTGAAGCGTCATATTCACAGCAAAAAGTATGCTAGTCCTACTTGTAAAAAGCTTAAATCTTTACTTAGTACTTGCTTCATGTAAGCAGCCCCCAGATCAAGAAACAGCACTGCCATACCCCAGAAGCCTCTTGTGTGCCCTCCCACTCCCCCTGCCCCTATAGAAAACCACTGTTTGCTTCCAGTGCCATAGATTAGTGTTGCCTGATTTTGAAATTAAATAAATGGAATCACATAGCAAGTCCTCTTTTGACTTCTTTTGCCCAATCTTAGGTATATGGAATTGATCCTGTCATTATAAGTAGTTGTGAACCATTGATTCTCACTGCTGTGTAGTATTTTGTCATCAGAACACAAAATGATATATGTTCCCATTTTATGCTGAACAAACATGTGAGATATTTTCTCTTTGGTGGTTTTACAAATAATCCTTCAATGAACATTCTTGGTCAACCTATTTAACATTTATGCTAGGTCTATATCTAGGAATGGAATCACTGGGTCATGGAATGTATGTGTATCATCAGCTTTACTGAATGATGTCAAATAGTTACCCAAAGTCGTTGTATCATTCTACCTTTCCATTAATTATTCTATGTCTTTGCCAACATCTATAATTTTCCTTTTCATTCAGCACATTTTAGAAGTGTATTGATATCTCATTGATTTTAATCCATATTAAAATTCTTTGCTCTCTTGACTTTCCTCTTTCACCTGTCTCCATTGTATTTGATGGCTTGCATTTTTGAGGTAGCCAACCAGAGCCCCTAAATGCATGTAGATGTATCTAGCCTAGAAAAGCAATAAGCACATGAACAACAAAATGGACTCTTTAGGTGTACTAATAACTGTTTCAAAAGAGAACAGATAAGAAGCAGTGGGAGTGTGGCAGATTACAAATAAGCCCCAATTCTCCACCCTGTATTCATGCCCTTTTGGCAATATGCCCTTGATGCTCCTCCAATCAAGAGGTAGAGTGTGTTTCCCCAGCCTTTAAATATAGACTAGCCTTTCAGTTTGATCAGTAGAATGCAGCAGAATTAGCAGTATGCCAGGGTGGCTTAGGTCTCTTTTGAGTGTTTCCATTCATTTTCTTGGAATTCCACGAGCCACCAAGGAAACAAGCCCAGGCTAGCCTGAAGGAGGATGAGCAACACATGGACCAGAGCAGAGTTGTCCCAGCTGAAACCATCCTGGTGACCTGGAAGGAGACTCATGAGAGATTTCCTTAGGATCAGCTAAGCCTGGGTCAGGTGAGCAAACCACTGGTCACCTGCATATTTGTGAACTCACACATGGCTGTTGTTTTGAATCCCTACGTACTGGGAGGTTGACAAAGTGTCCTGTGTTACACATTTCCACAAACATGGGCCTCTGCTTCAGTGTGATACTCAGTTTCTCTGTCCTAGATCATCTCTTCCTCCTGGGAAAGAAACTACTTTTTGAATTTGTAGTGTTCCCCAAAATCCAAGGGATCCATGATTCTTCTCTTCCTTAAACTACCAGGTTGAAGACACTTGCTGAAGATTTTTTGGAGCAATCCCTTAGTAAAAGCAGGCTCTAGGAGGGAAAGCCCTGCTGTGTAATCTAACTGACTTCTGGTGATGGTTGCACATCATCCCAAGTCCAGCCCAGGAAAGCCAGGAACTGCCTGTGTCAGCACATGCAGCTCCCCTGAACTCTGATGTGCTGCCAAGTAGTCCTACTCCCAGAGCAATCAAACCATCCCTTTTCTGGTGATGAAAATGAGTGCCTTTGATGTCTCACTGGGTCTGTGCTAAAGCATTTCCAATAAAGAAAATGACTCTGCAAAAATCCTTCCTTGCTAGAGAAGCAGTGTGACAGAGTGGGCCCAAGCCTTGCCCTAAGAGTCAGTGGAATCACCTGGCATTTTGTTAAAACAAAGACTCTGGGGGCGCCTGGGTGGCGCAGTCGGTTAAGCGTCCGACTTCAGCCAGGTCACGATCTCGCGGTCCGTGAGTTCGAGCCCCGCATCAGGCTCTGGGCTGATGGCTTGGAGCCTGGAGCCTGTTTCCGATTCTGTGTCTCCCTCTCTCTCTGCCCCTCCCCCGTTCATGCTCTGTCTCTCTCTGTCCCAAAAATAAATAAACGTTGGAAAAAAAAATTAAAAAAAAACAAAGACTCTGGTCATACAGGTCAGCAGTTGGGGCTTCAGATGCAGCATTTTTAAATAGTTCCTAAGTGATGGTGATGCTGCTGGTCCATGGGCCACACTTTCAGTAGCTAGGATCTAGACAGATTTTGGACAAATAGGTCTGTGATCCAGTGGTTTACCATTACCACTTTCTCATCTGCTAATGGGGTTGGTATAAGATTTATATGAGACTAATATATAAAGGACTAATCACAGCCCCTAGCACACAGGATACATGGAGGATAGAGAGATGGAGCGTTGTCTGGTATTTCGAGTGAAGTCTCTTTCTTACAAAATGAATCTTGATTATTGTCAGAATTTTCATGGGCTCAGTGCTAGGGAGATATCAGTGTTTTTGAGCCCCATGTTAATGTTTTGGCAGCCTTGGAGGCAGTCCTAAAGTACAAGTTATGGAATTTAGGTATTGCTGAAGGAGTCTTATTTATGATGCGAAAGGTTCAGAGTGTAGATCATAGGTTATGGTGAGTCAGGGTCCCCTGATTTAAAAACTATGTTGTTTACCCTCTTCCACAATTCTCATTCATATCCCAGACCTATGCAGGTTTTAGTTCTTTGCATTTGCCCTTGTATTGTAAGGTTAAGTTGAAAGCAGAATGAATCTTCTCAAGCAAAAATACTCAGCAGTTTTCCAGACTCATTGGAAATCAAATCAAATAATCAGCAGAAAGAAGTCAGGTTTTATGAGACTTTTCCATTAGATGTGCTCACTAAATGCTTGCTGCTCAAAGTATGGTCCAGAGACCAACATCACTGACATCATATGGGAGTTTATTTCAAATGCAGAACTCAAGTGCCCCACTATACTTACTAAATCAATATCTCTGGGATGGGGCCCAGGGATCTGTGTTTTAACAACCTTTACAGGTGATTCTGAGGCATGTTGAAGTTTGCATGGCATTTAGGGTCTTGAGCCAACAGCATCAATCTGTTCCTGTTTCTTTGTTACAGTATAGGATCCCAGGCCCTAACCAACAACCTACTGACCTAAAATTTGTACTTTCACAAGATCTTTAGGATATAAGTATACTTACTAAAGTTTGGGAAACAGTGCTTAAGCCTAAGCATACCTTAGGTCCAATACACCTTCTGGGGAAGTGATTAGATAGGTTGTAGACTCAGGCAAAGCACAAATAAATTATTGGAAAAATAGAAAAATCGAGGTAGTTCTGCCTTTGTATTGTACTGAAGCAAAAAGGAAAGAATAAAAGCTTCAGGGATTAATGTTCTGTCATGTGGGTTGCTTAACCAAGATCTGGGATGCACTGGACTTAAGTGAATTATAGACTGTGTTCTTGCTGGAAGACAATTAGAACAATTATCGTATTGGCATCAACAGTGGAAAAAAAAAGAGTCCTGTTTTTTCTGCTCCCTCCCTGTTCAACTCGGATCAGAAACCAGAAGAAGGGAGGAGGGGGTTTTGTTTTGTTCTTTGGATGTGGGTGAGGCATTCTTTCCCAAATTTTTATTCAGTGCCTTGGGTTTAAAACTGAATGCTTCTGACAGTTCTGATTTCCTTGAGGCCCTAGGTAAAGAAAGAGACTTCTGTGATGGTGATGGTGATGATGATGATGATGATGATGATGATGATGATAGTAATAATCATAATAATAAAGCCTTCTGGAAAAGATGTTTCAGTGGCACACACCAACCACTGTCTTATCTTGCCCACTATTTGTACTGTGCAGGGCTGGCCCATCAGTCTAGGTCAGCCATGATGCCTAGGCTCATCTTAAATTTTTTTGAGATGTGATAAATATGGTGAAAGTTGGTATCTGACCAAGATCTGGTACTCGAACCATTATCAGAGGATATGGTAATTTTAAAATTTATTTTTAATTTCAAAGTTATTTGTATACACATATATAGCAGCTGCTGACTTAAGTATATAAAAGTTATCTGCTTCCTTGTCCAAGTCCTTCCAGAAGTGGATACCAACATGTGATTAACCATGCAAAGATATTAGAGGAAATGCTTGAGAGAAAATGGGGAGCAAGCCAGGGAAAGCTGGGAGAGCTGTCAGACCATGCAGGTCTGCCTCTGTGGAGGAGAAAAGGGAGGAAAGAAGGTTGGGAGGAAGCATTCAAGACCACTGTGCAGTCTAAGCAAGGTTATCAGAGGAGTCCCATGTTCCCAGAAGTGGGTGTACTTTAATATTCCTACCATGCTCAGTTACTGACTAGGAGCAGCCTTGGTGCCAAGAAAGTAGTGGATGTCTGTAGCAGGAGGGACCCTCCATCAGTGTCTCAAAACCATTACTTTCCTCCTCTTTCTCCTCATCAAAAACATTCAGCGGTGACTAGTACTTGAAAACCATAGACCACTCTATTTAGCGTCTCATGGAGGGTTTCATAAATATGAAATATAGCCAATCTGCATACTCACTTCAGACATTCCATGCTATCAGAGCAAATTGTCAACTCCATATTTGCATGAATGTTCTATGTTCTCCTTGGAGAAATAACAATAAGAACTTGGTAAAACTTGAACAGTGGAATTGTCATTTTTAACTAAAGTGTTGAGTGTTGTTGGATAGTCTTTAAGAAGGCAAGAGATCAGTGTGATATAGACAGTGTGAAGTAGTATGTATCCTGCCTTGAAACATCAACAGACTTGGCAGTTAGGCTTTTTTGAGCATCTCTTTGAGGTTGCCTTAAACTCTCTTTGGACATAGTCCCAGAGGAGATTATTGCACACTTTTTCAGTTAAGGGTATTGAAAGAGACATACTGTGTGTATCTCACTAAAGATGTCCAATTTCAGTTTTTAAAAAAACCCTAAAGATCCTAGGACTTGGAAGCAAGAAAACTGATTTAAATTTTTTAACCTTGCTCTATGACCTTGAGCAAGTCACTTAACCTTCCTTCAAGGCCATAATTTTCTCTCTGTGAAATAGAAATAATAGATGAAATGGAAATAATAATACTTGATGGCTATTAACTTGGTAGACTAGTTGTGCTTGTTGAAGACATCATTACTTTGAAATATTTGAAATGTCATTCAAAGTAATGACATTTACTTTGGGGGATAATGGGTTAATAGGAAATTCAAATCATATAATTTACATGAAAATATGTTATGAACTCTGAGATGTAAAGAATGACCACTAGAGCTTTAAAAAGAATAGAAGTAAGCAAGCAAGCTTAGTCACTAACCTGCTAGGGAAGTGAATATACTCCTGTGAAGAAATTCACTCAATGGTGAGTAAAAAACATACCACATTCAAGCAGGCTTTTTTATGATAACATGCAAAATTTTTGACAAATTACAAACAGATATAATAATGGTTGATTAAATAAGCAGTACTGTGGTGATTGTAAAGGCTATCCACTAATCGCTTCATAAAAGATAAATGGCAAAGTCGGGATTCCTTTTAACAAAGAATTGAGTGAGCCTTTAGAAATAAAAAAATCAGAGTGTAAATTCAGAAGCACTGGTCTCTGTAAATGTAATCTCCTTTCTTAAAGCTGTGATTTCAAAGGCTTGCTGGTTGGCAGACAAGCAAAACTCAGAGCATATTCATGAAAGAACAAACTGAGCACTTGAAGACAGGAGGCCCGTGTCCTGTGCTGCTCCTCACTGGCTGTCTGATGCAAGGTTATTTTTTTCCCCTCCCCCTGGCCTCTGATTCCTCAGCTGTAATACTGTCTATAGCCGAGGACTAGTGCTAATGTTCCTTCCATCTCTAATATACTCTGATTCCTGGGAACTTAATCTGATCATGGCCTCAAAAACCATTTTTCCCTTCAGAAATGTTAAATAACATTAAATATGTTAAACATGATAATGTTGGGATAGCAGTTATTTATTGTCATGGCAGTGTTGTAACAAGCTTGATTGCTTAAAACAACCACTATTTATTTTTTTCCCCCCACAAGTCTGTAAGTGGCCTGGGAAACATGGCTGACATCACCTGGGCTTGGTTAATTGCAGCCAGTCTCACTCAAATTTCTGTAGTGAGCTGGTGTGTAGCTGATGGGGAGGTGGGGGGTGGCTGGTCTGTGTTGGCCTCAGCTAGGGCAGCTAGAATGGCCTAGGGCCTCTGTCCAGTGGCTGGAGTCTCTGATCTTCCAGCAGGCTGGTCCAGTCTTATTCACATGTCAGTGGAAATTTCCATTAAAGAACACGCAAGACCTTTTGAAACTAGATTCAGAACAGCACATTATCACTTCCACTGCATTTTTCTGACCAAAGCAAACCATAAGGTCAGTGCACATTAACACGTGAGGAAGTAGACTTCACCTCTTGATAGGAAGAACTTCAAAATCGTGTTGCAGAATACTTGGAAACAGGCAGTAATGAAAGAATCGGGGAAATTTTGGCCACTAAATGGTAGCTAGGTAGCTCTATATGATTCTTTCTGAAACAATTTGCAATATGTATTTTCAAGTTAGTTGGTTTAAAGCTTCACTCACTGGTGGCCAGGAGAATCATAAGTAGTAGCAGACTCTTCATCTTTCTGGAAGATCCTCAGAACAAGCATAACAAAGACATAGCATTTGTCTAAGGAGCAGCAGGTTATTGGCTTGTTTCTATCTTTTCAAAAGAATGGTTAGCTTCCCTGGTGACCCTAAAGACTCTTTCCTTTTTTTCACAGTTTATAAATGACAGTCCAAAGTTTTTTCTAGTGCTGCCTTCCCTGAAAACTGCACCAGATGCAACTAACTTTATCAGAACAGGAGGCTGAGAAACAGCCACCATGCTAGCTGTCCAAACAAAAGCCCTGAAACGCCTTTTCCATGTTAAACCTTAGTAATCACTATGCCCTAGTATCGAAGACCTCACACTTGCCCCAGCTCTCCAGTCACACCATCCCCATTTCCAGTGCTCAGGAGGCAAGAGTGCCGAGTAGACAGTGCAGATACAGAACACTTCTGCCATTGCAGAAAATACTGTTGGATGAGATGGTTGGGTCTAAGTCTACCTGAAGAGGGCCAGCCCAAGTGGGGCACTGGCCAACTCCGAACCTCAACTAAGGAACCAGACACCTGAGGGAAAAGAAGATGACTGTCCAGAGTAGACATCATGGCTCATGTAGGTCTCCCAACTACAAATTCACTCATTGACCTTAGACAAACCATTTCCTCGAGCACTAGTTTATTCTTCAGGAAAATAAAGGTTATATCAGGGCTGAAACACTCATGTGTGCATAAATCATCTGGAGATGTTATTAAAATTTTAAGTTCTGCCGCAGTAGTTGAGGCCTGAGATACTGCATTTGTAACCAGTTCTCAGATGGTAGCAATGATGCTGATGCTTCTGGTCCCAGGACCTCTCTGACTGGCAAAGAATTAAGTCACAGAAGCATTGAATACTGCCTGCCACAGAAAGGATCCTTTCAAATTCCTTATTCCAATCTTTTGTCTCTAAGGTACTATCTAGCTCCTAGAATTCCTGAGGTTTGGAGAAAAGTCCCTTTCACATTACTAAAGGGGCCCTAGTGCCTATGGCTCTGTAATAATTTAATAGTCATTTGAATTGTTCTACAAACCAACAGAAATAACTTCAGAGTAACTTCACAGTTTCCTTATAAGGAGAGGTTTGCTCCTTGTCTAATGGTCTGGATGAAGTGAAGAGCTCTTACAGCTCATATATTGATCACTCAGGAGAGACTCGGTAGTCTTTACATTTGCTTTAAATGACCTCATAAGGCTACTTTCTTCAGGTGTTAATTGTATACAGTAAAATATGGCTATTCCTAATACCATGGCTATTCTTATTTAAAATTGGCCAAGTGAAACAGCAGAGAAGCAGCACAAAATCATCTACTGGTGAGACTGCCCCAGAGGCAATAGCTGGGAGACTCTAGATTTCTCCATGTGGCTGAATAAAGTGGCTAGTAGGAAAATATACTATATATGTATACCATGTATATATATTAAACATATACTAAGATGTAATATCATGCAGCTTGCTTCCTCCAAGTCCCACAGTATGCTCTCCAGCTCATAGATCATTAGTCTTGAATCTAAGACCTGCCCCTTTCTCATGAACCAAGTAATGGGTGCTTTTAGTGAGCATTACTACCAGATGTGGTGCTATGGCCTCTTTAATGCAAACCATTGAGTTTGTCCTAAATGGGTGGGCATGTTTTCTGCATTTCAACTTGGATTTCAAGGCTGGGAATGGTAATGCTGAGGAAGCCAGAGTACAAAAGAAAAGAATAAAAGGGCAAAGGACTAAAACCAACAGGGAAAGGCAATTACAATGTGTAGTAATGTACACTATACAGAAGAAGGGATTTATTACACTTTCAAGGTTGTGTTTTGTTTTTGTGTGTGTGGTTTTTTTTTTTTTTTTGCATGAAAGGTAATGGGGAATGAACTGATATTTGTCAGTCTGAATTGGATAAGTGCAACTGCAAAGAATAAAGCGAGCTTTTAGAAAGTGGGCAGCTGCGGCAGAGCCTGAAGCCATGGTACTTGATACTTCTGTATACTCTTAGTGATTCTGGGCAGCTTTTGAGAACAGCAGGCAAGGCATTCAGGGCAGAGAACAATGGCAAATGTCAAGAATGAAAGAAAGAATCTAGAGTTTAAAAGACTATTGATTGACAAGTAGGACAGATCAAAGAGAGAAATTCATATCAAGTATGTATAATTCTAATAGAGCTCAGTAATCATAAAAAAGGAAAGTAACAACAAGAGGAAAGCTGATGGCTTTCAATCTTAGAAAAAAAACAGGACAAACTGGTCTGTGACTCAAACCTCATCATTTCATCCATTCTGATTTTTTTTCCCACTGTGCATATTCTGACTCAACTAATCATTGAAAAGGAAGTTTCTTCCATGTGTTTGAATTTCTTTGCCTTAAAAATGATATGGTGTAGGGGCGCCTGGGTGGCGCAGTCGGTTAAGCGTCCGACTTCAGCCAGGTCACGATCTCGCGGTCTGTGAGTTCGAGCCCCGCGTCAGGCTCTGGGCTGATGGCTCGGAGCCTGTTTCCGAGTCTGTGTCTCCCTCTCTCTCTGCCCCTCCCCCGTTCATGCTCTGTCTCTCTCTGTCCCAAAAATAAATAAAAACGTTGAAGAAAAAAAAAATTAAAAAAAAAATGATATGGTGGAAATATTTTTGGAGAAGCACGAGATAGGGTACATGTATAACCCACTGCAAATCAAGAGTCAGAGTCAAAAGTACCAGCTTTTATGATCTGCAGGTTGTGTTTCAGAAGCAGCACTCTGAAAATGCATCACCTGGGTCCATTGGGCTTGCTTTCACTTTCTTGTTATTTCCATTCTGTGCTCCATAGAGGTATGGATCTGCAAACCTTTCTCCTGGCAGATTAGGAGGTAGGGCTGAAGGAAAAACCCAGTTTTTGGAAACTTGCTTGGGCTTGCTCAGGGCCAGGGTGGTTTAGAAGCCCAGAGAGAAATGTTGAAATCAGTCATTGCAAAATAGCTTTTGCAATAAGTAATGAATAAAAACTGAAAGAAAATCTTTTTCCTCCCCAAAGTAAAAATCTACCATAGAACTTGTCTAAACAGCTCCTCATAATAGAACTTTAAAGGCAACATAAACTAAAGTGCTTCCCACAGCCAAGGCCAGAACCTCCGGCCATCATTGATTGATTCATCCATTCAGTAAATATCTGTCAAGACATAGTATGTGGCAAGCACTGGACAGTTCTGAGGAACAGAACATGATGACTCCCTTCATAGTCCTCAGACATCAATTCAGATGTCACCTCTTTAGTCGTTGTCTGGCAGTTCAGTCTCACTTCTCCCCACCTTAGTCATTGTGTTCTATCCTTTGCCTCTGATTATTTCCATCATAGCTCTTGTTTTGCCAGAATTCTGTTATTTTTTAATAACACCATTACTGCGAGGACCCAGTATCACCCCCCCCCACGTTTATTAAGGAAAGGAAGAGCATGCAAACCATCCCACAGCCTTCCTGTTCAGATACAATATTATACACAAGAGGAAAACTAAAAAGCAGTTAATGAAAGATCTTTAAGAAAAATTATTAGATTTCTATAGGAATTAAATGTTTAAAAGATCACTTCTGGATAAGACCATCAGAGACAACTTTCCCCGACTCCTAAAACCTTCTAGTTGTTTTTGGATTCAGATCAGTGTAAATGAACTCAAATCATTGTGAAAGTAATAACTAACTCTTTTATTAAAATGACATTCTGGCAATAACATGTTCTAATCAATAGAAAATATCCAAAATGCACAAAGAAATGGAATATTTATCAAAGTAGGCATTTGAAGTCAGTAAAGAAGTGCCAGCTTATTTAATCAAAAGTAACATGAAACTGTTCTCTTTGTGAAATAAAGTTTGATTCCTTTCTGAAATAAAGTTTATTCTAAAAAAATGCACACTAAATTACTCTTTAATATAATTAAAAATAAAGTTATAGAAGAGGACATTGGTAATTTTTAGTGGGATACTTATATTACTTTATAATCAAGATTTCAATATCTAAAAAAGTCAAAGAGATAATCAGCAGGGAAAGTGTAATGTGTATTATACAGAGGTAAATTCTTCAATGTAGAAAGAAGTTTTAAAAATAAGAAACATAAATTAATATAAAAGTGAAGCAAGTTGCTAAACAGGAAAAGAAATACAAAAGGTTTACAATAAATGAAATTGAATCCTAAACATAATTGAAAAATGAAAAATAACAGTGAGATATAGTTTCCTACCTTAAAAATGGTGGAAAAAATGAGTTTTTTGTTATACAGTATTGATGAGGCTGATGGGTAAAATATGCATTCAAACACTAAGTGTAAAAATGAATTGCTATGATCTTTTTGGAAGGTAATTTAGTAACATCTATGAAAATCAAAGCAGGTGTCCTGAGGCCCACTAAACAGCTCTACATTTTTCTTACATATGCTTCCATATGTACAAAAGCATGAGAATGGTGAGAGAGAGAGAGGAAGAAGAGAAAAAGGAGATGAATGAGAAAAGCAAGAAGTAGTAGTAGCTGCTGCTAACTGTTCATTTATCAAGACCCTTCATCCACAGAGTAGAATAATGCACAACAGTCAAAAGAAGTAGATTTGATATAGGAATGTCATCCAAAATACCAGAAAAAGGTAAGATAGGAACTATGGTAAAAACCATATTAAAAAGAAAATATCCAGGGGCACCTGGGTGGCTCAGGTGGTTGAATGAATGACTCTTGATCTCAGGTCAGGTCTTTATCTCAGGGTTTTGAGCTCAGGTCCCACACCGGGCTCCACAATGGGCATGAAGCCTACTTATAACAAACAAACAAAAACCCCAAAAAACAAACAAAAAGAAAATATCTGTGTATATTTTGGAGGAATGTATAAGAAATTATGCTGAAATTACATGATTGTTGTTCACCTAGAAATCTATCCTGCCATACTCTGCTCTCATGCTGGAGCTGGGACACTACAAAGCATGCTTCTTCTTTGCTGTTTAACTCCCTGTTAAATTCTGGTGATAGATCACTGATCATGTTTATCTTTGGGAAAAAAGACTGGATCCTGGGGTTGAAGGGAAATGCTTCCTTTAAACATAACTAACAGTGGAAGTTCAGAATGCTGGAAACCCAATAATCCTCTCTGGGAAACTCCTAATAGGTGTGTGTGCAACACCAGTATTCCCAGTTCCCAAACCTAGTAGATACCCATGGCATCCTCTTATTAGGGATATTCCTCAAATTTCCCCAGATTTGATATCGTCCTAGGCATACCAAGTGGATAAGGTGATAAACAGGCTGGACTTGTGAAAGAACAAGCTTCCAGTTTAAGAAAACGAGTTAATTTGAGAATGCCAATCAAACATTTTAGCCATTAGAAGACAAATAATAGGTAGTAAGGCAGTATTTTTCAAAGATTTTTAACCCACAGGGAAAAATATGTATTTTGCATTGAACTACTGATGTTACACACAAAAAGAAACAAAAATTTACTCAAACAATACCTTAAACTTATTACATGTAATTCCCTTTGATATTTTCTTTTTTTTTTTTTTTAAATTTTTTTTTCAACGTTTATTTATTTTGGGACAGAGAGAGACAGAGCATGAACAGGGGAGGGGCAGAGAGAGAGGGAGACACAGAATCGGAAACAGGCTCCAGGCTCTGAGCCATCAGCCCAGAGCCTGACGCGGGGCTCGAACTCACAGACCGCGAGACCGTGACCTGGCTGAAGTCGGACTCTTAACCGACTGTGCCACCCAGGCGCCCCTCCCTTTGATATTTTCAATCTCATTCCATTCCATTATAATTAGAAAGAAAAGTGACCGCCAACTTTATTTCACAATTTTTAATGGAATGAAACCTTCAGTTTGAACAACACTGGCATAAAAGAATACATGTAGACTCTCTAATCAGATTGACCTTGGTCTTGAATCCAGGCTGACCCACTTAAGATTGTTGCTGTGGTAGTTACTTCTCTGAATTCTGCCTCATCTGTAAAATGGGCCTTTTAATACCTAGATGGTTGAAGAATGAATTTGTACAATGTGTGTGAAGTGTGTAATGTGCTTGGCCCCTGGTTGGTATCAGTGGTCCACTTTTCCATTTATTAAACTAAGATTCACTGAAGGAAACAGACATGGTTCTTGTCTTCGTGTAGCTTATCCTCTCACTGTGAATTCAGTAAGCTGAAAACTGCTACTTGATCATGCCATCAGGCCATACAGTGAGAGGAAAATTCACTATTGCTTCCAACAATTTGTCAAAGAAACTGAGGAACCTATTAGCACAAATCCAGTAGAGAGGAAGCAATGTAGAAAGGAGAACCCATTTGTCATGGAGCCTGATTCGTTTATGGCAGTGGCTCTTAAACACAGGTAATTGTGTCCTCTAGGGAATATTTTTGGTTGGGGGTGCTACTTGGCCTCTACTGGATAGAGGCCAGAAATACCACTAAACATCCTATAATGCATAGATAGGTGCCCCAAATCAAGAATTACCTGTCCTCAAGTTTCAATAGTGCCTAGGGTGAGAAAGCATGTGTTATAGGAACTCAACCACTCTGATTGCTGGTGATTTGAGGTGTTCTTAAAGTCTTGGTGGGAGCCATTCTCACCTGCTTGGGCAAGTCTCCAAAGCTCCCAGTTTCAATTTTCTCGTCTGCAAAATGGGTGTAATAATATCTGCCCACCGCTATAATTGGTTGAGATGTGCAAATCAATCCAAAGATGAAAAGCTTTAAGAATTAGAACGAGGTGGGTAATTTCAAATGGGTACTTATTATTATTATATTATCATTATTATTATTATTAGTCTTTTCATAAAATGAAAAAATGGCCAGAAAACATCAAAGATTTTTTTTACTTAAAAGAGATGTTTCAAAAATATAACATTGGTATAATTGTGGCACCAGCATCAGATTTTCATCATTAAGAATTGTCTTATTTGGGGGCTTTGCATTATAACATCACAGCTTCAGAAGGGAATCAAAATTAAATGAGTGTCTTAATAGTGCCAACATTCCAAATATCTGATGTAAAAATAAACAAAGGCTATATTATGGTTACACATTATTCATTCTGTTTATAGATACTTCCCTTTTAAATATTGTCCTGGACCCAGGGAGCCAGTAAAACAAACCATGCCAAGAATTGTAAATTGTGTCTTGCTCAGTACTTGACTAATTTTCTAAAGTTATCAAGGTTCACTTAAAAACCAACTTTCCAGTAGCTGTTATAGAACATTGTGAGAATAAGTCAGTAATTTATTTTTCTTTAGTATGCTCACAACTCAGTCTTGGTGCCTCTCTTAGAGAACAATTTGTCTTGTAGCTTCATTCATTATGCTAGTCTGTTCATCTCTTTTGTAACCCAAGAAGATACTCTGATTGTGAGTCCAGAGAGGGGAAGACCTTGCCTTATTCCTGTTGTAGCTTTGCAAAGAGTGGGTGTGCCATGTAACCAAGTGAACTGAGTTCTGTGAGCATTTCTCAAGAGAGCTCTCCTCATCACTTGCAGTCTTTTCTTGCTTTCTTCCATCTCTGTAGAGATTCTTGGTGAACACCTGGAAGGAAACGAATATGGTCTCTGCCCTCATATAGGTTGTAATCTCAGTGCCTCTAGTAATTTGAAAACTGTTGCTGGAGTATGCTGGAGTATAATCAAAGCCAGATTTCCCATAACTCTCTCTATATATTTTTAAAACTGAGTACCTCATTAACCTTTTCATTAGTACATTACAGGATCAGAGAAGACCCCACGTTGCAGAGCAAGTTAGAGTGATTTTCTAAGTCTTTGCTGAAGAAGGAACAGGACTGTGTGCTGTGGGATTTGGAGCTTGAAGAATCAACATGAGTGAGGATGGCAGTAGGGCAAAACTTAACAAAAGAGATGATACATTGGTGACTTTTAAAAGTTACTTAAGCCAAAGGACAGTATACTTAGTAGAATTAAGTCATTCTTGGAAATCCTTTCCAAAAATCTTATTAAAATAAAAACAAAGGGGCACTGGAGTGGCTCAGTCGATTAGGTGATCAACTCTTGATTTCAGCTTAGTTCATGATCTCACGGGTTCATGAGTTCAAGCCCTACATCAGGCTCCCCACTGACAGTGCAGAGACTGCTTGGGATTCTCTGCCTCCCTCTCTCTCTGCCCCTCCCCTGCTCTAAATAAATAAATAAATAAATAAATAAATAAATGCATAGTTTATATATATAATGTATATATATTTACATATATATGTTATATATAAGATATATATCTATGATATATATCTTAGATATATGTGATATCTAAGATATATATCTAAGATTATATATATATACACATACATATATATGTGTATATATATATATCTGTAGATATAAACAAGGACAGTCTTGATCAGTAGAACCAAGGTTTCCTTCAGTGCTTATTAAGCTCTAAGTCTTGTAATATAGTGGATTCTGGTTTTATAGGGATGAAGAAAACTTGGCCCCTATCCTTAAAAAACTCATAATCTATTGAGGATTCAAGGATGTCTACAAATAATGACCTAGAAGTGGGAATAAGTGCTAGTAGGGGGATATGTGTTCATTAACTGTCTGAGAGTATCGTAGAATTGGTGATGTTTGGAAGGAGACTTAGGACAAGGAATAATTAGCACACAGAACATGATCATGAATTGCTGTGACACAAACTTAAAGGCCTAACTCCTATCAGGGACTCTTATCTGTACATAAGCTTGGAGATGTTGGCAAGGTCAGAGCCTAAAGAACCATATATCCCAAGCTTTGATGTTTAGGATTCATAGAAACTTAATGCATCCATAGTTTACAAACTTTGACATTTTATGCAGTGACAAATTATCCCAAATTAAGTGGGGTGCTCACATAGGGGGGTCAGTTTTTTCTTTTGTCATTTCATGGAATTAGGAAATTAATTTGCCATCTTCTACCATAACCTGTAATAAAAATCCCTACTGAATAATATTTTATATCTTGTTCTTACCTTCCTGGACACACTTAAAACTATACTTCCCAGTCTCCTTTAATTTAGACCAGGCTATGTGACTTAGCCAATAGTCTGGGCTACAGGTCACTTCAGGGATGAGACATAATAGCTTTAGTGTATCTTTTGCTCTCTTCACAGTGACCCTAGGCCATATGTTTTAGGTGAAATTTCTGTAATGTGTAAGCAAGTACAAGCATATCTTGGAAATATTGTGTTTGGTTCAAGGGTATTGCAGTAAAGTGAGTCAAAAGAAGTTTTTGGTTTCCCAGTGCATATTAAAGGTATGTCAACACTATACTGTAGTCAATTAAGTGTGTAATGCCATATGTTATTCATTGGTAAAAAATCTAACCATCATCTGAGATTTTAGTGAGCTGTAATCTTTTTGATAGTGGAGGGTTTTGCCTTGACAATAATGGCTGATGACCAACCAGGATGGTGGTTGATTAAGGCTGGTGGCTGTGGCAATTTCTCAAAGTAAGAAATCCATGAAGTTTGCTGCATTGATTGGCTTTTCTTTTCATGAACAAGTTTTCTATAGCATGTGATGCTGTTTGGTAGCATTTTAGCCATGGTAGAACTTATTTCAGAATTGGACTCAGCTCTCTCAAACCCTGCTACTGCTTTACCAACTAAGTTCACGTAAGAATCTAAATCCTTTGTTGTAATTTCAACAATTTTCATGGTATCTTCAATAGATTCCATCTAAAACTCACTTTCTTAGTTCATCTAAAGAAACAACTCCTCATCCATTAAAGTTTTTTATTGTGAGATTGTATCAATTCAATCACATCTCCAAGTCCCACTTCTAATTCTCATTCTCTTGCTGTTTCCACCACATCTGTAATTACTTTCTCCACTGAAGTCTTGAGCCCCACAGAGTCACTTTTGATAACTGGAATCTTCTTCCAGACTTCTGCTCATGTTGATTCTTTGACCTGTTCCCATGAATCAGAAATGTTCTTAATGGCATCTAGAATGATGAATCCTTTCCAGAAGATTTTCAATTTACTTTGCTCAGATCTATCAGAGGAATCACTGTCTATGGAAGCTATAGCCTTATAAAACATACTTAATAATAATAATAAGATTTGAAAGTTAAAATTACTCCTTGATGTATGGGCTGCAGAAAGTAAAGTAAGACAACAATAATCTCATACATCTCCATCAGAGCTCTTGGACGACCAGGTGCATTGTCTAATGTGTGGTAGTATTTTGAAAGGAATTGTTTTCTGAGCAGTAGGTCTCAACAGTGGGCTTTGAGTATTCAGGAAACCATGCTACAAACAGATGTGCTGTCATCCAGACTTTTTTGTTCCATTTACAGAACACAGAGTAGACTTAGCATAATTCTGAACAGTCTGAATGGTGAATGAGCATTCACTTCAACTTCAAGTCACCACTAGTGCATTGGCCCCTAAAAAGAGAATAGATTGTCCTTTGAAGCCGGGCATTGACTTCTCATCTCTAGCTGTGAAAGTCCTAGAAGGTATCTTCTTCCAATATAATGCTCTTTCATCTACATTGAAATCTGTTGCTTAGTGTGGCCACCTTTATCATGGCTAGATGCTCTGGATAACTTGCTGCAGCTTCTACATCAGCACTCATTGCTTTGCTTTGTACTTTTAAACAATCTACAATTAAACGTTGGTTTGCAAGATAATCCATTCTGGAAATATGCTTGTAATCCAGAGCATTCATATATCAAACGGATTTCAAGAACCATTGTCTCAATTGTGATCATGTGACATTTGGCGTCACATACTACTTGTATTGCAAAACATCACTCATTTATCAAGTTAAAATTAGTAGAAATGTTTGCTCATCTTGTGGAACATTCACAGAGCAAATTACTCACAATCCAAGGTTTTACTGTAATTTTATTTAAATTCAAATTAGTTAACATATAGTATAATAATGGTTTCTGGAATAGAATTTAGTGATTCATCACCTACATATAACACCCAGTGCTTATCCCAACAAGTGCCCTCCGTAATGCCGATCACCCATTTAGCCCATCCCCCTACCCACCTCCCCTCAGAAAACCCTCAGATTGTTGTATATTTAAGATTCTCTTATGGCTGGCCTCCTGCTTTGTTTTTATCTTATTTTTCCTTCCCTTCCCCTATGTTCATCTGTTTTGTTTCTTAAATTCCACATGAGTGAAATCATATGATATTTATCTTTCTCTTACTGACTTATTTTGCTGAGCATTATACATTCTAGTTCCGTCCACTTTGTTCCAAATGGCAAAATTTCATTCTTTTTCATCATCAAGTAATATTCCATTGTGTATATATAGCACATCTCCTTTATCCATTCGTCAGTCGATGGACATTTGGGATCTTTCCATAATTTTGCTATTGTTGATAGTGCTGATATAAACATTGGGGTACACGTGCCCCTTCAAATCTTTTTCTTTTGTAAAAAATAATACAACTTTTTTGTATCTTTTGGATAAATTCCTAGTAGTGCAGTTCCTGGGTTGTAGGGTAGCTCTGTTTTTTAATTTTTTGAGGAAGCTCCATACTATTTTCCAGAGTGACTGCACCAGTTTTTCATTCCCACCAGCAGTGCAAAAGCGTTCCCCTTTCTCTGCATCCTTACCAACATCTCTTTTTTCCTGAGTTGTTCATTTTAGCCATTCTGACAGGTGGGAGGTGGTATCTCATTGTGGTTTTGATTTGTATTTCCCTGATGATGAGTGATGTTAGCATCTATTCATATGTCTGTTAGTCATCTGGGTGCCATCTTTGGAAAAGTGTCTTTTCTTGGCTTTTTACCATTTCTTCACTGGATTATTTGTTTTTTTGTGTGTGGTGAGTTTGATAAATTCTTTATAGATTTTGGATACTAACCCTTTATCTGATAGGTCATTTGCAGGTATCTTCTCCGAGTTCATCTGGTGCCCTTTAGTTTTGTTGATTGTTTCCTTCACTGTGCAAAAGCTTGTTTATTTTGATGAGGTCCCAATAGTTCATTTTTGCTTTTGTTTCCCTTGCCTCCAGAGACATGTCTAGTAAGAAGTTGCTAGGGCTGAGGTCAAAGAGGTTGCTGCCTGTTTTCTCCTCTAGGACTTTGATGGTTTCTTGTATCCATTTAGGTATTTAACCCATTTTCTGTTTATTTTTGTGTGTGATGTAAAAAAGTGGTTCAGGTTCATTCTCTTGCATGTCACTGTCCTTTTTTCCCTAACACCATTTGATGAAGAGACTGCCTTTTTCCCATTGTGTATTCTTTCCTGTTTTGTTGAAGATTAGTTGGCAATACATCTCTGGGTCCATTTCTGGGTTCTCTATTCTGTTCTATTGATCTATGTGTATGTTTTTTTGCCAGTGCCATACTGTCTTGATAATTACAGCTTTGTAGTAAAGCTTGAAGTCCAGAATTGTGATGCTTCCAGCTTTGGTTTTCTTTTTCAACATTACTTTGGTTATTCAGGGTCTTTTCTGGTTCCATACAAATTTTAGAATTGTTTGTTCTAGCTTTGTGAAGAATGCTGTGTTATTTTGATAGAGATTGCATTGAATGTGTAGATTGCTTTGGGTTGTATTGACATTTTAACAATATTTGTTCTTCCAGTCCATGAGCATGGAATGTTTTTCCATTTCTTTGTGTCTTCTTCAATTTATTTCATAAGCTTTCTATAGTTTTCAGTGCAAAGATCTTTTACCTCTTTGGTTTAGGTTTATCTGTAGGTATTTCATGGTTTTTGGTGCAGTTGTAAATGGGATTGATTTCTTTATTTCTCTTACTGCTTCTTCATTATTGGTATATAGAAATGCAACTGATTTCTGTATATTGATTTTATATCCTGTGACTTTGCTGAATACACATATGAGTTATAGCAGTTTTTTTGGTGGAGACTTTTGGGTTTTCCACATAGAGTGTCATGTCATCTGTGAAGAGTGAAAGTTTGACTTCTTCCTTGCCAATGTAGATGCCTTTTATTTCTTTTATGTTACAGAGATGCTTTTTTCCTTAAACCTCATGAACCAACCTCTGCTAGCTTCAATCTTTTCTTCTGCAGCTTCCTCACCTCTCTCAGGCTTCATTGAATTAAAGAGAGTTGGGGCCTTCCTCTGGATTAGGCTTCAGCTTAAGGGAATGTTGTGGCTGGTTTGATCTGTCCAGACCACTCATACTTTCTCCATATCAGCAATATGGCTGTTTTGCTTTCTTATTCATATGTTCACTGGGATAGCACTTTTAATTTCCTTCATGAACTTTTTATTTGCATTCACTACTTGGATAACTGTTTGTCACAAGAGGCCTAGCTTTCAGCCTGTCTCAGCTTTTGACATGCTCTCCTCACTAAACTTAATCATTTATAGCTTTTGATTTTAATTGAGATATGTTATGAGACTCTTGCTTTTACTTGAACACTTAGAGGCCATTGTAGGGTAATTAACTAACCTATTTTCAATATTGTTGTATCTCAGGGAATAGGGATGCCTGAGAAGAGAGAGAGACATAAGGAAAGTGCCAGTTGGTGGAGCAGTCAGGACACATATATTTATCAGTTAAACTTGCCATTTTATATAGGTGTGGTTTGTGGCATCCCTGAATAATTACTATAGTAGCATCAAATATCACCTATCACAGAGAACCATAAAAAATATAATAATGATTAAAAAGCTTGAAATATTTTACGAATTACCAAAATTTGATACAGAGACACAAAATGAGCAAATGCTGTTGGAAAAATGACACCAATAGACTTGTTGAATGCAGGATACCAAAAACTTTCAGTTTGTAAAAAATATAGGATATATGAAGTGCAATAAAGTGAAGCAAAATAACACAACGTATGCAAATAGTTTGAAGCCCTGCATTCCTGCTTGGAAAATTAGTTCCTGGGAATGCCACTATATCAACAGCAAACTTTTTATAAAGGATCAACTTTCATGTTAAACCTCTAAGATTTGGAGATTTGTTTGTTACTGTACCTGAGCAAGACTTTCCTGATTAATACACAGTAATTTTATAAAGGCAATGTACTTGCAAATTTTTTAAACCAGAAAAAAAATAACCCCAGAATAATGTGTACTCCTTTGAATTCAGTAAGTTTAATATGATAAAGACGTCTTTATATTTTATATTTTCTTCATCTGACTTTGAATTAAAAAAACTAAGACCAACATTATTCATTAAAATAGAATATAGATGAAAAGGAGGGTATTAAAGGGCTTGAGGTGGGAGGTGGTTGTACCATGATTAGATTTGTATTTAAAATGACCAATCTACTGCTTATCAAGGGTGAGTTTCAGATACCGATGAGAAAAGATGATGTCAAATGTGTTTCAGAGGAGCCACGGACGAGATGTTTCAGAGGAGCATGGATGAGTTCAATGTAGTGTGTAGAAAGAGCAAATGTGGCTTACTACTAGGAAGGATTGGCTCCAAGTCTATCAGTGCTGGTGTCTTGAGGATGACAAAACAATCTTTTTTCCAGAAGATGCAGAATTTTGAAAAATTGCCATTTTGTGTGCTGCCACTACCACCTGGATGGCTCACTGAGTCATTGGATGCCTTCCTGAGTCATTTGAATTAAAAAAACTAAGACCAACATTATTGGTCTTCTAAGACCAACGTCTCACTCGATGCCTTCCTGAGTCATTATATCAATTGGTGTCATTCTAAGCTCCGGTCCTCTCAAAAAACTGCCTAATTTGATATACAGTATGGATCTAAGTCAAAAGCTTCTAAGAGGAATATACTCAGAATCTGTGTTTTTATCTGTGGATTCCAAATTCTGGCTCTCCTATAGAGACAATCTAGTTTTGAAAATATTTTCAAAGCATGCACATAAATGTATAGAGTTTTAATTGCGGGTTATTTTTTAAGATTATTTATTTGAGAGGGGAAGAGAGAGAGAGAAAGAGTGAGAGCAAACAGGGGAGGCGCAGTGAGAGGAGGAGAGAGATAATCCCACCTTATGGGGCTCGATCCCATAAACCATGAGATCATGACCTGGGCCTAAATCAAGAGTCAGATGTTTAAGCAACTGGGTCACCAAGGAACCTCCAGAGTTTTGGTTTAATAAAATACAAATATTATTCTCCAAGTAAGAAAGCACTTATAAAACTGATTTAATGTCTTAGAGTAGTGCTTTCCAGTGGCAATCAAATAGCAAGTGGTTTATTAGATACAGAGTCTAACTTCTAAACTCCAGAGTTTAGAGCATATGGGGACTTAAGTGAAAAAAGGGTATGAACACCAGGAGGAAGCCATATTTAAGCAGATGTAACCAGGTTACCTCTTCACCCGTAGTACTCTTACCTTTCTAGCTGAGTCCGATAGAGAAGCAAAATCCATTCCAGTGGACTGGACATTTTCCCTTGCCACCTTGACAGCCAAAATTCTGTACAGGATGGAGTTATGGATGGGAAATCCTGGCTGCCTTAGGAGTTCTAGCTTTATTATTTCATTTTAAGCAGGCATGGCCAGCATTTAGTCAGCACTGCCAAGAGATCTTAATCTCATTGTGAAAATAGAAACTGTTAGAGAAATTTTACCAATTGGAAATTTGGTTTCAGTGCATCCTTATCACCTAATTCCTCTTACATTCTTTCATGTATACTTTGCTCCTGCTAAACAGAAGGTCTTTTCCATCTGTATATCTTTACACACATACTATAAATGGAGCTCCACCCTACTGTCCTTGCCATTAACACTTACTGGCTTATCTTCCAACTGTTTGTGCTTGCCTCTGTTTGCCTGAGGGCTTTCTCTGGCTATGGAGCCTATTCTGACCTTGCACAAGTAAAGAGAGAGTGCCAGAGAATTAATACCATGTCCTTCAGGAACAACTTCAAACTCAGTGTCAGGAATGGTATACAAATAAATGGCAGCTTCCTCATCCTTTGGAGATAATTAATCTAAGGTACTTGCTCAGGATGCTTCCCAGGGCTTCTCACTGGGACATAAGTTGCCATTGGGCTAACCCTCTTACTATCTATCTTTTATTGACTGCCCTCCCTTCCTGTAGCACTTCTATACCTCTCTTCTGGTGTTTCCTCTACCTCCCAAATAAATTACTTCTACTTGACTCTTATATGTATCGAGCCTACTAATGGAGGAACTCAAACAAATATACATACATACACAGTTTAATTATAACCTCTGTGAGGAAGCTTCCTCTGATGACTCCTGCAGAAAAAAATTTTCTTCACCATTTTAATTCCCAAAGCACACTGTATGTGTACTGTTCTGTCTGACACTTTATGCATTTTTGCCCATGCCAACTTCTCTGTAAGACTGCAAGTTCTTCAAGGGCATTACCCACACATTCTAATATGTGTGTTCCATAATACCTTCCTCAATATATATTGGTAAAGAAAAATTAGGTAACACTTGATTTTGAAATTCAAATTCTACCCATGCTGCTACTGAAACTCAGTTGACAATGAGTTCTTTCAAACAAATTTACTATTTTGGTGGAGGGGTAGATTCTTTCTAAAATAGTGCATCTTGATTTCTTTAAAGGCATTTGACAGTGTTGTACATAATACATTTATGGGAGATTTAGTGGAATGTGGGACAAGTAAGATTTCAGTTTCATAAACATGTAGTGAATTGAACAATAGTATACTGTAAATTACTCATTGCCAACCTGAATAAAGATTTCTAAGGATGCTTCAGGTCTCTGACATTGATCTTTGCCTATCAGAAACTTTTTTAAAAAGTTTATTTGCTTATTTTGAGAGAGAGAGAGCTTGTGCATGCAAGCAGGGAAGGAGCAAAGAGAGAAGGAGAGAGAGAGAGAGAGAGAGAGAATTCCAAGTAGGCTCCATGCTGTCAGTGCAGAGCCCCACATGGAGCTCAAACTCACAAAGAGGCCCCTGCCTATTAAAATTTTTAATAAGAAATATTTTTCTCATCCATTAATCCATAGGCTGTGGTTTAGCTGAGCTTGACTAAATTCGGCTCTAAGGTGAGGCACTTACAGTTTATATCAACAAATTATGTAAAGATTTGGTGAGTCTGTTTATTAGATTTGTAAATTGTAAGAGCTGGGAGAGAGAGCCAACATGTTTGCTAGTGGAATCATGAGTCAAAATGTCCTTCATTGATAAGAATAACTAGATATGTTTAAGAGACACCAGTGTAGGGGTGCCTGAGAGGTTCAGTCAGTTAAGTATTTGACTCTTGATTTTGGCTCAGGTCATGATATCACAGTCATGAGATAGAGCCCCGCATCAGCCTCTGTGCTGAGCATGGAGCCTACTTGGGGCTGGCTCTCTCTCACTCCCTTGCTCGCTCTCTCTCTGCCCCTTCCCACCCATGTGCATGCATGCTCCTTGTCTCTCTCTCCCTCCCTCCCCTTTTCTCAAAACAAACAAACAAACAAACAAACAAACAAACAAACATTTAAAAGACCAGTGTGAATGTCTATGTCTGGGATCAAATAATCATTTATATTGGAGTACCATGACTGACTTTATGTCTAATCATATAAATAAAGATTTGCACAGTTGAGTCATTATTATTCAATAAGAACCAAGATAGTGGTTAAAAAGAGAAACTAGTACATTTTTAGAGGATATCAATAGACATGGAACCCATTCTTTTGAGAGCCAGGTTCTAGATATTGGTAACATACATATTTCTTTAGCTCTTTCCAGCTTCTCCATTTCCATAAAAATTGTACTGGACATCCTGAGAGTCTCAAGGTGCACACAGCAGTGATTAGAGTCCACCATTTTTCTGTTGTTCACTGTTCGATGTTTTCTGGGGCATCCATTTGTAATCCATAGTAATTTTATTAAAACTATATTTCTTGGAGAAAAAAGAAGTACTGATACTATGAAGATGACCATCACTCTGGTGTCTCTGTTGGTTATTATATCTCTAGAAGATTGTTTCTGGAGCCATCTAAGAAGCCACAACAATGTAGTGAGAAGTTATAAGAGGGCAGCATTATACTGTTTCCCAAGCTGAGAGATCTGGGCATTTTTCTGAAATAGTCCAAGTAGATGAAATATTTTATATAAAAAGACTTGGATGGACTCTTTATAGATACAGATGGTTGATTCTGGACAGGCACATAGAAATTATGAGAATAAATTACTAATTATTTACTTTGTCTAAAAATAGAATGGACAAGAGTATGTGTTGAGGAGACAGTCCCCACTCCATCCCTAAACTGGAGCCTGCTCTCAGCTCCATTATGGGAGCCAGCACCCATAATACCCACCCTCTTTGCTGTTTCCAAACCCCTTCAGAAGCAGAAAGACACACACTGGGACCACCAGTGAGGTCATCTCCACAGCTACATATATGAGCCCAGCTTCAGCCACAGGGGAACACTGATGGATCCCTTTCCTTGTGGGCACACCCCAGGGCTCTAGCAGTGTGACAAGAGGTACTGTATAGGAAGATTTTAATAAAAGCTCTTCTGAAAACAACAAAAATAAAATAGAATGTACTGTTGTACAAATTAATCCTCTTTAGACTGCAAAGGAACCTTTCAGTGGATATACTTTTTTGCAGCTCAGGATGCAAATCCAGGCAGGCTAAGTGATCTCTGGTTCCTCTTAGGAAATATCAGAGTCAGAACTAAGAAAAAGTCCCCAACTTACTGAATAGTACTCCTCTCCCCACAACCTAACCCTACTCCTTTGCGTCAGTCATGGTGCATCAGGCAAGGATGTTAAATCATTTGTAGCATTCTTAAATTCTGTGGTGAAGACCATTTTCACCCCCCATATCCCTAAGGAACTAAAAAAAATATTGGTATAATTATTTCATTTTAAATATTTTTGTTCTCATATCTTTGTTTTTTATCCACTTAATGAGTCCAGTGATCATGCACTTGCTTGAGCAATACCAAGTTTCTTGAGTTCTTGTGTTCAATTCCTGTATACTTCTCTCACATAGACCAATAGAAGTTGTGTGTATGTATTTTTTTTAAGACAGTGAGTGTCTAAAAGTTGGATATCATTCTAATACAAGTTCAGTGTGTTCTACAGTGGTTTTCTTCTTTAAATTTCTATAGGTATACCTGATTGATTGTGTTTGGGGATAATCCTAAGGATTTCCCTTTGAAGATGTTTTTAATCTCCTATATTGTAGATAGCACCTAAGATGGCTCCTGATGACCCTCATCTGCTGGCATTCAAGCCTTGTACAAATTCTATTTCATAGAATGTTGGCCGGACTTACTAACTCACTTCTAAGGAATAGAGTACAGCAGAAGTGATGAGGTATAATATTTAAAATTAAGTTATAAAAAGACTTTGACTTTAGTTTTGTTTTTTCTCTGTCTCTTCCTCTCTCCTTCCTTCCCTCAGATCCTTGTGCTCTTGGGGTAGCAGCTTTCTAACTTATGAGTAGTCCTACATATAAATCCATATAGACAAGCAACTGATGTATCTGGCCAACAGACAGTAAGGACCAGCTCCCATGTGATTGAACTTGGTAGCAAATCCTCATGCAATTGAGACCTGAGGTGACAGCAGTCCTGGTCAACACCTTGATTTCAGCCTTTTGAGAGATCCTGAGTCAGAGGCATCCAGTTTAAGCCATGCCTGGATTCCTGATTCAGAGAAATTCTGAGATAATAAATGTTTCAGGTTATTTGTTACACAGCAATAGATAACTAATAGACCCTGGCCAGGCAAAGCTGTAATCAGCATCAACAATTAGGATAAATAAGTGTAGTTTCAGTTGAAATATAACAGAGCAAATGCAAAGGCCTATTCCCATAGAAAATGTGTATGGGATACTCTTAAGGAGTGATGTACCCATTCCCCAGATGCTGGGAACAACACATACTAATGGCTCATAGCTTTCCTCCTCATGAGAATTTCCCTCAGGGAACTGTATCTGCCAAGAACATGACAAATTAATGCAGGGACACAAGAGCCTGGCTCCTTGCCTCAGTTGAGACAACTTAGAAGACTATGCCAGTCCCAGAGCTCCTCATAGAGTTAGTTGAGGCCTCTGTTGTTAACTGTATTAAGGGGTCAGATTTCCTCTCTACCCAATCCTCCTTCCTCATTTCCTTACATATATATCTCCTGTTGTGTTTCTGGTTGAATTCTTTGTCTAGGGCATCATGTGATAAAATCTTTCTGAGTAGATTGATTTATCACAGAAAACTCAATTGATCTATTATCTTTCCAGGATAAAACCCAATTCAACCTTCTGTATCACTACCAGCATGACCTCCACCCACACCCACATGCTTGTAGCGCCAGCTTGTTACGCACACTGGTTAGCTTCACGCGGAGCTGTGGAAAGGAAGTGGACTGGTGGATTCAGAGGCTTTTTGGTTTGTAAGAGTCACTGAGCCACCAGCTTCTTTATCAGCCTCTAAAGCAGCTCTCACAGCTCCAGTCATGTCTGGAAGAGGGTGTGAACCATAACTGACTCCATGTTTGTTTGACTGGGCCAAACAAGTTCTCCACCAACTTGGACATTACAAGCAGGACTTATGTTGGACAAAAAAAAAAAAAAAAAAAAAAAAAAAGGTTGCAGACAAGTTGTCCTTCACTTGTGAGCCTCTTGCTGTTTAAGTGTGTTGGTGTCTCCCTACATCTTAATCAAATAGCCTTGTTTTCTCAAACAGACTTTGTGAGAGACAGTGTGAGATAATTTCTCACTTTTTGACTGAGAATAAGAATAAAATGGGGGTTGGGAGGAATAAATGTCTTTGAATACTAACCCATTGAATACTTATAATACTCTAAAGATTCCTGAAAATTATCCCCATTCAAAAAATGAGGAACGTAAAGCTGATAAAAATGAGCAACTTGGATAAGGTCCTATGAACTAGACATCATCTAAGGGAAATTATCCCAAACTTGGAGATAATACAGAAGATCACTATACATCCTTTCAAAGTCCTGCTACAGCATTCTCTAATAGGCCCCACTCAGGATTATTGAATTCTTTTTTTAATTTAATTTTTTAAAAATTTACATCCAAATTAGCATATAGTGCAACAATGATTTCAGGAGTAGATTCCTTAATGCCCCTTACCCACTTAGCCCATCCCCCCTCCCACAACTCCTCCAGTAACCCAGGATTATTGAATTCTTTAAGGCACGGGTTGGTGAACTGTGGGCTGCCAGCCAAACCTGACGTGTAGCATGTTTTTATAAATAAAGTTTTATTGGAACACAGCCCTGTACATTTGTTTATATGTTGTTTTTGACTACTTTTGTGCTATAATGGTAGAGATGAATAGTTGCAAGAGATACTCATTTGGCTAACAAAGTCTCAAGTGTTTACTATCTGGCAGTTTACAGGAAAGGTTTGTTGACCTCTGTTAGAATTACTATTTACTGCTAATTAGGGGGCAGACTTGAAGTTACTTGTTAACTCATAGTTTTATCTGATAGAGATGTAAATGCCTTGTGTGGTTAAAAAGATAATAATAATAACCCCCACAGGTTTCAGTCTTTTTGCCAGTTATGCATCTAATCTAGCAATTTTATCTCCATGTTCCTTCAGTGTCTGTGTATACTTGGTCCCTCAAGTTATCTTTGAGCCAGATTTACCATCCTGATGGTTTCTTCATTAGTGAATGAAATACATTTCCAACTCATGCTCACTATATATTTGTATCAGATTAGTATTCTTAAGTTTGTGCAAGTTATACTTAAATGTAAGCAGAACTATGATGGGGGGGGGGGAAGAAGGTGTTTGATTTTAAAACCCATTTCATTCTGCTGCCTCCTCATCTGTGAAAATTAAAAAATAGACCTGTTGATGAGCCCTTTCACTGTGATGTTAAAATGGTAGGGCCAGAGATCATCCAGATTATTGCCCCTTCACTTCGGTTTGAGTTCTTTGGGCAAGAGCTCTTATGTAAGTCTAATAAACACATCTTAACAAACAGCTTCATTCAGTGATGATGAAAAACTAAGCAAGTTTCCTTTCAAGCCTCAGCAAGCAGGAATAGATTTGGAAGACAAATCGAATGGCTCAGCTTTTTGTTGTTTTACTTTCCATACTCGCAACATTACCAAGTTCTACAATCCTTCCAATCTCCAGGGTTCACCTCATGAGAAGGGGCAAAATAAAAAAGCCTTTGCCAAAACGCAACTTTTGTGCAAGCTACTTGTTTTTGAACAATGTGAGGAGTTTGGGGAGCAGCAGATCAGACAGTCTCATAGCCAGGGCTCTTCTTTAATGTACCTTTGACTGGCATCAAGTGAGACACAATTTTCTTCTTCTATAAAATGAGGATTATAATCCTTACACTGGAGACTTGGTGAAGCATTGAACAATTTATTCACCTTGCCCACAGTTCAGTAGATGTTCAATAAGTGTAACTACTACAGATTTTTCTCTCTCATTTAATTGGGTACTTTAATGTGCACAAGTATACATCATCTTGGTATATTCCATCAGAGTGGGAGAGCAAATGTAACTTCGGTAGGAATTCTAAAATATACTTGAACAGAGAGGACTTAGGTACACTCACTAATGTCTTCTATTCTTCTAGGAAGGTCTCTTAGACTGTTGTATTCTTGTTCTGAGGTATTATTCATGCCTTAGCATATTGATGCCTAACATCATCAGTTCTATAGACTAAAGTCGTAAGATGGATCATGAAAGCTCTCCCATTCTCCCCTTTTATCTATGGTGTGAACTATGCTTCCATTGGCAAACATACACCTATCATATTTGTTTTTCCCAAACTATCTACCAAATAAGAGTGTCCCAAGTCACTCACAAACTCTTAGCATGTACTCACTTGTCTTTTTTGTGAAATGAGAAAGTTGCCTAGAAAACCTCACCATTCTTTCTGGGCCATTTTCCCTGAGTATTTAGTTGACTCTTCAGTTGCTGAAAGCACTTTGCTACTCTTAGTTTGTGCTTTACAGAAACCTGGAAGCCAGCACAATGGGCAGCTATTTATTTGTGGTTCTATTCATCCATTTCAGCTTCTCTGTCAAATGCACCATACTAGAGTGCAGCCCACTCTTGAGTGTGGTCTCTGCCCCACTCAGCAGGAGACCAGCAGTATTACAGGTGTCTTCCTGGTGTGCCCTTTGAGAAGTGACACTGCCTATGATTACCAGAATGCATATTCTCATTGAGTGGGTGGTTTTTACCCTCCAGAGGCTCTTGACCTTTATATCGTCTTTTGTAAAGGGTTTGTAACATCCATATTCCAGAAAGAATACTTGCTAATTCCTTCTTGAAATTGCTCCTCAACTTTTCTTGGTTATGTGCCAGTTATTTAATTTGTTCTCTTATTATGTCAGTACCCAACCTTGTGAGGTAAGTTATCATTATCTCCACTTTGTAGGTAAAAAAACAGAAACTCACAGGGTCAAAGGACTTAGCCTGGGTCCTGGCTAACAGGAGGCAGAGCTGGTATTCAAATCTAGGTTGGAGTCCAAAGTCCATGTTTTCAGTACATTTTCAGACATTGTTTTGAAAATTTTAGCATAAAAATCACGTTGAGAGCTTGCTAGAATACATATTCCTGGGTCCCAACCCCGGAGATTCTGATTCAATAGGTCTAGAGTGGGCCCCAAGTATTTACTTCCCAGTATGTTGATGCTACTGGTCTGTAGACCACACTTTGGGAAGCACTGAACTAAATCATGTTGTTTTATTTAGCAAAGACACTTTCAACAATCTGATAGCTGCCCTCAAGATCTCCTCAGAACTGAATCCTTCTTAAACTTGCATAGTTTGAGTTATATTTAATTGCAAACTCAGTAGGGTGAATGCCCATTAGGGGATGTGAATGTTGTCCAGTCACTTGATGTAATGTTAATAACAGTGTTTTAGAGTTTGAAGGGACCTTAGAGATTGTCTTATTCAACTGCTTCATGTTACAAAAGAGCAAGCATGACTTGTCCAAATTTATTGGAGAAATAAATTTTCTGGTTCAATAAAGTTGTCAGGAACACAATTCATAGTTGTTCAACATATCCATTTCTGGCTAACTAAATTCTTTCGAAACCAGAGCAGAGTAGTTTGGGCCAGTTTGTAAGGCGATCCCACCTTCCTATAGTTTCAGCAAATAGATGTTTAAGAATCAGGTTTTTTCATTCATATACCAAGCAGAGAATGCATGTGGCCTGGGATGGCAGTTCTTCCAGAAACTGGTCATGGAATCTATCTGATTGGTATGTGTGGGAAGAGGTATGTGCATCCCTACAAGCTATGGGAGTTTTATTGTGTTTTTCCTGAACCTGGTCCAGAGATCCTGACTCAGTAAGAATTTCCCAGCGCTGGTTGCTTTTAAAGTAAACCTGCCCGAGACCTAATTTTTCACTTGTCCGTAGTTCTTCTGTGCCTTCTCTTACCTGGACTTTCTAAATTGTACCCAGTCAGGTCAAGAAAAAGAAAACCTTATTCATCTTCCTTTGTTTCTAAATAGAGTATAAGGAACTTGCTTTTTCATGAATGAGATCATTTTAATGGGGTTTGCTCTTGTCAGTTACCCAAGTTCCACCTTTACATTCTAGTGTTGAAAGTTCTCTTTCAGCTGTTTGGGACATAATGGCTGTGATGGAATGATCCTAGTTATTAAACTAGGAGTAGAAGAGGATTGAGTCTAATTAGAGAGGTAAAGAGGTTCATTACCAAATGTCTAAAAATGGAGGGATGCCTTGGAGAGGAGAATTTTCTGGGATGTCAGTAATCCTTGTGGATGGAAGGAGGTTGTAATGTCTGCCTGGAAAGTTTGTACAGAGAAATGAAACAGTTTTACAATGGAATGGAAGCTTTATATCAAGTGATCATAAGATAATCACTAAGAAAGGTGTAACAGTGGTAGTCTTCAAGCAGAAATAAGGGATAAGGGCTTTGGGGAAAGAAGGACACTTATTTTTACTGCATAACTTTTGCAGACTCTTAGTATTTTTACTATATAAATGCATTAATTTTTCCAATAAAGAAAACCAAAGTTTTATTTTGTAGTGGTATGTGACAAGGGACTGGATACAATTACCCCCAAAGAGACATCATTGGTCACAAATGGAAAGTAAAGTGCCAATAGTGACACCACAGCTCTACAATCCTTCATAGCATTTTAAAAATTACCCTATTGGAGAACATTGCTCTGAACCATATTGGATAGTATGATTGAAATCCAAATATGTATGAGGCCTGATGCTGGGCACTGGAAGGTATAGAAGTACTAATTTAAGTTTTAGAAAATATGAATGACACAGTGTCATCCAAAAAGATTGGATAATATCCAGAAATATGTGATGGTTCTGCAGGTTCAAAGAAGAGGGAGTTCAAATCTAAGAGGGAGCTCCCTAATGGTTGTAGAACCAACATGGAGGATGCAGAATTTAAATAAGCCCTTGAAGGATGGATAGGGTGTCAGAGCATGTGAGTGGAGGGAAGTGAGCCCTTGAGAGCATGACCCCACCCAAGATATGTAAGAATAAAATGGCATGAGTTCCTATTTGGCTGCGTTGGTAAGCACTGATAGATAAAGTCAGAAAGATTTCTTGAGGCTAAATTTGGAGTTTGCAGGAGGATTTGAATGTCAGTGAAGAAATTTGAAAGGAACTATGTATAGTTTGGGGTCAGGAGAGAAACAGGGCCACAGTAGCATTTTTAGGTTGATTTTATTTTCTTCTGTGTGAAGAGCTGGGAGAAAAAAGAAGTGGAAGCTATGAGGGGAACTCCTCTTTCCAGAGGAGTGAGTAATTGGGGCTCAGTTACTTCAGGGGACATCTGAAGAAGATGAGTGGGAAGAGGTGAGCCCAGCAGGGTCTGACCTAAACTGGAAATAGGATGAAGGACAGAGGGATCGGTGAAAGACACCGAGGAAACACAAACACTTGGTAGGAATTTGTGGTTGACTGGACACATGAAGGAGGAGGAGGATCACAATAAGCACAGTGTTTGCACTACATTGAGCACATATGTGCTATGCATTATAAATGGCTTATTTACAGACACTTTAGGATATGCTTATTATTATCTTTATAGTTCAGAAATATAGCACAGAGAATTAAAAATTAATGCCCCAAATCATAGAGCCATTAAGTCACAGCCCTAGGCTTCAAACCCAGCAGTCTGACTCCAGAGCCTATAATCTCTCAGACGGTGACTGCAAGAATTTTTAAATTTAATACAATCCTATTCATGGGAAGGCCAGAACACAAATGATCTCAGTATTTGGTAAAGGACACTTATGGAATTCAGGAGTCAGAGAATATGGCCTGTCCCCATTTAGATAATTCAACTTTCTAGGCTGAAACTTCTTTGGGGTGTGTGTGTGTGTGTGTGTGTGTGTGTGTGTGTGTGTGTGAATTTATTCTGCTTTTGGTCACAGTTCAGATAAAGACAGGATATCCTATAACTTTGTTATCATAAAATATGTCTTCTTACCTCTTACCTCAAAGTTGACTTTGCCAGCTCAGTTTACCAAAATAAGTCAGTGCACACAGGGCGTTCACACATTTCTCATTTGAGCAAGTGCTACTTTATGGTTGGATTTGTGTTCAAGTTACAGTTTAGATGTCTATAGAACTCATGGATTAATATCATTGGATACAATCTTTAAAACTCCACTTTAATTGTGATGTAAGTCAGAGGATTTCTATAGCATAAACTGTGGAGTGCTTTTGCTACCTGTGCTCTCAAACCCATGTACTTCCACTCTAAAAATAGAAAATAAAATTAAATTAAAAAAAGGATTCACTTGGCAACTGGAGATCCATTAGATGAAAGCCCTTAACATCTCAAGGAAGTATCATCATTGTGAACCAAGGCCAAACAACATACAAACACCATGGGCACAAATTGTATTTAGAGAGTAATGGCTCTGCCTTGATTTAATTGGTTGTGTTTTAATTTTAGAAACGGTTGTTATCAGCTCAATGTGATTACATAATTACATGAGTAACTTCTGTGGAAACCTGTTCAAAGGAGGCTTAAACTTAGTAACCAGCTTTCCAGATTTAGGGGAAGGGGAGGTCATAATACAGCTGAGGGAAGTATTTGTCTCAGTAGGGAAAATATTTGAGTATTTAAGTCTGATGCTGTCTTAGGCCAAAAAGTGGAAGGATTTTTAGCAGACCCTGGAGTTGTCACTTGTTTGTAATTATGGGGGAGAGGTTCATCTATCAGGCCCATTGTGGTACTTACTCTACTATATTTATACATATTTTACATGATATAACTTGGCTCAGAAATGGTTATTGCTCCCTGGAGTGCCCACTCTTTTGTTTTATATAACCTGACTCCCAGAGTCTTTTCCATTAGGCTTGATGAGCTGTAGCAACATAGTAATTGAACCTATGGGCGTGACAGGATGGACTGATAGGTCTAAGTCATTCAGTAGCTTCTCCAGCATTGTTGACATGAAGTAAAGACCGTGTTTCTATTCACACACTGACCTTTGCCTTTATAATTTTTGTCCTCTACTTGCTTTTTTTAAAAAACGTTTATTTATTTTTGAGAGAGACAGAGTGTGAGCAGATGAGGGGCAGAGAGAGAGGGAGACAATCTGAAGCAGGCTCCAGGCTCCGAGCTGTCAGCACAGAGCTCAACGCAGGGCTTGAACACAAACTGCGAGATCACAACCTCAGCTGAAATCGGGGACACTTAACTGAGCCGCTTATACCCCTCGACTTGCTTTTTAAAAAGTTGGTTAGTATTCAGCCCATTTGGAATGGCTCTGAAAGAGAGTAAGGTATACTTTATCTCTGATTTGTGGTTAAGTCTGATGAAAAGAAAGAGACTAACCACATTTTTGAACATGTTATCATTTTTAAAGCACTTTTGTGGAATCTGGCATTGGAATTGAAATTGCAGAACTAAATGGCATATTGCACATAATATCCACATGAGGTTATCTTGGTAAACTGTGGCCTGTGTTGCTGGATGTGATATTTCAAGGAATAGGTCTCATGTCCCATGCCTCCTTGGTCTAACACTATTAACCTGCCCTTCTTGGCTTTGGTAGGCATAGATCTTTCTTGGGTGTGGTGATGGTGGTTCAGAAATAGCCCTTCTTCCTAGCCACAGGCTGTGCTTCTGTGTCCTCCTTATTCTACTCAACTGCCAAACTATACTGGAGATTTCCATGACTGTCTTGACACCCAGATTGAGTCAAGGAACACTTTCTCCATTTCTTCCATGGTATCTACCTTTGTGTTTCAGCTTCTACCCTGAATGGGCAAACACACACTCATGTACATACACTTGAAGGCACGTGTTCCAACGCCTGTTAATAGGTGATGATTCTTTAAATCACATTTTGGTGTTTGGCATTTACTAATTTTAGGGCCAACATCTAAAGCCATTTCTAATCCTTTCTAGGCTGTTGTCCAACAGCAACAACAAGAAGAAATCAGTTAATTTTTGAGAGATACCATGAGCCAGTCCTGGAGAGAGATGCTTTATATAAAGCATCTTATTTAATTCTTATACAGACATTGAACATTAGATGTTACCAGCTCTATTTTATATAAACGGTTCAGAGAGGACTTTGTGCCTGAGGATGGAGTTAAATACTGATATTACCAGGACTGCCCACTTACAAAGCCTTGATCAAGTGCACTTGATAACAATATAGCCTATCTCCACACTGGTCTTTAAACTTTGAAAACTGAATTCTGAAAGGGATTAGAAGTTGTCCAGAAGGAATGGAGAACCAGACCACTTCTGATCACTGGTAACCTCTATCGGACTCTCCATCATCAGATCCATTACTCCCTTAGACCATCCATCAGCCCTACTTTCCCACCTCCAGATTTTCAGTGCTCCAAACATCCTACCCTTCCTCCATCAGTCCCCTTTCTTCCATAACTCCCTTTTATCTTTCCCTCCTCTCATCCTCTATCCTTCCCTCCCTCCTCCATGGCCCCCTCAACCCTCCAGGGCCCCATTTCCCTAATTCTTCATCCAATACTATCCCCACACCACACGTTTAATTTACAGAGGACTTAAAATGTGCCAGGTAGTCTGCTATGTTTATTACATGGATAAACTCATTTAATTGTCACAGAACTTTTTGCTATATTGTTTATATGGAAATTGACCCTCGAAGAGATTAGGTGACAAGCCCATAGTCATACAGTGTGTAAGTACTTGAGCCAGAATTTGAACCTCAGCAATATGACTCTTGATCCCTTGTCAGGCACTATGCTATACTTAAAAAATATTTCATTTTACTAGGTAAAAATAAATGCAAATTAAAACAGTCCAATATTATCCAAATTATAGTATTTGACACTGGTGAATGAATATGCAGTTATTCAGATATCCTTACATTATGGGAGTGCAGCTTGCATAGTGGTTTTAGAAAACAATTTCATATTATATCACAAAAACTTTAAAACTTCATATGGTCTGACTCTGTCTTTCTTCTCCCACGAATTTATTCTAAAAAAACAATAAAACATACATAATTTTTTAAAGTCAGCAAGTGATTTCTTTTTTTTCAACGTTTATTTATTTTTGGGACAGAGAGAGACAGAGCATGAACGAGGGAGGGGCAGAGAGAGAGGGAGACACAGAATCGGAAACAGGCTCCAGGCTCCGAGCCATCAGCCCAGAGCCTGACGCGGGGCTCGAACTCATGGACCGCGAGATCGTGATCTGGCTGAAGTCGGACGCTTAACCGACTGCACCACCCAGGCGCCCCAAACATACATAAATTTTTGTCTCTTGAAACACTATTTTGAGAAAGAAAAATGGAGAAGGCAATATAAATGTTTAGCAATGAGGTAAATCATTAAATATGATAAATCCAAATCTTAAAATGCAGTATAGCCATAAAAAGTTTAAACCTTTTTGTTGTGATATGTAGATACTTCTAGAAAAGTAAACAAAAATTATAATTTAATTAATGATTTAAAAAAAAGATATCTATGTACCAATTATGTAGA
Source organism: Prionailurus bengalensis (assembly GCF_016509475.1). NCBI lineage: Eukaryota > Metazoa > Chordata > Mammalia > Carnivora > Felidae > Prionailurus > Prionailurus bengalensis. Next base: position 37,171,911 of record NC_057354.1, on the reverse strand, counting down.
ATACAAAATGGACCAATCTTCCTTCTAGACTTCTGTGACCTACCTTCCTAATCACCATTTCCTTCCTGACCTTTTTTATCTTGATCCCCTTGCTGTCTAACTAGGAAAATTAGCTTGATTGTCCTTGTTTTTGAGCCCTAATAATTGGAATTTAATTTGTAGTTATTCTTTTTTATCTGTTTTTTCCAGTCACCATTAATCTATTCTATTGATGATGCAATTTGGGTTATTACAAAGTTTCAGGCTACTAAAAACAAAACAGTGCCTCTATAAAATTCATGAATTTTTGTCCTGGTGCATATGAGCACACAATTTTGTATCTGTATTTCTGTCTCCACCTATGACAATACATGGTCATAGGGTCTATGTATCTTCAACTAGGCTCTGTAGTAATGGTCTTTTTTCCAAAGTGACAGCAATAATTTATTCTGCAAGCAGGTTTGAAAGTTCGGTTGGCTTTCTTTTCTTTATTAATTTATAGATGTTCTTTATACATTTTCAAGGCAAGTCATTTTGGCTCTGTGTGTTGAAACATCTCCCAGGTGTAATTTGCCTTTCCACTCTCTTAATGGTGGTATTTGATTAAACATAGTTGTTCATGTTAATATACAATCTATCAATCTTTTGTTCCTTATGTTAAAAAATCTTTCCTTTCCCCATTGTCAGGAAAAAGTTTCTTAAATTGTTTTCTAAAAATTCTGTTATCTATCTGTGAATGACTATGCTGCAGTTTAAGTTGATTTTTAAGAATAATGTGAGGTAAGGATTCCAAATCATTTTTCCCTTATACCTACCGACTTGTCCCATGACCTCCATCAAAAAGATACTTTCCTTACTACTCTTTAGTGTCACCCTTTATAAATAAATTGCATTTTCAGTTTTGAATCATTGATCTATTTATCTATCATAATCTTAAACCAAATCCTATCCTTAACTTTACTGTAAACTAAATTCTAAGCCAAACATTAAATCTAGTCCTAACTGTAGTTCTACCCCAACCCAATACTAATCCTATAGTCCTAACCCTAACACTAAACCTAAATCCAGCAAACTAATAACCCTAATCTTTTAATATAACACTAATCCAAATGAAACCTAACCCAAGTTCTAACTCTGCATCTAAAGTGAACCCTCAAAGATAAGGATAAAGCATTCCAACCTAAATCTAACACTTACCTTAACCGTAAATGTCAACAATAAAACTAACCCTAACTTTCTGCTATTATCGAAACCTTCTTTGTGGTCCCGCATAAGGTCAGTTTTTATAAATGTCCCATGTAGATTGACAATAATATATATTTTGTGTTTGTTGGGTGCTGTATTCTGCACATGGTCAAGTTTAAATTGTTCACTTCTTCTCTTTTAATTTTATTGGTGTTTATTTGATTTTTCTATCTGAAAAAGATATGTTTAAATTGCCTATGCATGAGTTTTAGCCCTGCAGTGTCATTTAACCTATGTCTGGTAAAATTTTGCATATGCAGCCCTCTCTAATATTCAGTCCATGTGTGTGTGTGTGTGGGGGGTGTTGGAGGTAAGGCAATGCAGTAAAGGAAGGAAGAGTTGCTTACTCTCTTGAAATCATTGACTACTAGGTAAACAGTGTGGGCTTGTCAAATGAATGATGAGATTATGTGGAGCAAAGCTTGGTTATACATGACCACCCAGCCACTAGCCAACCACCAAACAGTAAGAGAGCCCAACAAATATCAGCAGAATTGTGTTTGTGAGTCATAGCTGACTGTATATTCACAAGGAAGCCCAGGGAAAGTCAACCCAAACTGATGATCAACCCAATCATGAGCAATGACAAGTGCTTATTGTTTTTAGCCACAGAATTTTGGGATGGCTTGTGATGCAGGACTAGTTAACTGATACAATATTCATATCCCAACAGGATTTTGTAGTATTTTAACACAGAACTCACAAATTTCATGGATGGGTGGTATCCTCACAAATGTATTTACATGTTCACATCTTCCTACCTAACAGTGTATGCATCAAAAAGGTTGGACTTTCACCAAATTCACCTTGAAAATTTAAGGCCATTTGAGCAACCACTGTAGAAAACAACCACACAATGAGTTAGGTCACTGCTACAATACCACCAATGCATCTCAAGGTGAAGGAGGTGAAGGAAAGATACTTCCCCTTGAACGCAGTTTCAAAACTCAGGGTTTACCTGAGTGTCATATTTTGATATTGCATGTTTTCTGGGGACTGATTTCCTTCCTTTTAAACTGATGAAATACTCCTACAAATCAGGAGCCATATGCCTTATTGTGTGGTAGTAAAATTTTAAAATATATGTTAATAAAAAACACTAAGAAAAAGAAAAAAAAGAAAGTTAAATATTTAATGTCACTTCTTACAGTTGTTTCCATTTCTTGGAAAAACTCCTAGCATAATAAATGAAGCAAACATTTCCATCATAAATACATTTATTATTTCCACATGGTGTGTATATGTGTAGTATGTGCAATTAGGTTTGCTTTCAAATTAGAAATGCTTTAAATCTCACACAAAGAGTCATTTCTCTTTCATCAAGGGGGCCTGTCAGCCTGGATTTTCTCACGGAGACTGGAGAGACCCAAAGGAATTCTACATCTGTGCTCCTTAGAGAATTAAAGTCATGTCTTTGGTACTTTCATAGCTTATTTTATTTTCTTTTATTTTTTAAACCATGAAGGAGTGTGTATCTGATTCAGTGTTCCATGTCTTGGCCCACCCGTCTTTCTTTCTATTTTACAAATTGCCTTAGTCCTTGAAGGATACTTCTCTTACTCCTGTGGTGTGTACCCACCTAGAATGTATTTGTCCAAGCTTCTTTTAAACACAGCATTGGTCAGCCTTACCAGGTTAAATGACATTGCCTGGTGTCCCTACCTGCCAGTGAGAAAATAGATCTAAGGATCATCACTCTGTAGCTACACTCTGGAGTTCAGGAACACTAGCTTTCAATTACAGAAGATGTTCAGATACTTGCTTGTGACCATGGATTTTAGTTCCTCAACTTAATTTTCTTCTCTGTCAAAGGAAATAATAATGCCTGCATGGCAAGATTAGTTAGAGAATTAAAGATAATATTTTTAAACTAATGGTAGAACTTCATAAAAAGTAATTGTTTTTATTAGCAATAATAGTGTTAGTGTAGGGAAACCTCTTTTTACAGTAAAATTTCAAAAAGACATAAAATGCCTAGGCTAAACTTTGAAATCTGTTACTTAGTAGGCTTAATGCTGCAGCTAAAGAAAGAAAGTACACTGTAAAGATGACAATACAGGGGTTCTGGAAAAAATTTACCATTCTAGAAATTCTCTCTTTAACATCTTTGCTAGGCTTTCACAAGATATGTCTGTCCTCCCCACTACTGCTTTTTTACCATCTATTTATTTTACAGTCACATGCTTCTATTGCTGTACTTAACTTGCCAATGTCATGAATGTTATACACATTGCCAAGTCCACTGGATTTGTTCTGTTTTCTCACCTAAACTCTCCTTATTAGACAATTACAGTTCCTGTACCTTTCCATCACATTCCGAAAATTCCAGTCGCAATTAGAAATCAGTCTCCAGTTCACTAGCCTTCAGTCCTAAGCACAATCCTCAGAAAGAAGTGATGGAAAGGAATATCTATATACCTTTGATATTTTTACTAGTGGGATTCCTTCTGAACATAAAAGGTGTATAGGTGAGGAGTCATATTTTTGTGTGTGTGAACTCTTGTGTGTACATTAATAAAATCTATCTTTTCTCTTGTGGAAGAAAGAAAGGAAAAAAAGAAAGTAAAGGTATGTGGGTAATGTAAAACCAAACCGAGAAATATCCACCATGACAATTTTGGTAAATGCCTTAATTTTACAAGTAAGGGAATTACATTAAAAAAATAAATTTTTGGGGGGTGCCTGGGTGGCTCAGTCGGTTGAGCATCCATCTTTGGCTTGGGTCATGATCTCATGTTTATGAGTTCGAGCCCTGTGTCAGGCTCTGTGCTGAGAGCTCAGAGCCTGGAGCCTGCTTTGGATTCTGTGTCTCCTTCTCTCTCTTCCCCCTCCCCACTTGTGCTCTGTCTCTCTCTGCCTACCAAAAATAAATAAAATGTAAAAAATAAATAAATAAGTAAATAAAAATAAATTTCTTTGGGATGCTGCCAAAAGAGAAGCCTTACCTGAAATAACCTTAATTGAGCTAAAGTATAGGCCCTGGGCCCAATTCCCATTACGTATAACTCTGGCAAGAGACTGGGGTTGATGTTTTAACCAAAGCATTTCCAGTTGATCACATTGGCACCCAGACAGATCTATCTTGTGTGGCAACCTGTGAGGTATTGGGACGGACCAGAGGTCAACTTTTCAAGACGAGCTTTATGAAAGTGTTACCTGAAGTGTAATAGTCCTGTGTCTATAAAAAATTGTTCTAGCATTGGTCAACTGGAAGCATGCACAGAAGCCTACTAGTGAATACAACTACCCTGCTTCTTAGGTAGTTGTGGTCATTGGCCAAAGTCTGATGGAAACAAAAAAATTCCTAAATATGAACATTTTCTTGCCAACTAAATATACCTGTAAAGGGAGAAAACTAAAACCATGTCTAGTGTTATGTCAGCTGTTGTATGATTTCGTTTTTAAGACTGTAGCTGAAGGCCATGGGTCTCATTAATTCTGATTATTTTCCTCATCTTTGGATATGGGAGTTGATGCTGAAACCTTTCCTGTTTCTGCAGGCAAGATAAGGCAGTTGTAACATCTTAGACATTGGCTCTGCTATGCTAAAGATCATGTTTGCCAGTGGAGGTGGTTTTTTCCCCCTTGGGAGTAATCTTGAACCAAAGTAGCATTCAGATTTATATAACAAAGAAGGAATACATTTCAAGAGAGCCAGAGCTCTGCCTTCAGGAAAGCAGAGTTTATTTCCATTTTGCAGATGGTATAGCTGAGGTTTAGAAAAGTGAGATATCTTAGCCAGGGTCCCCGATCAAATAAGTGATAGAAGATGGTTCCTTAAATCCAGTAGAATACACATATACCTTTCAACATGGCTTTTATCAGTCAGAATAGGCCGGGTTATATTGCAGTAACAAATAGCCCCAAATCCTAGTGGCTTATATCATTGAAGGTTTTCTCTTTCATGCCCTTACTACTTCATCCATTCTGCAAACTATAGGTTTGTTCTATGTGTCTTTATTCCAAGACACAGACTGATTAAGACACACCTTCCTGCATCATTTCTTGTTTTATTGTAGAAGGAAAAGAAGTGATGGAGAGTCATATATTGCTCTAATTGTCGATGTCTGGGATCCTGAACAAGTAAAATGGTTGTTGTTTAAGCCACTAAGTTTTGGTATGGTTTGTTATGCAGCAATTGATAAGTGATGCACAGGGAGAAAATAAAAGAAATAAAATTCACCTACATATCCTTCAACCTTCTGAGCACTGTTATATTTATTACTGAGTACTAGGGATTTTCTCCTGTTTCCAATGGGTAAAGGGCCTAAGCCAAGTTGAAGCAGCTCTACGTTTAGAGTGGCACAAGGTGGGCATCAATGCCAAATTCAGTGATTCTTATCCTGCTTTCCTTATTCTTGCAATGGCTTACAAAATATTCATGTTTATAAAATACTTACATGTACTGTTCTATTTGATAGCCACAGTATCCCAATAAAGTCAAATGTCTATTTATTTCCTTATGATGACAATAAAAAGAGGCTGCAGATCACTCTGGTGACTTGCCCAAGAGAGTAGGGTTAGTAAGGTTGAAAGAAATCCAGATGTTTAAAATCATTTTCCTTGGGCACCTGGGTGGCTCAGTTGGTTGAGCGATGCACTTAGACTCAGGTCGTGATCTCCCGGTTTGTGAGTTCAAGCCCCACGTCGGGCTCTGTGCTGACAGCTCAGAGCCTGGAGCCTGCTTCTGATTCTGTGTCTCCCTCTCTCTCTCTGCCCCTCCCCCACTCATGCTCTGTCTCTGTCTCAGAAATAAATAAACATTAAAAAAAAATCATTTTCCTTGGTGTATGTATTATTTCATGCCTACCCAGGTAGCCTATTTGGTGAATCTTTAGTGAGATTGAAAAAGGGAAAAACCAGAAATAAATTGATCTACTGATGGGTTAAAGGAATGAAGGCCAACTTCAAACAGAAACAAGAAGACTATAAATCATGTTGTATACTATTATTCAACCCTTAATCATGTATTTCCTAGTTAGTATCTACATATTGCTTCCTTGATTTTCCCTGTATTTTAAAGCCAAACAATGTGGATAATTTGCTGAACATGGGAGCTCACATTTACTTACATAACTACATCCTTTGCTACTTGATCTCAACTTTAAATTCCAATTCATTTATTTGTTTTATTTTATTTTATTTTATTTTATTTTATTTTATTTTATTTTATTATTTTTTAATTTTATTTATGTATATTTTAAATTGACATCCAAGTTAGCATATAGTGCAGCAATGATTTCAGGAGTACATTCCTTATGCCCCTTACCCATTTAGCCCATCCTGCCTCCCACAACCCCTCCTGTAACCCTCAGTTTGTTCTCCATATTTATGAGTCTCTTCTGTTTTGCCCCCCTCCCTGTTTATATTATTTTTGTCTCCCTTCTCCTATGTTCATCTGTTTTGTCTCTTAAAGTCCTCATATGAGTAAAGTCATATATTTGTCTTTCTCTGACTGATTTTACTTAGCATACTACCTCTAGTTCCATCCACATAGTGGCAAATAGCAAGATTTCATTCTTTTTGATTGCCCAGTAATACTCCATTTTATATATGTACCACATCTTCTATTTTATTTAAACAATTTTTTAATGTTTATTTTTGAGAGAGAGGGAGGCACAGAATCCAAAGCAGGTTCTAGACTCTGAGTTGTTAGCACAGAACCTGACTCCAGGCTCGAGCTCACAAACTGCAAGATCATGACCTGAGCTGAAGTCAGACACTTAACTGACTGAACCACCCAGGCGCCCCTGAAATCAATTTATAGAGAAAAAGGAACAGTTGGAAAATAAAGTCATGTCCTCACTTTCAGAGAGGTTGGAAGTCCCTTTTGGAGGTTCTAAAATACAATGAGCTTTAAACACTGAATGGTGAAAGTGGTATTTGAGTATCTTTGAAATGTCCTCAGTGTGTGTACTAAATTCTTTGACCTTTTGCAGCATAAAAAATGCTTAAGTGGGTGTCTGTGGGTGTAACTTGTCACTTACCCTTTCTGAGCCTCAGTGGCTTCATATGTAAAGTGAATATTAACTACCACCATGTCATGGAGTAGTCAGATGTGTAATGTATCCAGTAGAGTACCTGTCTTATAGAAAGCTCCAAACAGTGACTACTTTCATTATTACCACCCACCTTTTAAGGTAGATGCAGCAGATATTAAATTTATCATCTGTCCATAGTGGACAATAAAGCTGAACAGAGTTAATACATTTATTTAGTATTGTACAGGAAATTAGTGTCTGAGTCAGAGGTGGAGCCCTAGTCTCATCTTCTGTCTCCACCATTTTCCTGCTAAATCACGTGGTAATAATCCTGTAATGGTAAAAGACAAAAATGTCGGGGTGCCTGGGTGGCACAGTCGGTTAAGCATCCGACGTCAGCCAGGTCACGATCTCGCGGTCCGTGAGTTCGAGCCCCGCGTCGGGCTCTGGGCTGATGGCTCAGAGCCTGGAGCCTGTTTCTGATTCTGTGTCTCCCTCTCTCTCTGCCCCTCCCCCGTTCATGCTCTGTCTCTCTCTGTCCCAAAAATAAATAAACGTTGAAAAAAAAAAGACAAAAATATCTCAATTAATTCATCATTTACATATCTAACATTTATGGATCGCCTCTCTTTTGGAAAAGTATTGTCCTCGGCACTGGGGAAGCTCTGCAAATAAAATAGACAGTATTGCATAATGGACAGATGCATGGCTTTTAGAGACCAGAAGACTGGGCTCTGACTCCTTCTCCCTCTCATCAGCTCTCTGAATTTGAAAAAATTAACTTTCTCAAGCCTTAATTTCCTCATATTTAAAATAATAAATACATTTATTTCATATCACAGCTCTCTGAGACAGAATAATACAAGGTGTGTGAAATCATTGGAGGACTCACAAATCATATTTGTTAATAGTATCTTTTGTGCTTGCTGTTTATCCTGATCTCAAAGACGTTATTTTCTGGTAGGGGGTATAAGACTTTAATATTAAATGTATAATAAGAAAAAAAATGAATCCCTATGGATGGAACAGATGAAATACTGTGGGGAGTGAAGGGGAGGACATATTACTTCTAGCTGTGAAATCTGACCAAGGTTTTTTGGAGAAAATATTATATGAATGAGGCCCTAAAATACAGATGGATTTGATGGATTTGTTGCATGTGGAAACTTTCAATAGACTCTTTTTTCATAAAGAATTATGCTTCATATTGGGCATGAGTAGGTCTCTTTAAGAGGTATATATAATATTTTTGGTAAAGAGATGTTTGCAAATGGGTGAACTGAGACATCAAGAAGCTAAGAAATTGTTCACGGTTATGGAGAACAAATATCATTTGTCCTCTTGTGATCTGTTTTCTGACCCAACTTCTTCACTGAGCATTGACTCCAAAGAAGTATCTGTTGGCACAGGGAGTAATTCGATGCTACTTTTGCCTATTAGAGTATTGTAGGATCTTCAAAGATTGTAAAATCAGATACATGCTTAGAATCAGGTTCTGCCATCTATCATTGTGGAATCAAACACGCTATAAGTTAAGAGTGATATTTTCCTGAGTGGCCGGTGTAATTACTTTTGTTCCAGAAGCCAGCAGGGTGGGACCTGGATCACCCTTCACTCTCCAGCAAAGCCCCTGCTAACAAGTGAAACTAAATTGCTTCTCTTCCCTGTGTACATCTGGGTCCATTTGTGCAGGCCAAATAGATTAGCCTCTAATATCTTGAAACAGATGTTAGCAATTGGAATTGTCTTATGTGTGCAACATGTTCCATAAGTTGGTGGGGATATTCTGGGCTCCAGGGTGTGTAGAGACATCATTCTGGGTGGGGTTTTCCAAACAATCAGTGTGGGTGAGAGTGTTGCTGGCAAGGATTTGCTCTCCACCACACTTTACTCAGTAGGAGAGCTACATGGAGGAAAGTGCCAGGTGACTCCATAAGGATGAATGCCTTTGGAGCCTAACATGTACGTTAGTCAAGATCTGGTCAAGAAAACCAAAGACACGCTAGCTATTTTAACACAAAGTACTTAACATAGAAGATGTAGTGAGTAGGAAAAGCCAAAACTGGAAAATTAATATAACAGAGTAACTGCAGGAAGAACTATCACCCCTGGGGTTGGGGGAGAAAAGAGATGATACTGGTTGTACAATGGTGAAACCCAGATTTCTAAGATGCAGATGCCTCCTAACTGAAGCTGATACCCCAGAAACACAAATTAATGACCCTGCAGAACTGGTACTCAGAACTGTGTGTGGCTGGTACTGGAACCTGGAAGGGGCTGCACTGAGATTTTCCTGGGAGTGCAAGGAAAATGGGAACTGGAACCAACTGACTTAAATTTGCATTCCTGGGTCCCATTCTGGACCTACTGACTCAAAAATCTTAGAGTGGACATGTATATTTTTAAATAATCTTTTCAACTGCTGATTGACATTGTCAAAACAGGTGGGACTACTGTACCCTTACCCTCTTTCCCAAAGCATTTTAAGATGTTCCTAACTGATTTAATATGTCTATGAATTGTCTTTGGCTGTCCTGACCTTTCCAGAAATTGGTGGTATAGATACCTGAGCTATCGCCAGCCATAACTTTCTCAGTGGATATCAAATAGCCAGTTGCTAGATCTGTCTGGGTCATCTTGCCAACACTTTACTCCTAATGCTTGCATCAACCTGGTGAATTAGCCAAGTGGTAATAACTAATTATTCATTCACTCAGTGCCTATTATATGCCAAAAAATATGCTAGGAGCAAACATCCAACTTAAATAAAAACCAGTGTAGTCTTGGCCCCTGTGTAGCTTTCATCTATTAGGAGTGAGACATTTACAAGTAAACACATTAATTAATATGTGATTGTAAATCTAAGCAAATTTCATGAAGAAGCAAAATAGAATATAAAAGAGTATTATGGTGGATTGGTTGCAAAAATGACCTTAATTATTCTACTAACTCTAACTACACCACCTGCAACCTGACTTTGGAGCTCCTCCCAGTAAGAGATAGTCTGTTTCCTTGTCTCTTTGAATCTGAGCTGGCCTCTATGACTTGATTTACCTATTAGAATGTTGTGGCAGTGGCACTATGTCAGTTCTAAGATTAGGTCTCCCTCCTGGAAATACCTGCTACTACCATGTGAACAAGCTCAGGCTATCGTGCTGTAGGATAACTGACTATGTGAGCTGGGATGGTTTGTCTCACGTGAATGAGACCTTGTGGAGCAGAGGTGGCCTATCCCAGCTGAAGACCCTTGAGCAGCTGATCACAAATGCATAAATGTATGCAGCCAACACTGGAAGAACCACCCAGTTAAGCCCAAATCACTAATCTGATGCATCATGAGCAAAAAAGTGTTTTGTTTCTAAGTCATTAGGCAGGTTTTAAAGTGTTTTTTTATACAACAAAAGGAATTGATAGAAGTAATAAAACTAAGGGAAAATCTGTGCTTCAGGATTAATTATCATTCTGAATTATCTGATTCTGATTCTGTGTTTGGAGCCTCTGGACCTCTCATTGCTTAAAGCTGTTTTATAACTGTATGCTATACAGAACTGATTGTGGTGCAAATGATTCTTGTCTGTGGACATGCAAATAATGTATTTGCATGTATTTGTGTAGGAACAACCCTCTTCCCTGTGGAAAAGCTAGTTTTGAGCCCACTGCAACTTAATTTCAATATTCTTGAGCTAAAAAGTGTTTGTTTTGATTTGCATACTCTCTATTACAGCTTTATTACATAGTTTACCTAGCATATATGTTTATAATTTATATAGCATAAAGTTAATCCATTTCCAACTCAGTGAATATACAACTCAATTTTTTAATATGTGTATAGAGTTGTGTAATCATCAACAAAACCTACTTTTCATCACTTTAAAAAGAAGTCTTGTACCAATTAGCAGTCATTTGCCAGCTACTCTCCCACCCTCCCAACCTCCCAGGGCATTGGTCAGCATTAATGTACTTTTGATGTCCACAGATGTACTTACTCTAAACAATTTATATGAAGGGAATCATGCAGTATGTTTTTCTCTGACTTCCTGAATTTAGCATAATAGTTTAGCAAAATATTTTTTAAGAATTATCCATGTTGTAGCATGTATCAATACTTACTTTTTATGGATAAACAATATTCTATTATATCAATAAAACCACAGTTTATTTATCCGCTTATCAATTAATGGACATTTGGGCTATTTCCACTTTTTTTTTTTGGCTATTACAAATAATGCTATTGTGAGCATGAGTGTACAACATTTTCTGTGGACATATGTTCTCATTTCTCCGGAGTATATACTTAGGAGTAGAATTGCTAAGCCAAATGGTAAATGTATATTTGGCATTTGAAGGAGCTATTTGCCAACCTATTTTCCAGTGTACCTGCACCATTCTACATCCCCACACCAATGTATGTGGTGGGTTCCAATTTCACACATCCATGCCAACAATTGCAATTGTGTGTCTTTTTTATTATAGCCAACCTGGATGGGTATGAGATAGTATCTCACTGTGATTTTGATTTGCATTTTACTAATGATTAATGATATTGAACAACCTTTTATGTGCTTATTGGTCATTTTTATATCTTCTTAGGAGAACTATATATTAAATCCTTTGCACATTTTATAGTTGGATTATTTGTCATTTTATATTCAGGATACATGTCATTTTATATTCAGAAGATACATGATTTGCAATGACTTTCTCAAGACCATAGATTGTCTTTTCATTTCTTTTTGAAGTACAGAAGTGTTTAATTTTGATGAAACCCAGTTTATTTTTTCTTTTGTTACTTATGCTTTTTGTGTCATGTAAGAAACCATTGCCTAACCTAAGCTCACAAAGAGGCATTATTCTTGCAGTTTTATAGTTTTAGCTTACATTGTTACATTTTATAGCTTTACATTTTTATAGTTTTAACTTACATTTAAGTGTACAATCCACTTGATATATATATGTATCACACACATATATATACATATACACTTATATGTACACACACATATATGTACACACACATATATACATATACACTTATATATATACATATATACATATTAGTGTTTGTTTATTTTAAGAGAGAGTGCACATGCAAGTGAGTGGGGGAGGGGAGAGACAGAGAGAATCCCAAGCAGGCTCTGTGCTGTCAGCACAAAGCCCAATGTGGGGCTCAATCCCGTGAACTATGATATCATGACCTGAGCTGAAATCAAAAGTCAGACACTCAACCCACTGAGCCAGCCAGGCATCCCTTGAGCTATTTTTTTATGTTACGTGAGATAAGGGTCCAAATTCCTTCTTTTTTATGTAAATCTCCATTTGTCCCAGCATTTTGTTGAGAAGACTGTTCTTTCCTCATTGAACTGTCTGCTATGTTGTTGAAAATTGACTATAAATAATAGAGTTTATTTCTGGATTCTCAGTCCTATCCCATTGATCCATAATGCTATCTTCATGCTAGTCTTGATTCCACATTGTTTTGATTGCTATAGCTTTGTAGTAAGACTTGAAATTAGAAAGTGTGTCTTTCAACTTTCTTTTTCAAGATATATTTGTTCTAGGCCTCTTGCATTTCCATATGAATTTCAGGGTCAGCTTATCAACATTAGCAAAAGCACTGGCTGGGATTGTGATAGGGATTGTGTTGTAACTGTAGATCAATATAAGGATTGACCTGAGTTGTGAGATCTGCCTGTTCCCATTACTTAAACTGAGTTAAGTAGAGTCTTTACATGTGCTCATTAAAAATGTTTGAAAGTTACGCTTTTATATTTTCTTAAAAATTACTTTCAACAACAGACATTAAATTTTGGAGTGTTATAAGTGTCGGCCCTAGCCTCTCATCATTCCTTACTCTACACTCTTTTTCCTAAACACTGTAATTCACACCCACAGTTTCAATTAGCCTCAATCTACACATCACTGCCTCTCAGATTGTTTTCCCTCTATCTAAAACCTCATTGTCTACGCTCCAGACATAGGCTCTTAATTCTATCTGCCTACTCAACATCTCCACTTACATATCCCAAAGACACTTCTAACTCAACAGGATTGAGCTTGAATTCATTCCTTTACCTCCCTGGCCTAGGTCCTATTCTACCATTGATCGCTATGTCATTAAAGGAGAATATCTTCCATAAGTTTGCTCAAGCCAGATACCTGGGAATCACAGTTTACACCCCCTCCTTTCTGCCTCTTTTCCTACCAAATTCACCTTAGAAATATTCACACAACCAGTTCAGCCCTCTCCATTGCTACTGATACCCTTCCCAATGTAAGCTGCCATTATGTCTATCTTAGACTACTGCATTAGTCTTCTTTTTTTTTTAAATTTTTTTAATGTTTATTTATTTTTGAGACAGAGGGAGACAGAGTGCGAGTGGAGAGGGGAATAGAGAGAGGGAGACACAGAATCTGAAACAGGCTCCGGGCTCTGAGCTGTCAGCACAGAGCCCGATGCGGGGCTCGAACCCACAAACCGTGAGATCATGACCTGAGCCGAAGCCAGACGCTCAACCGACTGAGCCACCCAGGCGCCCCTACTGCAATAGTCGTCTAACTGGTTTTCTTATATCTACTGTGGCCACCATTCCTCTGTTCTCTTCACTGTAGGCAGATTTCAGATATCAAGTCTGATCATGTCAGTATTCTTAAAATCTGTAATGGCTTCTTGTATCTCTTGCATCTTATATCTCTTAGATAGAGGTCTGTCTCCTATAGTACAGGGCCATGTTTGGCTTGGCTCTTGCTTACCTTTATATCCTCTCTTATACTGCTTTCCCCTTCTACCAACTACCTGAACTTTTGTTCTTTTATTGGATATACAGTTGTCCCTTTTGCATCTTCTTTTCCCTCTACATGAACCATAGACTATCCAGATTTCCATCTACTTATGTTCTGTGTATCTTTTAGATATTTGGTAATTTTTACAAAAAGGGATTCTGATTTCTGAGCCAGGCAAAGTTTTGTGATATGGTTTTTTTTGTGTGATATTTTTACAGAACAATGTCACTTTCCTTAGGGCATCTGTTAATGTTTATACCACTTATTTAAGTGAGAATTTGATTATTACCCATATTCTTACTAGATTAAAGTCTTCACTAAATCAGAGACCCTATATATATATTTGTTAACCTTGTGTAATGGCCAGGCATCTTTCTCTTACAAAGAAGACATGAAACCAACTTCTGTTGAAAAGAAAAAAGGAGAATTAGGAGGAGAAGGGACAGAAAGAGAAGAGAAGGGAGGAAAGGAGAGGAGAAAAAAAAGAAAACAAAAAGAAAAAAATTTTGAAGTAATATAATTGAAAAGTTTGGAGGTTCAAGTCTCAGTTCCAATTAGGTCAGGATTCATGTACACAAATGGTGGTTTCTCCTTATCTTTTGGCTCAGCTTTCTTCAACAAGCACTTCATTTTCAGAAAATCTCCCACCATGTTTTAGAAAGATGGCTAGCAACAGTCCAGGCTCAAATTCTGGACTACCACTTTTTCTAACTGAAAATGTGTCTTTGTTCTAATAGTTCCAGGGGAAGCTCCCAGTCTGATTCTCAGTGGCATGGATTGGATCACATCCACTCCTGAACAGATTACTGTGGCCAGGGATGCTTGATTGATTCCAGAACAAAAGGATAGGATCAGGCTTACTTAAACCATATGAGCAAGAATTTAGGAAAGGGCACTCCTCAAGGGAAGGAAAAGAAGAAGGAAAATAAATGCTGAATAGAAAAAGCATGAGTAACTCTTTAATACTTAGTGCATAGTGTCTGGCATATAATTCTTGACCAATAAATATTAGCAGAATGAATGAAGTAAATCAGACACAGTTGATGTCAGGAGAGCAAGTGATGAAATAGGATGCTTGGAGTAGATTGATGGAATGAATGAATTTGGCTTTGAACCCTGTTTCTATCATTTACTGCCTGGGTAACCATAAGCAAAATCCTTTAACACCTTGATCTTTAGTTTTTTTCGTCTGTTCACTATGACAATCCTTAATAACCAGGAGTCTTATGAGACAAATGTACTAATAAGTATGAAGTGCCTATCAGTGTCAGTTCTTCTCTCTCCATTCTTTGGAGGCCACAGTCTGGATCTGGAACACAACTGTCCCAATTTTTTTCTGATGACTACTGAGCATCTGCCAATCATACAGGAAAAAAAAGAGGAAAGAGGACTAAATTTAAGAAAAAATGGAAATGGTGGTTATGAGTCAGATGAGGTTGACAGATATTCTACAAGCCCTCTTTTCTACACCAACCAATAGAACCTTGAGCCAATAATATCCTTTCTATTCAATTCACACCCAGTTCTCAGGGAGTTGTAGCTCAGAGTTAGTACAATGAACTTGGCTGTATTGTTCTGTGCTATTTCCTCCTGTCTTCGCCTGAAACCACATTTCAATCAATTGCTAATGTCAGTGTGGGAGTCATAATCCTGCTTTAGCACTGCTGCAAGTTACCACATCTCCGTGGGTCAGGGAAGGGAGTTTGTCTAAGGGAGTATACCTGAAAGCCAGACAAAGCTTTCTGTTTTCTCCCAGACAGTGAACTATAGCGAGATCCAGCCCAGTCAATCTCATAAAATACCTTCCTTCTTGCCAGGGAAGAGGTTAACTCTATAGCTACCGCTTCCAGGTTGTGAACCTTTGAAAATTAATGTACCCCCAATTCTGTCTAACTTGTCTTTACAGACCATAGGAATCTTGCCTAAAATCCACAGCCTATTACAGACATATCTAAAACTTAATTGACGTTTTGTGTGTGAATTTTCAGGCCGTGTCAAGCATAGAATACCTTTATGCTATGTTATCAGATATATCACTGTGCAAATAGTGGCATGATAAAGAACTCAGAGAAGAAACATCCACGGTATTTGGAGACAGGACAAGCAATGATCTGATTCCCCAGTGACGTGGGATTATCATCTGTATGAGGTGTGTCACAGTGCCTTAGCCTAGTCAGTATAATATCATGTGCTTGTCAGTTAGCTTCAGCTTTAACTCAAGTCATAGTTCTCGTCATCAAAAATGCACAATCCAGGGTGACCAGTGGCATTACTTAGTGCCATACTACAGGAACAGCTGCCATAATCACCTCTTGTTCCTGCCTTGATCATGGTTTTTCTAGTTAATGTACTGAATTTGACAAATATTGGTGAAAATGAGTGTGATGAATGCCAGAAATGGGCAAAGTTAAAGGATACAATTTTTTTAGAGACATTTCCCAGTAATACATAAATGGTGAATTAGAATTCAGTTAGTACAAATTCCTCTTAACCAGTTCCTATGTGATGCTATGTTTAGCTGTTGATTTAAGGGGACAGTTGGTTACCTGAGCCCAGCTCCAAAAGGAATGCTGTGTCTACTTTAAGTGAAATGTCCTGCAAGGAGTAGTCAAGACAAATGTAACATCACTGAATTTATAGTCAGGTTTTTTGCTAAATTAATAACCAGATATGTGGTAGACTTTGGTTGGAGACTTGATTTCATTAATACCTGGCAGTGATGCTGGGGGAAAGTAACTAACTCCTACTTACCTCAAACTGCTTTTAGTGGCTGTGCCATGATCTCCCCCCAAGAGAACATAAAGTAGGGCATAGTTAATTTAGTTTGGTTAATAACACATAATTTAAAAAAAATATCTTTGGTCAGTTTTCATCAGATTATATCAGCCATTCCTGAGCCTTAAAATATTACTTCAGTAGTATAGATGGCCTGGATATGATAATTATAATTTGATAAGCAATTGACATTTGTTCAAAGCTGTATAGATCACAAGAGTAGAGTACTTTGTTCACATACACGTTATCAGACAATAAATAAAGGTGATATCTTTTAATAATGGACATATTTATTCTCCCCATAGCACACAATGTTCAAGTGTTAAAATGGCAGGATGTAGGTATCAGGTGGGAGAGGTGCAAGGATGTGTAAGGCCAAGAGACTTTTTTTCAAGTCTCTTCTTGTGTCACATTTGCTAACATCTCATTGGATAGAGTAAGTCACATGGTTGTTGAGTCAAGAGTCAGAGTGAGAAAGTTCTATGAAGTCCTTTCTGCTGGCTGGGGAATGCCAGTGTAACCTCACAGCCACAGAAGGTATGGCTCCAATATGGAAACAGTCTGGGCCTTGAGTTACCAAGGGGGGAGGAGAGACAGCCTCCTGGCTGACAGCCTCCTGAATGCTCCCCAAACTTCATCAAATTGTTATGAAGAAAGTAGTAACCTGTTACTGTAGTAGGTCTATGAGATCTCTTTTTTATGATTGTGTTGTTTGTTTGTAAACCCCACATAGCCAGGCTTATTTTGACATACACATAAATCATAACATTCCTCCCTTGAATTTCTCTTTTAGGTAGCTTCATAGTATATTCTCTAGTCTCTAGAGTGTGTATGTGTTTACTTTTGCTCAGTAAATCTACATCTTGTAGAAAAATCATAAGACTCACAGTCAGAAAACATGTGCAGGAGTCATAGGTCTACTACCTAATATGCTATGTGATGTAAGCTATTTAGCTTTTTTAAGAAATTTCTTCTTCTAGAAGGTTGAGGCAATAGCATCTATTTTGTGTGGTTACTATGAGGCTATGAGAAGCATATGTGATAATAGCTATTAATTTTTCTCTTAGACTATGAAGTATGCAAATACTAATTTTTATTAGTATTTGTTTGGAACTTGCCAAATCAAATGAGGAATAAACACGAAGTTGTTATAATTCTGGAGACACATCCCTCATATTTTCCCAATTCAAACTTACTGGATTTGAACAACAGTTTTGCATCCAAGATTCTGGGTTTTTCATGTTCACAGACAGAAATTCCTATGTTAAGTAATCATCCCTTCCAGGCAAAGTCCAAAGTTTTCCTTCCTGGGGTTTGCAGGTTCTTTCAGATGGAGGCTACATTTCTACCTTATCCCCAGCCACCCCATCACTGACTTCCTCTGTATTCCTGCCATCCTGAACTTCCCAGGGTTCAGAGACCTATGTCTCTGCATAGCTTCCCCTAGGACTGGAATCTTCTCACTTCCTTGCCAGGCCACCTGTACTTCCCCATGCCAGTGAGGCAAACTGCTCCCCAACACCAAAATCTGGCTTCCAACTTTGTGTTTTTGGGAAAGCCTCTGCTGCCTCTCCACCCACCCTCCAGGCGGAGTTAGTCATTCTCTTCCTGAGCTGGAACAGAGCCTTATACATTCTTCTTATAATATTTCATTTATTTTGTTTACAAGTCTGTCTCCCCAACAAGATGCTGAGCTTTCTGGA
The DNA here is from genome assembly GCF_016509475.1 of Prionailurus bengalensis. Taxonomy (NCBI): domain Eukaryota; kingdom Metazoa; phylum Chordata; class Mammalia; order Carnivora; family Felidae; genus Prionailurus; species Prionailurus bengalensis. Next base: position 37,153,448 of record NC_057354.1, on the reverse strand, counting down.
ACAAGTCTGTGTTATTCATCTCCACCCTTAGCACCTAGCCCAGTGCCTGGAACATTAACAAAGGCATTTGGGTCCCCAGATAGATTCCTCTGAATTTTCTATGCTGTATGCAGAGAACTGGTAGATTAGATTTACTGAAAATAACCTCTTTCTTCTTTGAGGGTTTTGATGAACATTTGAAATTCTAGGATAGCCATAATATAGAGAAAATATATTTCCCCCAAATAGAGTTTCCCCCTCCAGATTGGTGATAAGTCCTAGCATTGAGCCAGTGGTTCTCAAATTCTAGGAGCATCTAAATTACATGGGAGAACTTGATAAAAATATTGGGCTGAGATCCCTACCCCAGACCTAAGAAATTACAGTTTTTGAGGGTAATCCCAGGCACCTGAATTTCCACAGACTTCCCCAAGTGATTCTGATGCGTATCATTTTTAAAAACCATTGCACTAGGCCAATCTGACTTATAAATTGCTGGTTCCAATTGCTTCAAATGTTTCCTGTTGTCAAAAGGAACAGAAACAAAAGCATCCATTCAGAGGGCTAGGTGTGTTCTCCCCACCTGGCCACAGGTGCCTAGGCTCTCCCTGGAGAAGTACTGTCGCCTTTCTTATCGCTCAGCCGCCTTTGATCAGGAGCTTCTTCATTCTGGCTCATTCTTCACTTCAAAGCTGGAAACCTGATCAGCTCCACTTTCTTTCCTTCACCCAGGGTCCAGGCGGCCCCACAGGTGGGCTGGTCACTTGGGAAGTCTGTACAGCCAGCCTTCAGCATTCTGTTAGAGACCAAAGGCCAGTCTTTTGTGTAGCACTCCTGTCTGATTCTCCCCCTACACAACTGGTGCCAAAGAGAAACTGGGAGAGGAAATAGGACCTTGTTCTAAGCCTCCCGCCGTGGGTGTGGAATAACCACACTTAGGGCACAGTTTTAGGAACAGTTTTGCAGTGTTCAATCTCCTAATCCCTGAGGCAAGTCTTCCTGAGTGAAAGAGCAAAGGTTCTTTGTAGAAAAGAATCACTTGGGGCCTCCAGAATAAATCTTCTTTTATCTGAGCCACTAAAATTAGCTCCCAAGAGAAACTTTACATAAGGGAAGATGATTGATGATTTGGCTTTATGAATATAGGAGCAGTGTTCAGTTTCCTTGGTAAATTTCTGAATATCAGAAGAGTAGCGTGTTCTAGTGTAAGATACTGTCTTCAACACAGACTATCAATCCATGACCTCCAAATTCCCTCTTACCCCAAGTGCCCACGGGGTGAAACAAACCTTACTTTTAAATGAGTACAAATAAATTGTAAGGTCATTTAACAAAAAACAGCTTCATTGAGATACACTTTCCATATCATAAAATTTACCTATTTAAAGTGTACACCTCAATGGTTTTTAGTATATTTCCCAACTTATCCAATGATCACCACAATCGAAGTTTGGAACATTCTCATCACCTAAAAATCTCATGCCCATCAGCAGTCACTCCACATCTTCCTCTTTTGGCACAGCCCTGGGCAACTCGAGTATACTTTCTACCTCCATAGGTTTTCTTATTTTGGACATTTTATATAAGTGGAATCAACAGTATGTTGTCTTGGGTGACTGGCTTCTTTCACTTAGGATAATGTTTCCAAGTCTCATCCATGTTGTAGCATTTATCAATGCTTTATTCCTTTTTGTAGCTAAATAATATTCCATTTTGTGAATATGCCACATTTGTTGAGCCATTCATTCATTGATGCATATTTGCATTGTTTCTATTTTTTTACTATTATGAATAATGCCACTATGACTATCTGTATCAGAGTTTTTATGTGTACTGATGTTTAAATTTCATTGCTAGGAATGGAAGTGCTGGGTCATATAGTAATTCTGTAATTAATATTTTGAGAAGGTAGCAACTTGTTTTCCAAAGTGGCTACACCATTTTATAATCTCACCAGCAATGTATGAGGGTTCCACTTTGTCTATATCCATACTAAAACTTGTTGTCTTTTTAATTGTAGCCATCCTAGTGGGTGTACGTTGGTATCGCATGGTAGTTTTGATTTGAAACACATTAATAACTAATGATGTTGAGCATCCTTTCAAATTCTTATTGACCACTTGTATATCTCTGAAGAAATGTCTATTAAAATCCTTTCCCATTTTTTAGTTGGCTTATTTGCCTTTCCATTATTGAGTTGTTAGAGTTTTTTATATATTATGTATACAATGACCTTATCAAAGGTATCATTTTCGTATATTTTCTCCAACTATGGATTCTTCCCCTTTCTTGATGGTATCATTTGAACAAAAAGCTTTTAGTTTTAATAAAGTTCAATTTATCTGGTTTTTGTGTTTTTGGTATTCTATTTCAGAAGCTATTTCCTATTCAAAGTCACAAATTTATTTTATATTTTCTTCTAAGAGTTAAAAATTTTTAAACCCTTAAATTTAAATTTGTGATACATTTTAATTTCTTTTTTTTTTTTTAGTATGATGTGAGGTAGGAGTCCAAATTAACTCTTTTGCATGTTGTCCTAGCTGGATTTGCTTAAAAGTTGTTCCTTCCTCATTTTCCTGACATTTCTTTTCAATAATCAATTGACCATAAACTTTAAAATTCACTTTTGGGCTCTTAGGTATGTTCTGTTTAGGTCTATACTTAGGCTAGTACTATTTAGTTTTTATTGCAGTGGCATACTAAGATTTGAAATTGGGAAGTGTGAGTCTTACAACCTTGTTTTTCTTTTTCTTTCGAGATTATTTTGCTATTCCAGGTACTTTGCATTCCCATATGAATTTGAAGTTCACTTTAGCAAAACCTTTTTCTTTAAAAAGCCAGTTGGGATTCTGATAGAGTTTGTATTAAATTTGTAAATCAGTTTGGGGGAGCATTGCCACCTGAACAATATTAAGTCTTCCAATCCTTAAACGTGGAACATTTTTTGATTTAGTTAGATATTCTTTAATTTGTTTCAACAATGTTTTGTAATTTTCAGTGTATAAATCTTGCACTTTTGTTTAATTATTTTTGTGCTACTTTAAAGGAATTATTTTTTTGCATTTTTTTAATTGTTCATTGGTATTGCATATAATTTGTTTTATATTAATCTTGTATCACGAAGCCTTGCTAAACTCAGTTATCAGTTCTAATAATTTTTGCTGGATTCCTTAGGATATTTTATATATAAAATCATGTAATATGAAAATATAATTAATTTTACTTTCCATCTGGATGTCTTTTTTTTTTTCTTACCTGATTGCCCTGACTACTTCTATTCAGAAGTAATGAGAGCAGACATCCTTCTCTTATTCCTGATCTTAAGGAGAAAGTATTAAATCTTTCATTATTAAGTATTATGTTAGCTTGTGTGTTAGTCAGAGATGCCCTTTATCAGATGGAGAAAGTTCCCTTCCATTATTAGTTTGTTGAGCATTTTCATCATGAAAGAGTGTTAGATATTGTCCAATGCTTCTTCTCCATCTGAGATGATCATGTGTTTTTTGCCCTTTATTTTATAATATTGTATCAAATTGTCTGATTTATTAGATGTTAAATCAGACTTCTATTCCTGGCATAAATCCAGTTGGTCATTATACAGTTCTTTTTATTTGTTGCTGGTTTCAGCTTGCTTATAAGTTTATGGAAATTTTTGTGTCTATATTCATAAGAGATGTTAGTCTGTAGTTTTGTATTGTTTTTGTCTGGTTTTGGTGTCAGGGCAATGGTGACATTAAAGGATGAGCTGGAAAGTGTCACCTGCTTCTACTTTTTGCAAGAGTTTGTGAAGGATTGGTGTTAATTCTTTAAATGTTTGATAGAATTCACTAGTGAGAGTATCTGTGTCTGAGCTTTTTCTTTGTGGGAAATTTGAAATTACTAATTCAGTCTCTTTACTTGTAGGTATATACAGATTATTTATTTCTTCTGGAGTAAGTTATTGTATTGTATGTCTTTCCAGGGAACCATTCATTTCATCTGCTAACTTGTTAGCGTACAGTTTGTTTATAGTATTCTCTTACAATTCTTACTTCTGTAGGTCTGTAGTGATGTCCCTCTTTCATTCTGATTTTTGTAATTTGAGTCTTTTTCTGTCTTGGTCAGCCTACCTAAAGTTTTGTAGACTTTGTTGATCTTTAAAAAAAACACCCTTTGGCTTCTGTTGATTTTTTTCTTATTTTTTATTGTTTTCTTTTTATATCTCTAATCTATTATTTTCTTCCTTCTGCCTACTTTGAATAGAATTTGCTCTTCCTTTTTTTAGTTTAAGACAGAAGTTTTCATTATTGATTTGAGATCTTTCTTCTTTTAAAATGTAGATTTAGGGGCACTTGGGTGGCTCAGTCAGTTGAGGAACCCACTTTGGCTCAGGTCATGATCTTGTGGTCCCTGAGTTGGAGCCCTGTGTCAGGCTTTGTGCTGACAACTCAGAGCCTGGAGCCTGCTTCGGATTCGGTGTCCTCTTCTCTCTCTGCCCACCCCTAGGCTTGTGCTCTCTCTCTCTCTGTATCTCAGAAATAAATAAGTGTTTAAAAAATTTAAAAAAAATAAAATGTAGATTTTTCCAGTTATAAATTTTCTTTTCTGCACTACTTTAGCTGTATCCTATACATTTCAGTATGTTTTGTTTTACTTTCACTTATTCCAGAGTATTTTCTAACTTTGCTTGTGATTTCTTTTTTGTACCATTGATGATTTAGGACTGTTTTGTTTAATTTCTACATATTTGGGAATTTCCCAAGTTTCTTTGTGTACTAACTTCTAATTTCATAACATTTTAGTCAGGAAACATATTTTGTATGATTTCAAATCTTTTAAATTTTTTGAGATTTGTTTTACGGCCTAACATATGGTCTATTCTGGTGAATGTTCCACGTGCACTTAAACGGAATGTGTATTGTGTTGTTGCTCCGTCCTAGACCTAATGAATCAGAATATTTGGGAGTTGCAGGAATTTTTAACAGTCCCTCCAGGTGATTCTGATTCATGTTCAAGTTTGAGATCCACTGATTTTGACTCGGTGATTGTTTGCCTTGCCCATCTTTTCCTGAGAGGTAATTAGAAGATTCACATGTAGACTCTCCGAAATTCGTTGCATTTTTCTGACCCTGGGCTTAAGTGAGTCTTCCAACTGCATATTCCCAGTTCTACAGTGTTGGCCTATTTGGGATCCTTAACCTTGAACTTTGTACCCCTGCTGGTCCAGGAGGCCTTTCAACCAGGTTCCTTGGGCAAGGTTCTGATGCAATGCTTAGTTCTTTTAAGAACTACTAAGGATCTACTCCTTTTATTCCCACATGATAGCTGGGCCTGGCTCTGAATGCAGTAATTACTTGGAATCTTAGCATTGATCCCCTGTACCCCACACCCCTGCCCACCTTGCATCACTGCCTTCATACTTTAATAAATTATTTCCATTGCCTGGGACCTCTCTTAGTCTAACCTGACCCATAATAATGGATCTTCTTAGTTTTTGTCACTTATCCAAATGGATCTCCATTACACAATGCCTCTCTTTTCACAGCCCTTCAAACTGTTTATCTAGGACTATGGTCTAGACTCAGCAGATGCCCTGCATATCTGCATCCATATCCTCTTGCAGAGTCCCTATATGATCTTGGATTCTCTTCACTACGACTCAACATGGGAAATAAAGTTTCACTATCATCTTACTGTATCAGATTTTATTTTAACAAGATCCTGGGTGATCCATGTGTATGTTAAAGTTCAAGAAGCAATGCCCCTATGGAAGTAAAGATGATATGGGGACTTCACAGACACTACGGTACAGTGCACTCAGGTGACTTACCCAATACCTCACAGTGAGGGGACTGGAAGAGCATACATAGAATCTAGAAATTTAGAGTTTGCTTCTTTTCTTACCACCCATATGGTTTTGACTCACCTAGTCAAACTTATTTTTTATTTTTTATCTTGGTCTTCCCACTCATAAACCCACAATCACAGAGGAGAACCCATTATTTTAGGGAAATACAGTACTTACATAGGCATATTTTCCAGAGGGAAAAATATGGGAAAGTATCCCTCAGTAGATTATCTTAGAACCCAATTTAATGAAAACCATAGTTGGTTCTGTGGACCTCTAACACCCAGAGGATTTCATTACTACTATGATGACCCTGGTTTAATTTACCTTGTTCTCTAAATCCTCTGTCTTCTAATTGCTGGTCGGGACAAAGAGACATCTTTTCCACCATAAGGAGAGATAAAACAGGGTGGACAGTAATGTATGGTAGCTTTTGTGTTGAGCTAGCTTTTGCTTGTGAACCATGATGAATGACAGGTGCAATTTCATGCTGAAAACTGGGTTGAATGCTCCAAGCTCAGTATCCATCTGAATACCTATAATTATAGAACTTCAGGTACTTAATATTATGGGAAACAGTGGGTTTACAAAACTCAATATGAGCACATTTAAAAATAGTTCAGTAGTTTTAAGAAATTATTTCACAATTATTCAAAATAATTCACAATTTCATATTTCATATTGGCATTACAGATTCTTAATTTTTCCTAATCCAAATAACAAAATATCTTGAAATTTGGAATTCCCAGAGATTAAAAAAAAACTGGTAGACAGTGTTCTTCCCATTAGGCTAGGCATTTACTAACCACATTATTTGAGCTATACCTGTTCTGTATATCCAAACATTAGAAAATTTTATAACATAATTTTTTCTGTCCAATGACCAGAAATTTCCAAAGTCTAAATTTTGTTCCAAGACTGTTTTCTGGTATTATAGCTGTTATAATTAACATGTTTATTTGAATAACCATTAAAAGTAGACATCAGGTCACAGACATACAGTGAGATTGAAAGATAGGATTTAGGTGGTAGCGAAACTCCAGGAAGCAGTAGAGGTAGAATTATAGAATGAATCTTTAGAGATTTAAGGTGATATTACTCCATGTAACTTTATATATTGTATAACATAACTCCAAGTTCTGAGCCTAGAGACTCCCAGAATGTTTTGATGGAGCTTAAACTAAATTGCAGCTAAAGATGCTTGGGTGAAGGCATCTCTGTCCCTCTCTCCTTTCTCAAATCAACGTCAAAAAATAATGATAATGATAATAATGATAATAATAAACTACATTTACAAAGAAATCAGAAGACAGGAAAATCCCAGACCACAATCTAGGACAGGAGGGTTGGATGCAAGGAAGAATGCAAGGAAAAGGAAACCTAGCTGAAGTTAAAGCCAAGAGTTGACAAATAGCTGACAAACATGGTTACCCAAAAGTAGTGCCTACAGACAGAAAGACCAGAGACCCCCCAGTGTGAGGAGAGCAGGGTTTGAATACCTCCCAAGTCATATCTATTAGTATGAAGTGGCAGAAAAGGTATGTAGGAATGAAGAGACACATGCATACAGATACAAATTATCAACAAGAAGCACCAGCAATAAACAGGCAATTGTATGGCAAGATGGAGGATGAAAAGTGGGTAACTGAGAACTCTTAAAATGTATTGAAAAGGATATTTCCTAAGGCACACCCCCATGCACACAAAGAATTGTAATTTAAAGGGGTTATGAGTATTCAGTGCCCCCAGGCATGGGACAAGTAAATGCAAATATTTCCTCAAAGAATTTCCATAGAGAAATTTCCAACACTTAATAGATCCCTCTCTCTTTCTCACACACCGCATAATAAAGCACCCACAGAAAGATGTAGGAGAAAGATGTAGGAGAGAGATATCAAAAACAACTGAAGAATCAGACCCACAAAGAAGGCAGATACTGATTTACCAAATATAAAATAATAATTCAAAATATTTGTATTTAAAGAAAAACAGATTGAAAAACAGATTGAATGTTTTCAGATTGAAAACATTTAAAGAGGAAGAGCTTATATAAAATAACCAGAAAAAAATCGAAAATAAAGCAAATAGAAATCTAAGACATATCTAGACTCTTCAAAGTCCACCTGTAGAATATAAACAAAAAATATTCTAGAAGTCAGCTAAATTGCAGACTCCAGAAAGCATCATTCCCTGCTTATTATAGTCTAGCTCTAATGACTCTTGTTTTTCTCTCATGGGCTTCCTGTAGCATATGAATAATAGTTCACAGGAACAGATAGGAATGCAAAGAAGTTTTATTATTAGGAATCTATTAGTATAATTTAACATGTTATTAATGACTGCACAAAAGAAAGAAGTCTTCTCAATAACTGCTAAAAAGATTTAAGAGGTTTTAATACCCATTTTTAATAAAAACAATAAACTAAGAAGTAGAATGGTTCTTCTTCAACTTGATTAAAAATCTAAATCCAAATCATGGAGCTAACTCAATATATAACTGTGAAACACCAGAGGCCTTCTCATAAAATCAGGAACCACCACCACAGAGGGTGGTTGCTCTTATTTTTCTGTTAGTGTTCGAGGAGTCACTTGGTCAAATTCTTTTCTGCAGGCCTGATTCTTTGAAGCTCAACACACATTTACTATTTTTCTTGTATTTTGGATACTTGTGAGAATAGAAAATCTGTTCTGTTAAATGTTACTTGCAAGTTAATTACACCAAGAAGCTTGTAAACCTTTCTCAGAAAGAGAAGTTTAACATTATAAATGAAATATAAAATGTTGACAAGGTCTTATGAAAAATTTTGGTCTAAGAATTGTGCTACCTCACATTTAATGTTATTACTAAAAAAGAAAGAGATACAGAGATAAGAAAGAAAGAAAAAAAGAGATAGAGGAAGAGGGAGGGAAAGAGAGGAGGAGAGAGAGGGACAGACAGAGACATACAGACTTGTCCAGTAAACCGAAGGTAAAAATTAGATTTTATCCTGGATGCAAGCAAAGAAGCTAGGCTGCCACAGTTTCATGAATCTGATGGAAAACTGTAGACTCCTGGGCCAGATATGAAGGATAGATTTTTTACTCACAGCAATAGCAGTAGCCAGAATATTGGTATTTTTGCACTGTTTTCTCTAACCCAAGTTCCCACAGGGAGATGCAGAGAGAGCCACATAACCTCTGTGCATGCAATGCATTGCATTACAGAAGAGGAACGCTGAACTTAGCAAATCTGCATCTTTATAATGGACAGACTTGCTTGCCATTTTATTCAGGAGATGTTGTCTTTATTATACTGGACAGTAAACATGCCTGTGCTGTGCTCTGGAGGGAGATAATATCTCCATCTTCTAAAGCTATTTACTGTACAAACAACCTTAAAAAGGCAGTTTAGAAAAAAAGAGCATCTTGCTCAGAAGACATGTAGAAACACCGGAGACCTATCTGTCCATTGTCATTATATAGTTGTAAGTATGACATTTTGTTTATTGTCAAGCTTCCATATGAAACCCTTATTTCCATGAGGGATGGACTATGTTCATTTTGTCTACTACTGCATATATGATGTATGACTCTTAGCGATAAGTGGACAAAACTTTACTGTGAGTCAACAAAGTTTTCAACAAAGAAAAATAGCAATTATTTCAATTATGTCAGTACTTACCAGATATGTGTATATATGTACATGGGTGTATATTTCATATAATACCACTAAAATACTACATATCTCTGCATATCTGATTCAAACCCAATAAATGAGAAGTACAAAATGAATTTTGGTTATAATATACATAAACTCAATATTCACTTCACCTTTAGGCTCAAATCTAATAAATGCAAAGATAACTTTCATACTTTAATATTAACTATACAATTGTGGAACTAAACTGTTACATTGATTCTGTGCAACCTTTATATTATAAAGCTAGAATGAATTACTGTGCAAACGATAATATAAAAGTAGAATAATAGTGTGTACATCTAGAAATGATGTCAAGTTGTCTGTGATACTTGACTATAGCAATGGCAATTATATAACATTCATTCTGCCTCCTATTTGCCAGAGACAAAATGAAGCAATAGCATTATTCTTTCTTGTCACTTCCAGATGTAGTTCAGAGCCCTCTGAACATTATGTTCTTAGTTAGCTACCACCAGTTGATTGGACATAAAGTGAAAATTGAACATCTGCGCTGTCTTGGTCAAAGAATCTCTTGGACTTCATACTAAATCAGGTCCTAGAGATACTCCAGTGTTAGTGTCACTGAATCTCCAATATTAGTTCACCAGGTACTAGTCTACAGTGGTAGTTTACTGGGTACTCGAATAATATGCAAACTTTGTTGAACTTTTATTGTCTGTCAGGATGTTCTAAAAATGTTAATATCCCAGTGACATTGTGAATGAATACTTTTACCATTTCACAGATGAAGAAACTTAGATAGCATGATGTTAATTTGTCAAAGACCACACAGCTAGGAAATGAATGAAACAAAATTCTTCTGACACTGAAATTTGGTTCCAGAGTCATACCTTTTTCTAAGTTTATTATTTTGAGAGAGAAAGAGATAGAGAAGCAGAGAGCCGTGAGAGAGTATCCCAAGCAGGCTCTGCACTACACAGGACTTTATTCCATAAACTGAGATCATGACCTGAGCTGAAATCAAGTGTCGGATGCTTAACCGAATGAGCCACCCAGGCACCCCCAGAGTCATACTCTTAACTATTACAAAGTGTAAAATTAGCAAAATACTCCTAAACTTGGTTTCAGATTAACTAAATTGTCATATACCACATTTTTCATATAAACCTTTCATATGGCAATCCTGCTCCGTAGTGACATTTTACAAAGCTAGTATACTATCAGGGAGGCAGCAGGAGACTCCAAGAGTCCTTGTCCCATTAATTCATTTATTGGATTGTTGGTCAGATGGTCAGCAGGTGTTCAACTATCTTACTTTGCCTAGGACTGAGAGATTTCCAGGACACAGGACTTTCAATGTTAAAACTTGGATAGTACAGAACAGAACAAACACTTGGTCACACTAGTGGTACTCCACTCTTAACATGTAATCCACAAAGAAAGAGGTTCCAGATGGAGTACTTATAGTCATCAGTTCACCAGGATTTATCTAATTTGCCAAGAATCATCTTGTTTGCCCTCTCCAAGTCCCCAGTTATTTTCAAAATGAGGATCCTTAGTGGTTCTGTATTCAAAGCTGTGTTTCCCAAACTTCGGAGCATATCAAAATCATCCATATGACTTGTTAAAACATAGACTTTAGGGACCCACCCCAGAGATTCTGAATCAGTAGATCTGAGGTGGGGCCCAAGACTCTGCATTTCTAATAAGCTCTGGTAATGCTATTGGTGATTCAAGGAATTATAATTTTCAGCAAGGTCATTTATCAGTGTAGCTCTGTTTCAGCCACCGTGACTTACCACCCTCTGATTCACCCCTAGTGAAATTATTTATCACATTTGGAAACTGGTAACTTCTGCCCAGATCTTGATATTCAGTAGAATTACCATACTCAGTAGGGCATCTAAAATCTTGATTTATCACCTCTGAAAGCAAAACAACTCTGTCAATAACAATTTTTGCCCTTACATGCTAAAAACAGTTGAATGTCACTATTTCATTGCTGTTAAACACTTATTCAACCTGTTTGTCCTTAGTCCTAATCCCATAGCATTGTCCTTCCTAGTGAATGTAAGAAACACATTTTCCCTTTCTCATCTAAGTGAAATGAGATTGAAACTCATAGCTCAGGGTTAATTCAATGCAGTTTTGCTATTTTATAGAATTATGAGCAGCATTGCTCACTGAAAGCAACTTGTCACAGTTACAATGAGTATTAGAGTATTAACCTCACTCCCTTATAATATTGGGTTAGCTTTAACAATGCAACTGATTCTCAGCTAGTTTCTATAAATCACAGCACACATGACAAAAAACTGCTGTAAAGGGATAGCTGGTGCCTCTAAGATAAGACGGTCACTTTTTTGCCAGGTGTCTTGAACATACTATCAATAATATAGTACTTCATCAATTTCTTTCATAAACTTTCTATAGTTTTCAGCATACAGATCTTTTACCTCTTTGGTTAGATTTATTCCTAGGTATTTATGGTTCTTGGTGCGATTGTAAATGGGATCAATTCCTTGATTTCTCTTTCTGCTGCTTTGTTACTGATGTATAGAAATGCAACCGATAGTTCTAGCAGTTTTTTGGTGGAGTTCTTCAGGTTTTCCATGTAGAGTATTATGTCATCTGCGAAGAGTAAAACTTTGACTTCTTCCTTGCCAATTTGTATGCCTGATTGCTGAGGCTAGGACTTCTAGTGCTATGTTGAACAACAACGGTGACAGTGGACATCCCTGTTGTGTTTAAGACCTTAGGAGGAAAGCTCTCAGTTTTTCCCCATTGAAGATGATATCAGCTCTGGGTCTTTCATATATGGCCTTTATGATGTTGGGGTATGTTCCTTTTATTCCTACCTTCTTGAGTTTGTTTGTTTTTTTTTTATCAAGAAACGATGCTGTATTTTGTCAAGTGCTTTTTCTGCATCTACGGAGAGGATCATATGGTTCTTATTCTTTCTTTTATTAATGTGGTGCATCACATCGATTGATTTGCAAATATTGAACCATCTATGCAGCCCAGGAATAAATCCCACTTGGTCATGGTGAATAATTCTTTTGATGTACTGTTGAATTCAATTTGCCAATTTCTTGTTAAGAATTTTTGCATCCAGGTTCATCAGGGACTATGTCTGGCACACCAAGACATACGTATTCTTTAATAGAACTCAACACCATATAGATGTCAACTAAACAAATTTATAAAATTAACATAAAATAGCAATGACTTTTTCTGGAGGGACAGACAAAATGAAGACAAAATTTATATTAAAAAATAAACAATCAGAAACATGCTACAACAAATGTACAATGTAGGGAGCTTAGACATAGATAGTAACATTATAAACCCTGTATAATTGTGTGTTTGAAAGATGGATAGAAAGACAAAAGGAACAGAACATTCAGAAATAGACCCAAGTACATATGAAATTGAAAAATGAAAAAGATAGTGATTCAGATCAGTTGGGAGGAGATTAACTTTTTAAAAAATGGTATTGAGAAAACTAGCTATTAAAAAAAGATAAAATTCAATTCATGTGCCATACCATAATCCATAGCGAATGCCATTTGATTCAAGATCTGAGCATAAAAAGTAAATCCTTTGTAACTCAGTGGTGAGAAAATCTCTTTATGAAAAAATCTGGAATAATACAGAAAATGTGATAAAATTAATTACAGTTTTTTAAAATGATTTTTATAATGTTGACTATATAAGGAAAATCCACTTTATGAAAAATGAAATGAAAATTACAAACTGGGAAAAAATGCAGTTTATATGATGACCAAGAGCTTATACATCTTTAACCTATAAAAGCACTGTCTGCTGAAAGGCTTAGAAGACAGAAAAATAGCCATATGCACACCTAGTACCTGATGGGGGCTCCTAAATATCATTCACTACTGAAAGAACCAGGACTCCATGGAAAACTGGTGATTCCGGGCTTAGGGCAGGAAATAACACAAAATAATGCTGGGCCCTGTTATGTCAGAAAACAAGGAAGAGACTAGACACTCATATGGTATATCAGAGGGATATTTATGCCAATAAGATGACCAAAATGAGACAGTTGGAAGAACAAAATGAATATCGAATGCAATTTATTGAAACACATTTAAAATATATTTTTTTCATTAAAATATGTGTGTGTGTGTATTTTAAATTCTGAAGAGCAAGCCACCTTCTCCACATCCACCCTCCCTTTCCCCCAAACCCCCTGAAAAATAAGCGATGCATTATACACTATTGTAGGTCATTAGGTTACTAATTCTTCACTCAGAAAATAGCAATTAGAAGAGCATTTCTTCTGATTTTCCTCTTTAAGCTGTATTCATGGTGGCTAAACATTGATAAGTTGATAAGGAAATAGTATTTGTATGAGAAATCCAGCTGTTGGAATATGGAAAGAAAGAAGGAATTAGAAAAATCACCATTTTCAATTCCTATTGAAATAATTGATAAGGAATGATCATCACTGTTGGATGAAAGGTTGATGTAAATGTTTACAATGGACAGATCAGGTCATTAGTCACCTGAACTTAATGATCCCACTTAAGCGTCATTAGATATGGCACAACTGAAGAGCGTGACCTCTGGTGTGCTTTGTGTTGATAAAGCACACCGAACAGGTGAACGATAGTTTGAAAAAAAGAAATCTAAATCTAATCCCACCTTGAATACACAGGAAATACAGGAGACCGAGAAACAAGTTAGATGCCCATAAGGAAACAGACATTTCTGGAAATCATACAATCTACAGAGCAGTGGCCCAGTGTCTATAACCCAATTGTATACAGACAAAATAGAAGAATAGAAAATACTGCTCTAGACTGAGGGAGAATAGCAACCAAAAGAAATGTATGGAACTACGGATTGTGCCTGCATCCTGATTTAATCACTTGGACTGCAAAATGACACTTTGAGACTATGCTGAAAAAGTGATTGTAGGCTGAATTTTAGATAATTACAAGAAATCATTGGTCATTTTGTTAGTTTTAGTAATTGTACAGTGGGAATATTTTTTAAAAAGTCCACAATTTGTAGGAATATGTAGAATAATGCAAGATGAATAAAAATTGATTTAAAATCCTTTTATGATAAATGCAATAAATGTACCAAACTCTTAATAACGTTTGAATCTGGATAATGGATATATAAAACTTCATTGTACTACCTTGTCTAATTTTGTGTATGCTTGAAATATTTTAAAAAGTAAATATATATTTAAAAAACCTTCAGAGTTCACTTAATGTACTTCAGTAAAATTGAAGTCTATGTCAATGGCTGATGGAATGCCTCATGACATTAACCTGCTAGGATTATTGTGAAGGCTCTTCTCAACCAGCTGTTCATTCCCTCACCATTCCCACACTTCAGGGAGTGTGTGACGTCTGTTGCCTCAGTAGAGCCCCCTCATTTGACTACTTGTATTGGGGTTGGGAACAAACTCTTATCAAGTACAAAGTATGTGACAGTTGAAGGGAGGTGACATTTTGTCACAGTGGGGAGGTGTTTATCCGAGTCCAAGGCTGGTGAGTTGAAGGGACTGTAAGAAAAAAAAACACAGCATGAGACCCATCCAGGTCTGCTGAGTAAGAGGTAGAGTGTGGATAATCAATAAACAAAACAAAACTGAGGCTTATCATTGTGTGAAAGGTCAAGGCAACAAGTGGAAAGCAGTTAATTATAATCTGAGAGCAGTGTGTCCTTGGAATAGCACCAATGTCTTCACAGTGTATGCTATTTTGGATCAGGATAGGGAAGTTCAAGAGGTGCTGCAAAAGCAGTCATTGGCCCAGAAATAGAGAAGCTGTACAGATTGACATGGTGGTAAATACAATTGATAGATCAAATGTGAAAAGAGCTCATGTAAAGTGATATGACTGTACTTTTTAACTTTTTATAAAGTTTATTTTTTGTAACATTTTTATTTATTTTTGAGACAGAGAGAGACAGAGCATGAATGGGGGAGGGGCAGAGAGAGAAGGAGACACAGAATCGGAAGCAGGCTCCAGGCTCTGAGCCATCAGCCCAGAGCCCGACGCAGGTCTCAAACTCACGGACCGCGAGATCGTGACCTGAGCTGAAGTCGGACGCTCAACCGACTGAGCCACCCAGGCGCCCCTATAAAGTTTATTTAATTTGAGAGAGGGAGGGAGGGAGTGGGAGAGAGAGAGAAGGAGAGAGAAAGGCAGAGAGAGAGGAAGAGAGAATCCCAAGCAGGCTCTGTGCTGACGGTGCAGACACTGGCATGATCCCACAAACTGTGAGATCGTGACCTGAGCTAAAATCAAGAGTCAGACACTTAACCAACTAAGCCACCCAGGTACCCAATGACTGTACTTTTTATAATCAAACATACAAAGTTGATACAGGCATATACAGGCTGTCCTTAAAAACAGGTTTTCTTGGAGCTTCTCATTACAAAAAAGTTATCACTGCTTAAGACTTTTTTTTTTAATTCATCATTCCTTTACCTGCAACAGAAGACATCTGGGGGTACTTAAAAAAGCTTTTATTATTACTATAATTTTGTTTGAAATAAATTTTGTTGATGATAAACAACATACAATAACATGTACAGATTTTAATATTGATGATGTGACCACCACCTCAATAAAGATATGAAACACTTTCATTACCCCCAGAGGTTTCCTCATATACCCTTTTCCTTTTGGTTTACCTTCCCCAGGGAGCCACTGATCTGTTTTTTATCACCATAGATCATAGGCAAGTAACCATTTGCCTCTTATAGAACTCATATAGATAGAATCATTTGGCATATATTCTTATGTGAGACTTTTCACTCATCATGTTTTTTGAGATTCAATCATATGTGGAATGTATCAGTAGTTCATTTTTATTCCATTATTCAGCACTTTTTGAATCGCTCAAAATGGTATTTTGTTTTTTAAGCTTTATATAAATGCTATAATACTATATTTTTATAATTTTTGAGAGATATAATTTGTTCATTTTACTTATTATACATGTTACATTGTAAGAATATGCCATAATTGTTTATCATTATAATTTTTGATATTATTACTTTAAAATATGAGACATCATTTTAAGGGTAACTTTTAGCAACACCATCATCATCAATATCATTATGCATGTCTATATATGCAGTATTCAATTTGATAATAGATGGCCAATTATCAGTTCTCTATAAATTGACCTGTAACTACAAGACTAATAAATAAAAGTATTAGGAGGTAAACAGATTTGTTCACCAAAGTTATAACTATTGATAGATGTAACTCTTATTTTAATTCTAGTTAGTTGGCATACAGTGTTACTTTAGTTTCAGGGGACAACATAGTGATTCAGTAATTCCATACGTCATCTGGTGTTCATCATGACAAGTACAGTCCTTAATCCCCATCCCACACCCACTCCTTCCCTCTGGTAACCTTCAGTTCTCCATTGTTAAGAGTCTGTTTCTTGAGTTGTTTTCTCCCTCTTCTTTCCCTTTGCTCATTTGTTGTGTTTCTTAAATTACACATATGAATGAAATCATATGGTATTTGTCTTTCTTTGATTTACTTCACTTAGCATAATACTCTTTACCTCCATCCATATTGTTGCAAATGGCAAGACTTCATTCTTTATTATGACTGAATAATATCTATATATCTATATACATCACTTTTCATTGTCCATTCATCAATGGATACTTCCATAATTTGCTTTTATAATCTGGCTATTGTAAATAATGCCGCTATAAACATAGGCGTGCATGTATCCCTTTATTTTTGTTGTTTTTTTCTGTTTATTTATTTATTTTGAGAGAGAGAGAGAGAGAGAGAGAGAGAGAGAGCGAGCACGAGCTGGGAAGGGGCAGAGAGAGAGGGAGAGAAAGAATCCCAAGCAGGTTATATGCTGTCAGCAAGGAACCTGATGTGGGGCTCAATATCACAAATTGTGAGATCTTGACCTAAGCTGAAATTAAGAGTCAAATGCCTAACTGACTGAGCCACCCAGGTGCCCCTCATGTATCCCTTTGAATTAGTGTTTTTGTATTCTTTGGGTAACTACCTAGTAGTACAATTGTTGGATTCTAGAGTAGTTTGATTTTTAACTCCTCCATAATGTTATCGACAGTGGCTGCACCAATTTGCATTTCCACCATCAGTGCAGGAGTGTTCCCTTTTCTCCACATCCTCACCAGTACCTGTTGATTTTAGCCATCAATGATATGATATATCATTGTAGTTTTGATTTATATTTCCCTCATAATAAGTGATAATGAACATCTTTTCACATGTCTTTTGGCCATCTTTATGTCTTCGAGAAATGTCTGTTCATATCTTCTGCCTATTTTTAAATTATATTGTTTGTTTTTGGGGTATTGAGTTTTATAAGTTCTTTATATATTTTGGATACTAACCTGTTATTGGATATGTCATTTTCACATATCTTCTCCCATTCCATCAGTTGTCTTTTAGTTTTGTTGTTTCCTTCACAGTGCAGAAGCCTTATAATTTGATATAGTCCCAAAATTTAATTTTGGGCAAGGTTCACTTGCCTCAGGAGACATATCTAGAAAAAAGTTACTATGTCTGATGCCAGAGAGGTTAACTGCCTGTATTCTCCTCCAGGGTTTTTATGGTTTCAGGTCTCACATTTAGGTCTTTAATCCATTTTGAATTTATTTGTGTATATGGTGTAAGAGAGTGGTCCAGTTTCTTTCCTTTGCATGTTGTTGTCCAGTTTTCCCACTATTTGTTGAAGATACTGTCTTTTTCCCATCGGATATTATTTCTTGCTTTGTTGAAGACTAATTGACCATATGCTGTGGGTTTATTTCTGGGTTTTCTGTTCCGTTCCACTGATCTATGTGTCTGGTGTACCAGTACCATACTGTTTTAATTACTACAGCTTTCTAATGTAACTTTAAGTCTGGAATTGTGCTACCTCCAGCTTTGCTTTTCTTTTTCAAGATTGCTTTGGCTATTTGGGGTCGTTTGTGGTTCCATGTAAATTTTTGAATTGTTCTATTTCTTTGAAAAATTCTGTCACTATTTTGATAGGGATTTCATTAACGTGTAGCTTGCTTTGGGTATTGTAGAAATTTTAACAATATTTGTTCTTCCAATCCATGAGCATGGACTGTTTTTTCATTTATTTGTGTCGTCTTCAGTTTCTTTCATCAGTGTTCCAGTTTTCAGAGTGTAAGTCTTTTACCACTTTGGTTAGGTTTATTCCTACATATGTTATTATTTTAGTGCAATTTCAAATGGGATTGTTTTCTTAATTTCTTTTTCTGCTGCTTCACTATTGATGTACAGAATGCAACAGATTTCTGTACATTGATTTTTGTATGCTGAAACTTTACTGAATTCCTTTATAAGTTCTAGCAGTCTTTTTAGTGGAGTCTTTGGGGGGTATTCTACATATAGTATCAAGTTATCTGCAAATAGTTACAGTTTTAATTTTTCCTTACTCATTTTGGATGTCTTTTATTTCCTTTTGTTGTCTGATTGCTGTGGCTAGGGCTTCCAGTACTATGTTGAATAAAGTGGTGAGAGTGGACATCCTTGTCTTGTTCCTGACCTTAGGGGAAAGCCCTCAGTTTTTCACATTGAGGATGATATTAGCTATGGATTTTTAATATATGCCCTTTATTATGTTGAGGTATGTTCCCTCTAAACCTACTTTGTTGAGGGTTTTTATCATGAATGGATGTTGTACTTGTCAAATGCTTTTTCTGCATCTGTTGAAATGATCTTACAGTTCTTGACCTTTCTCTTATTGATGTAATGTATCATGCTCATTGATATCCAAATACTGAACACCCTTCCCCCAGAAATAAATCCCACTTGATGATGGTAAATAATTTTTTAAATGAATTGTTGGAGTAGATTTGCTAGTATTTTGTTGAGGATTTTTGCATTCTATGTTCATCAGGGATATTGGCCTCTAGTTCTCTTTTTTAGTGGTGCCTCTATCTTGTTTTGGTATAGGGATAATGCTGGACTTGTAGAATGAATTTGGAAGTTTCCTTTCCTTTTCTTTTCTTTTTTTCCTTTGGAATAGTTTGGGAAGAATAGGTATTAACCTTTCTTTAAATGTTTGGTAAATTTCACATGTGAAATTATCTGGGTCTGTGCTTTGTTTGTGTTGGGAGTTTTTTTTATTTCTGATTACATTTCTTTGCTGGTTATTGGTATATTCATATTTTTTTCTTTCTTCTTGTTTCAGTTTTGGTAGGTTATGTGTTGCTAGAAATTTATACATTTCTTCTAGATTGTCCAATTTGTTGGCTTATAGGTTTTCACAATATTCTCTTATAATATATATTTCTGTGGTGTTGGTTGTTATTTCTTCTCTTTCACTTGTGACTTTGAGTGCTTTCTCTCTCTTTTTCTTGATAATTCTGGCTAGAGATAGTATCAATTTTATTGGTTTTTTTTTTTAAAGAATCAGCTCCTGCTTTCATTGATCCGTTCTATTGATTTTTTTTTTTAGCTTTAGTATCATTTATTTCTTTGTTTAATTTTTTTTGAGACAGGGAGATACAGAGCATGAACAGGGGAGGGTCAGAGAGAGGGAGACACAGAATCTGAAACAGGCTCCAGGCTCTGAGCTGTCAGCACAGAGCCCGATGCAGGGCTCGAACTCACGGACCGTGAGATCATGACCTGAGCCGAACTCGGCCGCTTAGCCGACTGAGCCACCCAGGTGCCCCTAGTATCATTTATTTCTGCTCCAGTCTTCATTATTTTTTTCCTTCTGCTGTTTTTAGGTTTTGTTTGTTCTTTTTCTAGCTCCTTGAAGTGTAAGTTCAGGTTATTTAAGATTTTCTTGCTTCTTGATGTAGGCCTGTATCGCTATAAACTTCCCTCTTAGAACCACTTTTACTGCATCACAAAGGTTTGGACTGTCGTGTTTTCATTTTCCTTTGTTTCCATGTACCTTTTTATTTCTTTGATTTCCTGATTGAACCATTCATTGTTTAGTAGCATGTTATTTTACCTACATGTATTTGTGGTCTTTCCAGAATTTTTCTTATGGTTTACTTCCAGTTTCATAGTGTTATGGTCAGAAAAGATGCATGGTACCTTGAATTTGTTGAAGCTGGCTTTGTGGGCTATTATGTGATCTGTTCTGGAGAATGTACTGTGTGCATTTAAAAAGAATGTGTATTCTGCTGATTTAGGGTGGAATGTTCTGAATATATCTGTTAAGCCCATCTCTTCCAGTTTATCATTCAAAGCCATTGTTTCTTTATTGGTTTTCTGTTTAAATAATGTGTCCATTGACGTAAATGGGATGTTAAAATATCCTACTATTATTGTATTGCTATTGATTTTTCCCCTTATTGTCATTAACTGTTACATATATTTGGGTGCTTTCATATTGGGTCCCTAAATATTTACAATTGTTATATCCTCTTACTGGGTTGGCCCTTTATTATTATATAGTGTCCTTCTTTATATTATATAGTGTCCTTCTTTGTCTCTTGTTACAATCTTTGTGTTAAAGTCTGTTTTGTCCAATGTAAGTATTACTAGTCCAGCTTTCTTTTGACGTCCATTTGCATGACAGATGTTTCTTCATACCATCACTTTCAATCTATACATGTCTTTAGGTCAAGAATGAGTCTCTTGTAGGCAACATATAGATGAATCTTTTTATTTTTAATCCATTCTGTCACCCCATGTCTTTTGTTTGGAATACTTAGTCCATCTACATTTAAAGTACTATTGATAGATATGTATTATTGTCATATTATTTATTTTATGGTTGTTATGAAATTTTCTCCGATCGTTGTCTTTCTCTCCTCATGTTTTGCTGATTTTCTTTACTGATATATTTGAATTTCTTTTCTTCACATGTTTATTAGTGGTTTTTGATATATCGTTACCGTTGGGTTTATATATAAACTCTTCTCTATATAGCAGGATATATTAAGTTGATGATTGTTTAAGTTTGAACCTATTCTTTACTCCTCTCCTCCCCATATTTTAGGTATATGTTTCATATTTTACGTCCCTATATTTTGTGAATTCCTTTCAGATTGTTTACAGAAATATTCACCTTTACAGCTTTTGTGCTTTCTACCTTTATACTGTCACTTTTGGTATCTCCTTTCCACTCAAAGAGCCTTTTAGGATTTCTTGCAAGGCCAGTTTTAGTGGTCATAAACCCCTTTAGTTTTTGTTTGTCTGGGAAACTCTTTATCTCTCCTTCTATTCTGAATGATAGCCTTTATGCATAGAGTGTTCTTGGCTGCAGATTTTTCCCATTCAACACTTGGAATGTATCCTGCCAATCCCTTTGGCCTGGAAAATTTCTGCCAGAAAATCCTCTGCTAACCTTACAGGTTTCTCCTTGTAAGTTACTGTCTTCTTCTGTCTTGCTGCTTTCAGGGTTTTTTTTTTTTTTCTTTATCACTATATTTTGCAAATTTAATTAAAATATGTCTTGGTGTGTATCTGCTTTTGTTGATTTTGATGGGAGTTCTCTGTGCCTCCTGATTCTGGTTATCTGTTTCCTTCCCCAGATTAAGGATGTTTTCAGCTGCTATTTCTCCAAATAAATTTCCTGCCTCCTTTTCTCTCTCTGCTTCTGGAGCTCCTATAATAGTAATGTTATTACATTTGATAGAGTCACCAAGTTCCCTAAGTCTCTTCTCATTTTGCATAATTCATTTTTCTTTTTTTTCCACTTGATTACTTTTCATTACTCTGCTTCTAGGTCATTTTTGGTTCCTCAGTTTCTTCCAGCCTGCTGTTCATTCTGTCAAGTGTGTTTCCATTTCATTTTGGGCTCTTTATCTTAGCTATGTTATTCCTTATCTCTGTGTTCAGGGTCTTACTCATGTAAATACTCTACCCATTTCTCAAGTCCAGTGAGTATTCCTTATGATCATTGCTTTAAATTCTCTATCAACCATGTTACTTATATCTGTTTTTTGCTTAGATCTCTGGCCATACCTTCTCCTGTTTTTTCATTTGGGATAAATTTCTCTGCCTCCTTATTTTGTCTGCCCCTCTGTAATTTTATCTCTTTCTTTCTTTAAATAAAATTTTACACCTAACTAAAATATCAAGGCATTTTGTCCAACTAGCTTATATTTTTTCCAAATTAAATTTTTCTAAGGTGAATTTCTCCAATAGCAGCCAAATAGATGGATAGCCACTACAGAATAAAATGTGTCCTCTTTTTTGACCAAATTGATTTAGAATAACTTTTAATTTTTATTCCCTTGGAAATCTGATTAAGGCGAAATTTCATTCCTGGTATCAACCTTGTTTATATAAAAATCACTCCTTATTTGTAAATTGCTTTTAGAATGAAGGATTATAAATAAACTATAAATAGTTTGTGGAAAGCTATAGCTTTAATTAAATCTTACAGGTTTATTATTCAGTTGAGCTGATGACTTCCTGAAGGATCCTTGAATAAAATCAGATCATTCTCTGTATTTCCACTCTGCTATTCATTTCTTCAACTGTGTATGACATACCCTGGTATTGGAGCCCTGTCTTTTATTCCTACCTAACTTCCACTGCAGTGGAAGAAGTGGGATGAGATCTAGTAAATGCTTTAAAAAGCTTTTATCCCTTCCTTCTATTTAGCCAGTGTCCTCTTCACCCCAGGCTCAGAGGCATCTAATGTTGCATTTTCTGAGCTTCGTTATGACCACGAGGGCAATGTCAGTTTGGTTCTCTGACTCAACAACAAAGAATTCAGCTTTCTTGGATCTGCTAAGTTACTTCTCAAATTTGTATAGCTCCTCTCTCTTCTGTTCTCCCCATTCTTGTGGGTATGTCTTTTATGTTAAATCCTTTTTTGTACTTTTTATAGGGTTTTTGAGGAAAGCAAAATTAGATGGCTATAATAAGTCCTCCATGGTGTCCTATGAATCAAGTCACTTTTATTTATAAATTCAGTTACATTAAATACTGTGGCCATTCATTTTATTAATTAGATTTGTCTCTGAATGGGTTTGGGTTGTTAGCTAAATATCAAATCCATTTTAGTTGCCACCATTAAAGATGTTAAAATACATGAATTAAATATGCAACTAGAATCTGCCAGAGTCTTTGATGAATGTTTCAGTGCATGGCAAGACCACTGGGAAGATCTTTTAAGACACCAGATAGGAAGGGGAAAATTGTCACATAAATACATCTGTATAATTAATCTTGTTACTACTATATACTTACAGTTGCATTACATTGGACATTAGCTATTCAATAAGGGCATCATGAGCTTTGAATTAGTACAGAAAGGCTTAGTCAAGAAAGTGACCTGAGCAGGAAGGGGGCGGGGGGTGGTGAGTGACTTTTGAACTTTTATAGAAATTGATAGAAATTATTTAAAATCTATTAGAAATAACTCATTTGGAATAAGACAATAGTTTATGTTTATATGTAATAGAAATTTTTGTGCAGGGTCTCCCTTTTTGTTTTCTCCCTCCCTATCCTATACCAGAAATGGAGGTACAAGTGTCCTATCTCCGTTTCGCACCTGTGTGATACTTCAGCCCCATTTTCATATATGGCAACATTGAAGTAGTGAAAAGTTTACTTTGTTGTTTCCTGTTGGTTCAATTTAATTCCTGATGAGTAAGCTCTACAAATATGAACAACGTTGCATCATAGACGTTTCTCTGTATACATGTATACAGGCTGCTAAACACACATATTCTCTAAGGTTTTATCTAGGTACTCTTCAAGTGCATAGTTACAGTCACATTGAGAATCAGAGAGAAACCCCTGAGAGACTTTAAGAAGGTGACCTCTCTGAAATGATTTGAGCACTCTCCCACCATCTGCTGAGACTGTAGAGTACTCTCTGGCTCTGCCGTCAGTCCCCATTCCACACACCCCTTTCACGGGTGTTTACTTACATCTTCTCCTACCCTTCAAGACTGCTCTTAATATTCATTTTACCTACTTTTACTTGAACAGTGGGGCAAGGATAAATATTACCCATCTCCTGCCTTAATCTGTTTCTAAGAAAGACCTGGCAAGGGGCGCCTGGGTGGCGCGGTCGGTTAAGCGTCCGCCTTCAGCCAGGTCACGATCTCGCTGTCCGTGAGTTCGAGACCCGCGTCAGGCTCTGGGCTGATGGCTCAGAGCCTGGAGCCTGTTCCCGATTCTGTGTCTCCCTCTCTCTCTGCCCCTCCCCCGTTCATGCTCTGTCTCCCTCTGTCCCAAAAATAAATAAACGTTGAAAAAAAAAAAACAATTAAAAAAAAAAAAAAAGAAAGACCTGGCAATAAGAATTTGGTTGGATTCCTATTGGGTTGAACAACACACAGGATTTTTAAAACCAATCATTTCACACTGATCTTTACAGTATTTAAAGGCAGCCACCCAAACATCCCTAGGAATGTGATTGTGGTGTCTAGGCAGTATCTGCTCTCAAAAGCTCAGAGAAGTAGCCATCTAGCCTACAAATATGAAAGTATTTTTCTCAGCAATTCAGTTTTTCCATCAATTTTTGATGCCTTTCATAATCTCCAAATTCACTTGTTCTCTTTATATATGATTTTTTCTTTATTATGAGAAGAAAACTTTTATCCCCTTCATTTCTCATGATGGTTAATAGAGCATCATGCCAATTTTGTTCAGGCTAAACAGTCAAGGAAATAAAAAGTACTGTCACATTTGTTCTTCTGTAGAAAGGGAAAAATAATTTTCTTCTAAAGGATTAAGTTGAAAATATTCAGTGGAACCAAATATTCTAGCAATTTTATCAAATTGTTTGTTTCAGAACTCCAGAATGTTTCCCACTTAATAGGTTGGTTTAGAAAGGTATAAAAGTATGTGAGAAGTACATAGGAAACATATCATTAAGACATGTTTTCTCAGAGAAAGAACGTGTTAAAAAAAAAGATAAAGTAGGTCACAGTAACTTCAATAAACATTATTTGTCATGTGCATAGTATGAAAGTAGAGCCTCTAAACCCCCAGAAAAATTTGAGTTCGGGGATGATCATTTGGTCTGCGACTGACTTACTTGGTATTGTGGTATCTTAGCAATTTTCTAATTTCAATGTTAATTCAATGTTAATGACTGTATCAGATGATAAGAAACCAAAGAGAAATCACTAACAAACCAGTAATCTATGGCTAAATAAGTTTTAAAGTTTATTTATTTTGAGAGAGAGAGAGAGAGCAAGAGAGTACAGGAGGGGCAGAGAGAGAGAGAGAGATGGAGAGAGAGAGAATCCCAAGCAGGTTCCGCATTGGCAGCACAGAGCCTGATGTGGGGCCCAAACTCATGCAACTGTGAGATCATGACCTGAGCCAAAACCAGGAGTCAAATGTTTAACTGACTAAGCCACTCAGGTACCCCAGTGGCTAAATACTTTTAAATATATTTTATTATTTTAATTATAAAAACATATTTCAGAATTTTTTTCCAAATACATCTTTGTTGATATATATGTCTTTATATTGCTAAAAATATCCCTAAACAGTTAAAGTAAGAGTAAAAATGTATATGCCTTTATCAACATATGTGCTATATATTATTAGATTTAAGTAATATTTAGTTCTCTGAAATTTCACTGTACTAGAAATTATACCATAATATAGCTCTAGTTTTTCCCCTTCATAAGGATTTCTTAGAATTTCAGACTCATTCCTTTATAGATACAATCTTAATGAAAAAGGGCCATAGTAAGCAGGAAATAACCTCTATAAGTTGTCGTTATATCCCTTTAACAGAGGTCTTAACTTCAGAAATTCTACCTAATTTATTCATGTATTTCATTTGTTGAAGGACTTATATATTGTCTCATCCTTTTTAAATTTACATCATTTTCTATCTTGGTTCTGCATAGTTCTATTGATCCTCATGGTCCAGGTGGGTTTGAGATTAAATGCCTGAAGCTTCCCCTTGGCTCTCCCTAAAAGCCACTAAAATATAACTCAGTCAACATAAAGTGAAATATCAAGGTGTTTTTTTTTCAAATGAAATATCATAAAGTGAATACTTTGGTTTTTTATAAACTTCAAACACAAATGCAAGCATGCATTCTGAGGAAGTATGTGTTTGTTGTACAACAAAGATCTGGTTGCAATGTTACCTTCCCCT
Source organism: Prionailurus bengalensis (assembly GCF_016509475.1). Lineage (NCBI taxonomy): Eukaryota > Metazoa > Chordata > Mammalia > Carnivora > Felidae > Prionailurus > Prionailurus bengalensis. Next base: position 37,126,938 of record NC_057354.1, on the reverse strand, counting down.
GATCCCCGTAGGGAAGGATATTATCACGTATTTGAATAAAGGTTTTAGCTTTCTCTTGACAAATGATGCCTTCATCCATAGTTTACATTAGACTTTATGCCCCATTCTGAAGAGTGTCCCTTATTCTAAAAGAATAAGATGGCTATGTTTACCATTTTAGGAGTGGAAACTTATGAAATGTTAGGATGACACAATTCAGCAGCTTTTGACCTTTCCTTTTATAAAAACTTGACAGAGTGTTAAAAGTTCAAAGGTAATTTGAAGTTTTTGACTTTCATGAATCAAAGATACTAAAGAAATGTTATAAAGCTCTCAATTTTTTTTATGGAACAATTTCTGCTGTCAGATCCCGGATAAAGGACAATAAAGAAAAATTCACATTTTTAAAAATAAGCAGAATGCCAAAGATGCCAATTCAAGAAGGTACCTCTTTCTGCCCAAGGACTTGTTGCTTATCACTCTCCTCCAAGTTCAGGACCAATAGTTCCTGTGGGCAATTTTAGCAGAGTCTGGAACCTCAATCTCTGTGGTTAGGGGAGAGCACTTCTCTCAGTGGACCTCTGTGGTCGTAGTTACGTCAGTTTTAACTACAATTGTTGTCATATATGCTTTCCTACAACCAAGCAGCAGGAGGTATTCTGAAATTCTCATGTCTAGATTCCATGATAGACTGGAACCCAAGACCCCAAACATTCCTCCCATCTTCCTACCGTAGAAAGTTTATCACTCTGTGGTATAATTAGTTGTTCAATGATCTGTCTCTTGAGTAGATAGCATGCTTTTTTAAAGCAAGAATTCAGTCTTATTCCATCTATTGCATTGAAAGTGTTCAATTAATACGATTGAACAAATAGAAGAAACATAGTGATGGATTACACTAAGAATTATATATTGTTTTGAAGTTTGCAAAATATTTCCAATATATATTCTCATTTAAAATTTGAACCAGCCTTTGGAAAACATTTCAACCAACGAGTTAGAAAGATTTTTTGAAACAGGTTTGGCCAATAGACATTGACTAAAAATTACTAACTCAGTTCTTTGGAAACCCTAACATCTACAAAGTACTGTATTAATTTTGTGAGCAATAATGATATGATATCTTATGTTCCCTTGTTTTGTAACATTGTGAGAGAGGCTGGTGGGGGGCAATGATCCTGACATAATGATCTAAAATGGAGACACAAAATGCCTCCATTTCACAAAGGCAGAGCTCCCTGCCCTCAATGGACTTACATACAAGAGCAGGTGTGGTAGTTGGCCTCTAAAGATGACTTCCAAAAGAACCTTTTTTCCCAGTATTCATACCCTGTGTAGTCCTCTTTCCTTCAGTCTTAGAAAACTTGTGACTGACTTTACTTTTTCTTTTTACCATGAAATTCGCATTACATATAATTAATCATTTAAAAGTGATTAATTTAGTGGCATTTAGTGCATTCACAATGTTATGCAATCAGTACCTCTATCTAGTTCCAAAACACTGTCATCATACCAAAAGGAAACCTCCTACCCAATAAACAGCTACACCTATTCTTCCTTCCCTCAGCTCCTGACAATTGCCAATCTACTTTGCCACAAGATAGAAATCAGGTAAGAATGATGACTACCCTTAGGAAACCAAGCTAGCCACATGGAGAAGTAGCATGAACAGAGGGATACCCAGCCAGCTTCTACTAGTTCAGCCATGCCAGTTGAGGTATCAGAGACATGCACAAAGCAGTCTTCTTGAATATTCTGGCCCCAGAAGACATCATGTAGAGAAGAAAGGAGATACCTGGTTGAAAGTCAGAACTGAGACTAAAGACCTGGTCCCTGGGAATCCATATTAGGATCTGCAGTTTTCAGACCACCCCAGCTCAGGCTCCAGCATTAATGGATGGGTGGATGGGTAGAAGGATGGATGGATAATAGTGTGTTGCAAAGTGATAAAATGGTATGAAAGCAAACCAGAGGAGAGATCATAGTATCAGAAGTGCTGTGTTGTGGGTGGGGGCAAACTGCAGTGTTAAATATGCTGATCTGAGCAAGTCTCACATTTCTGACTGAGAAGCTAATAAGATTTTTTGAGGAGGGAAATTGTATGATTTAATTAATCTTTAATAACCACTTCCCTATTGCAGAGATAAAGGAAAGGAGTGGGGTGAATGGCCTGCTATCATTTAAGTACTTGTCTTTAAAATGAAGGGAAAAGAAAAGCTAATGCTAACAAGTGAAAATCTGTAGAATGGGGACAAGCAAGCATTTCAGTTGAGTGCAGAAATGCAGTCCTCAATACTGGGTTCAGTTCCAGTTTCTACATACAGTTTCTGGAATTTCATATTGCATGGATCTGTGAAGTCTAAACAATTAATTGGTTCTGGAACAAGATTAAGCTGATGAGTTAATGAAGGGAAAAAGTGGTGGAGGATGGAAAGAGAAATGTTTTCCTAGGAAATCTCTAGGAAATCATTCTGCAAATTTGCTTGAAGTGGAAAAGATTTTTATTTCCCCACAAAACATCATTCTCCATGTTGGTAGTCACCACTTCCTCTGAACCACCCCCATTCCCTACGGTCTCTGAAGCAGGTTCCAGATCCCTGAGGCTCTGCAGACCCAAGATCAGATCAACATCCAGGATAAAATCAACTTCAAAGAGCTTTCCTAGGTCCTTCAGATAGTATAATTATATGTGAAAAAATCACCTGGCAAAGTTACTGCGCATTCAGAACTTCAAAGGAAAGACAGTTGAAAACCAATACAAATGAGAAGAAAAATCTGACAAACAAATCTTAATCCAAACAACAGCAGTAAGCACTAGAATAAAAAGTCTAAGAGTGTAGAGGTGCCTGGGTGGCTCAGTTGGTTAAGCATCTGACTTCAGGTCATGATCTCATAGTTTGTGGGTTCAAGCCCCTCATCAGGTTCTGTACTGACAGCTCAGAGCCTGGAGCCTGCTTCAGATTCTGTCTCTTTCTCTCTCTCTCTGCGCCGCCCCCCCACCAACTGCTTGCGCTCTGTCCTCTTTCTCAAAAAATAAACATTAAAAAATAAAAGAAATAAAGTCTAAGAGTGTAAATGATGTTTAAAAGCAACAGAAAATATAGCTTTTATTATCAATGTGCACATGATGTACCAGCTTAAAAAAAAACTAATATATATATTAATATTCCACTTTATGTAAAAATGATTAGTTGATTATTCTCTTTATAACAATTGACTATGGGAATTTACTGTGGAGACCCATTAAATAGCCAGCTCTTTTGCTGTATCACTGATTATTTAATATACAAGCATTTAATTATAATCAGTGGTTCAGGGAAACCTCAAATGCCTTCATCAAGCCCCAGTCATGGTATGGCTATAATCTTTAAAATACAATGGTAGACCTAATTTTTAAAGGATTTATTTGCTTATAGAGCTTATTATTGCTCCATAGAGGCCAGGATAAAAAGTCCCAAGGATAGAAATGGCAATTACAAAAACAACAAAATAAAAAAGAGTAAATAAAGGAAAGAAATGAAACCAGTTACACCCTTTCAGCCATTTTGCAACTCACTTGAGAATATTCTGGCAATTACACAATTTTTTAAAATGTAGCAAAAAGTGGACAGAAAGTGGACAGTCTGGTTCATGATACTATACATTTATTGACTCAGTTCCAGGCAACTTGCGTGAATGTAAATTATCTTTACAGAGTTTGAACCCTCTCCATGTCTCCAGTGGTATTTTCCCTTCTTTACTAGGGCATATAAGGCAAATGTGGACTGGAGCATAATTCTGTAAGAATCACCTGGATATTTGTTAAAAACTCACACTCCAGAGCCCCACTAAAAGTCCCAGGAATCTGTAAAGCAACAAGGTGTCTGGGCCAGTAGAATAGTGGGATACACTGTCATTGCCTCCTGAAAGGTAGGTTGCCTGGGGCTTAGACACCCAGGGCCTGGCCAGGATAGAACTAACCAGCCACTGTGTGGCTAAAGGAAGCCAGCATATATCTCTGGATTTCATTTTATTTCTTTCTTTTTAAAATATTTTTAATGCTTTTTTATTTTGAGAGAGTATGAGCTGGGCAAAGAGAGAGGGAGACACAGAATCTGAAGGGGGCTCCAGGCTCTGAGCTGTCAGCACAGAGCCCATTGTGAGACTTGAACTCATGAGCCATGAGATCATGACCTGAGCCAAAGTCACACACTTAACCAACTGAACCACCCAGGTGCCCCTGGATTTCATTTTCTTACAGCTCTACCAAGACAAGACCCCCGATTCCTTGTTATACAGAGAAAGATGTGATTTTAAATACACACAATCATAATTATTTATTATATTCCATTAATTTTGCTCAAAATCCTGAAATCAGACAAAATGAAAGAACTATTTTATTATAGCCTAACCCAGTTAATCTAAAATGGATTTTGATAGGTTAAGATTAACTTGAGGTTTGGTTAAATCTTTGTCTTCCCTGGGTAAATTGTGCATATATGTATTTTTCTAAACTTTTGAATGTGAGTATCAGACAGCATGTTCTGTTAATCATAATGTATTCTTTCCTTGGAAGATGCCAGGAGTCCTTCAGGACATCCCCTACTGTGTGTCAGCGGCATGAACATCAGTTTTCATCGTGTGGACAGACAGAAAGAAAGGTACTTTAAATGCCCATCTGGGTTCTGATGTCAGAGTAGCTTGCCCAACCTTGTTGGTACTTCCTTCTATTCCCCTCTACAAACATTTTTGGTGTAGAAACAAATGTATCTGTGTTGTAGTAGGGACCACTGTACACAAATCTATGGTGATGACAGCAGGGTCATTTTTGTGGAGCCTCTCAAGTGAAGAAGTGTCCCTACAGCTGGTTTTATTTTCTTTGCCACTAGATGTCACTGCATACACAGTGTGCTACTGTGGCCGGGTAATGGGAGCCCCGAGAGCAGGGGAAAGAGGCAAGACATATTCTGGAAGCCTTACTTCTGATCCTACTTGGAAGGTTTCTGGGCTTTGGATCTCTTTGAGGCATTCTCACCACCTTGTTTAATTAGGCTAATCCCCCTTCATACTCAGTCATTTTAGAGATTGTGTGAAATGTAATTTAAATGTGTGTAAATCCTTTGTCTTTCAGTAGGACCTTTTGGGGGGGTCATCTGTGGTATAAGTGTGTCTTACTCAAAGGTCCTTTTGGTGTGGACTTATGGGCAGGATGCAAATTGGTTACTTATATGCTGCTTATAATTCAGGGTTATATCCTGTTAAAAAGCCAGTTTGTTCTCAATCAGAATGAAACAGTTAATAGATGTTCAAAATTAGTTCCAAACACAGCCTGACTATTTGCTAACTAGTGGCATTGTACATCTGCTTCAAGTTAAGAAACTTTAATTAAAATTACTATTCCTCTATCCAGTATCCTTCCAAATTCCAGGTTTGTATTTGCATCTTCGGTAGCCAAAGGCATGCTCCGTTAGGCCTGTATCGGTGATTTTTCCTTAACATAAGAGATTAATTCAAGTTGATATTACAGACTTCTAGGGAGACGTAATTTACATCTTCCATTCTTATTCCCAGCCCCCAAAGGGATTTGCGACAGTCTCATGGGGAAGACCTGCTGGGTCATTAGTGGAATTTCACCGCCATATTTTTATTCACTGAGATCCTACAGCAGGCAAGAATTTTACCCAAGGCAACTAGTGTTTAGAATTCTCTCTCTCCTTAGCCGCAGAACCAGATGTGAACAGATATCTTACTGGAACTTGGACAAGTAGGTCCTGAAGTTAAAGACCTACACTCCAGCCTGTGATTTGGTTTAATGAAATAAGCACACATAAGATATTAAAGACCCAGGCTATGATCCTGACTGTTTTATTTGATTGTGGGAAATCTGGGCCTGAGTTTTCTCATCTGTAAAAGGAAATAAGAAAATCTGCCTTTATATGTCACATTGTTGTTAGGAAAATCTAACAGGATAATGGATTTGAAAAAAGTAAAAACTGTCATATAGATACATAGCAGTATCTTCCTCTTCCTTATAATTTAATGGTAACACATTTATTTATTTATTTATTTATTTATTTATTTATTTATTTTAACATTTATTTATTTTTGAGACAGAGAGAGACAGAGCATGAATGGGGGAGGGGCAGAGAGAGAGGGAGACACAGAATCGGAAGCAGGCTCCAGGCTCTGAGCCATCAGCCCAGAGCCCAGGGCTCGGACTCACGGACCGCGAGATTGTGACCTGAGCTGAAGTCGGATGCTCAACCGACTGAGCCACCCAGGCGCCCCGGTAACACATGTATTTAAATAAAATTAAAACAGTGATCAGTTCATATCACTCTAAAAAGTTATCTATGGTTTACTTCTTTTTTAAAGTTTATGTAATATTTTAAGCCAATTACCAAACATGGTTGCAACTTTGTGACCAGAGATATTCATTTTCTTATACTCAGCCTACAGGCAGTATGTGACAAATTAAAATAGAAGGTGACATCGCAGAACATGGCGCTATGTTCCTGGGCACCACATGGGTTATATTCAGGCAATAAGGCACAGATCATCTTTATTACAATGCAGATGTTGAAATGCCAGGGATGGGATTAGGGAGTGTGGAATGGAGATGGGATGGTAGGGGACATTTGCCACAGCTGAAGCCATGTCAAGTCTCAGAATGGGCAAACCTGTTAATGAGGATCCAAGCATCAGTTTCTATTTCTAAAAACACAGCCCAAGGGAAACTTATGTAAATTTTGTTGGATATGAAATCCTTCTTACAAAACAGCATTTTGATGAGTCTAAGGTAAACAGGTCAGACCCATGTTGAATAAATTTCCATTAAAGTGCACATTATTTTAAGAATGGGGGGGTGAGGAGTTGAGAAAATGAAGGTGATTTTAATTAAATCTTAAATGTGGTTAGGTCTTGCCCCCAATCTACACTTGAGATAGCTTTCAGACTTTCTTTTCAAATTGATGAGTCCCTTGAAATGAGAGGATTTTGATGATGACAGCACATTTGGTAGATGGTGGTCTTCAGACCTCCGGCAGCTCTTCTCTGCCTTAGTTCAGATTTCTACAGGCACCACAGGGCTGAAAGGGACCCTCTAATTATGGGCGGGATTAGCACTCAACAGCCCATGTGTTGTTCTCCGTGGCTTTCAGCCCTCGTGGTTTCTCGGTTCCTTATGGTCACTGTGGCCACCTAGAAATTCTTTTCAGGAGCATAATAACCAGATCAGCTGCTGCAGGCTGGAGCTGGGCAGAACAAAGGGAGGCGGAGGGCACTCCAGCAGACCCTGTCTGTTCACAGATCCCAGCAGGCACCCCAGGGTCACATCAGACAAAACCATGGTCCAGCCCCATTTGATAAGGATCCATCCTGCACGACCCATTGCCCCTACTTAAGGCCTGGGGGATACGCTCCAGTAGCGTGCACTCTTTGCCAACAGAAATACTAGTCGTGGAAAAAAATACACCCCCATGCCTTGAAGCAAGCAGGAAGACTCTTCTTGTTAATTTTTCCCCTTCAGATATTTCTCCGTGGAAATCTTTAACATAGATATGGGGAGTTTATTTTTTAGTCTGTTTTTAATATTCTTTTGATAGAGTTTATTTTAACCTATGAGTAACAATGAATGGGGGGGAAAGGGGTGGCAGGCATTTATTTTATTCTGAAATGAGGCAGGGCAGCTCCTCATTCCTTGCTTTGTTCATCAGTTGCATGATGCCACAGCATAGACAGGTTTTCCCTAAGTAGCATCTGGTCCTTCTTGGACGATTCCACAGGCGTTTTGTCTCTTTCAGGTTTTCAATAGTGGCCACTGGGGCAGGCGACCATCTGGTGAGGCGTCACCTGGCCAGTTGGTCCTGCCTGACTGCACACTACCCTGCATTCCCCTGCATCAGATGGCCCCAGTGCCCAATAGGGTCCTTGCTGGGGCTGGACAGCAGGACATGGGGCTTGGCATTGAGATAGGGTCAGGGTTAGTAATGGCACTTCTAGTGAATGGGAAGACTGGATGACAAGGTTTTAGAATGTGGGCTCATGGTCAGCAAAGTTGGCTTTCAATTTTGATTCATATACCTCCTAGCCCAGAGGACATGGGCAGCTTATCTCTCAGCTTTTTATATCTGCAAAAGGAGGAACATCATAATAATTGGTTGTTGTGAGGTATTAGTGAGACTACTCTAGATATAAAGGTATATCTTGTATCAGGAAACAAAGGGTGCATTTAAATGGTTATAGAGGATTGTTTAATAAGGAGACTTTTTACAACACTGCACGCATGGTTTAGGAAAAACATGAAGGAAGGAACCTGTGCAGTATCCCAAGGCTTGTGACATCCTGGAGCTGTTACATGTTAGGGTTCAAGGGGTAAAGTCAGGGAGCAGTTAGGAGAAACCAGAGAGGGAGCTCCAGGGAGAGGGACACCATGGCACAATCTGCACACTTTGTTAGAGGGGTGGCAGCCAATGTGCAACTACAAGAGGGGTAGACACTAGGGGGCAGGAGGGTTACCACTCTGAGAATAATCTTAGGCCTCCACTATCCTCACACTCTGAATATTCCACAGGTGCCACCCATTACCCAAACTAAATAGCCCTGACCACATCCCCATTTGCACTCAAGTACTCGTGGAAGGCTTTTCACTCTGGAGATATTTGGCCTAAGAGTTTTTTCCTAGCAGGGGAGCACGTGTGGCCCATGCCCACAGCAAACATGCTGAAAAGCTGATGCACACAAAAGCAGCCCTAAACCCATGATTGATGGGAGTTAGTGAATAAATACCTAGCTTCCTCAAGCTTCACTGTCTCCTGGAGTTACCTCAGGATTCAACACCAGTTGCCTACAGTGAGAACTCACTTGATTATATATTCATTCTTGGGTATATATCTAGTCTCTTCCCTGTCTTACTTCCCTGTGTCCTGGGATCTCCTCCCCAATACATGTTAACACTATAATCCACATCCTTAGAGTTGGCTTCTGGGAGCACCCAAATCAAGACAAAACCCACTGACACAGTCGATGTGGGTCAGCCCCCTGTGGTACAGAACAGGGTAGTGGATGATGGAGAGCGGATCTGGGGAGGGACATGGCAGACATCCACATGGACACCCAGCACAGTGCCTGATCTGCCTCACAGTATGGTAGTTAGTAGTGTTAACTTGGCAACAACAGCTGGTGTACAGTCGTTCCCTCATCCTCTTCCTCTTCCTCAACACTTGATATAAAACTTGTTTAAGAAATGGACAAAAGCCCATTCTAGGTGGCATCAAAGGTTAGTGGAAGTTGGGAGATAGTGGTAGGGTTCTAAAAAGGTGAAGTATTAATAAAACCTGGATGGTTTGCCTAATAAAGAACAAGTCTTAAAACTTGAATGAACATAATTTGCATTTCATGCCATCAATTAGCATTTGAGAGCTAGAAGGAGGGATCAGCAGAAGTAGGAAGCCCTTAAATTGGAGAACCTAGGCACTAAACCCTGCCACTGATAAAAGAGTCCAGATTGGCTCTAAAATGTAGAACCAAATATCCATTATGAAGCACAATAAAACCCTATTTATTATAGTACTTCTGACTATTTTAGGTCCCTATAAAATCTCAACATGTTAGAATTTAAAAATGATTAGGTAAAAGATGAGAAGGGCTTTAACCAAATCATTTATTGGGGCAGTATTAACTCTAAGTCCTATGATAGAGACTGGAATTAATTAGTGCTTAGTCAATATTGGATGGATGGATAGATGGATGATTCGATGGGTTAGCCTAGTATTATAAAACTAAAGGAATGCAACAGCAGTCAAAATACTAATATTCATCCACAGTCTTCCTTGTCTAAAACAACTTTAACACTTTCTCATGGTATGTGTATATGTGTGTGTGTGCAACATATATATTAACCAATAGAGTTTTATTGGCCAGAATAAGTCACGTGGGTAAGTCTAGTGTCAGTATAGGATGGTGCTGCAAAGGGGCCTCATATAAGGAAGCAAGAACAAACTGGAGCCATTATTGCAATCAATTGTCCACATAATTTCTTTCTCCTGTTACAGTGGAGGTGTCCCTCCTCCCTCTGTGCTCTTGAATACTTCTGAGGTCTGACTACCACCTTACTGCCCTTCATCTTGAGAAGCAATGTAGATTTTATCCTGCTGGAGATTTGGATGGATTCCTGCCAGAATCCCTTGGAGTGTTTGAATAAGTGATTTTTCTAGGAACCAACCCGGATCCCCTAAGGCAGAACTTCTAGGGAAAGAGCCTCAAAATCAATATTTTAATTATGCATTTGAAAGAGTAGGTATGTGTGTTTCAGAGGCTTCCATTTCAACACAGCAATAAGACCTAATGATTGGAGGTTGACACGAAGTGCTCCCATTTATCTAATCACTTACTTTTGTTAACTAATATACATGTCTATTAAAGGAGATTATGGCAACCAACTATAATCCCCATAGATAATTCTCTATGGAGGAAACCATGGTTTTACTTATTTTGGGGGGTAGTGAGAGGGGTTGAGGAAAGTTGCTGTTTTTTGTCAACAGAGGCAAAGATCACATTTCAATCATATTTATAATGTCCATCACATACTGCATAATATTTGGTGAGAAAAGAGTTTGTTGTTTTGAATTATATTGAATTCCTTTACTAGGTTAAAAATACTTGAGCCCATCAAGTCACATGGAATTTAGGACACCTCAGTTAAATTCCCAGTATTTTATCTAATTGAAGACACTGAGCACGTGAATCCTAGGAAATGGGCCTATGTCACTTTTCAGAATGGCCCCAGAGTCCCTAGAATTCCCCTTGGCAATTTGAAGGACTGCCCCAGCTGTGGAGAGAAATGAATTGGCAGTTTTGTTCCACATCTGACCTGGAATGAATTGCTTAAAGATGCTAATTGGATAGGATATTAAGGTATGCAAACATAAGCAAAAACAACAAAGAAAACACTGTAGTCTCCAGTAAGGATGACTATTTATCTTCATTGGTTCTCTGAAGACAAGAACTGTAAAGAACCTCTCTTTTGATGTTAAACTTTTATTTATTCCTTGTGAGATATAATTAACCTTTATACAAAAAGTAAAGGGTAGCATATTTTGTGAGAAAAACCCTAATTGTGTCTACTATCCAAGTTGGTGAAGGAACTATATTACATATTTACTTTTAATGCAGATGAGTTTTCAATTTGAAAATTCACTGTAAGCCACCAATCAGATGACTCTATTAATGAAACATATAGGATAGAATGTAGTAAGGGATCAGAATCAAACATAAAGTGAATTATATGACATAAATTACACTGAGTTTGAAAAATCACAGTAGCTAGGAACCATAGTTATTTTTAAATACTCTTTTCTTAACATTGTTTACAACTGGGGCTTTATTCTAAGAGCTCTTTGATGGTGATAGTGCCCAAGACCCAAACAGATCACTTATATATAAGGGGACCATATAATTTATAATCCAAATACAGACAGAGAAATGGGTTGCTATTTATAATTAAGTTAGAAGGATAGGTATGAGCTGAAACTATCTTTGGACAATTGGATGCATGGTCACCCTACCTGTGTACTTTATTCCTAGGAGTATAAGTTCCACCATATATTTTGTGGAGACTTTTATTATGCAAGCTGTTTTGTGATGCAGAAGAAATTAGGCCTCCCTCAAAAAAGAATCTAAACTCTCAAGAGATAAGTAAAAATTTAAAAAATAAGTATGTCCCTCCAAATTCATATGTTGAAATCCTAACCCCCATGATCTTAGAATGTGACTGTATTTGTTGGTACAGTCTTTAAGAAGGTAATTAAATTAAAATGAGGTCAATAGAGTGGACCCTAATCTAACAGGAGTGGTATCCTTAAAAGAAGATTAGGACACAGATACACACAGAAGACCATGTTAAGACACAGGGAGAGGATGGCCATCCACAGGCCAAGAAGAGAGGACTCAGAAGAAACCAACCCTGTTTATATCTTGATCTTGTATTTCTAGCCTCCAGAATTGTGAGAAAATGAATTTCTGCTATTTAAGCTACCCAGTCTGTGATACTTTGTACTTTGTAGCTCTGCAAACTAACACAATGGCACTGACCTCATCTAAGTTTGATAATCTGTGTACAACAGGATGGGGATAAAATTTCTTTTTAATGAATTCGTGTGACATACTTTTAATGAATTCATGTGACATACTCTTAAGACCATACTTTTAAATTTCTCCAACTTTGGGGAGGGCCTTTAAGCTACAATATTTTGATAACTGAAATGACTCAGTATTCAGAAATATGGTCTCTGAAATATGTATGGCATGAGTTCTCTCAATGTAATGATGTCAGTCCATATAGTTGAGCTAATATGCACAAGGGTGGTCAGTTATCTACTTCCAGCAATAACAACAAAAAAGTATTACAAATCTTAATGGCTTAGGACAGCAATTTTCTGGTTTTCTTTTTCTCATGAAGCTACAGATCAGCTGAGCAGTTCCGTTAATTTGGACCAAAGTTGGCTGCTTTCTGCTGGACTCACTCATTTGTCTCTGGTCAGCTGGCAGGTGGGCTAGTCTAGCTGTTCTAGGATGGCCTCAGCCTGGATGACTTGGCTCTGCTGTACATGGTTGTCACCCTCCAGCAAGCTAGCCTGGGTTTGTTATCGCAGGAAGCAGAGTAATAGAGCCAGAGAATGTATGGTCTCTTGAGGCCTAGACCCTACACTGACACAACATCACTTCTGCAACATTTTGTTGGCCAAAGCAAGCCCCATGTCCAAACCCAGATTTGAGAAGTGAGGAAAGACCCTCCATCTTTTATGGGAGTATCTGTAAAGTCACGTTGCAAAGAGCAAGGATACAGAGAGCAGTAAAAACAAACAAACAAACAAACAAACAAACAAAAAAGGGACCATTTTCACAATCTGTCAAAGATAGATTATTCCCAATGTGAGAAGCTTGAACTATAGTATTACTGAATTACCTTAAAAGGGAACACCCAGTGGAATCCCTCATCCAGTGCAGGAATTCCCCCAAATTAAACACAAAAAGACAAAACCAGAAAGAAGAAGAAGCAGAAAAAAACAAAACAAAAAACCTCAAAGAAGATTCCCACCACCTGCATTTGACCTAACTTTTCTCACTAGGCCAAAAAAAAAAAAAAATGGAAAAAACACTGTAGCTTCCCACTCCTGCCATTCAGGGCTCAGTTTATCTGGCTTCAGCTATGAGTCACAGCTGACTGAGGGGTGGGGGTGGGTCATGAGTCATGGCCTAAGACAAAGATAGAATTTGATGGGGGTGGACCAGAAGGCAGCACAGAAGACACTGCAAGTTCAGGCATTATCTCAGCATTTAGGGTGATTTCTCCTTTCCTGCAGCCGGGGAAGCTGGGCAGTGTGCCCGCTTCTGAAATCTCACAGTGGAGATGCCACACAGGCCCTGTGCAGCTGGGTTTGGGGGACTTATACCTTTGTGTTTCTGAGAGAGTTGAGTGGCTGATTTCACAAGTGTTAGTATCACTGCCCTGTGTGTGCTCCAGTTAAACTAACTCCCTTCCATCCCTGTGTCCCTGTTCAGTAGACCATTTCATCTTGCCATTCCCAGGAGTGAGTTACCTGGTCAGTTTGAGAAGTTAATATTTAAAAAGTCTAGTGGTTGCATATGGTTTCCTGCATGAAAGACATTATAATAAGCCAATGTTATCTCTTGACCCACTTCCACATATATTTGCATTTGACAACTTTTTAAGAAATTCTTTGGCTCAATGACAGTTTAACTCAAGTCACTATGGTAGGAATTATTTTCAGCTATTGCTCTTTTTTTAATTTTGGCTGCACAGTAACCTGCTTAAAGTACATAAATATTTGTGCATCTCGCCTCAAGAAATTAACATGTCTTCTACCCTGAGGTAAAGATTAAATGAAAATTCTGTCACCTCAAAATAAATCTGGAAACAAAACTCCTGAGTATTTTCCAAATAAGGTGATTACTAGCCTAAAGATGCTGAACTTTTAGATGACTATCCTATAAACAAAGGCAACGCATGGTTGGCTCCCATTCAACCTGGTCCACAACATCCTTCATTACAGGACATGGCATCATTTTGATTCACAGCAGGATAAAAAGAATCTATTTGTATATTTGGAAGTTCGAATGAGGATTTCCTGAGGTCCTGGTGATGTCATTTCTGCCTTACAACAACCTTGCCTTTACCACCAGAGTTAAAACCAGGTCATCATTTCCATGTAAGTGTGTGCACACGTGTGTGCATGTGCACACACACACACACACAGATATACTTCATTTCAGAGTCTAATTAAAACACAATCATATGTAATTTTCTCCTAGATTAATGCTGGCATTAAATCAAGATTTCAGCTTAGAAGGAAAATGCCTTAAACTAATCATACTATACTTGCATTGCCTGCTAATGAGAGAATGCCTTTTGTTAAATCATTTAGAACACATGTGCCCTGGACACAATATATATCGGGGACAGAAACAGAAAAATTTTGATTGCTAGTGTCCAGGAAAGATGCCACTGGCCTTATTAGTTTCTTCCCCATGGAAATAGTTGCAAACAGAAAATAATTTATAAACTGTTGCTTTCCTGTGATTGAGTTTCCCAAAGGACCACTTAGGGTATTATCACTGATCCATGATCATCTCACTATGTTTTCACTGCTACTAATACTGTCAGCCCTGCAGAGACTGTGGATTCCACCAAAGGATGACCCACAGGTTTAGACATGGGAGGATGTACACCTCTAGCCCTGCCCGAGGCATAGAGAGTGGACTTGGGGAGGCCAGGATGAACAAGAGGCTGATTGCAAAAACCCCACAGGGTGCCACTATGTGTAGCCTCCATGAATGGCAATAGTCCTGAGGGGTGGTTGGAGCAGATACTGTGGGTACCCCAACCATGCCCCTTGCCTTTACTCCTTCAGGGCACAGAAACCCAACTTCTTCTTTGCCCTAATGGCCCCCACAGCCATCAGCTTAGACACTCACATGGCAGGCCAGAAGTGAAGGGAAATTAACACTTCGTGGGAGCAGCCCTAGGTGAATGACCGACAGGACATGATACATATATACCTCCATGCGCTTACCACCACTCAAGTGAGATAAATCCAAGCCATATACTTAACACCCTTTCCCAGTAGTCTCCAGCAGGACCACGTTCCAACTGCTCACAGTAGTAGCTGGTTCAATGAAATGCCCTTTATGGGCTGCCTGTCTTTCCCTCCTTTATATCAGTATTTCTTTTACTTCCCCCAAAAAACTGTTTGCTATTGAATTATTATCTCAGGGATTGCTTTTGGGAACTTAATCTAAGAGAGGAGCAAACTCAATTGAGACCCCCTGTTTTACGTAAATTTGGAGAACTGATAGAACATCCTGACATCAGGAGTATATCCCATGATATGTTTGGATCCTGCCTTTAAGGAGACAAAACTCACAACAACACAGTTGCTATTCCACATTACAGGAGATACATCTCCTTACTGTCCTGTTTGTGCCTTTACACACATGCCAGCTTGCTCATCATGCAGAGTAGTCCCAGAAGGAAGGCAATATTCTATAGCTCTGATCTTTCCAAGGCAAAGAAGACTCAGCTTACCTAATTTTTCCATGAGCCCTGATGCTGCTTTCCTGAGCCCCAGATTTCCCTCTGGTTTTCATATACAGTGCATCCTATTGCTTTCCTTATATTCTCATTGCCAAAGTCAAAACAGTTCTTCTGAAAGATGACATCATGTCACTCGATGTAGAAGTGATCATGTCACTTCAACTTGGCAGAGGTTCCCTTGGCCCAAAAATACAGCCATTAAATTCTAACTATGTATTGAGGAGGGCACCTTTTGGGATGAGCACTGGGTGTTGTATGGAAATCAATTTGACAATAAATTTCATATATTGAAAAAAAATAAATTCTAACTATGGTCTGCAAGTCTATGGGATGATATGATTCCTGGACACCACTCCAACATCACTTCCTATCACTTTCCTTTCCACTCCTTGCTTTTCTTTGAAAATGCAACATGTTCCAGTTTCAGGATTTAGCATTAGCTGTTCCCTATGCTTGAGGCACTCTTCCCCCAGAGGTACATGAGTCTATCTGACTTTGGCCTTTGTCGACCAGTGCAGCACCCCTTAATTCTTTATCCTGTACCCTACTGATTTCTCTTTATAGCTGTCAGCCCCACTTGGCATCATATGAACTTGTTTAGTTGTTTTTTGTTGGTCTTCCCACTACCATGTAAGCTCTACCATTACATCACTGACACCATGTGCCTGGAGCACAGAAGATGCTCAATTTATAACTGGCTGACTGAATATATGATGTTAACTTTAAGAGGACCTCAGAGTGATCTATCAATATTTTTACCAGAGTAATAATATGTAGTCCAGATTTTTTTAGACTGTATATTGCTCTATATGGATTCTTAACTTTCTAAATGATTAACTCCTTACTCTCCAAAGATACATATTCCCTGTTTTCCAGTTCGGTCTTTTTTTTTCTCTTTGGTTATTCAGTCCCAAGTGAGGAGAATGTCTAAAACTGGAGATGGATTGATTGATAAAATAACAAAGAGCAGAATGTGTACTTCGAACTCAGCTACTAGCATCTATGTCCATCAATTCAACAGATATTGACTGAACATATATATGCCAGGTACTGTGGTACATGCAAGGGATGTATTGGGGAATACAATCTATGACCTGAGGGAGCTTATATTCTGAAAGGGAAACCAACAAGAAAATATAAACATAATAAATAAGGAAATTATTTCGTATATTTGAAGGATATGCTAGAGTGGTCACAGGAGGCCTCAGTGAGCACTTGACTTCCATGCAGAAACTTGAATGAGTATGAAGCCATGCTCATGTATGTGGGAGGAGCATTCCAGACACAGGGAATAGCCAGGGCAGAGGCCTGAAGTGTGAGCATGCCAAATGTGCAGAGAGAGAGCAAGCCAGAGAGCATTGCACAGGGGAAGAGTGATAGGAGATGATGCATAGAAGAAATGCAAAGTAGGTCACACAGATCCCTGGAGGCATTAAAAGAAAGGATTTTCACACAAGCTGATAATTTTTAAAAGGCAATAAAATAATAGCTGTTGCTGGTCCATTCAACTAAATGATATTTCCCGATTGCTTCATATAAAAGGCTATTCCATTAAAAAACAGTATGTTAACACTATTATTGATAATTACTTTATTATATTATTGTTTCTTAACATGATTGTTACCATATGTTTCTTAAGTGCACAGTGGTAAAGTGCTATTATTGATGATAAATGCAAAAAGGAAAAAAATTATGAAATAAAAAATTAGAGAATGAAAGATTGTCTCTTTAATTTTTTAATTATAATTGCATTATTGAGATCTAGTTCACAGACCATTCAATTCATCCAATTAAAGTGCACAATTCAGTAGTTTTTAGTATATTCACGGAGCTGTACAACCATCATCAATGATCAGTTTTAGAACCTTTCCACTCCCCCCCAAAATACTCGTTAATAATCAGTCCTCATTTCCCCTGTTAGCCTTAAAACTAAGAGTCAGTTACTTTACCAGCAAAAAATGAGTGTATTTGGGAATAACAGAAAATTGGAATTCAGGACATGCAAGCTATGGCAAAACCATAGGCAGGAAAGAAGGGAAAGGTCATTTTATGGAGAAAAAAGAAGAAGTTGGGAGGAGTTGTTTTGAACAGAAATCCATTGGGGGAAAACACTAGTTCATGATGATGATGATTTCTCATTGACTGAGTTGCAGGAGTTTCTTATAGGAGGTGCACTGTACATCTTTCCCTTTGGGGGCCTGTAATTAATGGTTCTGTCCTGTTGAGATTCTTCTGTTGAAGTCTATAGCTAACAGTTCTTCCTGTAATTGACACTGAGTGGTAGGTCTTCCACTTCTAGGCTCTGGACTCTAGTGAGGTGTCCCTTTATTAATTTTTCACACCCATCAACCCCTCTTTTCAACACTAGACAGCCACTAATCTACTTTCTGTCTCTTTGGATTTGTCTATTCTAGACACTTCATATAAATAGAATATGTGGCCTTTGAGTCTGGCTTCTTTGCCTGTATGATGTTTTCAAGGTTCATCTATGCTGTAGCATATCAGTACTTCATTTCTTTTTATGTCTGAATAACATCCCATTGTATAGCTATACCCCATTTTGGTTATCTGTTCATTGGCTGATAGACATTTGGGGTTTTGTACCTTTTCACTTTTATGAATAATGCTGTTGTGAATATTTGTCCATAAGTTTTTATGTGGGCATGTATTTCATTTCTCTTCAGTGTATATGTAGGAGTAGAATTCAGTGGCTCTTAAAATCCATGGTAAGGGACTAATATTGCTAAGATTAATTGATAACTTTTAAATCTGGGTTGATCAATCAATTAGTAAAGGACTACCAAAAGAATGATTTAGGGAACAAATCAGATTAGGAGAAACCATCAAAATTGATCTACATGTCAAAACAAGTAGATTAGCTAATAATGCTTTTCAGGGCTAGATACGTTTTGTGCAAAATTGTACGGAAACGTTGGGAAAAAATACACACACACACACACACACACACACACATTCATTCCACCATAGGACTAAAGCAAATAGAGAAGAGGGGTTTTCTTGGCCACTGAAGCATTTTGTTTTGTCAAGTGAGTTTGTAGAAGACAAGACATAATTTGTGGTGGGCCAGTGAGCTGGCAACACTGACCAATGCTGTCATATTGCCAGGCAGAGAATGGCCATTTCTAGAAGGGTCATGAATTGGAACAACAGGGCTCCATAGGGAAAGATTCATCAAACCATAAATACCCCAGGTGCCTCTTATGACTGCACTGAAGAAGCATGAACCAAGGAAGCTTATGGGACTTAAAATCTAGTTGAGAAACAAAATTATTAGAGGTCAAAGCCCTCTTTGGATGTCACGAATTGTTTGCAAAGTCTGAAAGAATTTTCATCTGAGGGTACAATGCCAGCTTGTTCTTAAAAGTATAATTCACTCTGCCCTAAACTGCTTCTTTCTCCTGAAATCCTCCCAGGGCCCTGAGGTTTCCCACCACCAGGAATGCTCACAGCATGGATGACTGACACCCGGGGAGTTTGGGAACTGAGGAGGTGAGGAGATCTTGGCCGCAGAAGTCTGACTGTCCTGCTTTTGTGGTCTTGAGTCAGACTCCAGTGTGCGTGTGGCAAGAGTGCTGTGGTCTAATAGGTCATACCCTCCAGCATGTCTGACTCAGGGTGATGAGTGTCCCCTGCTCTTCTCAGTGCCATTGGGAGCTAGCCCCCGCTCACCCAAGTGGAGGCAGAGGCAGGGATGGCTGCTGGCCTCAGAGCAGGAAGGTGGGGTGGTGGAGGAGTCCAGGGACTGACTGGGGATAGCCAGAGCTCACCAGTTCCAAAGGAGATGTTTACCCAACAAGACCCAAGGCCCCATCTCTCATCTCTGCCATTCCTACCCCCTTCTAGGGTATATTTACAGAGACCAGCAATCTATAAAGTAGACAAAACAGCTTTTTTTTCTGGTCACCTGCTGCAGTACAGCTTGTTTACTCTTAAAATTGTCCAGGGATGTGAAAGGTCCAAGTTTTCTCTTCACCTGTCCTTAACAGAATCAGAAGCTGTGAGGTACAGATCACAGTCTCCTTATTAAAAACATTTCTCACTGCATTGAAATCTCTCTCTTTAAAGAAGAGCTTCACTCATATTGGTCACACCTCTCTGAAATTGTCCTTGCCACCAAAGCTTTATAAAGAATAGAGGAGATGAATGGAGAGTCTTTAGGAGCTGTTTCTTCCCTCTTCTTCCCTTTTTTCTCTCTGAACTGAACATCATGAAGTTTGAGGCTAAAAAAGATTTTAGATTTTATCTCATACATTCTTCTCATTTTCTGGGTAAAACTGAAGCCCAGGAGAGTCAAAGTGACTAGAGCAAGGCCAAAGATACAGTAGGCAATGGAGCAGGGCTTGGAACTCTCAGCTCCTGTCCACCCTCCCCCTCTTCAAGTCACTAGTCTTTCCACATACTACAGTCAGCCAAGAAGATGGATCAGTGGCAAAATCCTCAGAAAATATTTGCCCCGGGTTTCCAAGGTTGCCTCATCCTTGCTCCCCTTTTCTCACTCTACCCCTTGCCAGAGTATGAGGTAGCTAAGAATGACAATGACCACATTCTGTAGTTAATTCTGATGGCTTGTTCTAAAGTTTGTTGGCTCATCAGTATATTGTTGAAAAAGAAAATTTTTCCTTGTAGGAATACTGAAAGCTATAGGCAAATTTCTAGTATCATAACAAAATATTATATAACACAGCAAAAGTAGGGGGTGTCATTCTAAACCAGCATGAACGTAACAGTGCCTTCCAGGCACAATTGATGGAGTCAGTTGTGTGTTGGTAAACACTGATCAACTGGCTTGCTGAAACAAAAAGCCTTGATCTACAGAATTTGCTGGTTTCCATGGTGTATATATTTCCACTATGGCCAACCTCAGTGGATCAGTATGGTTTCGCTGAACTCAAGTGGGGGAAAAGATATGCAGCAGCACACTGTTATCCATCATAAACTTGACATAAATAACCTCAAGAGCATAAATAGTAAGTTAATTAGGGAATGATTCATTTTGAGTATGTACTACCTTTGTTTTTAATGTTACTTGTTTCTCTGTAGATTCAGAAGTTTATTTTTTAATACTAACTTTATATACTGGCTTGAAAAGGGCTGAACATTGAACAACTCTCACTGACAGGTGCAGGCTGGCTTTAGCACAGCACTCGAAACACCTGCTCCAACTTTGTTGACTTAATTCAGTAGCCTGCAGGGCTGCCTTCATGGGAATATGTAAACGTAAACCATACATAAACTAAGGACTCTTGGCCCCTTTGTTTTTATTCATAAAGTTACTGACCCTCACTAAAACTGTTTTTCCCTGAAAAAGATGCAACAAACCATAAGGCAGAGTAAAGAAGGCAGAAGTAAAAACTGTGTTTCTAGACACAGTCCATCTCCCCACTTCCATCCAGTTTGGTGATTTACATGCCACACCTCAGCTCTAAGTGTGATAATAACAAGGAATAGATAGGATCTATTCTTTTGTGACTAAGTCTTATCAAAGAGTGAAAGCACAGGATTATACATTCTAAAACCTTCATGCATTCTCTCATCTAGTTCTGACAACAGTTTCTTCCCATTTTAAAGAAGAGGGGTTTGAGGCTTTGCAAGTTGAATTACCATAATTGTAGCTATTAAAAAGCCTAGCTAAAATTTAAACCCAAGGCAGTTTGATTTAGACTAAAGTGTTATTCAAGAGATTGAAGGTGAATAAGAGCCTAAAATAATTCTTACAAGGACTGAAGACAAAGACACTGTGAAAACTGCTGTTCATGAGAGTTGGACTTAAAGTCATGATGCAGTAAAAGCTGTCATTAAAGTAGAATAATAGCCTTATGAAGCTATAATGTGGCCAGGGAGGAATGAGAGAGGGTATCAGTTATCTGTTGTCGCAGCAGTGCTGTAATAAAATTTCGGTAGCATTCAACAGTAACTATGTTCAAACATTTCACGTCAACTCCAGGTAGCCTAATCTCCAATAGTCTTTGCCTGGGATTGCTTCCATGTGTGGGGTTAGCTTGGCTGTTGCCTAACCCATGATGACTTTGGCTGGAGTGACTTGGCTGTGCTTTAAATTTTCCTTATCTTCCAGGAGGTTAACCAGGGCATGTTCTCACGATGACTGTATAGGCACAGAGCATAAGCATAAACATAAGACCTCTTGAGCCTTGGCTTAGATCTGGTATGCTATCTCTTGTGCTTTCTATTAGCTAAATCAAATCATGAGGACAGCCTATATTCAAAGGTTGGTAAAAATCAGATTCCATCTCTATAGTGAAAGGAACTGGAAAGTCACATGGTAAAGGGCATGGGAATAGAGAGAGGTAAAGAATTGGCACCATTGTGGTTCCTTGCCACAGTGGCTCAGTCAGTTGAGCGTCTGACTTTGGCTCAGGTCATGATCTCACGGTTTGTGGGTTCGAGCCCCACATGGGGCTCTATGCTGACAGCTCAGAGCCTGGAGCCTGCTTTGGATTCTGCATCTCCTTCTCTCTCTGCCCCTCCCCTTCTTGCACTCTGTCTCTCTGTCTCTCTCTCTCAAAAATGAATAAACATTAAAAAATAAAGAATTGGTACCATTAAGGTAATGTATCAATCAAGAGGTAAGTAGGGTAGTCAGTGGAGAATGTGGAGTGATCACCTCCTGGAGCTTGTACACTACCATACTTCATGAACTCTGTTCCCTGCTACTTACTTTTAACCAGGCTTTGACTAGTCCTGGGCCAGTAGCACGATACCTTGAAAGGAGTCATGAATGTTGAGTCCTGGACTACATCAACCTCTTAATAACTAAAAGTCTAGATCACTGATCTGGGGCTGAAGCTCTGAGCTCCACCCATCTACAACTGCATCACGAAGGCTTTGCTGCTGACAGCATGTACTTATTCTCTAAATAAGACTCTAAATTGTGAATATGTGAAAAGGGGTGTGAGCAGGACTGCATTCCTGAATTCTCCATTATGGTCAGTCATTAACCCCGTTTTCCTTCTTTCCATGTATCTTGTCTGCCCTTCAACATCTTCTTTCCCTCTTCATTGCCCAGCTCTTCTGCCCATTGAAGCTAATATATATGGACTATATCCAAAGGCTTCAATGCCCACTGGCTTCCAACTGGGATGACTAAAGAGGAAGACCCAGGAGGCCTAAGAGGAGGTGGAGAATTAGGTCAGGATATTTATGCCCCTGATTCTCTCCTTGTGAGGTCACTTTGGCTTTCTGAGCCTTTTGAACTGACCTAAATGACTCACTCTTGCTCTCTTTCCAGATCCTGGAAACCATTCACTCCCTTCATTCTTCTTGGCCCAGGCATGACAACAGCCCCAGGTTTCTGCATCATCTTTACTGTTCCCTCAACATGTTACCTACATATTTATAACTCATCCCTTTATCAATAACCCTACTTCAATTTTCCTAATTTGAGATTGCTTTCTGTTTCCTGTAGGAATCCCACTTGATACACTCTCACATAGAGAAAACAATGCTTCTGCAATAGAAATGATCTAAGATTCCATCCTATCATGTATCCTGCTCAAAATGCAGAGTATCCATATGATACACAACTGTTATTGTGTCCAAATATAGTTTCTCTTAGTCCAAAATCTTATGAACTAAACATATTTTCTCCTCACTCCCATTATATGATGGTACAAGAGAAATAAGGTTAATTGTAATAAATAGGAATAATGGAAGACACATAGCAGCTATTTGTCTACTCTCTCTGGGGAAACTTCCAAGGATCTGGAGATGCAGAATATGACTTGATTAGACACTCATTCTGTTCTCTGGAGACTGCTTACACATTGTTCTCCAACATCCTTGGATCTCCTTCCAGGATATTCTTATTTGTCCATTATATTCTTTGGTCAAATTTAATGGGCACTAGGGAATATACTGCCCTTTGGGCCTGTGCAACTTCTTGTCAGCCTGCTTCCTGACCATAAATGATTGGGAGACAGAGTTGTTTTAAATTTCAGTAGTCACAGACACTTTTAGACAGGATTTACAAATCTTTGGCAGTAAAATTTTCTCAACAATTCAGTAGGCCTCTAATTCACTTGCTTCCAATAAGTTCTGTATATCAGTATATTTAAAAGAACTGTAAGTATTCTAAAATGCCTATTTCCTTGCCTTCTCAGCATATACCATCTAGCTTTTTATTTATTGAGATTAGTGGCTCTAGTTAGAAGGTGACACTTAACAAACAAACAAACAAACAAACAAACTCTTTGTTCTGAAAGATCTTATTGGTAAAATTGTCCATAAAAACCCCTTTAAATCCTAACCTATGTGGTTAGGGATTTCAAATCCAGCTTTTCTCACAGTGCAGGGCTCCCAATTTCTACACTATTACTATCTCCTTCAATTCTACATATGCACCAGTCAGTTCTCTCTGAAATCACCCCTTTCAAATCTTTGACCCCTTGGCAAATCTAGATACAGATAACGATAGAAAAACTAAGGTTCTGTTTTTCAGTGTCTTTCCTGAGTTTCTGACTTAGAACCAAATGGTCTGGTACCAAGTAAGCTTTCTCAGATGATAGTTTTACCAAATATTTTATTCCCTAGAAACATGGATCCCCATGTTTGTAGTCTCTGATATTTCATTGCTACATACCACCAGTCACTAAACCAAAGCTACATATTTTAGGTGTGTGTCTTAGTCATTGGGGGTTGCTGTAACAAAATACCATGGGCTAGGTGGCTTATGTATTTTCTTTTGTTTTATGTAAGCTTCACACCCAGTGTGGGGCTTGAACTCATGACCCTGAGATTAAGGGTCACACACATTACTGACTGAGCCAGCCAGGTGCCCTAGCTAGGTGGCTTAAACGAAAAAAATTATTTCTCACAGTTCTGGAGAATGGAAGTCTAAGATTAGGGTGCCAGAATGGCTAGGTTCTGGTGACACCCTCTTCTGGATCACAGACTTCTGTTTCTTGTGTTCTTACATGGCAGAGTGCACAGAGAGGAAGCAAGTGTTCTCCTGACTCATAATTATAAGGTCACTAATCCCATTCATGAGGGCTCTACCCTCATGACCTCATCTAATCCTAATTACTTCCCAGTAGTTCCACTTCCTAATACTATCACATTTGAGGATAGAGTTCTGACATACAAATTTGGGGGGACACAAAACATTAATAATTCTGACATTGGCATAGTGCTACCCTGTGTTGTTGTTACAAAGTAATCCTAAAACCACAGTTTATTACCATGGCAGAGCTCTCTTACTCATGCTACATGTCCAGCAAAGATGTTCATTGCATACCACCCCATGGTGCCATAGCAGAGAAAGAAAATACATGGAACACTCACTACTAGCTCTTAATGCTTGACCAGAGTGATACTCATCACTTCTATATATATATCATCAGTTAAAAAAACTCAGATGTGGTTTAGGCAAGGTGGGTAAGTGTGTGGAAATTGCATGAGCACCTCCACTTTGATCACATTTGCATAAGGCATATCCTTATGGCATATGACATAGTTTACATCCTTCTAGAGCACAGCTCTACATATATTTTTTCAGTGCTAATTGCCTATTTAATATCAATTAGATGATACTGAGAATTTTACGCAAGAGTATCACTAATAAGGAGAGCAAAGAACTGTAGCAATTGTCTCTGTGAAGTAGGTGTCTGATTTTCAGGAAGTAGTGAAATAATAACCATCAGGGCTTATTTCTGATTCTTTACCAAGATTTACAAAGCCTGTGTTGATACCTCCCACATCATCTTCCACACCATTTGGGGAGTGGGGGGAATAATATTCAAAATAATAACCAGTTCAGCATGGGGACTAGCTGGTCAGAACAGATGTGGCCCTATCAGAATGGATGCTGGCTGTAAACACCTGCTGTGTTTATGCCAGCGTGTGTTGGTGGCTGTCATCCTGGCTGTCCTCCCAAGCACCAGCAGCATTCTTCAACGTGCCAGACTTCAGCATATCCACCTTGGCTTTGCACACACTGTGCCCCAGCATGAAGTTCTCGTGTTTATCTGGAGAAACTTTCCCGGTCCTCTTTCATGTCTGAGCTACAATATGATTTCCCTGGGGAGGACTCACAGTTGCCTCCTCCCAGCTCTTTGTTTCCCCCTCCTGTTTTTGACAGAGTGCTGCATACGTTTTCTGTTATATTAATCATTGCACCATGCCACTATTAATAATTTTTACATCTTGTGACCTTCACTAGATTCTGAGCTCCTCTAAAAAACATACTGGGGCATCTGGCTGGCGAGTCAGAGGATCATGCGACTCTTGATCTCAGGGTTGTGGGTTCAAGTCCCTCATTGGGTGTAGAGATTACTGAAAAAATAAAAAAATAAATAATAAGCGTGGCTGGGTGGCTCAGTCATTTGAGTGTCCAACTTTGGCTCAATTCATGACCTCACAGTTTGTGGGTTCAAGCCCCTGAGCTGACAGCTCTGAGCCTGGAGCCTGCTTCGAATTCTGTATCTTCCTCTCTCACTGTCCCTTTCTCTCCCTCCCCCTCTCTCAATCTCTCTCTTTTTCTCTCTCTCTCTCAAAAATAATAAATAAGCATTAAAAATTAAAAAAATAGTAACAATAATGATAGATGATATTTATTGAGTATATATTATGTATATAGGTATATAAGTATACTATGTATATAGAATACGTACTCTTCTAAGTGCTTTATATGCATTAATAAATTTAATCCTCAAAAACTTTCTAATTATCTCCATTTTGAAGATAAAGAAACTAAGGTATAGTGAAGTGGATTACTTGTCCAGGGTTAATTTTGTCATTATGAGCACGTAGCACAGCCTCACACACATGAGGCTACTGAATAAATGGATTCCTACTGCCTTTACATTTTTTCTGTCTTTTCCCCCATTTATCATATGAACTTTATCCTATTATCATGTCTCCTCCATGTGACACTGCTCCCAAGATCTGCCCACTTTAGAAACTCTTGCTACAGGTTATATCCTATTATTAAATTTAAGTTTCAGTCTTGATATCTGGCCTTCTCAGTGAAGCTCTTTTAGTACAAAACCACGTCTTCTATTTTGAATACTGCTTATTACAGAACCCACCAGAAATTAGGAGTTCCAAACAGTGCTTGTTAACTGATCATTTAGGAATGATTTGAATTTCTCACTTTTTTGTTTGGGGTAGCACCAATAGTATATATATAATCCCTATGCAGAACTCATGGCGACAATGGAATTTTATACAAGCTGGAAAAATATGGTAATTGGTTTTGTACCTCATTCCCCTGAATGTAATATTCAGGGGAATATTGGGAAAGTAATATTGGGAATGAACCTCTGGGCCTCACACAGGGCAGCAGATATACTCCCATAATACAAATCACTTCTTGATATGTTGCAGGAAGATTCTGGAAAATCTGATAATCTTTTGGATTTCAAAATGGAACGAAGAGTATGGATACATAAAGTAAGATTAGTGCAATCCATAGAAACCGAAGCCTAATAAACAGTGGCTTAAAAACATAGAAGTGTTTACTTTTCCTTCACATTTATAACTTTTGGACATAATTGAGTCTTAAATTATAGTATGATGCTCCATTATGTCAGAGACTCAAGACTTTTCTGTTTCTTTTTGTTGGTGTTGTTCTATTGTATATGGATGTGATTCACAAGGTCAAAGGTGACAATGGGAACTGTGGGAGTTTCCATTTTTCCTGACACATCCCAGCTAGCATGCTAGAAGGCAGGTCAGAAGATACGCCACAAATGGGCACATACTGCTTCCAGTTACATGTCCAGACAGAGCTGAGTCACATGGCCACTTAGCCACAAGAGAGGTTGGGAAGTGTAGTTTTTATCCAGGAAGTCATTCACCTAGCTAAAATGGGGTGTCTGTCACTGAGGAAGAAGGTGAAAACAGTAGGGAGAAACTGGTAGAGTTCAGATTCATCAGGAAAGGCATCTCTTTTTGCTCAAGGCTGATTGTGTCCATCTGAATATGTTGGTGTCTCCTCCAATGTAACTAGGTCGAACAGAACTATATCTCAAGCTTCCTTCTTGTAAGCTTTGACATTCAAACTGTTATAAATATTTTGTTAATCTTTGCTTTATTTTATTGCAAGATACGTTAGAAAATGCACTATTGAAGTGAACAACTTAAATAAAATTCAAAGTAGGTTCGTGATTTGTTGCATAATTGATAAAGAACTAAATTGAATTACCACTCTAGATTTTTAACCATTGGAATGCCTTCTGCTATTCTACACTGTCAAATAATCTGGATATTTTTAGTGGGGCCAGTAAATGTATATACTGTCCTGAATTCCACAATGAGACTGGTGTTATTATGCTCAACTGTAAGGATTATTATTATTTTCCATATGTTAAAGCCTCAATCTGTGTTTTTAATAATGTCTCATGTGTAAATCTTTCTTTCCAAAGCAAAAATTAGCACTCAAATGCCACTAAATACATCCTCTTAAATGCCTATAGGGACAGCATATCCACACTCAGGCAAACCCCAGTTGTTGACTTGCAAGGAACACATGCATAAAATTTTATCAATCACTTCTCCATCCCAGCAGAACAGATGGCTTTTCCCACCATTCTCTTGATGGCTCTTGAAGTAGTGCTGGGGCTAGGTCTCTGGGTTTTTTATACAAAATGACAAATATATCTTCACAATGAAAACTGATCTGCTGGTCTCCTCCTATAAGCTACTAGGAAGATTCAGACTTTACTAAAACACTACCAGAGTCATGAGAATATATCACAGAGATGAATTTCAGAAGATTTCACGAGTATGTTTATTAAGCTCCTACTCTTGCAGAAACTATTATTTACCAGACACTGTGCTAAACGGCTGATATACGTTATCCTGAGTCATTATAACAGTATTAAAGGAGAGGCGTTGTTACTGTCTTTCACAGATGAAGAAATGATGACTCAGAAAGGCTAAGCAAATTTGAAATGCCCTAACTTAGATAGTGAGGAGTGGAATCAGTGCCTTTCATTCTGTTCAACTCTATCCTATGCATATCCTATGGACTCTTGCATCCAGGAAATATAAACAAAGTATGTGGCTTTCCACCTTAACAGATTATATAACTGAGTACCTTTCAGTAATAAAAGTCACAATTTCTTTTGCAAAAAACCCTGTAATTACATGTTAAATTATTATTATTCCCCATCTTGCATGGGATTTGCCAGCCACTTATTACCAGCTATGTAAACAGCACTTCTTAGAGACATTATATACACTATATAGAATTGTGTTTTAAAAACAAGATATTTCAATGGAAAGAAATATGTGGCCCTGAAACTTAGAATATAATGTTAATGTATTTGAAAGAACAGAGACATATATAGCAATACATAATAATGATCAAAGGATGAACTAGAGAGAGTAAGGAATTAAATACACTTTTCTAATTTCAGTATGTTCCATGGTAAGCATGTATTAAATTAATAAATGGAGAGAATAAAATGCATCATTTACAGAAGATAAGGACCTAGAAATAAATCTATCACAGACATGTAAGCATTAACAAAGAAGCTTTCAGAATTTCATGACATCACAAAAAAAATTGGATGGAATCTCTGCCATTATCTAGCAGACTCTTTGCTCATCAGTTTCATAGATTTTCTGACCATTTTGTTGACTTCTAGAAGATTTTAGGTCTTGCTTGTTCCATTGAATAGAATGTAAAGGAAAATAGGGAAATCCAAGAAGCTAGGACTTTAGGGTGCACCTAAACAGCCACCTCATCAGGAAAACAGGCAGGAAACAGATGAAATGAGAATTACCAGCCTCATTATCAGAGAATAAGAATGAATTCTAGATCTAAGAATCAGCATGGATGGAGGCTGGGGTCTGGGGATTACGTGATTCTTGTAAGGGATACTAGCAAAAAACCCCAAAACGATCATTTTATGAGCTAGGGCACCTCAAAATGAAATGTATTGGGAGCCCTTGGTTAGGGAAACTGAAACAGAGTAGAATGCACCAGGCTGTTTTGCTGTGAGCTCACTCACCTAGTTTGTGTGCTTCCCTGGACCTGTGTACATTGGGGTTTAGTTCACAGACTTGTGTGATGTTGTACAAATCACTTGACCTTTTGTGCCTCTTCTTTTATTTTGAAAATGATTAGCCGGACCCATCTATAAGATCCTTTCCATCTATAAGAGCCCACTGTCTCATCCCTAATAGCTTCTTCCCCACATATCACATTGAGAAACACATCCTCTCTGTGTTTAATTTTAAAATGTAAGCACCATCAAGTGAAATTATAGATGCTTGAGCACACAACCTTCAAAATACTGAATTTCTGAAGCATACTAAGTTTCTGTAACCTCATTACACTTAGCTGGTGTGGTCAGTAAGGACTCTGTCCGGTGACAGTGGCTATTTCTGACAGAAGGTGGCTGGGTTCTGCAATGCAGAAGAGAATATCTGAGAATCCAGTGGGTGGAGGGGCCAACTGTTCCTGGGACAATGCTTCACCGGTTTTCAGTGGCTCACACAGTGAAAGGAAACCTCTAGCATTTCATAGGATAAGACGGGACAATAATTATGGTGACTAAAATAGCACCAGGCTGAGCTGACGATTTGGAAGATGGTGCCCATTCAAAGTGAAAGAGAGGTAAAAGACACTGGCCAGAAAGGGTAGGGAGGCAGTTTCCCTGAAAGACCTGAAAATGAGCAGCAGGGAAGATAAAAGGATAGGAGCTATGCACAATAGCATATTCTTCTCCTAACCACCTAATTCTCCAGCTCTGTATTCATCACTG
Organism: Prionailurus bengalensis; assembly: GCF_016509475.1. NCBI lineage: Eukaryota > Metazoa > Chordata > Mammalia > Carnivora > Felidae > Prionailurus > Prionailurus bengalensis. Next base: position 37,096,617 of record NC_057354.1, on the reverse strand, counting down.
TCAGGCTCTGCAGAGCCCTCAATGAGGGCTTTATGTTGAGCCTCATTATCGGCTCAAAGATAGAGGGCACGCCATGCAAATGAAGCCAAACCCAAGATAGGCTGTTAAAATACTGCAATTTGTCAGCATTTAGATAAACAAATGAAGGGCATACTGTGTGTGGGAGGTGGACCCCCGGGAGCTTTCAGGGTATTTTGACACTTGTTGTGAGAAATATCTCCAAGTTCCCCACACTGGCTCCCTCCTTATCATTTAAAGGGAGGAAAAAGAGTTGCTAATTTACTTATGACTAAGATAGTGGGGAGACTGGGGGAGTCTCTGCTTTCATCCATTGGTACTTAGGTTGTTGATTAATGTCCTTCTCATTAGTCTCAGCTTTCCTTTCCATTTGCTGCTTGCACAGCCTCTAGGAGGAGGGGACTGTTAAGCCTCTAGGAGTGGTTTTGGGGAGAAACACACACATGTGCCCACACACACACACACACACACACACACACACCAGATAATGAACTTTTTGGCAAAGTGGATCTGTGGCTAACCATAGCAACATGGAATTGTTCTTATCAAACCAAGAGGATGGTAAAGTTTAACACTCCTGTCTTCCAAAGAGTGTTGCCTTGATTCTCCCAGTAACTTTGTCTTATTGATTAAAGAAAAATAAAATGATCCATGTTAATTGTTCAGAGCTTACAGGCTGTGCCCCTTCTGTCAGCTGGAAGGGAAAGTGCCTCAAAGCAAGGCAGAGAGGAGGGGACAAAGCTGCCTTTGGTGATCTAGTCTATTCTCTAGTTTCTTAAAGGACTTTTAATGATGCTCTGGTGACAGCACCTTAGAAATCAGATCGAATCCATTGTAGCAAATTTTCAAAAGCAAGATTATGTGACAATGGGGTCGCCATCCCCTCTGTAAGCACACTCTGCCACAAGGCTGCCTGCCTAAGCTTATCCACAGCTGTTGCCCAGGCTAAAGCTGTCAAGGCGCATCCCCACCCACCCCACCCTAGAGCCGAACCTTGGTGGCATGAGCCCCCCCATCCATCTCAATCCCTCCCACAAAACGAGAGTCACTAAAATCTCATTTGTGCCTCTTTGCCACTCAGGCCTCCACACAAACCTTTCTGTTCTTTGGAGGAGAATGATGTGGACTTAATTAAGTGTGGTAACTTATGTGTAAGGCTGTATTGATGGAGGAAATGTGGTACAGATGTGGTGTGAAATGATGGTGAATTACTCTTGTGAAGAATACAAATCAGGGTGAGTGCCCATTATCTGAGGCCAAAAGAAGTTACTGGGCACTCAATTATCACCCTCTTTGTTACCGCAGTACACCAGATGGTTACAACACTGAAGAGTTTTCTATTATCATAACATTTTCCTAGAGTGCCTTTTCTTCTTCTCCAATTCACCATAAGATGATTACCTTCTTATGGGGAGTTGATTGTTGGGAAGGGTGCTGGGGGTCACGTACAGATTCAGTGGGGAGTAGCAGAAAAGGGGGCAGCAGACTGTGTCCTTAGCACAAGAGCTTGTTGATAGACTCTGCTGTGATTCGGGCTGCCCCATAATAGCTCACATGAAATAACTGCTTGGTCTCCTCCTCCCTCTGAATCCACCACTCCCCTTCTGCACCCAAATCCAGAAGATGGTGTTCGAGTGTGACCGGCTGCTCTGCCTTCTGTCAAAGCATTTCCAGCCAAGTGAGCAGTTTTTCTTTTAAGGAACTGAGTGGTCCTCAATAAAATTAATTCCTGTTCATTGGCAGCATTGAGGTGTCAGGTGAGAACAAAAGTAAACGAGCTTGTGAATATAGGGCCAGTCATTAACTCAGGGCACCCAGCTCTATCATCTGCCCAGCCCTCCCTGGCTCCAGAGAGGGGGGGAAAAACAACAACTCTGTGGTAAATAAATAAATAAATAAAACTCCACACCATGAAAATCTCTGAAGCAGCAAACCCAGAGTTAAGGCTTGCAGTACTTCAGACAAATGGAATGATCCTGAGCCCTGAAGAATCTTCCTTACAAAGAAAAAATGATGACATGTTGAAAGCACAGGTTGCTTTTTTGTTCATTGCTGGATCACCATTTAGAAAAAACGAATATCCAGAGAAGTCCAGATGATGCTTCTAGACATGGATTCCAGATCAGTTGACTTCAGAACTCATGGGAGGAGAATATCTCATCCTTTCCTTCCCCACCAGCCTATGCCCTGGGGTTCCTACTGTCTCTCTTAGTCCTTTGAACATGTCTCTTATCTCTGCGGAGTTTCAACATGGAGAGATTGCATTTTGTAAAAGGGTCAAGGACCTTGCAGACCTCTCTGAAGTTAACCGTTGTTATGGTTGCATCTATTTGCTAAACACAATGATGGTGCTATGAGTAGTAATGCCTTTATGACTTTCCTGCTTAAGACAAAAGCACAACCCTAGTGGTGTCTGCTTGAAACCTGATCATGTGGTTTTCAAGACTGGCACCCACATCCTACTTTGGGGTTAGCCAAATAAAACTATATTTTGGTTTAGTGCTGCTAGCACTGAGGAAATGATAGGTATGATCTCTGGTTCAGAGTTTATGTTTACTTAAACTGCGGCCACCGTAAGACACACGACCATTTTTCATGACTGAACAAAAGCCTTCCCTTCTTCACCCCTCCCCTACTGCTTCCTCCTAAGGAAGCAGTACTGCTTGCCTCTCCTCGTAAGTGTTTTCCTATTTAAAGTGAACAACTTCATGAGTCCTTGGCTCTTCAAAAGAGAAATCCAAATGATATCAAGTCATAGCCTAAAAGTCAACCCTGAACACTGAAGGATAGTTATTATTCACAAACACATAAATCCACTAACATGGATTGCATAGATTCAATTTCAACTTTGTCTTTAATAAATGAAACAAGAGGTATGAGCAAATGAATAATCAGGTGGTGATAATGTCTGGTTTTATAAACATGCAGCAGAAAGACCTATTTTTATTTTTTTTTTTGGCTGCAACTAGAAAAGAATATATGTGCATAATCTTAGGCCCAGTCACCAAATTTCCATGATCAGATGCTTCCTTCACTTAATTCCAAAGCAGAGTCTAAATATCTTTGAATATCTTTTGTACAACATATATACCCTACATAATCTACCAAAGAATGGGAGAAGTTAGTCTTAAAAAGGTACAAATTAAAGGTGATTAAAGACTGCACTGACCACTATTGCTAGATAGATCCTTGAGATTGCACCCTGAGTTATATGTAATTCTATTCTCTATAATAGCTATAGTCTTTATTGTATATAAGAGATTTTCAAAATTTGCAATGAGAAAAGAATGTTCTATGCCATTGGACAAGCCCATGATTTCCACTTTTAAACAGGTCGTTATTATCTTGGATATCATCCCTTTGGTTTATTTTCTAAACTCAGTAATGGGTGGCACAAGAGAACTGTTTACTTCTATCACAGGGCTAGAGCAGAGATCCACGGATCTAGAGAACCAGGCAGGGGTCAAAGACATTATATAGCAGTAGTCAGTGGAGAGGTTCAGCAGTGGCTGCATGCTGAAAAGACCACAAAAACTATTGTGAAGTCAATTAAGAATTCTTAAAACATATTCCCTACATCTTAAATTGTAATATTTATCATTCAAGAAAGGAAAAGAAATAACTTTATATCTTCTGTGATAGATTAGATTAGTATTTAGAAATTTACTCCTTTCCCCTTGCTTCCATGGGAATAAAATAGCTCCTTGCTCCATTGATGTTGGTTTTGCCATGGGATTTACTTTGGTCCATAGGATGTTAGCAGATGTGACAGAGAAAAGGCTTAATATATGCATACATTTCCCCTTTTCTACTTATGCTTCAGCTGGCATCATAAGGAATGCATGCCCAGGCTTGCTTGCTAGTCCTTTGAGAAGAAGAGCTGTGTGAAACAGCAGAATTGTGCCAGCCACATCTAGCCTAGATCAGCCAACTACCAGTCATCCCCTTGTTATATAAACAATCCAAGCCAATATTTGTAGGGCTGCCCTGATGAGCCCAGTCAGCCTGCAGACACATGCACAATAATGCATGCTTGTTTCTGTAGGTCACTAATATCATGGCTGTTTGTTATACAGATAATTTTAACAATAGGAAACTGATACATCTTCTTAGAAATGTTTGTGTTATTAGACGGAGTTATTTAGTGCTCTAGCTCTCAACCTTAGCTTGAGATTCTGATTTAATTAATTTAATTGATCTAATTAGGGATATTGGTATTTTTAAAAGTCCTCAAGTGATTTTAATGCACAGCCAGAGTTGAGAGTCATTGAAACATACAAAGAAGTGATCATACTTAAGGGGTTATCATTGAAAGTGAGATGGTTGTGAAAACCAAGGCAGAACCTAGGGCTCTGACAGTCTAATGGGGGGAAGAAGATAATTCATATTACTTGCCCAGAATGGATTTCAGCCTTGGATGTACATTGGAATTATGTGGAAAACTTTAAAAATACTGAATACTGAGGTCTTCTCTCAGAGATTCTGATTTAATTGGTCTGCAGTGTAACTTGAACATCAAAAGTTTTCAGAGTTCCTCAAAGGATTCTAATATGAAGCTAGGGTTGAGAACTGTTGTCATAGGTGGAACAAAGTGTTTTCAGTATCATTCAAATAGTGGATACCCACTCATGAGGGCTAGGATTTCAAGGCAAGACTTTAGTCCTAGAGCAGTCAAAACATGAAGAATGTTCACAGTCCAAAAGAAGCAGAGAGTTCATGGTGGTGAACAGAGCTAAAAGAGAGTTTGAGTCTGGATTGACAATATTGCTAAGGGTGTAGGCAAGGATTGGTAAGTAACCCTTCTACAGAGATAAGTTTGGTAGTCTAAATAAGTCAGTGGAGGGAATGTGGCATGGAGGTATCTTTGGGGACACATAACCTAGAAAAATGCACAATCAGGCCTAGACAATTGTTATGAGGGCAGTTTTTAAAAAGAGGCTGAGAATCTGGATTTTTATGTCAAGTCTCTTGGTTTTTAATTACCAGTAGCTAAAAAAGTATAAGTATTGGACAAATTAAGTAAAAAATGACCTTGAAATAAATTTGGGCTACCAGCTCCTAGTTTACGTACTCAAGGTTGCATGTTCCAGCTGTTCAGTGTAATTTTTATTTCAACCTTGCCCTTTCATCATGGTGATCCAGGCAAGTCTGAAGCAAAAACACTAAGTGAAGGGGCATTCACTGAGGTTAGTACTAGAGCTTAAATGAGTCTTATGCCCTGCCAGAATCCATGCAATATCTGGTAGGACTTCTGTGAAAAGCTTTCACGATGTGTAGTCCAAAAGTAGAGAAAGATTGTATTCTGAGTTTAGCCATAGCTCAGGGCTCCAGCCCTTTCTACATGTTAAGAATGTCTTCTAGGTAGTGATATGCTCCTCTTTTAAATTTTTTTTTAATGTTTTGATTTTTGAGAGACAGAGACAGAGACAGAGCATGAGTGGGGGGAGGGGCAGAGAGAGAGGGAGATACAGAATCCAAAGCAGGCTCCAGGTTCTGAGGTGTCAGCACAGAGCCCAAGGTGGGGCCTGAACTCACAAGCTGTGAGATCATGACCTGAGACAAAGTCAGATGCTTAACCAACTGAGCCACCCAGGTGCTCCAACATGCTCCTGTTTTAACACACTGGACTGCTTTCAGTTTGTTTTGATTAAGATTCACAGGAATGTTATTTATCTAGAACTGGAAAATGCAGTGTGTATACAGTGACCTTTGATTTTTGAGCCAAAAATCAAAACACATAATTGACCAGAGGTTTATTCTATCACTTCTGAATGTGAGAAATACTCTGGGAGAGCCCATCTGAATGCCAACAATTTGGAGATTCTGGGATGGTTTTATAGGAACAGGAGAGATTATTTGAAATCCAGAATCATGATGACTATGCATATATGTGCTCACAGGGAATTTATACCTTAGGTACTAAAGATTTCAGAGTAACTATTTCTCACACTTCCCTTTGTGAAATGCTTTTTTTCTTCCAGTTTCCAGATATAGGAACCAATTTTTCTTATGAAGTTTCCCTTTCTCTATCCTTTTCTTTTTTCCATCCATACCACCAACCTATATGTTTCTGGCTTTGAAATTATAATCACTGCTGTCAGAAGAAGAGCTTTTTATAAGAGAACATATTTAAATAATTTTTTTAATGTTTAGTTTTGAGACACAGACAGAGTGCGAGCAGGGGAGGGGCAGAGAGGGAGACACAGAATCTGAAGCAGGCTCCAGGCTCTGAGCTGTCAGCACAGAGACCGACACAGGGCTCAAACTCACCGATGGTGAGATCATGACTTGAGCCGAAGTCAGACGCTCAACCGACTGAGCCACCCAGGCGCCCCTAGAACATGTTTTATCCTACCAGGCACATAAGGGGTTATTTGTTCCTGATAAAGTAAAAGGTGGAAAGGGTTGGACATTGTCCCTCTTCAGTTCCCATGCCTTCTTAAACTTGATTCCTTTCTCATCCAGAGTCTGCTGACTACTGGAGCTCCAGAGCATCTTCAAATTGGAAGATTAGAGCCACTAACTCCAGGCTTCAACCAATTCCTAGTTTTTTGTTTTTGTTTTTGTTTTTGTTTTTGTTTTGTAAAGGACCCAAAGGTACACACACATCCTAAATCTGACATTGACATGTAGCTTAAAGGTAAATATCACTTTGCAATTCTCTTTATTCCTTCACTGAATTAATATTAAGGATGTGCCTGTTATGTGACAGGCACTGTGCTAGGCAACAATCATATAATGGTGGGCAGACTAGAGATGTTCCTGTCTTTATGAAACTTGCAGCTATGAAGACAGCAGACATTAATAAATACTAGTGAGAAACCATGAATAAAAATTAATAATAACCTAAGTAAATATAAAGTTGCATTTGACTTAAGTGCTGAAAGGAAAGGGGCTAAGAGATTTGATCTGGTCAGGAAAAGTGAGGGAGATTTTTACTGAGGATGTAGCCACTGAACTGAGATTTGAGGGATAAGTAAGAGTCAACCAAGTAAGGCAGAGAAAACCCCTCCGGGAGCGTGGAACACCACATGGAAGACTGTGTTGAGAAGGAGCATTGGGGAACAGGAAAAAAATATCTACAGGTATGGCTGGCCCATATGGAGCACTATACGCCTGAGGGGTGGGTGGAGACCAGTCAGAGAAGGGCTCTGTGGGCTGTTAATATGTCCTGTTTGCCTAGAAACCAATAGAAAGATATGTAAATGAGTTTGAAGCTACTGGTGATGGGCCTCTTCTGTACTACCCTAAAGAAGGGTAGGTTAGGGGTTGCAGTTAGAATGGGTACAAAGGGGTTTTCAGTTCTCCAGAGAAAATAATACCTAGAAGTAATGGTTATAATTTTGAAAAGATATTAACAAATTTGAGATTTATTAGCAAATAAAATTGGAGTTGGTTTGGAGAGGGGATTAAAGGAGAGAGCAGGCTCAAGGGTGATTTGCATAATGGGATGAATGTTGGTATCTTGATCTGGGAAGTAAAACCCAGAGGAAGATAAGATTATGAGATCCTGAGGTGACTTTTAGGCCAGTTGAATTTAGGATGTCTTTGAGACATTTAGAAATTAGAAAGTGAGTAGTTGTCTAAAAGTTTAAGGATGTTGACTGGAGATTAGACTCCAGCTCATACAGTGGGTGATTAAAGGAAGGCATACAGGTAAGACCCTCTAAGAATATTATGGAATAAGAGAAGAGAGCTAGGGTTGTATCTTGTTATCAAACATTTATTGAGTGGGTAAAACAAGAGATTCCCATACTGAAGGTACAGAAGGGGTTCCATGAAGGAAGGAGGAAAACTAGCCACAGCTCGGAAGCCACAGGTTGATAGCATACCAAAAAGAAAAAAGGAGTCACTGGTATCAAATGGTGATGACACGAGAAGGAAGATGAAGATTTGGGAATATTCTTTGGTTTTAGTAAGGAGGTCTTGGGTCACACTGACAAGAACTATTTTGGTGGAATCTTAGGGCAAAACATATTGAAATGAATTGGCAATTTTCTCTGGATATTTTCCAGTCCCTCTCCTTCTTATGCAAACACAGGGGGAGTCATTTGAAGCAAATGTATCTAGTTTGGTTCTTTAGTAAATGGAAATTGGAACCAAAGATCAATATCATTTGACACAGAGTGGGCATGAGCCAGTCTTCAAACGTTTGCTTAATTCCAACTAACCTGTGATTCAACTTCTTCCTACCACTACATTTCTGCAGTGTGTTAGAATGCAATATTCTCCTTTAAAAATTACTTTTACATGGGCAATAAGAGAAGGGGATAATATACTTGATTTTTTTTTTTTACAGAGAAATTGTCAACATTAAAACTTGGATGGCAGCTTTAGCAAACGCCTAGGGAAAGTATTTCTTCCTAGTTTTTTAATGAGCTTAAAAAAATACCTTGGTTATCAAACAGAAAAAGAAATAACTGGAATTTGTGTTGAAGGTAGTCCAGTGAGTGGGTAAATAAATGATGTAAGTTTTTAAAATGTCAGTATTAGAAATTGGTGAGTTGTACAGATAGGAAGTTAATCAAAATGCCCCAAGCTATTATTTTGCAAATAATAACCAGAGCCTATAATTGCTCACTCTTCTTTCAGATTTACTTTTCTAGGAAAGGAAATATTATTTTTTCCATGTACACTTAAACCATCAAATTAATTTTAAAAAGGTCTTTTGATGGCCCAAGTATATTTTAAACAACTTAGAGAAAAATATTTTAAATTTTTCTGTTTATACAGGAAAACATCATTTTGCCAAAAGCAGCTGAATCAAAATAACAAAGTTTAAGATTAAAAACAAGTATATTTAAAATATTTCCAGTGGAGGGGCGCCTGGGTGGCGCAGTCGGTTAAGCGTCGGACTTCAGCCAGGTCACGATCTCGCGGTCCGGGAGTTCGAGCCCCGCGTCGGGTTCTGGGCTGATGACTCAGAGCCTGGAGCCTGTTTCCGATTCTGTGTCTCCCTCTCTCTCTGCCCCTCCCCCGTTCATGCTCTGTCTCTCTCTGTCCCAAAAATAAATAAACGTTGAAAAAAAAAATTAAAATATTTCCAGTGGAATACAGGTTTGGAGAAGAGTGTTTGTTAACTGCTGACATCTGATGTGATGCTAGAAAAAAGGACGCTTGGAGAGACCCAGGGCCTCTTTAAAGTACATCTTGCGTTATCATATAAGTCATAGTCATTTATTCACTCAGTGATCACGTATTTTGAGTATCTACATATTTCCACAAAATGTTATAGATATTAGACAACAACAGTGAATTTATGGACAGATCCATGCCCTCATTGAGTTTATATTCTAGTGGAGAGGAAAAATAATAAATGTGTAGTCTCAATAGAAGGCAATGAGAAGTTTTATGGAGAAAACTAGATACAGTGGGAGAAAGAAGAGTAACAGTGGGTGTTAATGCAGTTAAGTTGGTAAAGGAAGCTTTCTGTGAGGTGGTTATGTGGAGGTCTGAAAACTTGAAGGAGCAAGTTTTTATAATTATGAGACTAAAAGAGCATTTTATAAAGTACAAAGACCCTGGAGCATGCATGGTGTGTGCCCCACAAAGCAAAGCCTTGCCAGCTCTATATTCTCCCAAACCTTGAGGACACAGGAATGGGTTTACTCCAGTGCCTCCCTGAAGATGCTCTCATTAGCAGTGGCATCCAAAGAAGAAAAATCTGCCTTCTATTATTGTCTCATCTTGGTGAGTTTAGTTTGCAAATTTTCTGTGGTTTCATTAAACTGAACCAGAAGGAGTTTCTGAATAGATCTATTGCTTTGGAAAACTGAATTAGAAGCCAGCTTGAAGTCTGGCTCCTTGGGGAACATCCAACCTCCCCAGCTTACCTCTGGCAAAACTGACTTTATTTGCTTCCCTTACTGAAGACAGACCCAGAAACCTACCATGTCCAAAGGCACATTATGGTGGTTCAGCCCATGGTACACAAGCACACCAAGGTGCATGTACTAGCTCATCAAACCCAAAGGCTTCAGTGAATACCATACCATACAGAGCAAGGGCAAGACAAGATTTTTGGCTTAGTGATATCTACAGCCTGAGGGGTGATTCATCTATTTATATAGACTGGTGATAAACCTATATGGTCTTCTTTGGATTTTAAACTTTGGTGAAGGGACCATATGGGTGATATTTGACTAAACTGACCTGCATCCCCAATTGCAGAGGAAGCTGTGGTGGCATTCTCTTAATGTACATTTACATCCCTTATTCGGGACACCCAGTTGGCTTCCCTGAAGCCCCATTCTACCCAATGTGATATTATGTGTGGCCCATACATTATTTAAAAGAAAACAACAACAACTACTACTACTACTACTCATAACTGCAAAATTGAGGGAATTCACAGCAAACCTGGATTTCTTTGCACTCTTGAAAAACTCTGGCAGGGGCGCCTGGGTGGCGCAGTCGGTTGAGCGTCGGACTTCAGCCAGGTCACGATCTCGCGGTCCATGAGTTCGAGCCCCGCGTCAGGCTCTGGGCTGATGGCTCAGAGCCTGGAGCCTGTTTCCGATTCTGTGTCTCCCTCTCTCTCTGCCCCTCCCCCGTTCATGCTCTGTCTCTCTCTGTCCCAAAAATAAATAAACGTTGAAAAACTCTGGCAATAACAGCATCACATTCCCTGTTGGAAACAATTGGCTGGGCCTTAACAGATGATTTCCTTATGTGGGGCAGGTGCCTTCCATTGCTCATGAGTCCTCATCATCCCTTGTTATATCTTATTTGCTCACACTACTTAGTTTCATTTCCTGTTTGGCCTCTATAGACTTTAATTCTTATGATTCCTCCTTTTAGTCATTATCTTGTTCTTGTCACTCAGGTTCTTTTTCCTCAGTGTTGAGGATAGCAAAAGGAATGATGTCATCATGGTGGATACATCCAGTGGCCACTACAATCTGGTACATAAAGCTGAAAGTGAATCAAAGGATTCTCTCTTTCTTCATCCTAATATTGTGGTAATTTGATGGAATGATGATAGGCATAAAAGCAGTTAGTCAATAGTGGGAGAAAGTTTAAGATGGTGTGAGTCTTACAATGGGAGATCAACTATCCTAAAGAGAACAGATGGGGCTTTCTCAATATTTGAGAGTCTAAAAGCAGGAGCCTGGTTTTATGTCTACTTTGGATAATGAATTTTCAAGCTATTTTGGCAAAAGAAAAATTCAAACAAAGGATTCAGCCACCTGTGTCTTCCCTAGACTGTAAGCTCTTGAGGGCAATGGCCACATGTCTTTTGTTCACCAGTGTTTGCCCAGTGGTAAGTCCATAGCACATTGGAGACCCTCAGTAGACTGGAAAAATTAAAGCCGCAGTGCCATGATATGTGAGCTCTCCTTGTAACATATGTCCCTAGCTAGGTCAGCCTCAAGGACTCCCAGACAACTGAGTCAGAACCACACCTTACAATTTTTTGAGTGGCTATAGAAATTCCATTTGGGTTGAAGCTGCCCAAAATGGTTATAGCACACAGGGAAGAAGAAAGATTTTACAATAGAGGCCAACTATTCATGCATCAAAACATCATTCCCCTCTTGTTCAGCCTTGAAGCATCTTCCTTTAATTAATTACTCCTGCATTTGTTTCCTAAGGCTGATGAACAGCTGGCTTGTACTTGAAGTTACACAAAGAGCTGGGTTTAGGAGTACATTTTAGTATCTGCTACTTCATCTAATAGCTCTGGGGCATATTTCAAACATCTTGTTATTGAGCCTGCCTATATTATTACCGCCTGTGACCTTCCCTTTGGTAGCTGCCAGGGCTGATTGGAACTCATCTGCTTCTTTCTGAGCAGGGTTATGGGAGGAAGGAAGCTGGAGAGATGTGAATAAGATCTAGATCTGGTACACACTTTGAAGAATACCCAAAGTTTCTTTGAAAATGATTAAGCCATGGCAGGATAATTTGGGATAGAAATTGTGATATTTTTCTTCCTATATTTCTTCCTGCACTGTAAACAGGTAGCTATGCTGTGCAGTTCCATGTCTCAAGACTTTTTGGCAGGCTGAAAGTAGAATTTTATAGGAAGATCATGATTCTTCCTGTCCTTGAGCTTAGGTGTCCTGGGTAGAGGGGAGCAGCCAGTAATACAGGCCTTTGAGGATGACAAGGTTCACAACTGGTGCAATGTCACTTCTACTACATTCTGTTTGTTAATGTGAATCAGGAGGCCAGCCTGGATTCAACAGGTATTAAAGTAGACCTTGCCTCTTGATGGGAGGCACATTGCAAGTGGCATGAAAATGGAAGATTGGGGCCATTTTGCAATCAGCTTATTCCTTGGAGCCTTTGCAAATTTGTTGAGGCCAGAATGCCTGTATCAGATTGACCAAGGTGCTTCTGGCTTTGAGCTTATCTCTGAGCAGTGATTACAAGAGGACTGGACCTCCAAATTAAACACAAATACCTGGAGGACAAGAACTTTTTTCTTTCTTCCTGCACCATTTGCATAACTTAATATCATACTAATCATCTTATTGATAATTCTTTTTGTTCAATTGGAGATGGAAAATTGATGCTCACAAACCTAGGACATTATGTATGTAGTTAATATTTATCTAGAATTACTTTTTTTTTTTTTAATTGCCTGGTAGTTGGACTTAAGAAATATGCTATCTGTGTTCTGGGACTTAAGAAGCCATGAACTTATGTAGAAATTTTGGCCAGTAAAACTCAGGAATACATTTCTTTATAATTTCTTTAAAATAGTCTTAATCCCTATATCCCTGTCCTGTTGAGCTATTGAAATTCATTCATAGCCATTACTGGGGTTCTTATACCCGCCTGTGGGAATTCAAATATCTGTGGAAAGAAGAGAGGAAAGGTCTCTGGGCTCTATCTTGTCACAATTCAAGCCACAATTCATGTGGTTCCTTGGAATTGAACAGAGCTGAGCCTGATATAGGGAGCAGATATCTTCAAGAGGTCCTGTCCACTTGTGCTGTCTTGGAACTATTCCACTTCCATGAGCACAAGCCCAGGCCAGGCTGCTGGAGGATAAGAGAGCACATGGCACAGGCTGAGTCTTCTCTGCTAGGCCACCCCACACCAGCTAGCACCCAGCCCACTTCCTGCTGACCTTAATCATTTGCAGGAGCCCCGCTGCCATCAGCCAAGCCTAGCCCAAACCAGCAGAATTCCCCAGGCCACTATAGACTTAGGACAATAATAAATGGTGGTTGTTTTAAACTACTAAGTTTTATGGTAATTTGTTACACAAGATCAGTATATCAATAGTTAATTAATACACTAGAAGAATCAGTGTATCAGGTTTCTGCAAGGAGGAGAGACTTCGAAGATTTAGTCAAGAGGGGAGGACTGGGTAATTATTCCAGGCAGGGGAAAGAGCTTTTCCTGATTTGGTTTCAGCCTTTCAATTTATCAATCACAGTTCTCTTAGATAGATGTCATCTTCTTTCTTAGGCTCTTTTTCCCACGTCATTCAACCTCCTCCTGGATTCTGAGGAAATCAGAGCAACTGTAAGCAAGGGACCCCAGCCACCACAAGAACCCTAGGCCTCCTGGGCCAACCTCAGCAACTTCCTTTCCCTTCAACTAAACTCAGGGGACAGGAACACTTGGACCCTTTTGGCAGATTTATATAGTGTTCACCAGGCCCAGGAATCTCCTTGAGTGCCCAATAAAACAAGGTATTTTTGCTCTTGTTTTATTCCCAGGACCTAGACTTTCATTACAAAATAAAATTTAGAAATAAAAATAAAGCTTCCTTCACTCCTGGGGCTTCTACCCTCTTTGCCTATGAGCTGCCCTGCCCTTCTGGTTCTCAGGCTCTTGGTCTGTAACTCTCAGGATTTCCAACTTCCTGCCTCTTCCCCAAACTGATGCCACTTTCCCAGGCACTGGGAGTCACGTCTGAAAGGGTCAGTCCCCGGAATTCCTTGTGGTAACAGCGGGGAGACAGCCACTCCTGTCTGTTAATTGGCACAGGAAATGAGCAAAGTTGAATGTGGTTCTCCTGTGATTAGAAACCTTTTAAAACAACAAGCATGGCTGAATCTTTCCTTCAAAGAGGGTTTAGAGTGGGTCGAGAAACCTGAGAAGTATCTAGGTGATTTAATGAAAAAGTTAGATTGGAGTTTTTTCATTTTGTAGAGTGAAAATGTAAAACAAAACAAGAAGTGAAACATTCCTAAATGTTAGAGACTCATGAGTCTCCCTCACACTTCTCTCTGGTGTTGCTAAAATAAATCATACAGAACACATCCCATTTAGTTTCCTTTCCCATTCATCCTCCTTTCCCTCATGTCTTCATAGCAGGCCTTTTAAGGATCTGAGAGTCTTTTTAAGTGCTGCCTCCTCCCGATTTTGCTCTCTGACAGATGTTGATTTTAATGATTCCCCCTTCTTAGGTTTCAAAACCATCAGGGTGTTTGTTCTTGTAACTAAAAATTAAACTGGAATAAAACTTGTTTTATTTCAGAGAGATCTAGGGAGGAGTTGAGAAGGCCTACCAACAATGTTATTAAGATATGAAGAAAATAATATGTGCACAGAGGCATGCACCCTACCTTTTACCACCTTCGGTAGAATCCACTCAGACTTTTGCTTATACAGCTATACACTTATATTTTCTCTTTGTTCCCTAAGTGCTTAACTCAGTCCTGAGCACAGAGTAAGCACTTAATACACTTTTGCTGATGTGAATTGAAGGCCTGGGGTATTTCCTACAGATTAAGCAATTTTGACACCATAATCCCTAAATAATTCCCAGGAAGTGCCTTGCACAATGGTTTCTATTGCAGGCACATTAGGACTCTTGATTCCTGTCTTTTGCTGTTTGTTTCTGGTTCATGTGTCAAGCCACTCACTCACTACCTCTTGGTTCAGTTCTTTAGATAGTCAGAGGAAAATGAGTGATAAGTCTGGGGCAGGACATTTTTATTCTCCGTGTCTCAGAAACTAGATTGCAAAGCAGAGAATTTGTCCTCTTTGCTGAGTAATATAATGATTATCACTCACAAATATTTGGAGAGGGGTGGTCAAATGCAGCAAGAAGAGATGAAGGTACTTTCAATAGAAATGAAACAGTTCCAATTCTGAGGCCTACTCTGAGCATGGGGAAATGTGGGTGAAATATTATAGCAGCAACAGGAATGCTTATTGAACTGTGAAAAGCATTTGCTACATAAAGAGGGCCTTAATTCCTTTGATGTTATCAGGGAGGGATGTATTAGGTTCTGCAAAGCAAGTGGCAATGATCAGCAAATGCATTTTTAAAATGTTCTTCTCCTTTAATATCAGATGACTATAACTTAATCTCTAGTTTGAGGGTTATTCTTCTTACCCCTCCCCCCAAAAGAGGGTGTGGTCAGGGCAATTAAGAAGACCAATTAAGAGGGCCATTTTAATTTCTAGAATGAGTCACCATCTTATTCTTACTATTCTGTTGCTTTTGTATTTATGAGAAACATAAATTGAGACGTTGGGATCTCTGAACTAACAAAGAATTGTGTATAAATTACGACTCTATTATTTGAAATAGAAGACTATGGCATTTGATAATCAGATACAAAAATGTCCATAATAATTTGTATTTACTTTCCAAACAGTTCTGTAGAACCAAGTTGGAAATCCTGTAAGAAATTATATTATAAAAATAAAGGCATGGAAAATCACATTTGATTTTGAAAGGGCAAAAACTTTTTTAAGTAAAAAATTTATTCCCTTTTTCATTCTTTAATATGGGCTAAAGATAAAGAGTCACTGGGGGAAAAATCAAGCATTTTACTTATTCCCAGTTTCAACTGGTAAAATTCAAAATGGTGCTTAGTGTGGCAGCTAAAAGGAAAATTGATTTAATAGGTTAAAATTACCAGTTGGACAGAATTTGCACCATGAGTGATATGGAAAGATCATGACAATACCAAGATAGCTAGTTTCAGACTGTAGATTTGCTCTCAAAAAGAGCATCTGATCTGTATTTACACCTTGGTAGGTGGGCACTAAAGGGATGCCAGGAATGTGCTTTAGCTGGAATGCTCTGCTAACCAGGGGATTTGGAGAAAAAAGCGATTCCTATTTCTATACCTTTCTTTTGCAACTGTTTACAAATACCATGAAGCTGTGATGTCTGTGTGTCTTATTGATGTGGCTGTAGGATGCAGATTCTGTTCATAAATCCACCCACCCCCTGCCCTCTAAGCCATGTTGTTTAGGTCAGAGCCTGATTCTTGTCCAGTCTATCATTGACTCGCGTTGGAAATTGACACAGAATATATCCCAAACATAGGCATTTGTCTGGAGTCACCTTAATACCATAAATTATATCTGCTTACATTCAGGCTTAGCATCCCCTGTCAGTTTCCGTTGGAAGTTTCAACTCCCCCCTGATTCTGACCCACCCGGTTAATGCATGATCCTCCTTCCCCAAAGCCTGGGAGAATGAGGAAAGACAGGCATTTGATAAAAGCCCATTACCATTCAAGAGAGGGGGAAAAAGAGAGAACAGAGCTGGAGCCACCCCATACCACGACCAGCAGTTGTTGGGTTTAAAATTTCACGTTGGCCTCTTTCTTATTAGACAGCCTAAGCTGGCATCAAGGGGCTATCGACTGTCAAAACAGCAGCCAGAGAAACAATCGACAAAGCCATCCCTTGAGAATGTTGAGTAAACTGGGGAAAATACTGTCAAAGGAGTTAATGTGCAAGCTGGCACCCAATGCCAGACCCAGCGTGAGAACCACTTACGTGGTAATTGTCCCTCCCGGTGTCCCTCGGCTCTGTCAAACACTGCCCCAGGCTTGCCTTTCAGCACAGGAACTGATCTCTTTTTGACAAACTGAAATACACACCCACCCTAAAACCCTACCAGCTGAGGGTGGGGAATGCAGGTGGGAAAGCAAGCAATTCTCTAGCAACCGGTGGGGGGTTCAGTTTCTCCAGACTCCCCTAGGGTCGGGCAAGCTGGGCCAACTGTTTCTGGGAACGCTTGGGTGATATTTATGTGCAGCCCTGGACTCAAGGGGAGATAAAGCCAGACACCAGCTGAATCTCACAAAAACCCTTACACCCAATCCATTTGTAGTCGGAGCTCCTCAGTACCAAAGTCCCGCACCCTCCTTTGTGGCATTTAGAATAATATGCTTCCCCAAAAAGAGAAAGATCCTGTAGTCAGAACCAAAGAGTGCATTGCAGCACCAACTCTTAGGGCCTGGTGGCAGGGCTCACTGAAACAGTGTGAAATACTTTAAGTAATAGAGAAAAAGTGTCACTGTAGTGTCACTGTAATTACAAAGGTCAGAAATATGCAATTTGAAATAATGGGATTGAATAGGAAGACAGTAATCCCAAGAGAGGGCTGGGGTTTTATTTGTTTTTTGGGGGGGTGTTTTTGTTTTTGTTTTATATCAAGAGAGACACCTGTCTCAAATTCGAGCGGATGCCTAGACTGCAGAATCCCTTAACATTTTGGAAATCATATCAGTTCACTACTCTGCCAAGTTCTCCAATCACCCAAAAGAATGAGGAAATAGGGTTTATAAATATAAATAAATACAACTTGTGAAAAACCACTTGGAAATGATTTTGAACAGGCAGCATATGTATGAACATAAAAAAGTAACTAAGACACCCAAAACAAAAATAAATACAGGTTATAAATAGGCCAATCAAAAAAAATGTCTAATAAATGTGGATAGTTAATTCAGTCATTACTAATTTACAAACTTTAAGTAAAAAGACCAGTGCCATATTTTTTTGCTCTAATCAGCAAATTTAAAAATGATAATGCCAAATGCAATTCATAAAATAAGATTAATGGAAATTTGTATTGCTGCAAGCCATTGGAAAAGCAATTTGATTGTAGGAGTCCAAAATGTTAAAAATACTTGTGTAGTTGTACCCAGTCATTCTGCTATGAAGAAGGGTCTTCCCTCAAGCCCCTGCCATTGAACAGTGTGGAACCACGTGTACAGGTGGCCCCTCTGTGTTTGGACCACTCATAATCCTGACCTTCCATCTTCCAGTCAAAAGATGCCGGTTCATAATTCATTCACTTACTTCTGTGGAAATCTAGACTTTATGTAGGGTGGGTGCAGACAGGGGCCGATACGTGGCTTTTATTCTCCTTATATCTTGCCCAAGTATCATTCTACTCACCTTCTTGTTGTTGTTCACTTTTTCCTCTTTTGAGGTTGTTAGGGACTCAATCTCATTGGCGATGCAGGTTCCTTTTTAATTTCTTTTTCTTTCTTCTTCTTCTTTTTTTTAATGTGTGATAACCAAAGAGCAATTAGAGGGAAAATGCCTTTATTTTATCAAAAGTATTTTCACATTGCTTTTTTTAGATTTTCTAAATTTTTGACACAGATCATTATTTTTGCCATTAGGAAAAAAGTCCAATTTAAATTACTTCACAATATGAATAAGTTTACAATTTGTATTTAGGGTAAAAACTAAGGTAGTAATTATATAGATTTTTAAAGACTTTTCCAAATAACAATTGAGAAAGAAATTAATTGTGGCAAGGCATGAGCTGTATCTATCAATGCTCAGATAATTAAAGTTATTTCAGAAGTTCAGTAAAAATGCTTTCATTGAAGATGAAGTCTGAAATGCCACTGGGGCTCACATTGCTGTTTTCTTATTCATGTTATAAAGGTTCTAAAGAAAGCCTTTCTTTAAAAAATTGCCTTGTAGATAAGGAAAATCAATTAGAATGGATTTCAATAGTTCATCTTCTATAAAACAGCATCATGCAGTGTTCCATCCAGAAATATTTTTCATCTCCTGTGAAGGTATGAAAATCGCATGGTGGCTTTAGTGTAGTTTTGTTGAGAAATGGAATCAGCACAGGGGCGCCTGGGTGGCTCAGTCAGTTGAGTGACCGACTTCGGCTCAGGTCGTGGCTCAGGTGGTGATCTCACGGTTTGTGAGTTTGAGCCCCGCATCGGGCTCTGTGCTGACAGCTTGGAGCCTGGAGCCTGCTTCGGATTCTGTGTCTCCCTCTCTCTTGGCCCCTCCCCCACTCGTGCTCTGTCTCTGTCTCAAGAAATAAATAAACATTAAAAAATTAAAAAAAAAAATGAAATCACCACAACATTGTTCATTTTTGCTTTAGTACAAAATAGCAATGGTAATCTCCATATGTATTAAGGCTGACCTTACTGGTTCAAACACTGAAGTCTCACACCCCAGGATACTCTCAGTCCCAAATTGTTCTTATCTATCCCAGAGCTGAGTGGCTCAAAATAATAGCCATCTTATTATTATATCTAATGACTCTGTAGTTAGGAATTCACTAAATTTCTGCTCCATATGATGATGCCCCTGGTGTCACTCTTGGTATTGAGCAGGTGGTTGGGCTGGTCCGGAGGGTCTAGGACAGCTTTAGTCCCTTGCATGGCATGGCATATCAGTGAGGATGTCTCAAAGGTTGATCTCTACTGGGCCCCAATCCCTCTCTCTACAGTGTCTCGTCCTCTCCAGGTATTCTTTTCAGCAGGGTACTGAAACTCCTTACCTGGTGGCTCAGGGTTCAGGGTGGCTCAGGGCTCTGAGTTCTGACAGACAGGAAGTAGAAGCCAATGGACAGGAAGCTAGTCTTTTAAATCTGGGCCTGAAAACTGCTAGTGTCACTTCCCATGTATTGTGTTGGTCAGAGTAGTCACAAACCCCGGGAAGGGAACAGAAAGAACATAGGATATATTTCTCAGTGGGAGGAGTGTGAAAGAACTTAAGATTGACTTTAAACTACAACACAGATACTGTGTTTTAACATAGTAACTGCAAGCTGTAGTTTAACTTGTCAAAATAAAATAAGATAAAATAAATTATTCTCATTTTGTAGTTGAAAAAACTGAGCCTTAGAGAAGCTGAATAATTTTCTCAGATCACACAACTAATATCAGAGCTCCGGTAAAGCTTAGGTTGATCTATGAAAATTATGCCATTTTCTTTATGCTACATTGGCCACAGAGAAGCATTTCATTGTGTATTCACAGATGGGAAACCTCTGCATATTGAGTACACGGAGGTATGGTGTACATCCATGGGAAAGGAAGACGATGAGTAGAAACTCCTCTCCCATGCTTGTGATAGACAGATGGGAGAATTGTCTAGCAAAGATTTTAATTCCCCATCTACCAAGGCACATGGGGTGTAACAAACAGACCATTGGGCTATCTCATGAGGTGTCAGGTTACTCATGAGGCCTGCCAAAGAGTACACAGGAAGGTTACAACCATTAGTCCTGTGTCTGATTCTGCTGTATAACAAAGCACCCCAGAACTTAGTTGCCTGAACAACTCTTCCAGTCTCAGCAGCCCAGGCTAACTGTGGCTAGGCTTCCTCATGTGTCTACATTCACCTGCCGGCTTAACAGGTCTGGGATGGGCTTCCTTCAGATGTCTTGTGGTTGGCAGGCATTTGCCAGGGGCTGGCCAACTATTGGCTGGTAAGCCTTGCTTCTTTTCCACATGACTTTTTAACCACCAACAAGTGAAATAAGGTTTGTTCATGTGAAAGCTTCAGCATGTCAAGCATAACAGTGTGCAAGTCTTCCTGGGATGGAGGCTCAGAACTCACACAACATTGTTTCCTTTGTATCCTATTGGCCAAAGCAAGTCAGAAGCCCAGCTCAGTTTCAAGCAGTGGCAAAATAGACTTTGCTTCTCTTGATAAGAGAGTTTCAAAATCCCATTGAAAGAGTGTGGATACAGAGAGAATAACTGCAGGCATCTTTGCAATTCTAAGACAAGATGAATTGGTTGATATCCTGTACACTATTTAACAGCCAGTTGCAGACCCCCACAACTCTGATGAAATGTCTTAAATGAAATTGTGGGCATTGTGAATTCAACCAGAAACCCTATCCAAATAATTAAACTATAACAAAATCAATAATTTCAAAGGGTATTCTGAAGTACTTCTCATCCTCACTACCCACAATTTTAACTTATTGTGGTCCACTGTAAGGATTAAACTGCATGTGTAAGGAAGAGCCTCCCCCCGCCCTACCCCCGACACCACCACCCTGGGCTGTTTACAGCTGGACCCTACTAGAAACTAAGTAATATCTCTTAGACACACACATCAATATTCTACAGTAAAACCAGGAAAAGAAAGAAAAAAGCCACATGAATTAAAACTGTACAGCAGGAATGCAGCAACAAACTTTGATTCCCCAAAACAGTCTAAGAATATTCCTTATGTTTTAGTAACTACTATAGGATTCATATTTGAACTTGAACAACAAAGTAGATCTGTTGAGTATATTGTAAGTGCCAAGTATAGTACTGGGCATTTGATATATTTCATATCATTTAATGCTCACTGTGAATTTATCATTCATCAATGAACATTAGCATCTGCATTATTCACGTAAGGTGACTGGAACTTAAAATGTATGGTAGATTAGATTGCTCAAGGTTTCTCTTTGTCTATTAAGAGTGGAGTCACTGTCCCTTGAATCTTGGCTCCACTGTGTGACTTGCTTTGGTCCGAGGATATTAGTAAATGTGATTGATGCATGCAAAAGATTGAAGCATACTTCGACATTAGGGCCTTTTTCCTACTACCCTTGAGATCCTAGGGCACCATATGAATAAGCCTGAGCTGCCCTGCTGGAAGATGGGAGACTACATGGCAGAAATCCAAGGTGAACACCAGCTGAGAGTCCCCCAGCCCCTGGCCAATCACCTGTAAACTTCCAGGTATGTGACAGAGGTCATCCTAGATCATGCATCCTCCAGCCAACTTCCAGCTGTCCAGAGCTAGTGGAAGCAAAGCTGGGAGTCAAGCCCATGTTCTCACATTCCAAAGCCTATATCCTTAATAGTGATACTGTACTGACTTCTCTAAAATGTATAGTGTTTCTCAGAAGGTTTATAAGGCTTATAGTTGTTAAAGTATCCACAAAGGCTGCCTGGCATACAAGGAAGTACAGGCAGAAATTTCTCTTGTGTATGAACCCCAAGTGTCTTTACACACACCAAGGACTTATGGAGTAACCCTCAGGATAATAGAAACTCATGAAGATTTTAAACAGGTTTTTAAACGAACCGTAAAAAAGTAAAATTGCAAGTAGCAGGGACATAGATTTTGGAAAGGGGAAGAATAGAGGCAGAGAAACCAGAGGCAACACTCTAGGGGTGAATTAATGAAGTTGTAAGTCAAGACAGCAACAATGAGATTGAGAGAGGAGGCATTAGTAGGGGAATCTGTGTGACATGATTGTTTAATCCTTTGCCTTAACTAGGCACTCACTTCAACTACCCTGGACTTGAACTCCCATGGGGATCCCAACTTACACAAATGCTGAGATGAAATTTATTTGAAATTCTGAAGGAGAGAAAAAGAAGAAGACACATAGAGAAATGAAATATAGGAGCCATCTGGTCTCATTTGAAAATCCTTGGTCTGAAATCAGGAAATAGGAGTTTTGATCCCTCTCTGACATCACTTACTTTGGACCTTGAATAAGTCACTTAACTGCAACCTTCTGGCCTCAGTTTTCATCTCTGTCCAAAGGGAATCCTTTGAAGGATGGTGCTTGTTAAGGTTAAAAGCATTAATAAATTCAGTGTATTACCAATTTGTAAAATGGTTTTCTCTATGAGCACTTCCCATGCCAAGGTACTTAAAAGAGCAGAAACAGTTAAATGGAATTTACCAGAACTCTTTTCATTAATTTCACACATCCTGCCAACCCTTAGATTAATTAGAAATCCAGATTCTTTCTAGTGTCTTTTGGGAATTTAGTCTGAAAGCTCAATAGCCTGATCTTGAGGGAACTGACATCTAGGAGAAATTTTGCTGGCCTCATAATATAATGACCAGGAGATTTAGAAGTGAATGGTCCACTGTCAAATCAAGATATGAATTCTTAGTTTGAAATCCTAAACCCATCTCTTAATAGTTGCATAATTGTGGGAAAACTTGTTAACTAGTCTGCATCAGTTTCCTCATCTGTAAAGTGGGGATATAATAATACCTATTTTATAGGGTGCCCCCATTAAATGAACTTTCCTGTATGTATGGTGCTTAAATGTTTTTTTTTTTTTTCTCAACGTTTTTATTTATTTCTGGGACAGAGAGAGACAGAGCATGAACGGGGGAGGGGCAGAGAGAGAGGGAGACACAGAATCGGAAACAGGCTCCAGGCTCTGAGCCATCAGCCCAGAGCCTGACGCGGGGCTCGAACTCCCGGACCGCGAGATCGTGACCTGGCTGAAGTCGGACGCTTAACCGACTGCGCCACCCAGGCGCCCCATGTATGTATGGTGCTTAAAACATTGTCTGGCACACTGTAAATACTATATAAAAAGGTTACCAGTTAGCGTTATTGCTTATTAGTGTGAACTGAAACCTCTCCCTTCCCCTATGAGTTTAGAAAATCAAGATAAATCCTTTATCATTAGCCTCAGTTTCTCTCTCTTGCTGCCTAGTACTGCTGGTTCTCAGTTGTCCCTGTGCTTGCTTCTTTGGATGCTATCATAGCAGCACCATATCAGGTGACCTGGTTCAAGTCTGATTTTTACAGTAAAGTGAATTCCAATGATTCAGAAATCATTATGGCCAAAGACATATTTCAGTCAAAGCAGCAGAATTTCTTGGACCACTTCAGGGTTTGTCACATAGATCTGTTTACTGAAGATCTATGGGTTTCAAATATTTTTCAAGTATTTTTACTTCCTAAACAGCAGAATCTGTCAAATATAACATATATCCTATATTGAAGGAATCCTAGTTTCCTTCATTACATTAGTCCAGCACCCTCATTTATAGATGACGTCCAAATAGATTAAGTGACTCTGGTCATACAGCTGTTTGGTGGCAAAACCACAAAGGTGCTCAGGTACTGGTTAGTTAGAATCCAAACCCGCATGTGTAGAGCTTCAAAGGAAAAGGCTATGAGAGCTTGTTCCCCACTCAGAAATCAGTCAGCTACATTAAGGACATGAGAAACAGCAGTGAGTGGAAAGGAAGTGATGGGTGAAGAGAGGTCTCTGTAGAGAGCTGTTGGGCCGTGGGGCTCAGTCCCACCTCTGGGTATATAGCAGTACCTCTGATTGCTGCCTCCTTCCTTTGGGTGTGATTTTCTCATTTTTAGGGCATTATCATCAGTGAAAGTGTATAGTTCACTCTTGATAGGCACTCTGCTCAGATTCAAACTATGTTCTTAGCTCCTTTTATAACTGTGGCTAGACAAATGCAAAGCAGTCCACTATTCTGCTTCTTTTCCCTTCTCTAGTGGGCATTCTGGCTCTCCACAAAGCCTGACTGACAGAGTTTCTTCTGAATTTACTAACTTCACTTTTTTTCTTAAGCCCACAGTAACTAACCAGGATACCTTTTATTTGATCTGACACAATAAGTGCCCACTTTACGTTTCCTTTTGGATCAATACTTATCACCAGACACTTTCCCATACAAAATATCTTGCACAATAGCCTCCCCTGTATGTCTTAAATGTCAAATACTTTTGAGTATTGTTTACTTTAAAATGCAAATCCCTGTCACACTAACCAAATTACTCTTCATAGAATGAGTCACCCTAATCCTTTCTAATTGCTGAGTGGTGGATATATTGGGGGCAGTGTGCAGATGTTTGGATATATGTCATAATGGTAAGGATGGTGGATGAGAAAAGAAATGTGTCCATTATTGGGTGAGTGATGTTGGAATTCTGCCCTAGGTAGAAAGCTCAGAGTCCAGGGGGAAGATAAATATCCTAGATTTCCAGGGCAAGGCAGGAGAGAGGAGGGATCATAAACAAGCATAGAATCTGTGAGAGGTGAAATTAGTACTTGAATTAAGACCTCCACTTATATCATGACCATACCTGGGGATTTAAACATTTTTTTTTAAGTTTATTTATTTTCAGAGGGAGGGAGACAGCGTGAGTGGGATAGGGACAGAGAGAATCCCAAGCAAGCTCTGCATTTTCAGCACAGAGCCCAATGTGGGTCTTGAACTCGCAGACTGTGAAGTCATGATCTGAGCCAAAATCAAGAGTCAGACGCTTAACCAACTGAGGTGCTCAGGTGCCTCCATACTTGGGGTTTTAGAGTCTTTTCATGCACTCCCCACTGCTGAGCTACCATCAACTCCCATCACTGACATGGGTATAGCCATATTCTTCCAACAAAAAAAAAAAAAAGAAAGAAAAAAGAAAAAAGAAAAGAAAGGTAGGTAAGTAGGTCATTACTCTAATCATTCCTATCCAATAATGTGGAAGAGAACAACAACAAAAAAATCAATAGACAGGGAAGAAAGCCAAAATGAGTTTCCTTAAAGGTTAAATCAGATCTGTCTCCTAAGAGTAAACAGGCTATTATTGATGGAGGGCTGGGATTTCATTGTATTTTAAATTAACTTGATCCCAATAAAGATGGAAGTCTTGGAGCCAGCTATCTCCAAATGCAGGTGCACTTGGGAAGTCCATTCTCTTTGAATATTACCACCATTTTCTGAGAACACTGTGTTGACCGAGTATAACTAGAAATCAGAGTCTCCATCCATATTTAATCTGACAGGCTCAAACAGCAGTCAGGGGAATCACAGGGGTTTAGAGGAAAACTTCCTTCACAAGTATGAGGTCTGATGGGATGCCATGTGAAGTTATATGATACAGCTACCTGAGGAAGGGAATTTAAAAAGCAGAAAAGAAGACTTCTAGGAAATATGGCCTCCCAAAGACGTTCTCTTCTCTCTATTTATCAAGGAAGTCTTCCTTGTGTGCACTAACCTGGGACATATCTCTGCTCTCTGCTCACTTTTGCATCTACTTTTCATTTTGAAATTAACCTCTTAACATCTTTCCATTGAAGGAAGCAAAACAAAGTCCAAACTGTAATGTGGAAAACGTGAGTTAGAAATGGCCTTTATGGCTATTGTGGCATTTTCATAGCTACTTTTTAAAGGCTAATTCTTTTTCTTCATTGTTTATAAGTATTTCTTGAG
Organism: Prionailurus bengalensis; assembly: GCF_016509475.1. Classification (NCBI taxonomy): domain Eukaryota; kingdom Metazoa; phylum Chordata; class Mammalia; order Carnivora; family Felidae; genus Prionailurus; species Prionailurus bengalensis. Next base: position 37,070,673 of record NC_057354.1, on the reverse strand, counting down.
CTCTGTTGATACCTTACTGTCTCTACCTCTCTGTTATCAGGGTGCTCTGATTGGGTTAGGGTCATGCAGTTTTTATAACATTGCCTGTGAAATTATCAGGCAGGGACATCAAGAAGGCCTATGTTGCCATAGCAGCAAAGCTGTGTCAGCCCAGCTAAACACCCATGATTCTCAGAGTAATAATGGACCTAATTAACTTTAGCACAAACTCAGGGTCAGAAACCCATCCATCCTCATGTGCTATGTTACCTGGAGGTTACCATCTTTTTCAATAATGCATTCAGATGTTGAGGGTTGAATTATATGGTACATGTAAAGCATTAAGAATAGAGCCACTAAATCGTAATCGTAGTGATAGCTTTCTCTGTTCCAGATTCTGTATTTATTGCTTGTGATGGATCATGGCAATATTCACAACTACACAGTGAAGTGAGGTGCCCCCATTATTCCCATTATATAGATGAGGAAGTTGAGGCTTAGTGTGGTCAAATGATTTGCCCTTGGCTGTAGAGCTAGAAAGTGGTAAATGTCAATGCCTATAGCCTAATGCCAGGGTCCTATTTGTGTAATAGTTTGCTCTTCATCATCTGATGCACCTAAGCCCACTCACCCGTTTGTTTGCCTTCTCATACGACTTCAGTGATTTCAAACCACATTGTCTCTTACTTTTATATACTTCCCTTCTTCCTCAAGCTTTCCCTTTTCCTGCACCCCCAAACTCTCAAATCCTCCTGAAAAGGATAATAATCAATAAACGATAATGCTCAGGCAGAGACCAGTTAAGCGTGGTACACAAGGAAGGTCCTGAAGGACTCCTGCAGCTCCAGTAATGGACCACTTGCTAGCTGATTTGTTGGGGTATGGCTCCACAGGAAGGACTGGGAGAGCAGGGTGCTAAATTCTTGGGTGAGGCATGGGGCAATGACTTATCAACTGGTGTGGACGTGCCAATATTGTAGACACCAGTACGTTCCTACATGTTTGTATGTTTTGAATTATAGCCCTGTCTCCTATAAGTCCTTGATCTGAGTTTCTATTCAAGTATCACTTGCCTTGGTTTCCCCAGATTCAAAAAGTCTGGGCTTAGTTTTCACTCTAATCTGTTCTCTTCTTGCTCTCATCTCACCACCTTAGAACATGGACATCTCCATGTCATCTTTTGTATCAGACTCTGTGATATGTGAGGGCAGGCTCCAAGTAGAATCTGCCTTTGTATCCTTCTTGCCTGATACACTGTTGAGTGAATAAATGAATCTCTGGTACTATCACCATTTCTTACAGGTTTTGAATTCCCTACTGGATTTACAGAACCTTGAGTGTGGGAACTTGAGTTTACGTCTCTACTTCCTGGTGCCCACCGTTCTCTTACAAAGGTAGCACCCTCAATATTGTGTTTGTGGTTGGTGGGGAGGCCATAATAATAATAAACCAATGACAATTTTCATGTTATGATGCATTCTATGTGCCACAACATATAGAAGTTAAAATTCAGATATCATATATATAAACGTATGCAGTGTGCATTTAGACATATTATCATATGCATGCTGATCATAAATACAGTCACATGTGTACACACACATACACTTACTTTTTGAAAAACAAACCTCTGAAGGCAGATACTTTTTATCTCCACTTCGTATGAAAAACTGGAACCAAAGGGCAGACACTTGCATTCTTTTATTCATTTCAACAACCATGTGCATGCCTTTAGTGTGCTGCTCATTGTCACTGGCACTGGGTAGTTAGTATCCAAAGGTGAACAATTCAGTGTTTCATGCCTTTTTTTTGAGCTTTTGGCAAGTGGTAGAGATATGATTACACATTGTGATAATGGTAGGAAGAGAAAAGGAATGCTATGAGGGAGAGTAACAAGGAGGCTATAATTTTCATTTGAAGGGGTTAAGGACATATTTCCATGAAATGACAGCCTAATTAGGAAGGATCTGGGCTAGAATTTGGGTCTAAATCTGTTGGGCTGATTATGGACAAAATGACATTTGGCTGTGTCATTCTGTAGAAGAAATGCATTCTTAAAATTTTTTAAATAAACAATTATTTTAATTGTTTTAATTTTACTATTCACAGAATGTTAGAGTAGGAAGTAACTACTCAAGTGTTCCCTATGTAGGGGTCACTTGGTTAGCAACCATTATATGTGGTGATCCAAAAATTAATTGAATGCTTTCAGTGGTCAAGAGCTCACTATCTCAAAAAATAACCTATTCCACTTTCAGTAACATGCATGATTTATTACACTCTCACAATGTGCTCAAAGCTGCTTCCTCATTATTTCCATCCAGTTGATCTGGAAAGGCACTAGATACAAAGAATCCACTTTTTCCCATGATATTCTCCATGATTCTCCTGATTTGCCGGCCTAATGATTTCAGAGATCCCTTCTTTATTTTATCCCTGGAGAAGTGTCACAACTGACACTGTGGTTTACTGCAACCATCATCTTATACTCCATGGGTCTCCCTCTTAAAATGGTGCAACCAGAACTGAACAAAGTGGCATCTGGCCAGCAAACAGTGTCAGAATTTTCTTCCTATTATCTAGCTACTTCCTTTCTCCAGAGTCATAGTCTGATAACAAATGGATGACAAAACTCTGTCAGTGTTTCATATTCCTATTATTCATGTGGTCTGTTTTTCACTCGTTTGATTACAAACTCCTTGAGGGAAGCTCCTACCATAGGGTTTGAACATAAGAATCATACCACAAATGTTTTCCAAAAGAAGTTTCTGAAACAGAGAAAGCCTCTCTGTTTACACCAGAAGATCTGTCTTAATTGACTCCTTAAAAATCACCAGGTAGAAATCAGAAGATTTCATCATGAATATCCAAATAAATTAATGCTATTATCTGGATTGGAACCATTTGGAACATTTACCTGATTGCGGAATCTTGGTGTTTCCTACAGAAGGTATCTAACAGTCATGTGTTAGTGATCCCTAAAGCTTTTTCTTCTTATTCAAGGACAACTTTTAAATTCCCTTTATTTTTTTTTATTCCATTAAAATCTTTTTCCACTGTTATGTCTGGTTCACTGTTTTGCCTTGCCTTCAATCAGTTTCTCCATGTTTACTGTGCTCCCAAGTTCTAGCTCATTTACCATCATTTGGTCTTACAGGAACAAATGCTAGTTGGAGTTCTTTGCTTAAACAGTCCTATTTTCCTTTAAAAAACCAATCCATTTGGACTTTATTCTGAAGTCAAGCTGGGGATTTTCTCTCTGCCAGGCTCCTCTGCCAACATGTGGAGAATATGATCTTGTCTACTGTGTAAATGCTATTTCCTAAAACCAACAAGAATAGCTGCAGGGTGAGAGTGAAAGGAGAATGGAAACATCTAAAAGGCAGGCAGGACAATCACAAAGCAGCTTGCATTTATACACTACTGATAACGTGCCAGCTCCTCTTCTAAGTGCTTTGTGCCTATTCATTTAATCTTCATGGTAATTCAGTGAGAGAAGCCTGAATACTATCCCCATTCTACAGATGACTAAACTGAAGTTCAGAGAGGTTAAATAACTTACCCAAGATGGTAACAGGTGGAGATGGGAAGCAAAAGCCTAGCAGGTCTAGTTTACTCTTACTAAGGCTATTCTAGTACTGCTTACCAGGACTCCTAGCAATCTTGGAAGCCACTCAGTCCTGTTACCCTATACAGTCTTGTTCTGACTAGACTGATCAACCCAGACATAAAATTGAATGGAAATGGAACAAAGATACCCTAATCTCTTCTAGGAGAATTCATGGTTAGATTGGCAGTAGACCTGTAATTTAGTTAGGAGTCATGAATTCTAACTTATGTCCCTATGTCTGAACCTTTCCTCCAAAGTCTTAGATTAGAAGCTCAGATTAACATCTCTTTCCTCTCTGGAATGCTATTCTTACAATAAGAAAAACAGTGTTAGAGCATGAAAGGTTATTACCCATCATCTCCAGCCCTGTGTTTCCCAACATGTAGAACAAACATGCTACTAAAAAAAGTTAGAGTCACTTAGTGAGGTGGTTGCTCACCTTTCATTGGTGGTCGGGCATCCTGCTAATTGTCATGAGGAAAGTCTCTGTGTGGTGCTAGGATTTCTTCAACATATCTCTACCACTCATGGAACCTTAAGGTGACTATTTGATTGCCCTGTGGGATATTAACCACTTTTATGTCTAACCTAGACATCTTAATCTATCTTTGTCAAATGCCTATTATAACCTCTGATTCTCTATTTCTCTTTGAAACTAATTTTCCATGGTCCAGGACCCCACATAATGGAGTTGAAATCATTGACATGTGTTCATTCTGTATTTGTAAGTGAGCCATGTTTTAAATTTTTGAAAACAAAACAAAACAATTATTCTTTGACAATACTGAGCAAGTAAAATTCAGCAATTATTTCTTAACCATGTCTAGTATGCCAGACATATAAATAAATGTAATTAAAAACTGTGGTAAGTGCTTTGGAGGTGTAAAGTGACCTTGGTTTTTATTTCAGGGTCAAAGAAATGAAAGAAAGGAAGTTAGAAATGTATAAGTATATTTGTCATTCATAGACCATAGTAAAATTGTGAAGGTAACATGTGGTTGGTTGAAATTCTGAAGTACATGGTTATCTGCCTTTAAACATGGATTCCTAGAGACTCAAGGAGGCCAATCCACTTACCCTAAGCCCACAGCTCCGGAACAGTTATCATCTGATCTGTCCACCACACAATTGCAGCATTGACAAGATCCAGGGTTCCCCCATGCCTGGGGCAACTCTGTATTCTCCTTGGCCATATGGTAGCAGGTATGTGGTTGGAGAAGAGAACAGGTAGACTGGGAAAAGGAGGGAAGCTATCCATGTAAATGACTGAAATTGACTACTGCAATACCCCTTTCTTTCCTCATAGAGGTATAGAGCTGATTCCTGGCAGTGTTCCACTGGGGCTCAAATTATTTTAGTGACAGATAAGCTTGAATAGAAATTCTCAAACTTCCTTTTGCCTCCTCCTTACCCATATGCAAAGAACAATTCCATCAGGCACATCTTTTTAATAGCAGGGTTTAATTTCAGAAATTCTGGGGTAAAGAGGAAGCTCAGGCAAGTGGGAAGAAGGGGCCACATCCCATGATTCTTTCATTTTGAATTTCCACTTTGAGACTCTCAGGGCAGATGTTAAATTGCACAGACCCATGGACTAAAACTTATACTCCTCTACATGTTAGGAGGATGTTGACTTTTGTCTTTAACACCTTCTTACCTTCACTGTCAGGTCTTTCCACCACTATCTTGACACCCCTTCCCTCTTGGAAATCAGTACTTCACAAGAAAAACATATCCCAGTTAGTTATCACATTTGATTAAACACCTCACCCTGAAGTGTAAATATTTCAGTGGCTCCTCCTTTCACAGATATATTTGCACCCCTTGGCTTCATAGCAGCCTTCTCAAACAGTGGAATTTCAGCAATCAGGAAAAGCCAGATAAGGTGGATATTTTGGGAAGGAGGATTTCCCCAAAGTCTATTCCTCAAATCAAATTGCTTTAGGACAATTATGACAGTGATTTATTGACGTAAAAGGGCTATTACTTTGTTCTTGCTACATAAAATATCTGTGTTTGCTTAGCTTAGCTGATTTCCTGGTATATCTGAAATACACTTACAGAACTCCATAGAAGAATGTTCGTCTTTTTTTACCCTTTCTTTTTCTATATTGCTTACACTAAGCTTCTTCCCCTTGGGAAGAAATTTTAAATATATTTCACAGCTGCTTTGAAAACAGCTGTATAAATGTAAGACATTAATAGGGAAAGCCAAAATACGCACTAGGGCAAAATAAGACCAAAGTTATTAAACCATAACCTAAAGATAGTCAAAGTAAAATATACATATGTGTTGAGTTCAAAACATATGTGATTTAATTAAAATCTGACTTGTGTTTAAAAAGAATGGCTAAGCAAGACAATAAGTGTGACACTTAAAAAATCTTAAATCATTCACACACACAAATATATGCATGCACACAATCATTTCCTGAACCCTAAAGCTAAGGAGGCCTGAGTGTGAAAACTGAATAAGGTCTTCAGTGCACAAAGCTAGTGAGTTGAAGGAAACATTTCATGACAGTCCCTGCCTACGCACCATGTATGTATCACACATCATTTATTCATAGCAGTATCAGTTAGTTATCCTGTTCCAATCTGTGCAAGATTATCTACTTTATCACCATGAGCAGTGTGCAGATAACACAGTAGGTTCCTGATGGCTGACTGTATCCACTTGTTTCCTATTCATTCATGGGACAAGGGGATTATAAAACTGTATGTAGGAAATGCAGCATTTGTCCTGCATAAACTTCTTTATCTTTATTTGCCCCATTGTTTGCTATATTTTTTTAGTCTACTGGCAGCCAAGGGTCACATTGCCATGAAGATAAATTTCATATTATACCCATTGGGAGCTGATGTCAGTACAAATCTGTTCCAGGACAGATTCAAAATTATGGCAGAGAGGAAGTTTCAGTATTTTATGTCTGTATTATATTGTCCTGTTTTCCTGATAATGGAGCCAGGGAAGACTTGGAACCAGGGGCTATGTTTCTGCTTTGCTCATCTCCCAACAATGGATAAATACACTGGGCCTTCCCTGTGGGCCAGACTTCAATCTTATTATCTGTGAAATGTGCTGTGATCCTCAGGCACTGTGATCCTGCATCCTTACCTGCAGGTTCAGTTATGCCCATGCCCTGGGTGACTTGAGGTTAGAACAGTTGCATTTCATCCAGGGTTTTGCTGCCAGTGAAGGTTGGGCTCGCTGTGTTGACAGTGGTGCTTCCTGTCCATTATCAGCTTGTTTGACATTTGATGTGTGTCCATTTTGTATTTCCACTGGAAGCCAAATGTCATAGCTCAAAGATAACATTTTGCCCCTTATTTCCTCCCATTTCAGAATGAATTCAGGTTTTCTGTATGGGTAAGCTCCATTCAGAGTCTGGGGGGAATTCCAAAGTCAAGAGTGTTCTGTTTGTGAAGTAATTCTAGTAACGTGTGGAATTTTCATCATGAGGTTTTTTTTTTTCTCTTGCAAAGATTAAATGTTTAAGAAAAATGCAGGAAACTGGAAATTAGAATCAATTCCCTTCATAACAACAGCAGGATATCAGCTTTAAAATATGTTCTTTAGCTGGTGTAATGATTACAGTAATAGAAATTTGGGTAGTGCCTATGGAATACACAGTTTGACCTGGCGGTGGCTTGATGTACAATCCTAACACATTAAGAGGTTGTGTTTCAAGGGCTGTTTCCAATGTGGTGTTTGGAATTCAGAACACACAAGTTCTGATTAAATCCATGGTACAAAAAAGGGTCCTAGGTTGGGCTCTACAATCCATAACATGCAAAATGTATTCTACTGACAGCAATTACAAAATAAATAGTAAAAAGTATTTTAGAGTAGAAGTGCCTGGGTGGGTCAGTTGGTTGGGCGTCCTACTTCGGCTCAGGTCATGACCTTGCAATTTGTAAGTTCAAGCCCCACGTTAGGCTCTGTGCTGGTAGCTCGGAGCCTGGAGCCTGCTTCAGATTCTGTGTCTCCTCTCTCTGCCCCTCCCATGGACATGCTCTGTCTCTCTCTGTCTCTCAATAATAAATAAACATTAAAAAAAATTTTTTTAAGTATTATGGAGTAGTATAAAATAGACTCTTGGTCATTTTTAAACATGAATTTATTATGCCAAAGACTGATTTTCTTTTTTAAATTGATATCTACTCCAACCTCTCCTCTTAGTTATTCACTTAATTCAGCAAATAATTAGTGAGGACCTGTTATGTGCCAGGTACTATTGTAGGGTGCAGTGGACAAAACTGATGAAAATCTCTGCCCTTGTGTAGCTGACATTCATCAAAGCAGAGAAAGGAGTGAGGAAATGTCAATTTTTTGGTGGCAATTTTAGGTTCTCATACTGAGAAAGTATGATTTGTGTCAGGTCCTGAAGCAAGTGACTGAGGAGATAACCAATCCGTCCGGTTTCGGTGGGAGCCAAGTCTTAGGCAAAAGCCACAGCAAGTGCAAAGGCCTTGGGACAGGTTGGATTTGTTTAAACTGAAGTGAGAAAATGCTTGTTGGCTCCTGTTTACAAGGAAGGAGATGAAACTGTCTGATTAGAGAGCCCAGGCTACAGAACATCCCAAGATGTGGAATATTTTAAGCTGTCTCCAGTCTCTGGTTGACTGCTGAGCATCTATTCTCTTAGAGACAAGCAGCAGCGCAAAAGCTGGGGGGACAGGTGGGGGAATTTATTTTATTTATGTTGTATTTTTTTATTTTATTTAATTCCAATATAGTTAACATATAGTGTAATAATGGTTTCAGGAGTAGAATTTAGTGATTCATCACTTACATATAACACCCAGTGCTAATCCCAACAAGTGCTCTCCTTAATGCCCATCACCCATTTAGTCCACCCCCCCCCCGTCCTCCCCTCCAGCAACCCTCAGTTTGTTCTCTGTATTTAAGAGTCTCTTATGGTTTACCTCCCTCTCTGTTTTTATCTTATTTCTCCTTCCCTTCCCCAGTGTTCATCTGTTTTGTTTCTTAAAGGGTAGGGGATTTATATTCATCTCTGTCTTGGATACTTTGATTTATGCACAAAACAGCACCTAGAAATGCTTGCAATGTATAATCCTTTAGTTAATTTATATGCATGTATTTTACAGTGTTTTTTGTGGTACAGATGTTTGAGAAACTTTTATTGTGAAATGTAACATACATACAGAAAACAATGATATATGTTCACTGATTTATCACAAAGTAAACAACCTTGTAACCACCCTCCAGGTGTCAATAAGCAGACACTGCCAGTTCCCCTTCTGCCTGCTTTGAATGCTATCCCTTCCTCCCCTGTAAAGGCAAACCAGTCTTCTGACTTTAAAATGACCAGTTCCTTGCCTTTTTGTTTTAAAGAAAGAATGGTAAAGAGACCCCCATGTAATCACAATCATTCAGTCCTAATAGTTATCAATGACAGGTCAATCATGTTTCATATAATCCCCATTTCTTGCTCTCATCATCCCCTCCCAGTTAAGTCATTTAATTAATTTATTTGTTTTTATTGAGATATAATCTACGTGAGGTAAAATGAACAGATCTAAGATATACAGTTCCATGAGCTTTGACAGTTGTTTATGCATGTATAAACTGATATAAACATAGAGCATTACAAGTTTGTTTTGTGACTGTGTGAGCTCTCTTTAATTCCTAGGAACTCAGAAGCACAAGGGATGATTTCAGTCCCCCACTACATACACGTAAAAATCCTGAACAGCTAGCTGGCAGCCAGATGTGGTCACAGAAGTATGCTTATATTGATCTTTCTAAACCCTTTCTAAATGCAGACTGTTATCAGCTACCCCACTCCTCTCCCATGGCCCCTCCCTCCTTTTCCTTCTGTCGGCAAAATAGTTTGTTATGGATTGGTGATAAAAATCAGTGTCCACTGAAAGACATGTCAAGACCACCGCCATGTGAGACCTTCAAAGCATACCGGGCCACATTATGCCACAGTGTGAAGGGACGTGCCTGTCAGGGGGTCACAGCCCATGTCCGCCAACTCACTTCTCCTATTTCTCATGAGTAGAGGGTTTTTGCCCCTAATCCAACCAGAAGGTTCTCTGCTGCACCCTTTCCTGGGTGAAGGAACATATAGGGCTTATGATGTATAGGCTCAGGAAGGTAAGGATGGCATGGACAGTAGGTTGTGTCTCTGGTTAATACCTCTCTTGGGTGATCCCTTCAGTGATGTGGCCTTCCTCGTGACCTTGGCCAGATTCATCTTCTACTTCTCATTGCTCCCTTTTCCCTGTGTCACTCATAAGGCTTTCTCTTGGGTGGTGAGTAATGATAAGCCATAAACATGTTAATCTCTTCTACTCACAGGAAGCTCATGAAGGCAAAATGTCCTTATTTCATATTTCTCAAGGGATCTTGTAACATCATTTGCATATGGCTGATGCTCAACATCTACCTGCTAATAAATGATGTTTACAAATGAGTCAGAAATTCATGACTTCATGATATAATTATACTTCATGATATAATTATATTAGACATTAATTGCATATTTTGCATGCTCAACAGTATTAATCCCACATCCATGTCTTAGTTTAAAAAGCAACAACAACAACAACAAAACAAATTAAGCAAACACACAAACAGATCTTGGAGTTTTTTGGAGTATCCTTAACAATTGACTGTGTTTAAATTTTATATGGATTTTTTTCACCCTTTTCTTAATACAGTGTATGTCAGCCAAACAGTATCTACTTTATCCAGAGGCTTATATTAAACTGCTATTTTAAGAAAACAAAAGTAGAGTATGGTTTTCAAAGCTGGCCTGTGTTATTCATAAGTAAAAGTGATACACTTATCAGACAATGACATTATAAAGTCAAAATGCCACTGAATGTATGTGCAGGTTTTCAGTGGGCCTAAACATAATATAAGGCCAGTGATAAGCAATGCATAGTTCTAAAACTCCTAGAGTCTAAATTTTCCACATGAAGTGTTTGGTGTTATGGTGTTTCTTTGGTGTTATGGTGTTCCTTTGTTCCTTTTTACAAGAGGAAAATAGACATAAAACATGCATAATAAACAGGGCTTTGATCAGAATTTCTAAGATTAAGAATGAAGCCTTGTGTGGCCCTTCCACATTGATGCCAGTTCCAGGCCTGCTCCCCAATCTCCGGGATGCATAAGAATCCCTGAAGATCTGAAAATATAAGTAGGTTTGGGTGGGGCCCAAGACTCTGCATTTTTAACAACCCCTCAGGTGAAGCCAAAGCTACCAGTTCCATGAACTACACTTGGAGTAGCAGTGAGTTAAAGCAAGTTACCTCCTACTGCTAGAAATTTTCAGGTAGTGGGCTGGATGGAGTAGGAGAGAGGAGGTTGGAGAAGGCAGGGAGGGTTGGTTAGGGTAAAGGTAAATTGCTTTTTGTTTCCTGCAGTAATTTCTGCAGGCTTTCATGGGAAAGTGAATTCAAGGTATGGGATTCCTGTCTTTTAAGCACCGTCTCCTGGATATAAACTGTCCCAAGTGAATTTTCAAAGACTTGCCCAAAGTTTTGCTCTCTTGACTCTCATGGAAATTAACTGTGGCCTTTCCAGTTTATGCTTTGAAAAAGCTTCTCTCTTCATTTTTGTGGGAACCTGCATCATAATAACAGTGTTTCTCAGTAGGAGCAACATGAAAGCAAATTAACCCTTTAAATTACAGGGAGCAGAGAGCAGTAAATTCACCCTGCTCTGAAGCAGCATCCTTTTTTCCTTTTCATGCTGCACAGAGCTCCTTTTAAGGCAATGAAATGTCTGTTGGCAAGTGAAGGCCAATGGGTCTTGCTTCCAGGAAACTTGAATCTTTCCACATGGTTGTTCTTGACCAAAATAAGGTCAAATGGAGGGATATGGAAGTGGGTCCTATCGCTTAGGGCATAGAAAGACAAACCATACCAAGAGAAAAGGATCTAACTTTTGTTGATCCCCTGGCCTCTTCCAGACCTTCTACATATAGTATGTCATTTAGTTTTACTCCATCACTGTGAGCTGGGCCTGATTCTTTATTACGTTCTCAGAAAATTGAGATCCGTTGAAATTAAGTCCATTGCTTATGGTTCCACATTAATTAAATTTCAGATCTGGGGAAGGTACTCTCTATGATTCTAGAAATATTGTAATTTTTTTCTCAGACTCATAGACTGAGGGTGTTCTGCTAATTCGTAGGCAGAACCACTCCTTGTGTGCTGTGCCTAGGACCCAGGTCCTCAGTCACTAACTGCTATATAAATGAATGAACACATCCAGATCACTTAAATTCATACACCCCAGCAAGAAACCACATTAATTTTGATGGCTATTTCCCATTTAATGTATGGAAATGTATCACAAAAACAACATGTGCATGGGATCTTTGATGAAAGCAGATAGTGAGACACGTGCGTTAGACCCTCCTGTCCTCCTTCAACACTCACACGGTGGTTTGCTGTATCTCTTTTGAAAGTTCAGAGTGGCTGATTATCCAAAAAATCAGGGCCACTATAAGAGGAGCTAGACAAAGTTTCTAGTATTGTCAGTTCTCAGGTGCCACATTTTGCTAGAGGAGTTTCAATCAGTTTCTTTGCAGCAAAGTAAAGAAAGGATTCTGGGTGAAAGAAAAGTCCAGGACAGTGATAAGGGCATCAGTTATTATTATGCATACCATAGGAAGTTCTTTGCCCTATGTGACCCCAACAGGAAAAAAAAATAAATGAAGAAATAAGTCATAGAACCCAGACGTATTAGAAAACATAACATGGAATATGTCTTCTGCAATAAGAAGTGAAGTCACCATTCCTGCTTTGTTGAGCCTGGTATAGATTTCTCTCTCATAACAAATATTACTGCCCGAGATGATAAAAAGAAATATGACTCCTCGGTGAATAAGCTAGGAACACACACACACACACACACACACACACACGAACACAGAAACAACAGAAAACAAGTACCATCGGCTTCATAGAAAATGAGGAATCAGAATTTTAGGCAATATTTTGGTAATAATGTCACAAAGAGATATTCCAGTGTCCTCATATACTCAGTCATGTTTTCCACACTCATGAAAGAAAATGGCTCAAAATGTTTTGCAGGGAAGCAACAGTCATAAAAACATTAACATTATCTTCTAAAATGATGCGTATGGGTAATTTTTTAAATTTTTATTTATTTATTGTAGAGAGAGAGAGAGAAAGAAAGAGAGTGATCATGAGTGGGGAGGGACAGAGAGAGAGGGAGACAGAGAATTTCTAGCAGGCTCCGCACTGTCAGCACAGAGCCTGCCGCGGGGCTTGAACTCACAAACTGTGAGATCATGACCTGAGCTGAAATCCAGAGTGGGATGCTTAACTAACTGAGCCACCCAGGCGCCGGGAGTATGGATATTCTTAAAAACAAAGAGCAGAGGTGTTTGACTTGTTACATGTAAAGATACATCTCATGAATTGATCTTCAACTATTTCATTGTTTGGCACTTAGTAGTCCCTCAGTTTCTATTTGTGGGATTTAGGAAAGAAGAGCCAAGAAGTTCTTGTTCTGAAAACCAAAGGACTGGGCCAGTAAGGGAAGAGCTACAGCTATCATGAAAAACGAATCTCCAAACACTGAAGACACATAGTTTATTGTCCTAGTGGCAATAAATAGATGAAAATAAGCAGATGGTGACTTCACTTCTTATTGCAGAAGACAGTTATGTTTTCTAATATTTTGGGGTTTCCTGACTTGTTTTTTCATTTAATTTTTTTCTTCCTCTTGGGGTCAGGTAGGGCAGGGACCCTCCTATGGCACTCCATTGCAGTGGTGGAAATATCACTTGAAAATTCTTTTGTTTATCATTGTCATCTTAGTGTGATGCATTTCAATCTCTCTCCTTCCGGTCCTTTTCCATTCTCTCCCATGGGAATATATGATGGTTGTTCATTTTTTGTTAACATAGGCCAGGAACAATGCTCCAGAAGTAGAAGCACCTAAGGATACATGGTTTCTATGATCAGCATCTACTGGCCACAGGATAAAAATACCCAGGCTGCCTGCATGTACTGAAGGTTAAAAACAACCTGTCTGTTTTGATTGGTGAGAAAGTTTTATAAATGTAATGCTGTCTTGGGTTTCACAAAAGCAAACACTAGGACTTGTCATCCATCCTTTTCATTTCTCCTGTTAGGGCAGCACATCTTCCCTCTCCTCCTTTTCTCTCCTAAGTTGAGTGACATTTTGGGGGGCAGAGCTCTTCCTGTGGTCACTTTCCCAGGATTTTCAAGTGGTATTTCTGTCACTGTAGTGGAACATCATGACCTGTTTATTTTTATAGCTCTGTCACTACAAGAAAAGAGATCTTCAGTGCTTTCAAATTTTTTTTAATCAAGGTTCTAGTTATTCTCTTATTGACTCAGTCCTTCAGTTTTCAGAGCAAGTATTTCTTTAAAAATAAGTTTATTTATTTGAGAGAAAGAAAGCATGTATGCATGCATGCATAAGTGGGGGTGGAGCAGAGAGAGAGGGAGAGCGAGAATCCCAGGTAGGCCCTGCATTATCAGCACAGAGCCTGACACAGGGCTTGATCTCATAAACCACAGGATCATAACCTGAACTGAAATCAAGAGTCTGATTCTTAACCAACTGAACCACCTAGGCATGCCCAGAGCAAGCATTTTTTGGCTCTTCTTTCTTAAATCTCACAAAACAATTTCCTACAGAAAGCAAGATTTGTGAATGTAAGAATATGGAAGAGCCACCCAGGCACCCAAAGAGCAGGAAAAAGATCTTATTTTGCCTTAAATTCCACAGTTCTATAGGAGAGAATACTCTGGGGATGGCTGGAGGTGGGAGTTACTTAGCTCCTTCCATAATCTCTTAAAGTAACCCCAATTAAACACAATCTCAGTAAGAATAGTGTGCTCACAATGCTACACTGCTTCGAGTCACTAGGAACAAGAGTGCATTTTGACTGTGTCAAGACAGTTAACTGGTTTTAGATGAACAACTCTGGGGTAGGGGGCTTCTGCTGCTCTGCCTTACCCCTGGAAGGATAGAGGATCTAAGGGGATGAGGGGGTGAGCCTCAGGTAAATAAGATAGAGCCAAAAATGTAAACACAAATAGTGGAAGCTGAAATGAGCCAGGGTAGCAAGGACTAGAAAGTTCATTTTGACTTGAAGAAAGTAAGCGAGGTCTGAAGACACTAAAACTGCAACCAGAAACAACTGCCTTAAAAAAGCATTTGGAATTTTATTAAAACAGAAACATTGAATATATCATAATCTTCCAACTTGTTATACCAAAGTCACCTACTGCCCAGTTGAGGCTGATAGGAATAGATTTGATAAAGAAAACTCAAGAAAAAATTGTATATGGTATTTCAGTGGAATGTGGTAATAGGCTTTTTATGTGAAAGCATCGAGTTAAAGGGGGCAGTCCTGCATCATCTTTGATTGGATACATCTGCAATATAACTTTAAATTTTAAAATATAGTATAAGCACAGTTTCTTCTAAAATGGTTTTTAGGCTTTAATTTTCAAGAAAGCATGAGTAAATTACTTTGTATAAAGCGTGAATGAACCATGACTACTGCTACAATCTTTGAACATCATCTATGGTAAAGCTTTCTGAAAGACAGTACAGGGGGGCTGCTAAGTTAGGACCGTACAACAGAAAGACTCCCACTAAAATGCCATCATACAGCTGCAATATTAGAAATATCAGGAGAATCAGTAACTAATTTTAGTCCTACTTTCAAAGCTTAAGTGCTTTAGAAAATTTACCAATTTTTGAATCTCTGAATAATTCTTCCAAGTAAATAGACAAAAGAACATCAACACCTAATTGAAGTTTGAATGTCTCCTAAGATAAAAACAGTACTATAGTATATAACTCCTTTGGTTTCCTAAAGCACTTTCACCTATATTGGTTTCTCTCTTCTTCAGGACCACTCTTTGGTGTGTGTGTGTGTGTGTGTGTGTGTGTGTGTGTGTGTATGAGATGGGGCCTCCTTTAGAGAAGTATAACTCCAATTCTTCTGATGTCCCCAAATCATTTTTTTCCACAAAGGATGGTGAGTCCTTCTACATGAGGTATAACATAAGAAGAGATCACCTGTCCCAGTGGTTCCCAAAACTTATTTACATTCTGAAATTGCCTGGGAAACTTCAAAAAATGTGGCATCCTATGCTTTTCCCCCTAGAGATTGTGATTTATTGGTCTGGATGTGGTGTAGGCTTTGGCACTTTAAAAAGATCCCTATGTCATTCTAATATGCAGACAAACACAGTAGCCATCAAGCTAGACTCTTTGGATCTCCTTTTCCTCACCTGTAAAGTGGATGTGTGGGTGGAGTTGAAAGGGCTTGAAGGTGTGGAGTAATAATTACAGCATTTCCTGAAGTAGATTCTGGGGAATGCTGGTCTTCTCTGATCCTCATGAAAAACCAAAACAGCTTCTCTGATAAAATCACTTTGGGAACCAATGTGTAAACTACATTAGTTGAATGAATAATAATTGTCTTAATGAATGAACCAATCAATCTATCAAGAGTGCCGGTTCATATTCTACCTTTACCACCCACTAGCTATGAATCACTGGATATGACTTACCTCACTAGGACTCAGTTTTCTCATCTGTAAATAAAAGGGGTGACCAGATGTCTTATGCTTCTAACATCCCATAACTCCATAACCAGAAAATTTCTGAGATCCCTTTTATTTTAGGATTGCATGAGTCAAAAGGAACCAATGATCTTATCTAACTCACTCAAGACTACAGAATTGGGGGAGGGTGCTTAATTGGTCTAATTTTACAGTGAATCATCATTAGGCCCTGAAGCAATATAGCTGCAGACTGTGATTCTTCTCTCTAGTGGTTAAGACTCATTTTATTCCTAAAAGCTTTTTAAAATATTATCTTCCTTACTGTTGCAAATAAAGACAGCTGAGCCTCAGACAGGCTGATTCATAGCTACTATTTCTCAGGCTCATAACTACAGACGACAATCGACACAGGCCTTCCTTTGCCTTTAGCTTTCTTTCTGCCAGCAGACTGTCTGGACCTTGCCCGGGCTGTCTCTGGGCATTAATGAATGCTGCATTCACCCCGCTGGAAATCCAAAGTGACTAATGGGTAGACTATTTGGGATGCCTGCAGTCGCATTCAATGTCCTCTTATGCCATCTATCCCCTTTCCCTCATTTAGCCTGGAAATGGGAAGGGCACATAAAATGCAGCAAAGCCAATAGGAATTTACTGACAGGGAGGAGAAAAGTACTAAAGGCTGCCTCGTCCTAGAGACCGTCTATGTATCGATAGCTTACCAATAGAACAGTTCGGATAAATAGAGTTTCCTCTGAGCTGACCCTCCAAGGAAGTCTTGCAAATCATCCAAATACCTGTAAGTTAAACAGTTACTGTGAAAATAAAGGATTGCCCTTGATGCTTCGGTTCAGCAACTAGCAAACTATGGCCCACAGACCATTTCTGTAAATAAAGCTTTATTGGCACACAGCCATAATCATTTGTTTATACATTGTCTATAGCTTTTTTTTGTTCTAAAATGGCAGAGTTGAGTAGTTATAACAGAGACTGTATGAACTTCAGGGCTTAGAATATTTACTATCTGACTGTTTTAGATTTATACATGTTGTTTGATATAAGCACATTTTTCATTCACTCATTCCTTTATTCCCTCACTCTGTATACAATTTAATAATGAAAGCAATTAAATAAATAATATAAAAATATAAAGAAGCATAAAATAATTTCCTGTCCTTTCAAAACATACCTAGACATCAATCGTCATCTTGTTGCAATTATTGATGCACAAAATCCTTTAGAAATTCACCCCTGCATACAGTGTCACACACATGGCTTCCAGGAGGGAAAGAAAAGCATGCATGTGACCTGATCATGTATTCCACCTTATTAAGTCAATCAGATAGGATGTATATAAATTATAAAATGATGAAACTTAAAGCTAAAGAGGTGATTATTTCTAGTCCATCCTCTCTAGTCAATGTCACAAAACTAGAGTTGGTAATAAATCTAAGTTTTATAATATGCAAGAATCTTGGCTCTTGTGCTATCATTATAATATAAACATATATGTACATGTACAAATAAACAACCCATAATACATAAATATTTGTGGTATATTTCTAAGTGTTTCAACATGCTAGCTTATTTTTCAATGTCTCCCTCTTAGGACAACTGTTGCCAGAATACAGTTTCTCCTTTTGTAGTTCTGGCATGGACAAAACAAGTAAATACAAGAGAAGTTTTATCTGGGATTTCCTCACTTGAGAGGGAGGAAAAGATTCTAATAAGAACTTAGTTCTAAAGAAATACTAAAACACACCCTTGTTCAACTAACTCAATCCTGTATATTTCTATCCTGAAGCTATAAGATATATTGGAGTCAGGGTTGGTTTCGATAAGATTGATTTTGATTTTGAAGCAAACTTTTCTTCCCCCAAGACAATAGCAGGTCAAAGCCACCTAACTGTATACAAAAACAAAAACAAAACAAAACAAAACAAAAAAACAGAAGCCAGAACGAATTCAGAATTAAATATGAATTGCCAACAGTTATAGACTGCTTTAAGCAATGCTGTTTCTACAAATCATTCCCAGGAAATATTTAAGTGTGTACATGGAGAATGTAATTCCACTAACAACTAACACAATGGATGATTTCTTAGTCTCAGTACAACCTTAATAATGATGACGATAATGATAATATTATTATTCTATTCCTGGGATACTACTTCTTGGCATCTGAAACTCTCAGTACACATTTGCTGAGGACCAATATTTTCCCTTTTCTAAGTCAGCCCCATATTAGGATTTCATGAGCTAGAAGATCAGATTACTGCTGCTTACAAAAAGCTGCTGGAAAGTGCAAACTAAAGTGCTGGAATTTTAGTGCCATATTTTAGTGGAGTGAGTGCATGGCAGGGGAAGATTAATTAGATTTAAGACAGAAGGAGAGTCCAATTTAATTTTGCCCCATTACTTGACTTGCCTGGAAATTATACTTAGTGTGTGGGATTCTTCCCCCTGAGGGGAATAGCACCAGAGCCTTCTCTCTGCCCTGTCAGGCTTTGGGGAGACATGCACAGTTCTCCTTCTGCTCATCCTGCTCTGTGCCCTCCGGGGTTTGTTTGTGCCAGAAATGCTCTGGAAGCCAGTGGGAGTTCTTTTCTGGCACAAGATTTTCAAGATGAGAAATGAGCCTCTATACTTAAGATACGTTGGCATGAATGGAAAATTCTCAGGGAGGCTTAGGCTCCAATTCTGTGTCAGGAAGGAAAAGCAGAGAGAAGCATATAGTTACATTTTCAACCATTTGAAGAGATGTTTGCTTTTGCAAATTAACCCTGGATTAACCAAATAAGGACTTCCTGGGCTGAATCAGGAAGTGTTCCAGACAAAGCACTGTGCCAAATGCACCTTGCTCTTCCCCCCCCCCTCAAGATTTTCACATTTATTAGCCCTTGAAAAGCGCTGTCGTAACCTATTGAAATTCTTTAAGCCCCAACTCCAACTCATTAGTCCTCCATAGTTCTTTTCAATCTCAATCCTCTAAATTTTTAGAGCTTTAGAGCATATAGTGTGTTCTATAGAACTTGACAGTGAAACTCCACCACTTTCCACACCTTCCAAGTTACTTTGAAAGCCATAAGCAAAACTCTGTGATGGGGAAGAGACATATTGACTGCCTACTACCAACAGAGGGTGTGAGCATTTGGAAAAGTTGTCTCATGAATCAACCACTTACATTTGCTAGACAACATTCTCATGGTATATCATGTTCTTAGACTGTTTCCCATAGTAGAGCATAAGCTTTTGAGAACCAGAAGCAGTCGTCTTCAACACCTTGATTGTGTTAAGATCTATAATTTCAGTTCTGGTCTGCTTTTCCTTTCAATGACCCCAAGTCTTCACAGCTAACTCTAATGTCAGTTCTCGCCCATGGTCCAGTTCCTGAGCTAGTCTAGAGAACCCTGGAAACACCATGTGTTCCTGAATCTAGGATGTCATAAATTTTAAGATAGACCATCAACTTAGTAATAATAAGAAACGCTATGTTAAGTGTATCCATTGACTAAAAATGAACTGCAATTTCAAAAGCAATATGGCTTAAAAAGTAATTGTTACTGTAGGACTGATAAATAAGATTTACCAGTAGTATCAGCCCCAAATCCAGTGGAACTTAGAACTGGGTTGCATTGATAATAGATGGATTTGTGCTTGTGATTCCCCAGAGTGGCAATAATTCTGCCCACTGAAATAGGAAGCTCTGTTTTAAGCATCACAGCAAATAATTCTTGGTCTTGCTCTTATTAATCTTTCTTCCCTATAAAGCTGGGTTTCTCTCTGAACCCTGACCTGATTTACTGGGATGTTGTGCCTTGTCAGCTTATCCTGATCTTGTCCCTTTTCCCCTATTGGTCTTATATTTCCCTCTAATACAATCAAGAGAACTTATACAAAAGGGTGAAGCTCTTCAAAATAATTTCCTGTCTATCTAAGGGTATCAAAGGCCCCAATTCATCAGTGCTGAGGTTGGTCAACTGTCTAGGACCTTCAGGTTTTCCCAACTGCCTAAATCAGTAGTTTTCAACCCAGGGCTGCACATGAAGAGTCATTGAAGTAGCTTTTTAAAGACATCACTGCCTAAGCCCCACTCCCAAGATTCTGATTTTTTGTTTTAGACTAGAGCCTATAACTCATGCTGATTTTTTTTCCCTAACTACCCCAGGCAATTCTAGATGCAACCGTGATTCCTTTGGACAATAATTGTGTATAAGGCACAATGCATATAAAACTTAGGTCCTTGAAGTTGACCCTAACAAGCTGATGCAAGAATATAAAAAAACACTGTAACTGACAAATATCAAATGAATAAAAGAATATTTCTTTCTTCTGCAAAATATCTCAGTTCTATATAACAACAAATACCATGCCTTTAAATTCAAAATTGTGCATCTAATTCTGACACTGCAGATTCAGGGACTCAAATCTCTTCTTCTTTCTTATATATCCTACCTTTAGATACAGGATTCTAGTGACTGTAGGAGCTTTGTTTAAAATTATTTAGCATCAGTGAGCAATGACTATAAGCCACATATCAAGAACTTTTCATGTATCTGGATTTAAGGTCACCTTATCAACAGCCCATTTCACTTAGAATTTCCTTTTAAAACTCAGTTGATAGTGGAATATATATCAGGAGATTATAAAGTGTTACAGAATGTTATGATATTATTCAATTATTATTTAAAGGAACAGAATTTAAAATGTGATTATTGTAGTGAACCAAAGAGTTGATTGGCACTAACTATGAGTAATGAAGGATTGGTGACTACAACTGACCTCATTAAAAATTATTGTTGAGAGACTCATACCATTTTAATAATTTAAAAAAATTAGCTGTCAACGTGTTGATCATCTTAAAATCTCATTAGGAGCCAGATCTCAGGATTTAAGGTATAAAGCCTCTCAATGGTAAATAGATTCATGGTGGGGACCACTTATTTTATCAGTGTTTAAACTCCCTTGTATAACTTCCAAGAGTAATGCTACAGCCTGCTGAAGTTTATTCCTGAGGATTAGAAAAGAGGCTTCAATTCTCTACTACCATTTTGATCCACACCTTTTCCTCCAGTCAGAAGATGGAATCTGTTCCCTACCCTTTGAATCTAGGCTGGCCTTGTGATTTGCTTTAGCCAAAGAGAAAAGTAAAAATTACCTATGATCCTACCGCCCCCCCCCCCCAAATTTTTTTATCTGCTTAGATTTCATTCTATATTTATAGAAATCTGTCTCTCTCCATACACAGGAGCATATATTTTTCCAAATGGCAGCACACTGTATGTGTTTTACAAGCTCTCCCCATCCTTTTTAAAAATCCATATATAACAAGGTATTGTAAAACATTTTTCATTTCAGTACATTTACCTCAGCACAATCATTTCTAAAAACTTCATTGTATTCCATTCTATGACACCATAATTTATTGACCTAATGCCTCTGTGGCTGGACATTTATAATGTATGGTCAAATAAAAAATAAATGGAAAAATAAGTGGAAAAAACATGAATTTTTGGCTCACTTGACTCTATTGCCTTAAATGTTCAACAGTAGTTTCATATTATATTTGGTTCAGTCCTTTCATTTTTGTATAAATAACTCTGGAATATGTTTGTGCCACAAGGTTGTGCATTTAGGCACAATTTCTTAGGCAAGTTTCAAAGAATTGAGACTAGTAGATAAAAGTGTATGAACATTTTAAAGACATTTCACAATTGCTTCTAAAATTTAAACCACTCTCAGTTTCCATTAAGAGTATATACAAGTTGTGAAATACATAAGGTTTTATATTTCTTGAGAGATTTTACTTACAAGTTACATTTTTTTCTTAAGAATTTTATTTAAAATTTCTATTTCATTGACATGTGTTCATAATGTCTTAACAGTGTATCTATATTTTTTGTGCAATGTTTCCTTACCCCTTCATGATGTTGGTTATTGGTACCTTCTTTCCTTTTTTCTCTTTTACTTTTTCCATTAATTTGTCAGATGTTTTTAAATTTTGTCTTTTAAAGAAACCAAATTTCAGTAATGTTGATCTTCTCTATCATGTTCTTATCACTTTTATTGCTTTATTTTACTTTGTGAAACTTTATTAGCTCCTTGTAATAAATGCCTAGTTCATTAATTTTCAGCCTCTATACTTTTCTTTACTGATTTTTTTTCTGCCTGTAGTTCTATCAGCTACTTAGAGATATGACAAAACCCTGAGTAGTTATTTTGTGGTGGCTTGATCTTCCAGTTCCTGAGAGTTGTGTTGAAGTCTCCTATTGGATCTTTCTTCAGTTCTCTTGTCTATGTCTTCTTGTGGTTCCATTAATTTCTGATTTATATATTTTGAATCTTCATCATCAGGTACATGGATATGTAAAATAATTACATCTTCCTAGAAGTTGAACTTGTTATGAAGTGTTCTCTAACTATGTCTTTTGCCTTGAATCTGTTATTTAATATTAAAATAGTTACACCAACTATCTTTTGTTTCTTATTCACTTAATGTGTATATTTTTCATACTTTCACTTTCATCTATTCTATTCTTGGATCCAGGACCACATACGGATGTGCACTGTATAACTTTAGGAATACCATCCTCATAAACTATGATATTAATGCCTCTCCTCCAGGAATTATGCTAAGCCAGATTTCATTGGGATTTCCTTTAATCCAAGTTAATGCTCCTTACTTTTGACTGTTTAATCAATCTGTTTACATTTAAATAATTACTAATGTAAAATGTACCATCTTAATATTCTTTCTTTCCTACTTGTTCTGCTTTGTTTCTTTCCCTGCTTGTAATATTTTGGTTTATTTTTTATTCTAATTTTTCCTGATAGTCATATAGAAATGATACCCTAGAGATTAAAATGTGAATAGTCACCTAAGTATAAAATTAATCAAAATTTATATTAACTTCTAAAAAATACAAGGCCCTTAAAACATTTTATTTCCCTTTTATCCATTCCAAATTAATCTTTCATTTTAATTTAACATTTAATAAATTATTACTATGTCTAATTACTGTTTTTTTGTATATTTTGTTAAATTTACACATATATTCATTATGTTCTCTGCTCTTCATTACCTCATGCACTTTAGATTTCTCTGGATTCAACTTGCTTCTGCTTTCAGAACATTTGTTAATAGTTCCTTTACTGTGGGTTTGCTAGTGGCAAATGTTCTGAATTTTTGCTTGTCTGAAAATTATCTTAATTCCTTCTTCATATGAAAGATATTTATATAGGGTATAGATTTTCAGGTTAACAGTTACCTTCTTAAGCACATTAAAGACATCATTCCATTGCTTATTAGTTTTCATTGCTACTATGAATTCATCTGTCAGTCCTTTTTTAAAATCTGCTTTTCTAGGGGCGCCTGGGTGGCGCAGTCGGTTAAGCGTCCGACTTCAGCCAGGTCACGATCTCGCAGTCCGTGAGTTCGAGCCCCGCGTCGGGATCTGGGCTGATGGCTCAGAGCCTGGAGCCTGTTTCCGATTCTGTGTCTCCCTCTCTCTCTCTGCCCCTCCCCCGTTCATGCTCTGTCTCTCTCTGTCCCAAAAATAAATAAACATTGAAAAAAAAATTAAAAAAAAAAAAATAAAATCTACTTTTCTATTGTTTATTCCAGGACTTTTTCCCCCTTTGTCATGATTATATGTAAATAACATTTTATTTACCTTACTAAAGATATGCTAGGCTTCTCTAATCTCTAAATTAGAAATGTCAGTAGTTCTGGAAATTCCTAGTTATCATCTATTCAAATATTACTGCTCTTTCATACCCTCATTCATTTCTTAACTTCAACAACTCCAACAGTAGACCTTCTCAATGTCTGCCTTGACTCTTGGCTTCCTTTCTGTATTTCATCTGCTGTCTCTTCATGCTCCATCCTGGATAATTTCTTCAAAAGTTTCTTCTAATTCTCATTATCTCCTGGATTATATCTAATCTGTTTTTAAATCCATACTTTAAACTTATAATTATCACATTTTTAAATTCTAGGAATGTTAATTTTAAAAATATGCTGCATCACTTATTTCTTGCTGATATTTTCAAACTTACTTCTTTAATCAAGCAAATGTAATTGTTTTATAATTTTTCCAGTAATTCCAGTAACATTTTTGTCATTTTTCTTTCTATTTTTATTTTTAATTTCCTGCCAGTTCTTGCTCCTGATTTTTAGTTTCCCTGGATGCTTAGAAATCTTTGACTTTATATTCTCATTTTACTTGAAATTTATTTTTATAGAAGTATTTTGAAGCCTATGATAATGATATCTTTCTCTAGTCAGGGTTTGCATTACTTCTTCCATCTGCTTATTGTTATTATGAAGGCTAGTACTACTTTAATGAGCTTAATCTCGTGTGTGTGTGTGTGTGTGTGTGTGTGTGTGTGTGTGTGTGTGGTGTTTTTGTTTTTGTTTTTGTTTTTTCATAAGGGAATACCCAGTAATTGCAAATCTGTTGGCAAATCCATGCAAGAGCCACCTTATTTTTGCCTTACCATTTTCTGATGCTGCATTCCTCAGATTCCCAACTGAATTTGATGATTGCACAACCTACAAGAGCTCTGGGTTTGATTTCTCTCCTCTCCTTTCCTCCCAGGCTAAATTTCTCAAAATGAAAGTTGACATTTGTCAGTTTTGGCAACTGCCTTCAGTGTAAAATCAAACTTTGCTTTTTGCCTATCTCTTGAGTTACATCTTTTTCCTACAATTTTGGCCTTGTAAATCTTTACTATGTTCTATCAGTTCTTTCACACTTCATAAAAATGATCTTTAAATATTTTATCCATAATTTTTATTGTATTCAGCAGAAAGACTGATATGAGTATAACCTAACCTCATATTAGAAACAGAAGTACTACAATTATGTTCTTCATAAGTTAACATTTTTAGTCTCTTGTCTTCTTGCCATAAATACTTCTCCAGGTGGTTTTTTGCACATCTTTACTTTTATAGTTGTTTAGCAGTGGAATAGATCGCTGCTTCGTGAGTGAATGAACTGTGAAGCCCATGAGAAAATCACTCACTGATAGGCTTTAAGAAAGATTATAAAAAAGATTCCTATAATAAAAGATTGAACTAAATTACAACACTGTCTAAAGTGCTATCTAAATCAACAAATGTGGGGATTCTCTTTTCTCCCTTAAAATATGTTTTCAACAAATTATGTTTTCTTGTTAATACATTCTGGAAAAGGATCCACCTATTACCCCTCTATTGAATCAATATTTCTTCTTGATTAT
The DNA here is from genome assembly GCF_016509475.1 of Prionailurus bengalensis. NCBI lineage: Eukaryota > Metazoa > Chordata > Mammalia > Carnivora > Felidae > Prionailurus > Prionailurus bengalensis. The sequence continues at coordinate 37,045,277 of NC_057354.1, read as the reverse complement.
ATTTTCATTTTTTAATATTTATCTTAGATTTTTTACATGGGCAAGCCTTCCTCCTTAGCTATGTTTTAAAATAAGGAATTGCTTTTACGTATACCTTTTTAAATATCTCCAAATCTCTGTCCATTTTTTTCTTGCATGTTAGTAGATATCTAGAAAATGCTCAATTTTATTTGAGTTGAAAAAAATTTATAATAAGACATTGATTTTCTATGTGCTTTACATGCATTATCTTATATAATCCTCGTGACAATTTTATAAGCTCTAAGTTGTTATTATTTCCATTTTATAGGTGACAAAGTTAAGGAATATGAAGTACCTAGACCAAAATTAGGAAGTGGTGGAACCTGGGTGTGCTTTCAGGATGTCCGACTGCAGGACTCCCATTTGTAACCACTGCACGATATGAAATTGTGGAAAGTGATTAACAGCTTATAAATAATTTCAGGATAATAAAAAGAGAAACAATGAAAATACAGTGAGTAGTCAAGAGCTAGAAGGAACCAGCCTTTTTGGCAATGGGATGAAAACAGTATCCTATATTCCTTGCAGTCAATACTCTGTTTTCTGTGTGTTTGCGTGTGTGTGTGTGTGTGTGTGTGTGTGTACGTGTGTGTTGATGGTTATGTTTGTTTCTTTTAACAATTTTTCTTTGAAAAATTATGTTTCCTCATTCCCTTGTCCTCACCATGTGAAAATAGTCATCCAGGAAGACCCAGTGCCCCTCCCTGGCTGCTGCAGTCCCACTTCCTCTCCCTCCCTGGTTTTTCGGTGCAGTTCCAGCCCTTCAGCATGCTCTAACCTTGACAGCACTGACGTCAAGAATTGAGGGAGTATGCTGAGCCAGACCCAAGCAGGCGGTTTTTGGCTACCAACATTTCCTCTAGAAGCTGGCCTCTTTCTGGCTTAGGCATTCTTCCCCTTCCTGGCCTTATTCCTCCTTGCCAACCAGCCCTCCTCTCTGCTTATACATCATGTGAACCTTTACTAAGCTTGTGATGTTCTTGCCATCTGTATAGTCAGCATCTATGTTAAGAGTTCTGTCACTCTAGGAGGTTTAAAGAGATGGCAACCTACCCCTCTCTACAAACATCAGAGTACCATTTTGTTGCACATCCACAAGCCAAGGTTTGCCATGATTTTTCTCGACAACAGGCATATTCCAGTGAGACCCTGATTGGCGGAGAATGAGTGAAGGGTCAGTGTGGGTGCTCTACCATCCCAAATTACCACTAGCAGTGTGTTCCTATCATTCAGGGATACTCCAGAGCCCAAGCTGAGGAATAGTGTAGCAACTTTGATGTCCAAATCCTACACCATCCTTTCAAAGTGGGACTTGGTGGATACCCAAAAGATCAAAGCCCTGTAGATTTAGGATAGTTCATGAAAAAAGCAGACTAGCTACTTCCGGATTTGGGCAGAGGGTAGGAGGACTTAGTAGGGGAGAGAAAAGGTATTGTTCAGGATCCTACAATGTGCATTGTTTTGTACCACCACCTTGCATTATCCTTTCTTACTCTTTAATCTTGCTGAAAAATTCGAGAAGATTATAAGTGACTATGTGAAGGGCAATATTATTATCATTATTATTTCTTCTTTTTCCTGCAAAGGCTAATTCAGCACCAACTGTATAATCTCATAAAACTATGGGATGTTAGACCAGCTGGTTTCTTTACATCTAATTCAACCCCCTACTTGACAAGTGAGAAAAAATCCAGCTCAGAGAAAATAAATGACTTTGCCAGAGTCACATGATTTCCTTATGGCTGTGTAGGTAGATAGGAGTATCCACACCTGTGGACTCCAGACCCAACAGGTGCTTGTTGTAGGTCTGATATCAGAAGGATTAAGCACGTGAAGGACTGCAGGCCCTAAAATGCTGTTTCCTTCCCACAGTGACTGTGGACGAATAGCACTTCACTGGTAGGCCATGGTGGCTTTTCGTAAGTCTGCCTATCTATGCTTGAAGTGGATAACTGGGGAAATAATGTCTTTGTGTCCCTCATACCTTTTCAGTATGGTCTAGAAAAATTCACCCAGAATTTGTTCAAGTGTCTGCTTCTCAGAGAAGCCTTGTCTAATGAATCTTCTGAAACTGCAGTGTTTGTGCCCTGCCTAGTCCTCTTCCCCTCAACACTCAATAATTGGCTTATGCTGCTTAATTTTTCTCCATAGCACCAAGTATCACCTCACACGGCATAGATTTGTTTATTTTTTGTTTTTGTTTCTTTTTCTTAAATGACAGAAAGAACCCAAAATAGGGAAGATGCTTGTGAAGAACTGAGAAAATTTTCCTGCTACTGCTATGGTTGTCTAGTGTTGATTTAAAATACTATAGGGAAAAAAAGTTCTGATGAGAAGAGGGTAGGTATGGGGAAAGAGAGAATAAACGTAAAGCAGAATGTAAAGCAACAATATAAGGTAAAAGGGGACATCGGACTTGCTCACTAGGAAAGATCTGAATGGGTAACCAAAGAACAGAAACAAGGAAATAGGACATTAAACAGAGGGCAACTATATCAGCTATTTATTGCTACAATCATGCTGTATAACAAACCACCCCCAAACTCTGACTCAAAACGGTAAGATTTATTGAGGCTAGGCTCAGATGGGCCCATTTACATTTCTGGAGGTCAGTTAGCTTTGGGCTGATTTAAAATGGTCTCATTTAGGACAACTGGGTAACATGTCTCTGTCCCTCCTGTCCCAACTTCCAGCAGGTTATTCAAGGCATGTTGTCTCACGGCCGTGATAGAGGGAACACTGAGTGAGCAAGAGAAAACATACAAGTCACTTAGGGTATAGACAGAACGCACACAACATAATCCACAACTGGCCCAGGCAAGTAACAGGGACGGAATTGAGGGGTAGGGATATAGACCCCATCTCTTGAAAGGGAGAGCTTCAAACAGTGTACATAGAGGGAGAGGTAAAGAATTGGGTTTTGATTACAGTTTACCAGAGCAACCCTGGAGCTCTTGTGGCACAGAGTGGGGAAAATCTCTGGTTCTCTGTAGTGCCTATCCTTGAAGGTAGGAATGCTCCCCAAGGTACCTGGATTTTTGAAAACTCTGATTCTGCATTTAACTAAATATTCTGTATGTATGTATAAACAGAGTTTTCAAAAATTTAAGTTCCCTGGGGAGTATTCTACACACACGCGCATGTGCGTGCACACACACACACACACACACACACACACGTTACTTCCTTTAACACTATCTTACAGCCCCTTATTCAAGTGTATTCTCCAAAGATGTTGAGTGGGCTTCAAGCCCAGTTAAATGGTATCATAAGGAAAATGTAACTTGGATCTATTCTGGCGACACCACAGAATAACATGAGGAACCAATGTATATATGGGTGAAGGGCACTCTATCATCTCAGTCTCCAGAACTCTTCTGGGGTCTAGAAGCATTTGCTTTCCTCTTAGGTTCCCTGCTCCTGAACCTCCAACAACCTTTAACAAGCCTATTTATTTATTAAAGACACTGTGACTATATTGACCCAGAATCCCAGATGTCCTTTCAAGACTTTGGGGAACAGACCCAGTCATTCTTTCCCTACTCCAGTGAAGTGGCTGGCATCAGGGTACACCCTGGATGTCCTTCTGGTATCCTTATAATCAGGCCAGAACCCAGATAGACCCCACCATCCAGGCATTGGCATTCTTTAATAGTCCTCAGCTTGGTGTAGAGCTCATAATTATTTAGAAAGGAAAAAAACTTCATGTGGACACCTCTGTCTCCTCTCTGTAAGTATATTATTCTAGGTGCAAAATAAACTATAAAAAAATTAAAACCAAAGGCTTGCTCATCCCCTATGACTCTAGAGGGGAATTCCAATCACACAGAGAACACCCTGTCCCTTCCTCCCACCTTTTCCACCCAACAGAGGAGGAGGAACTAGCCTTGGGGAGGGAATTGTTTTCCTGTTCCACTGTCTGTAAGCACATTTTCCAGATCATTCCTGACTTTTCAATTTCAGAAAGGTCCACTCTAAATGAGGCCTAGTGTTGGACCAGATTCATGATGTACTTCCTACTTCTCATAGGTAAAATGTTTATCAGCCTGAAGGGAAATGGCAAATGCACAGGGCAATAGAGAGAACATGCACAATGTTGGCTGATAAACAGAGTTTTGTTCATGGCAGCTTTGGGGGCAAGCAGTTATTTTCCATGGGCTGTTATCAACAGGAAATCTAACTGTAGTTAATGCAGCAGGAGATTTTGGCTAGTCTCTTGAAACGAACTTTTGAGAGCCCTTAAGATAACTGTCACTCACCTTCCAAACTCATTAATCATTGACAAGCTGAAGCTATCCAGTTAGGAGGAAATGAAGAGGGGGGCGTTGAATACATGTCAAACAAATCACACTCTCAAGCTAGCACCAAACTCAAGAAACTCCATGAGAGACAAAATGTAAGCTAATGTGCCAGATTAATACTAGCACAGTGACTGTGGCTAGGAAAGAAGAAGGAATTGAAGAGTAAATAAATACCATGGTTCTGAGATCAAAAACTTGAAACCTTAACTCTCACTTCTCTTCCCTTTACTCCCATCTCCAAAGAGAATATATTACCCTCCCTGTCTGGGGGAAATAGAGTGGGAAGGTGAGGGAGACACAAAAAGAGATAAAGCTATAGAATCCTGTGTTCCTAACTTCCTTAGAGACCAAGGTAGATCTTGAAAGACTTAATTTTTCCCCATTAACTTTTATGAAGCCTGACTTGGCTGTAATGTTTCTTAAATGCCAGCCAGTTTCCAGCCAGGATTTTCCAAGTGCATCTAATTGCCCACTTTATCACAGGCACTATCAGGTAAATGGCGTTTCACCTCCGCTGGGCCTGCCTAAGGTTGACACCCAGGACTTGTCAGGCAATGGATCACAGAGCCAGTGTGGGGCCCCTTGCACTGCATTCCTGCATGAGGGTGACAGTAAATTATGACATCTGCCAGGAAGATCGGAACATGGCTGTGCTACCGGATGCATCTAAGCTACACAACCAGGAAGGCTTTTAGGATGTAATTGGAAATGCATCTGAGAGCTCTTAAAGGGACAAAGAGCCTCTTTCTCTGGTAACAGTGGATCAGAGATAAACCCTGGACATTTGCTTTTCTCTTTGATGACATTTAATGACCTATTTTTATGTTTGCATACATAATGCTACCTGGCAATTATAAAATGCCCCAGAATTCAAATTGTGCTTCTGTCCATCCTCTCCAGACCCTTAAAGAACTCGAATAGAAAAGTTCATCATGCCCATAAGTTTAGGATAAAGAAACTGTGGTGGAGCCATGCTAGGTGACTTGGCTTGGGTCAAAAGAAATTGATTCAAAGTGTGCCATTGCAGAGGTCTCAAATGTAGGTCTTCAAACCCCTCAAAACAGCCTTCTTCAGTTTACCAAGACATTTTCTACCTTCTTCCTTTCTAAAAGTCTTTTTGTTAATTGTAACTTTAGAAGTACGGGGTTATATATATTTGTACACGTATGCCTTTTAAACTTAAATTTGTACAGGACTAACACTGAAATGTGATATCGAAAAAGACAAAACAGACAGAAACAAAACACTAAAACCAAAATGGAAAAAAAAATCATCTCTTAATTAAACTAGATTTTTTTAAAGGAGCTCATGAGAAGAATAAATGAGGATAAATGATGGAAGCATGAAATTATGAATGCAAACAATAATTTATTAAAACTTTCAGTGGAATAAGTTGATGTTACAGACAAATTCTACACAAGATGGGAAGGGTAAAGATGTGACTTGAGACATTTTGGGACTTGGGAACTTCTTTGAGTTTGCATCAAAGACTTAAGGAGGCAGCAGAGCGAAGAATCTAAGCCTGGCATCATTTGAGATACAGTGCAGAAGACGTTTTTCATTTCAGTGAATTTTTATAAGACAAATACCCAGCTCTTAAACATACAAGTAAAAAAGGAGGTGGTTATAAGTGTAGATACCATAAATGCTGATCTAAAATGGTGACTATATACAAATTGTCCATTAGCATCCCTGCTTGTAAATGAGAGACTTTTTCCTTATCAAGGCTACACAGAAATTTTATGGTGCAAAGAGACCAAGATTTGGTTTGATTCTCAACATGGTGACTTATTTTGTGATGAGCCTGTGCAAGTCCTATAACTTCTCTGTGCTGAATTCTCTGATCTTAAAATATAAGTGGGAATATCTAGTTTGTGGGGCAATAATGATTAAATGAAAAATTGGGTGTAAGAGCACTTTGTAAACTAATAAAATGCTATTATTTTCATCTGAAAAGAACCTAGTATTTATTGAAAGTTATGCTATACCCTTCAGGATTGAAAGAAAAACGTCAGTACTGATTTTATTCCACATTAAGTCACGATTTATTGGGTACTTGGCATATGCAAGGTTCTGGTGCCCTCTAAATAGAATATGACATGGTTATGAATACTAGAAAGTTAAATTCGTCTAGGTCAAAACTACCATATATGTATGCATGTATTTCCATTCCTTTCTTCCAACGTTTATTGAATAATTAAATAAATTTATTTATTTAATAAATAAATAAATTCCCAGTCCACAAACTGCCAGTCCACAAACTGCCTTAAGAAATTTACAGTGGCTGATGTGTGTATGCATATGTGCACATATGCACAAATAAGCAGATATTACATTGTGACATGTATTATGACAAAATAATTTTATGAGTCTGTCTTATGATAAAATTTTCTGGAAGGAAGTTTCCAAAAAGTTTAATATACACACTTAGTTCTACACCTGGAACTATTTATACATAAATACCATTTTTTTAATAATAATAGTTCAACATATAATGGCTGGGATAATGTTTTTGCTCACTGTAGTTTTTGGCAATATCAGAGGTAAGTAAAGAGATGGATAACTTAAGTGACCAGGAAATGAAAAGCTGACATGTCATCATAAGCAGGAATGACTGGTAGAATGAGGCTGGTTCGCCATAATTAGAAGCAGTAAAATTCTAGAAAAAAATATGAATGGATGTGGCATCTTCTAACCTTCGTACGTCACAGTCAATATTTCAAAAACACTAATACTACCTATACTCAAATGCCTGGTGGATGTATTGAAGTAAAGAGGTATTTTGGCTTTTTTATTTGCTTGTTTGTTTTTAATGATTCAGTGGTTTCCTTGACATTCACTCTCAAGTTTGAATTCTGAAGTAAGTAACTGAAACCTCCTTTTTTCTCTCTTCTATTAGTTAAACCTTTCCAGAAAGAGATGTTATCATTGTTTCTGACATAGACAGAAACTACATAATAAATATAATTTGTGTAAATCAAGTAAAAGATAGTTATAAATATATTTAATAAGTAATATGTTTTGTACTTTATTATAAACATTCATTTGTTTGAAATTTTACTAAATAATTACTTGTCTGCATTCTTAAGATACATCATGGGCATTATTTTCATGTTAAACATGGGCTTCCCTAAAAAATCCTGTGAATCCTGTCATTTAGGAGCCTGGAATTTCATTGCCAACATTCCACTCCAGTCCACAACTGCTGATGTCCTTCATTACAGTTGTTAACACATCACGAAAAACACAATAACATAACCAGAATGGACTCTTCAGTTTTTCAAGTGGTTTAAAAAACATTGTCCTTTGATTCTTTTATGAGGATTCCATAATTTCTTGGGGTTTTCCAGCTGCTTTTTGATCACTGGTCCTGCCAGCCTGTCTTCCCAGACAAAAACTGGGACACTTGATGGTGGTTGTGGTGAATTAATAAGGAGAAAAAATAAACAGAAGGCCCTTTTCCCATGTGTTTTTTTTAACTTTGCAAATCTGTTCACTGTACAGTTAATTTGGAGCTTGCAATGCAGGAACTCTGTCTGGCTCTTCTAATTCATCATTCCCTTCTGATGTTATTTCATCCTTAGAGAGTCCACAAGTGGAACTCACAGCAGGCAAATGAATAGATGGTCCTCTCTCCAGGTTCCCACATTCTTCTAGGACATCTGGGTAGCTGGATGCAAAGGCAAAGTAAAACTTTCCAGGATTTCTACCATCCAATCCCATAGGTTTGATATCTAAATTAGCGGTAGGCAAACATTTTCTGTAAATAGCCAGATAGTATATGTTTTTGGTTTTGCAGGCCATATGGTCTCTGTCACAATTACTCAACTCTGCGGTCATAGCATGAAAGCAGCCATAGATAATACATCAACGAATAAATGTGGCTGTGTTCCAATAAAGCTTTATTTATGGACACTACAAATTGAGTTTCCTATAATTTCATGTGTCTTAAAATATTCTTCTTGTGTTGATTTTTTTCCCAACAATTTAAGTCTGTGAAAGCATTCATAGCTTGTGGGGCCATGCAAAACAGACAGTGGCTAGATCTGGCCCACATGCAGTAGTGTGCTAACCCCTGATTTAAATTATCGGTTCTTCAAATTTATGTCTCAAGCCAGTGCTTACCTTTTGGATCTCACAGTTCATATCTCTACGTATCTGTCCCTTGAACACCTTCAGTGCCCAGAATGGAAATTGTGATTCTCTTCTCCCATTGCTTTGTTTGCCCAGGTTTTATCCATCTGAGAAAAATAATTTCACACCTACAGCTAGAAAACTGCTAACCATTCTTGAGTTTTCTTTTATTGTACTCCATATCCAGTCCATCACTAAATTCTGTGCATTGTACTTCCACAACTGACCTCAGATCTGCTTGACTCTCTCCTTGTGCTCCAAGCTACTCCCTCCTATTAACTGGATTCCTTTAATAACTCCCTTATTGAAATCTCTCCTTCTCTGTCTTTCCTGTTAGCTAAGTCATTGGAAAATGAGTTGTTTTCACTGTTTCTGAGGTGTATAGAAATTGTGTCATCAACACTGACAGTATGTTAGGCAAATTAGAAGTGTCTACATCTCCTTTCTCTCAGTGCATTTTCCTGTACAAAATCTGAAGTGAGCTTGCTAAATCACTAGTCATGAAATCACTATGATGGCTGTCCTTTTCTCTGAAAAATAATCCACACTTCTAATTTAATTCTTCAAGGTTCTGAGACAGATTCTACTTTCTCCTCCATCTCTTCACCACCTCTGATCAATCACCCTTGTTCATTCAGCACACTGGCCTTCTTTCTGATCCTGTCCTTTCCTGGCTCCACACTTTTTCCTCACTCTTCTCTCTAAGGTAATTTTTTCCTAGTTCTTTGCTTGGCTGGCTTACCTTCATCCTTTAAGTTACAACTTAATTATTACTTCTCCAACTGTCCACTTTACCCAAAGTAGGCATCTCCATCTTCTTAGCCTTGATGACTTTCTTTATAGCCTATATCCCAGTATTTAACAGTTTTGATTGTCCTTTTTTTTTAAAAAACCAGTTCACTGTCTGTCTTCCATATAGAATGTAAGCGATATAAGGGTAGATCCTTATCTATGGGGTTCACTATATCCAAAGGCTCAGTTAAGTACATAGCAGCTGCTAAATAAATGACTTCGTAAATGAATCTGTCAATTTAAACCTGTAGCATCACTGTTAGGTGTATGTCAAAAAGGTTTCTTTATGTTTTAGTTTAGGGAGAGAGAGCACGAGTGGGGGAGAGGGGTGAGGGGAGAGATAGAGATAGAGAATATCAATCTAAGCAGGCTCCACGCTCAGCACAGAGCGTGATGCAGCGCTCAATCCCACAATCCTGGGATCATAACCTGAGCTGAAATTAAGGTTCGGATGCTCCACTGACTGAGTCACCCAGGCGCCCCAAGTGTATGTCAGTTTTTAGTTGATATATAAGTGACATTTGGAGAAATGGATCATGGCATGTTTTCATTTTATTTTTAAAGGTTTTATGCATTTTTCAATTTATCTACCAAAAAAATGAGTACTTTTGTTAGTAGAAGCAATAGAAATGAAAATATTAAATGGAAATCCCATCCTGCTAAAATTTTTGTCTGTAGTTATCTAATTCATGTTCTTGAAATCTGCATAGTTACACTTGAACATAGAAAATATTCAATGTCTAAGGTAAGTAGAGAAGAGTAGTACACTACCAGGAGGCTGTCACAGAAAAACCATTAAGGATCAATTTATCCCTCAAGTGGAGCCCTGGGGAAGACATGGGAGGACTTTGGTTGAGTAACTACGTCTTCTCTGTTGAATCACATCTCTCTCTAACCGATTCTAACTGCTTTTTCAAAAACATCATTTAATTTGAAGGATGATTAAGAAGTGATTTTTAAAAATGTGCATGGATAGGGGCTATGGCATTGGTTGAAATACTGTGTCTTTGTGGCCTATATAATGTGAACCTCTGAGCCCCAATTTCCTTCTCAGAGTCCAAGGATAATTTCTCATTATACTCTTATTTTGAAGACTTGGAATATATTTGTAAGCACCTGGCATGAAATACGACACAGACAAGGTATATATAAAAATAAAGTCTCAGTTTGTGTGTCATAAATACTAGATTTTAAAGGAGCAAGCTCCATGAAATGGAGAGGTCTTATATGTTTGTAATAAAAAGAAAAAGAAATTTGGCTTGGGGAGAATTTGGGCTATTGTAAGTTCCTGAGATGATTTTTTCCCCACTATGTTCAGAATCCTTACAGATATATAAGATAGTATTTACCACATTATGCTGCAATAACCAACAGCTTCTGAAATCCAGCAACAAAAGTTTATAAATGTTTATTTCCTGTTTATTTTATATTTAGGTTGTGGTAGCTGCACATTAACTGTGACCCTGCTCCACATACATTCTTCATCCCAGAACCTAAGGAGAAGAAGCAGCCTTTCCTTGCTACATATCTTTCTCATTGCAGAAGAAAATGAAGACGGTTGAATTGTACATGACTCAAAACTTCAGACATGGTATGTGTTACTTCGCTCACATTCCACTGATGAAAGCAAGTTACACAGGCAGAGTGGTATCACTGAGCCAGGGAAGTCGTTCCTCCAAGGGAAGTCCCTGAAGTTCACATGGCAACACATAAGAGATTTATGATTCTCCTACAAGAGGGGGCTGAATAATGGGTTATAATAAAACAATAGACTTCCCCCCCCCCCTAAAATTTAAAGGAAAAAAATAATTAGAATGCCCTCTAGAGTTGGGTGGGCATATTTCCTCCACCTGAAATAAAACATTGCTTTGTGGAGCCAATGGGATATTTAGCATAATAGAAAATGCTGATTTTTTAAAAGAGCAAATGAAATGGCACAGTCTAAGAATACAGTTTCCAGTGACTGATATGGCCTTAGCATGACTGGTCAAATAGGTGGATTTAATGTTAGATGGATAGGTCTGGGCAATACTGATTATCACTCTCCCAGGGCAGCAGGCAAATTCACAGAACCATAGTAAGCATGATTGCATTGATCCTCAGACTAAAGGATTTACAGTCTCCCTTAGTCCAACTACAATATATTGATTAAATACTCTGCCAGAGTTTATTAGATTCAGGCTACCCCGAGTTGTCTGTATTATTAGCTAGCAGACTGAATATTCTACTTATATACTCAGTCATCAGTAAACAATGGGAAACCCTCTTCCCCCCCCCCATATTGTTTTTCCACCATAAAAATAACATATTTCAGCTCTCCAGGAAACATTTTTAAATTGAGAAACTGATATTGAGGGAGTGAGTCTTGTCCTCCGACTCTCAGCTGGTAAGAGAAAGACCGGGAAGGTGCCCTGGATTCTTCATGAAGACCAGTGTACTAGTATGGCTTAGCATTTGAGTTTCCATGTAATTCCACAGTGGTGGAAACCTAAACAGTTTTATTATGAAGAATTAACAGATTTTTGCACAGAGAAGAATTAATCAAAATAGTTTCTTCCCTCCAGAGCTTAACACACTCATTTATAATTGTTTTTGTTGTTGATATGGTTTGTTTTTTATTTTTAATTTTTTTAAATGTTTATTTTTGAGAGAGAGAGAGACAGAGTGCAAGGTGGGGGGGGGGGCGGTGCAGAAAGAGAGGGAGACACAGAATCTGAAGCAGGCTCCAGGCTCAGAGCTGTCAGCACAGAGCCCGATACGGGACTTGAACCCACAGATTAAACCAAAGTTGGAAGCTTAACTAACTGAGCCACCCAGGCACCCCTATGTTGTTTGTTTTTTAAAAAATACTTCCACTTGTGTGGATAATGCAGTCACTTTAGGCCGAGCTGGTTCAATCCCTTAATTAAAAATGGGCAATTATTAAAATGACAATTGAAACCTGACTTCTTAATCAAGTTTAATAGTAGTTTACAAAGCAAATTAATGATTTTCTTCAGTAAAAACATTTGAGTCAGTTGTGCACATGGATACAATGGTAAAATTCATTTTATGTAGAAGTATGTATTTTTAGGCTTGAACAACCAGAAAAGCAAGAAAATACATCTGGGGTATTTGTCTTTTTATGCATACAGAAAAAAAATAGCAAGGATTATATCTGAAAACTAAAGGTCTCTCTCCCTTGTTTTTAGCAACCCAGTTAGCTTTGCTAGAGTCACTCATTTCTCATGTATACTTCCAGACATAAGCCTATACATCAGTGTTAACTATTGCTGTGATACCTGCTGAAGAGGCTAAAAGAGGGTAGGGATTAGGCAAGCATTTCAATTTTTCCAAATGTTGCCATCAAGGGCTGGGAAACAGGGGGGCATAAATAAAAGAAAAAGACCTAAGAAACAGAGCAGTGTTCTGAAGCATTTCTATGCCATTCTGGGTCTCTTGTCACATTACTTGGTATTTTCATTGGGCTCAAAAAAAAATGGGAACAAAATATTTCTTTTCCAAAATGTTACGGAGCTACAGATTTAAAAAGGGGAGCCAATAGTATCCATGGAGAGAACAGGGAATATGTAAGGCTACCTTTCTGTTGAGAATTGAGAATAAGATTTTAAAAAGAAAGAAAAGGCTACTTTCATTCTCAGAGGGCTTGTCTCTGAGATGAGTAGAGATGAATTTAAGCTTATCCATTCTTTCATAGAAGGAATATTTACTGAACACCTAATATGTGTCTAGTGCTGATGACGTGAAAGTAAGCAACATAAATATGACTCCTATGGCCTTAGATATTCCCCAGATTCAATTAGCCAACAGCCACATGATGAATAGCCCATTTGCTGAAAGCCTACTGAAACACTATCTTGCAAAAATACCATTCATTCAAATTATACATTCATCAAAAATTACTTATAATTAACAATTGCTATGTAGAATGTGATAGATTATGAAAATGACAACCAGGAAAATGTAAATAAAAATAACAATGAGATAGCACTACACATTTATTTGAATGCTGGCAAGATTCTGAAGCAAACAGAACTCTCATTCATTGGTGATGTGATGCAAAGTGATACAACTTTGGCATTGTCTTACAAAGCTAAATACACTTTCCTGTCTTCTTGATGTGGGACCTAGTTATGTGACTTGCTTTCTTCAATGGAATGTAAACTTTCATAATGTATAAACAGAAGTATTAGGTTATAAGGTCGGCTTTAATTCTCTTTACTTTCTCTGAGCATGGCACAGCTGAAAAGGTCTTCTCCTTCAGCCTTGGTTCCAGAGTGAGAAGACAGAGGAGAGCAATATAAAATCAGCTGACATAAAATACGAGCAAGGCATAAATGTCTATGATTGTAAGCCACTGAATTATGGGGAGTATTTGTTACCTCAGCAATGCTGACTGATACAACCTTCCATCTGCATATAAAATAGTAAATAAGAGGTCATAAATCCAAAATGTACCGTACCAAATCTGCATTCAACTGTGTCTATTAAAAATATGTAGAAAGTCAGTGACTTGGATTTAAAATGGTGTGTGTGTGTGGTATGTGATGTGTTATTCTATAGTATCCTATTCTTCACTTTGGAACACTGACTTTTCCTTACCATTTCTTGTATGTATGTATGTATGTATGTATGTATGTATGTATGTATTTTCTCTTTATTTTTTATGATATACAGATCACATCACAATGGCAAATTAGTAAAAAAAAGTGATGATATGAATAATGATATAATAAGTAATAAATATTACTATTATACTTTGTAAAAAATAAAGTACAACGAAATTACCTAGATTTGGTAGCAATTCACAGATGATACTAGATAAGACAAAAATAACTTCTCACCTTAAGTGCCCAAGATTTCGCGAATGATCATTGTGCATATGCATATGGCAGGCAAGTTGGCTTTCAGCAAATTGCTTGGTGCGTGGGTTTTTTCAGTCAGTTGGTATCCTTCCCCATTTTTGCTGCCCTAGAACTTATATTCTAGATTCAGGAGGAACTGAGCTTAGTCCAAGGATTTTAAGCAGTAAGGAAATATTTGATGTGTTCAACTGTATATTTTTACTTACACAATTTCTAGAACTATCTCTAAGAGAACCTAACCTACATTCACAACGAGTGACCCTAAGAAATGGAAACATGAGTCAAATGTGAGTGGCTATACTAAAAGAATTTAAATGAAATTAAGTCATCAAATCTGTCAGGGACCTGATCAATATGATAACACAGCCATACTAGAGGAAGGAGTCTGCCTTCTCTTACCCTTAACTTAGTAATGTGACAATGAAGTGGAAAAGGTCCAGGACCACAAGTAGGAAATAGATGGAAGTCAGCCTGGACTAACCATATAAGTTCCGTAATGTAAAGAATGCAAAAAATGCTGTCAGCAAGACTGACGTGCTTGGGATTATATTGCTGGAGATCCAGAATGAGCATCTAATGTTTCTATCAGGGATATTGCCTGATGATATCGTGCCTTCACTCTAGACTCTAGAGGAGGGGAAACTTGAGATGTGGTTTAAGTTGTAATAAACGATGTCTTTTCTGATCAGTATGAATTCTAGATTACTATCTGATAACTGCACACTTCCTAGAATCCATAGGCCAGTGGTCCAGAATGAGTAAACACTGAATCTCTGAAGAAAATGACAAGAGAAACATGGGATTTTCTTTGATTGATGATAAGAGTAAAATATCTCCTTACTGTGTGGTGACAGCACACAGACACAGTACATAAAGAGAGGTCTTAGAAAGGCAAGACCTAACCTGAGCTTGAGAATGTTACAAAAGCAAGGAAGTTTGCTACTTTCCTGGGAAGCTTGAAGGGCTACAGTAGATGGCCACTTCTCAACACCTCTGGCCAATCATAACTTTAAACACCTACATGAAAAATGTATCACCCTTGAGAGATTGTTTGGGACTGGAGTACATATCCCCTAAAATCAAGGTCTCCCATGTACTCAATTCAGACTGTCAAAACAGTTTAAGATTTAAGTATCAGCATGGATGCTTGCATGGAAAACCCAAGGTGACTATGGAATAACAAAATTTTTCTGGGTTATATGGACATTTTGAACATCTGATGCTATCATTTATGGGTTTATACTCAGTGGCTAAGAAACATATGAGAAAAGGAAAAGTTTGGATTAAGAATGTTCAGAAGCCACAAATTCCAAACAGGAGTTTGGTACACCCCTACCTCTCTTAATTTAAAGACAAATGTAAGGATATGTATCAGTGTTCTTAAACTTCTAAGAATAATATTGATCTTGGAAATTTCAAATATTAAATTCTCCCAAAAAAACTATTTTCGGGTTATCTCTACTTGGCTGGTGCAATAAGTATGGCACTAGTCCACCCATGTGATTATCTAGCAGTGAGACAGGCTCATAAATCTTGGCCACTGGTAACATTTGCTGTGAATTTTGTTTCCACAGATCACTGAGCTTGTCTTTCTTGCACTGTAGAATGAGGCTAAACCTTCACAATGATTTCTGAAGTTTTAAGAGAAAATACTACAAAGATGAACCCATGTTGCATAAAGGCTGACAAGTCTGTTTCTATAATATCCTGAATAAATTTTTAAACCCGAGAGGAACAGCAGGGTTATGGGCTACCTGAGAGAAAGAGGCAGTCAAGACTGAATCACAGTGACTTAGAGATGGGAATGAGCTCAGGCCAATCACATAATACTTGCTATTGTGCTCTGGCTTAGTCACAGCCAAATTCAGGAAGCACATTCCATTAGACTAAATAAAGCCTCGATCATGTGTAAAATTTCCAGCTTGAATAGGCAGCCATCCTATCACTCATCAGGCTAGATGCATTTAATGGGTGTAAT
Source organism: Prionailurus bengalensis (assembly GCF_016509475.1). NCBI lineage: Eukaryota > Metazoa > Chordata > Mammalia > Carnivora > Felidae > Prionailurus > Prionailurus bengalensis. Next base: position 37,029,186 of record NC_057354.1, on the reverse strand, counting down.
TTCTTCCTCATATTTCTATGCATTTATTGTTTCATTTTTATTATAGGAATTTGGACATATTATTAAGTTTATTATTTTGTGTTAAGCCTAGGCTTAAGTAAATACTGTTCTTCAGGGTGTACATGAAAATATGTTTCCTTTAGATTGTCAAAAGAATGGGTCAATCTGATTCAACTTAACTATGAGATTAGAAGAAAGGAAAAGTGAAAAAAACAAAAACAAAACACAAAACTTATCCAGCACCAAGCCAATGTTTGAGAGCTTATACACATTATTTTAGAGGGGGATTGTAAAAGGTAAATTCCTCAATTCCAGAAGTTCTGATTCTGTAGACTCAAGATGGAATTTAGAAAAAAAAATGTTTTAAGAAAGTTTCACAAGTGATTTTTATTTGGTGAACACTGCCTTGGGCCTCTGTAAACTGCATTAAACTTAATTTGCTTAAGTCCTTACATTGCTTAGAGTAAAAGAAAAGATAGAATATGAATGTTCTTTTTATTCTATGCAGACCAATTATCTGAAAAGCTTAATGTCAGAAATTATCCTTGCAACATCTTAATTTCAAGACTGAACTTCATTTTTCAGACCTGCTGAACTGCACAGCTCTAAGGGCTGTATGAGCCAGGCTTCAGCTGGCTGCTGACCAGAGCTTCAGTATGAAGCAAGTGCTCATTAAGCACAACGAAGTTCAGGTGAGTGTAATTACACACACACACACACACACACGCTGGAAGATGTTCTATGTATATTTTGTTTTCTGGCAGATTTTCCAAAGTAATGGTATGCCCCAAACAAAAGCCTAGAAAATATGCCCCAAAGTAGAGATTTAGACCTTCAATAACAGGAGATAGGAGGTGACTTAGTTATTTGGGGGGTTGGAGGGAAGTCAGGTTGAAGCTGTTTCTATTAAAAATTCTCCAGAACTCCCCCAGAAGAGGGCTCTGAGACAAAGATTTAAAAGTAAATTGTACCAGAGGAGATTTCAGGAAGCACTGATAGAGGAGTGAGGAGCAGTGAGACTAGCAATGCAAGGCAGCCAATAAGGATGCTTTATCAAGCAAGTGATTGTGGACAACTGGGGCTCAGTTCTAACTGGAGAACTCTGGGAGACAGTGTAGAACACGTGCTTCAGGATTAGCTTCCTCAAAGGTAGCAGGAGCTGGCATATTGAACACTAACTCCCATCAGTCATTGGTTGAAGGCTGCTCCAGGGGAATACTCATTCCCAAGTACTTCCAGTTTCCCTCTTGCACAGGCAAATCAAGCTTCAGAGCAAGTCCTCTGGCCAAGGTGTAGTCTCTGGAATTTGGGATTCCAGCATGTATACTGAGATGTAAGGGCCAAGGATGCAGGAGGAGGACTGAAAGCATCAGCTAGAGAGATCTGGAAAAATTAAATCTTTGAAGCCAGCTACTCTTCCTAGGATAAAGAACAATGGACAAAAGGACTTGATAGGCAAGAGCCAAGCCTTATTATGTTTGTCTGTTTTATAAAAACACCAAACCAGGTTAAAGGGCAGGGAGCTACTGGTTTTCCTGATTACCAATCCATGAATAGGTATAAAATTATCACAGTGATGAACTAGAGCTATGGTACCAGTTTACTTGGATTTCCACTTTAGAGTCCTTCTGCCATAACTGGTGAAATGTCAAATTTTCCTTATACCCCAAAGTAGGGAATAGCCTCAGCAGAAATTTTTAAAGCACCTCTTGTTTGAATTCCCTAGCTATGGTAAATGTTTTTGCCTCATTTAAGTGTAGGTTTCATGGTGTAATCTCAGGTGTCTGAGCTTCACCAGGAATATAAATAAAGTGAGCAGAAATTCTAAAACTGAATGACATGTAACAAAATGCTGTTCACCTACAATTAGTAATTTGTTTTCTAAATGAATATGGATTTATATGCCTCTTATTCAGTTGCTTATGTAAAAATTATGAATTTCTCATTTTAAACAAAGTAAAATTATTTTTTATGAATTTAACTTTCTGCCTCCAAAATACAGAATAATTGAATATGTAAAAAGTATCATATTTGAAGGAACACCAGTTTTTTAGACCACCAGGAGAAATCTCATGTGGTTTCATATAGCATTTAGGAAACCACCAACTTTGGCTGACCGAGAAAGTGAATAAGAATCTTGTGTTATTTTAAATATGTTCAGTACCTTCTCCCAAAATGTTGAAGGAGTGTCCACAGCTGCACAAACTACAGCTTTGCAAAGAATTAAAACCACCCCTTTGTTCATGAAGGTCAAACAATTACAGTGCTTATAGACATGATGCCCTAAAGCTATATGAATGGAATCATAGAGGGATTTTTTTTCCACTGGAGATTTGCAAACTCATCAGATGGAGACAGTGTAGAAAGTAGCTTGCCAGATTTAGATTTCATTCTGCCTCTGGTCTATTCTGAAATTCAGAAGACTTCCTCTTGTGTGCTCTGTGGATCAGAGCAAGCTTCTCTCTCTCTCTCTCTCTCTCTCTCTCTCTCTCTCTCTCTCTCTTTCTGTCTCCCTCCCTTATACACACACACAAGGCATGATTGTTTGTGTCTTTAAGTTCAATTTATTCCCACTTCCACATTTTGCCTTACAGCAATATTTACAAATTGTAGAATGATTTCCTGACTATAGTCATGCCTGGGACTACTTTCCAAAGTAACTTAGCTTAAATCTACCAGGTTGGCACTGGGACAATTACATTGAAAGATATCCTAAATTGAGTGTCACTTTCTCTGGTTTTTTATGGTATGGTCTCTGACACATAAGAGACTCTGCTGTCATTACAAACTATTGTCAAAAACATATTTTTGAAGAGAAAAAGAACTTAAATACCAATATTATAATTTGAATAGGGGCATAATTTAGCATCTTGGATTTATACTGCTTATTTGGGTACTTTCTCTATTTCCCTCTGGTAACCATCAGCACTCTATAGTCAAGACTGTTCTTTGGTTTGGCTTTTTTTCCCTTTGCTCTTTTGTTTCTTTAATTCTATGTGTGAGTAAAATTACATTGCATTTGTCTTACTCTGACTTATTTCACTTAGCAATATCCTTTCTATCTCCATCTGTGTTGTTGCAAATGACAAAATTTCATTCCTTTTTATAGCTGAATAATATCCCATTGTAAATATACCACATCTTCTTTATCCATTCAACTATCAATGGACACTTGGGCTGCTTCCGTATTTTGTAAATAATGCTGCAATAAACATAGGGGTGCAGATACCCCTTTAAATTAGTGTTTCTCTATCTTGGAGGTAAATACCTAGTAATGTGATTACTGGATCATAGAGTAGTCTTATCTATAACTTTTTTTTTTAATTTTTTTTTCAACGTTTATTTATTTTTGGGACAGAGAGAGACAGAGCATGAACGGGGGAGGGGCAGAGAGAGAGGGAGACACAGAATCGGAAACAGGCTCCAGGCTCTGAGCCATCAGCCCAGAGCCCGACGCGGGGCTCGAACTCCCGGACCGCGAGATCGTGACCTGGCTGAAGTCGGACGTTTAACCAACTGCGCCACCCAGGCGCCCCTTATCTATAACTTTTTGAGGAACCTCCATACTGTTGTGCTGCTTGTGCTTTTGATTTTAGCCATTCTGACAGGTGTGAGGCCATATTTCATTGTAATTTTGATCTGCATCTCCCTGATGATGAGTGATCCTGAGCATCTTTTCATGGGTCTGTTGGCCAAATGTAAATCTTCTTGGAAAAATATCTGCTCATGTCTTCTGCCCATTTTTTAGTTGGATTATTTGTGTTTGGGGTGTTCATTTTTATCAGTATTTTATACATTTTGGATACTAACCCTTTACTGGATATGCCACTTGGAAATATCTTATCCCATTCAGTAGGTTATCTTTCAGTTTTATTGATTGTTTCCTTTGCTGTGCAGAAGGTTTTTATTTTGATATAGTTTCAATAGTTTATTTTTGCTTTTATTTCCCTTGCCTCAGGAGACATATACATTGCTATGGCCAATGTCAGAAAAATTACTGCCTGTGCTGTCTGCTAGGATTTTTTATGGTTTCAGGTCTCACACTTAAGTATTTAATTCATTTTGAGTTTATTTTTGTGTATAGTATAAGAAAGTGGACCAGTTTCATTTTTTGCATGTAACTTTCAGTTTTCCCAACACCATTTGTTAAAGAGACTGTATTTTTCCCATTGGATATTCTTTCCTGCTCTGTCAAAGATTAATTGACCATATAATTATGGGTTTGTTTCTGGGTTTTCTATTCTGTTCTATTGATCTATGTGTCTGTTTTTGTGTCAGTACCATACTGTTTTGGTTACTAAGCTTTGTAATATAACTTGGAATCTGGAATTGTGATACCTCAGCTTTGCTTTTCTTTTTCAAGATTACTTTGGCAACTCGAGGTCTTTTGTGGTTCCATACACATTTTAAGACTTTTTTAGTTCTGTGAAAGATGCTAGTGGTATTTCAACGGGGATTACATTAAATCTGTAGATTGCTTTGGGTAGTGTGGACATTTTAACGATATTTGTTCTTTCAATCTGTAAGCATGGAATGTCTTTTCATTTCTTTGTGTTATCTTCAACCTCTTTTTAAAAATATAATTTATTGTTAAATTGGCTAACATACAGTATCCAAAGTGTGCTCTAGGTTTTTGGGGTAGATTCCCGTGGTTCATCGCTTACATACAACACCCAGTGCTCATCCCAACAAATGCCCTCCTCAATGCCCATCACCCATTTTCCCCTCACCCCCCCATCACCCCTTAATTTGTTCTCTGTATTTAAGAGTCTCTTATGGTTTGCTTACCTCCCTCTCTGTTTGTAACTATTTTTCCCCTCCCCTTTCTCCATGGTCTTCTGTTAAGTTTCTCAAGATCCATATATGAGTGAAAACATATGATATCTGTCTTTCTCTGACTTATTTCACTCAGCATAATACCTTCCAGTTCCATCCACATTGCTGCAAATGGCATGATTTCATTATTTCTCATTTCCAAGTAGTATTCCACTGTATATATGAACCACATCTTCTTTATCCATTCATCAGTTGATGTACATTAGCCTATTGTTGAAAGTGCTGCTATAAACATTGGGGTACATGTGCCCCTATGAATCAGCACTCCTTTATCCTTTGGATAAATTCCTAGTAGTTCTATTGCTGGGTCATAGGGTAGTTCTATTTTTAATTTTTTGAGGTGAGGAACCTCCACAAAGTTTTCCAGAGCAGCTGCACCAGTTTGCATTCCCACCAACAGTGCAAGAGGGTTCCCATTTCTCCACATCCTCACCAGCATCTGTTGTTTCCTGAGTTGCTAATTTCAGCCACTCTGTATCTTCAGCCTCTTTCATCAGTGTCTTATAGTGTTCAGAGTACAAGTCTTTTACCTCCTGGTTAGGTTTATTCCTAGTTATCTTGTCATTTTTCATGCAATTGAAAATGAGATTGTTGGGGCGCCTGGGTGGTTCAGTCGGTTGAGCGACTGACTGGCTCAGGTCATGATCTCACAGCTCCTGAGTTTGAGCCCCTTGTTGGGCTGTGTGCTGACAGCTCGGAGCCTGGAGCCTGCTTTGGGTTCTGTGTCTCCCTCTCTCTCTGCCTCTAACCTACTCTCATTCTGTCTCTGTCTCTCAAAAATAAACATTTAAAAAAAAGAAAATGAGATTGTTTTCTTAATTTCTCTTTCTGCTGCTTCATTATTAGTGCATTCATTTATCAGTTCTAGTTTTTTGGTGGAGTCTTTAGGGTTTTCTATATACGGTATCATATCATCTGCAAATAGTGAAAGTTTTACTTCTTTCTTACTCATTTAGATGCCTTTTTATTTCTTTTTGTTGTCTGATTGCCATGGCTTGGATTTCTGGTACTATGTTGAATAAAAGTGGTGAAAGCGGACATCCTTATCTTGTTCCTGACTTTTGGGGGAAAACTTTGTTTTTCCCTATTGTGTATGATGTTTGCTGTGGGTTTTTCACATAGGCCTTTGTTATGTTTAGGTATGTTCCCTCTAGACCTACTCTGCAGAGGGTTTTCATCATGAATAGATGCTTTACCAAATACTTTTTCTTCATCTGTTGAAATAATCATAGGATTCTTATCCTTTTTCCTATTGATATGATGTATCATGTTGATTGATTTGCAAATACTGAACTACCTTAGCAATTCAGGAAGAAATGCCACTTGATTGTGGTGAATGATTTTTTTTAATGGATCACTGGATTTGGTTTGTTTGTATTTTGTTGAGGATTTTTGCATGTATGTTCATCAGAGATACTGGCCTGTAGTTGTTTTGTGTATATGTGGTGTCTTTCTCTGGCTTTGGTATCAGGATAATACTGGCCTCATAGAATTTGGAAGTTTTCCTTCTTCTTCAATTTTTTAGAATAATTTGAAAATAGATATTCACTCTTCTTTAAGTGTTTGGTAGACTTCACCTGAGAAGTCATCTGGCCCTGGACTTTCAGGAGTTTTTTTATTCTTGATTCAATTTCTTTGCTGGTAATCAGTATTGCTCCAATTTTCTATTTCTTCCTGTTTCAGTTTTGGCAGGTTATATGTTTCGGTGGATTTATCCATTTCTTCTAGGTTGTCCAATTTGTTGGCATACATTTTTTCATAATATTCTATTACAACTGTATTTTTGTGGTGGTAGTTGTTTTTTTCTCCTCTTTCATTTGTGATTTTGTTTGACTCCTTTCTCTCTTTCTCTTTTTCATGAGTCTGATTAAAAGTTTATCATTTTTGATCTTTTCAAAGAAACAGCTTCTGGTCTCACAGATCTGTTATATTGGATTTTTCTAAGTTTATAATTTCTTTCTGCTCTCATCTTTATTATTTCTTTCCTTCTTCTGGTTTGGGGTTTTGTCTGTTCTTTTTCTAAGCTTCTTTACATACAACATTTGGTTGTTCACTTGAGATTTTTCTTGCTTTTGAGGTGGGCCTGTATTGCTATAAACTTCCTTCTTAGAATGGCTTTTGTTGCATCCCAAGGGTTTTAGACCACTGTGTTTTCATTTGTTTCCCTGTAATTTTTGATTTGTTCTTTAATTTCTTGGTTGACCCTTTCATTGTTTAGTAGCATGTTATTTAACCTCCTTGTATTTGTACTCTTTCAAGTTGTTTTCTTGTGCTTGATTTCTAATTTCAGTGTTGTGCTCAGAAAAGATGTATGGTATGACCTCAGTCTTTTTTAACCAGTTGAGACTTGCTTTATGGCCTAATATGTGGTATATTCTGGAGAATGTTCCATGTGCACTTGAAAAGAATATGTATTCTGCTGCTTCAGAATAAAATGTTGTGAATATATCTGTTAAGTCCATCTGCTCCAGTGTGTCATTCAAAGCCCCAGTTTCCTTATTGACTTTATTTGGATGATCTGTCCATTGATGTAAGTGGGTAACTTACACTTTTTCAAATGTGTCTCCCTTTGGATACAGAAGTGGAGAATGATGAGGGAAATGCAGAGCAAGAAAGGGAAAAGAAAGAGTAAAGTAAAATAAAAACAGGCATCACTGAGGGTTCCGAGTGAGAGAGACAGTGAAAGAATACACAATCTTCTTGGTCTTAGTACCCTCCCCTGTGAAATGTTGGTTGACTAGGACAGTCTCTAAGAATTTAAATAGTTCTAAATATTTTAATTTTTTAAAATGTGTTTATTTCTGAGAGAGAGAGCATGAGCAGGAAAGGAACAGAGAGAGCGTGAGACAGAGTCTGAAGCAGGCTCCAGGCTTTGAGCTGTCCACACAGAGCCCATCGTGGGGCTCCAACTCCTAAACTGCGAGATCATGACCTGAGCCAAAGTCAGACACTTAACCAACTGAGCCACCCAGGTGCCCCAATAATTCTAAATAATATTAACAGTTTCTCAGTTCTTTGCTTTTAAAGTGAGAATGTGATTTTAGCCACCAGCCAATGAAATATATCAAAATGACTATTGTTTGGATAAAAATATCTCCTTGTAAACTGATTTGTGAGAACTGCCTTACAGCTTTTTGGCATTTTTTTATGTACGAAGATAAAATTATCAGGTGTTCAAGCTTTATTACCAAGTGGCAGAAAACAGGCTCCAGGTCATTCTGGTTACTTTAGGGCTGCATATGCCATGATGCCTGCTGATCCTGTCACTGCTCACAAGTTCAGGTATTACCTGCACATAGACAGTCTCCAGGGTGAGTTTGCTGCAATGGATCTGGGATTTGAACCAAGAACTTAAGATTTCTCGGCCTCATGATGCCTTTATTCACCCTCAACATAGCCCTGCTAATAAAAATACTTTATACTGGATATTCTTTGTACAATAACTTGCTTAGTTTGTTTTAATCATTGTTTTAGAGTCCAGATTAAGTTATGTTATTCCCATTTCACAGATGAAGAAAGACAAGCCCTGGAAGAATTTTTTTTTATTTTTTATGACCAGTTAGCCAGTGGGAGAAACTCATAGGGGAATACTAACATATTATCTTCTTAAAGTTACCAAAAGCTACTAAAATAGAAGTGCTCAGGAAACAGAGCATATGCATCCATACATACTGAGATGGTTCTGATGGAATAGTAATCATTGCTACAATCTTAAAGGTTCACATTTCTCTGCCTTGGTTTGGACTCATAATTTCTTCCATGTAGCCAAACAAGTTCCGATAACACTAGCATTATAAACTTTTGAGGCTCAGATATGGAGCACTTCCATACTCAAAATACTAGGAGCTCCTCTGAGTTAAGCAAATCTTCCTTGTTGTCACAGGTCCTTCTCTACTCCACATCTGTTAGTAGTAAATAAAAATGTAACTATACCTCAACTAATGGCCACTTGATGAGTCTAGGCTTCCAAAACATAAAGACAAAAAAACAGATTACCAATTTTTATATAAAAAAATGTCAGCATCAGGTGATTTAAAATGAAATTTAGGCCTTTCTTGTTTCCTCCAGATTTTGTTGTTTGGAGTAGGATAGGTAATAGGAAAAAACTTTATGGAATATAGGAGGTGGTTCTAGATGTAAAGAAGAAAAAGTGTTTCCTAATTTCAAGGCCAAATGACAACAGAAAAGCTGTATTGTTTGTCTTGTTGATCCTTCCAACTGTGCTAGAAATCCCAAGGGGAGTGTCAGCCCAAGCAAATTAAGCTAGTGTATCCACTGTTTCACAGAGTCCAAGTTGGAGTCAGCATCCTGCCAAATGAATATGTCTCGTTAGAGGGGTTTGCATTAATGTACCATCCTCATGTGGTTTGGGTCACCTCAGTGGCCAACCACCACTCCTACATACTAGCAAAGTACAGACACCCACCAGACCACACCATAACATCCCCTGGACAAAGGACAGGGGAAATATGTCAGAACTATACATTTTCGGTTCATTTGTTGTGTAAATTAAACGTATGGTTCATAAGTATGTAAAAAATGGATAAATGTTTACTGGTGGTTTCAGCTCAGTCTCAGGCAACCTAACTGGAGATAAAAAGAACAATTTTTAAAACTCATCCAGACAGAAATTTGAATATTAATTTGTAAAATAATTATTTGTAGACAGGATAAATTTCCCTTTTGTTGAACCATTCTTGTACATTTTATATAGGATTTGATTTGCCCAGATCTGGTTTAAATGATTCTTTACAAAAAAGATCCATGACACAAGTTTCTTTTGGGTCTTAGAGGAAATAATTTATATTTAACTTGAGTCATAAAACCAAAGCTCCAATGAATTGGAAATGCAATAAAACTTGTTCCTGTTCCAAAATATGTCTGGAAATCAGGAAGCAAAAGTAGATTTCAGTTGATTGTTGAAAACAAAATACCTTGATATAGATTGAGAGAAATTTCATCATGTTTGGTTGTTGAATAATGAATTCCTTATTATCTATAAATGCACAGCATATCTCTCAAAGACAGAACAGGATAAATACAAGACAGACTAGAACAACATCTGGGTAGAGATCCCAAAAGAACAAACTCAATGTCCACAGCATCTTATCACAGGCTAAAAGAGCATGATTAGGTGAGAAAAGGCATTCCATTTGGGATATTCTAGAGAAATGCAATCTTTACATTGCTTACACTCTTTAGAGACTTTTTTTAAAAAGCAGGGTAACAAGCTGAGGCCATATTTTAGAAATGTTCCTTGAAAGAGCAGTAATTTAGATGGGAAAGAAGTCCTAGGTGGCATTTATTTGGTCACTCAGCCCTGTGTGCATCAAAGCACACAGAATGAGCAAAAACAACAAGAAAAAAAACATGAAATGTATAAACTGTGTCTTACCACTATGAGTGTTTTTCTTTTTTGTGAGAAAAAAGAGAAATTCTCCTCAAAGGAGATAGTCCAAGCAACTTAAAGGAAAGAAAACAAGGTTCAAAGCAGCAATACATTAAGTACTTCAAAAGTAGTAATAAGATTGACTTTAGGGCTTGACTTTGCTTTTGTGAAGGGCAAAGTGATATTTGTGTTAGAAAAAGCCAAAAGAAAGCCATGAGAGTCAGAATTATTACATGTGAAAGGAAATGGGTAACAATAGGTTTAAATAGATTTAGAGAACTCAGGAGCAGGGAAATTTGGTAGTTAATTTCAGGAACTAGGAGTCTCAGAAAATGGATGAGATATCACAAAGAAAAGGGAATAATGTAGCATCCAACTGATGGTGGGGGGGAGGGAAGATGGAAAAACTTCTTTCCCTCACTTAAAAAAAAATTTTTTTTACATTTATTTATTTTTGAGAGACAGAGAAGGAGGCACAGAATCCGAAGCAGGCTCTGAGCTGACAGCACAGAGCCCAACGTGGGGCTTGAACTCACAAACCGTGAGATCATGACCTGAGCCGAAGTTGGACGCTTAACTGACTGAGCCACCCATGCGCCCCTTTCCTTCACTTTTTAAAGGTATTACCCTCTTAAAGTTCCCTTAGAATGACCATCCTATTTAAGATTATCACTTATCCTACCCTTCTTCCTTTTACACTCTTTACCCGGCCTTGTCCAGCCCTAATTTTTTTTTTCTTTTTTGATAGTACAATACCTTCTAATGTATTATATTAGTTTTTCACTTATTTTCTTTATTGGATGTCATCATTTCCCTACCTAGAGTGGAAGCCCACTGAAGGCAGAGAGTTGCTTATTCAATGATGTAACTCAGGCATCTAGAGCTGCCTGTCATACAGCAAGCACTTTAAACACATTTGTTGAATGCATGAAGGAGTGAGCAATATAGTATTCAAGAGGCAAGGTTGCATACTGAACTTGAACTGTGAGATTTCCTATTATAAAATAGGGACACTTGATCATGATACATAGAGGATAGAAGCCCTGCATTACATCTTCTCTTAGAGCCAACCTAACTTTACAGGAAAGTGGCAAACATTATAGACAGAAGATTGCATTAAGTGTCATAAAGAAAGAATATGAGAACTGGGAGTTTATGACATGGCAGCTAAAGGTTGAACTTAGGAATCTGCCTTTGTGGTGGGTGGTCTAAGCTGTATTGAATTCTAATAGACCTCTTTCCAATAAACAAAACAAAACAAAACACAGACTCATCAAATTTGGGAAACTTCTTCATAGCACCTGGTATCCACAACTTTTATCAGTTAGTATAGTACAAATACAGTGGCATTAAATCTTGATAAAATTTAGTTTTAGGAATACCTGATGACTTATTGTGTTAGGCTCTCCTCAGATTTTATAAGACCTCTAATATAAATATGTGTTTAACAACCCCATTTACACCACTTCTTAGTCATTAGCAAACAACAGATCAGTCAAACCAATAAAGATGTTACTGCATGTCCCCTGTAAACTGGAATGGTGGATTTGGATACACATATGATTCTTATCATCAGAAGCTGAGGTGGGCCAGTGTCCCACCCATATCTCCTTGGCACTCACAGCTGACATATTATCTGAAGGCCTCTGACTGTAATCAGCTACCTCTTTTGGCTGGAGAGCACTCTCTGGTAGACAGAACATACTTGGTCTGTACATTCCCAGAAGTACCAGGGAGTTAGCTGCTTCACACCAGGCACCCCTCAATGATTGACAAAAGTTGGAGGATAAATGTCCCATTTCCTCACCCCTAGGGTGGAACAATTCTGACGTGTGCTCTGCAGATTCTCCCAGAGGTCCTCAGTGGAATCACGTTCCAGTTGCTGGCAGTGGTTCACCTCAGTAATGTGCCTCAAACTTCCTGCCTACTAGTCCCTATCTCACTTCTTCTTTCCTTTGTCAGTGCTCCCTGGAATCACATCCTTAATACTCAAACCCTCATCTGAGTATTCTGAGGTTCTGCCTTTGGGGAATCCCAACCTGAGACAAACTCACAGCCTATTTATGAAGATAGAACAATAGATCTTGAAAGCAAACACCACCAGTAATTAAATGTTGGACTGTGACAGGAATTAACTGCCATGAAAGAAGAGGATAAATTAGGCTGAAGATGACAGATATATTTTGTACTTTGGGGAGGAAATGGGATATTTTGCCAGACTGTGGAGTACATAGTGGGTTTACAGCTGGATATGAGTGGTAAGAGGTATTAAGAGTCAGGAAAAGAGCCTAGAGTGAGGGATTGAGTGGGGACAGGTTGTTTCAGAAACAAGTCTGATGAAAACTGGCCCAGATACCTATTGCTAAGCAGAAGATACCATCATAAAGTATCCTCTGTTATTTCTTGTATGGCCAAGATACAGGTTTAGAGTTTAGAAATAAATGATCCCTCTACTCCCACCCCTCTGTGGCAAATCTCCAGGAATCACAATTTGTGTGTAGTGAATACTATTGGTGTACTCACCTGGGTCTGTATTACTGACTGGGGTATTAATTCCCTAGCTATTGCTGGTTACTACTTGCTCTCCACTGCCCCCTTCTCTGAAGTAGTACCTTTGGCTGAGTGGGAGCCTCCTTGGCCTGGGAGATTGCTCATTGCTTCTCACAATGACTTCCTGCAATAGATGATTGACATGAATGAGAAGGGGGGTACAAAATGCTGGACCCCCAAGCCTCTACGTAGTGCATCTCATATTCCAGGGCCCCCATAGGATCAGGCAAGATGATAGGATCAGGGTAAGATGGCTTACCCTGCTTCTCTGACCCACTGCTCATTAAAGGCACACCTTAAGTAAATCACATGCAACCAAATCCCTTCTCAGGCTCTGCTTAGGAACCTGATCCAAGATCCCACGTGTATGATAGGAGAAATCCTTCTTCATAAGCCCACTGGGAAAGGCCTTATGGCTCACTTAGTCCTTTTCAGACCCCTGTTGGCTCTCTACAGAAGATGAATGACTTTCCACCTTTTTGAAGTAACTACTTAGTCAGCTGCAGACTTTCTCATAATCTGCCATTAACCTAAGCAGAATGCACTGCCTAAAATGACCCCATCCATTCAAGGTCTAGCAGGCTACCGACTGATAAGGTGGACGTGACCTCTGGCAGAAACAAATTTCCAATAATAGTAGCACAAAGACATCGGAACTGGTTTTTGGGCCAAACTACTCCACCCACACACAGTGGAAATAATGAGCAGGTGACTTTCTGAGATGCCTAAAAATGGATCCTGCAGGAAGGCTTGGAAGAAAAGAACCATAAAACTTTTACATACCAAATCTCAGGATCAATTTAAGGGACTGATGTGTGGGAGGCCCTTGTCCCAGGTCCTAAGTGCATTGCCTGAGCCCTCCATCAAACTAAAAACAAAGCAAAACTAAGCACAGTCCCATTGTGCCTAATACTCCCCAGATGACTTTAAATGAATACACACGGATTATTAGAACATGTTTTTCTTTCCTGTTTTTGTTTTTTTCTTTTAAAAGGGCATTCTTCAAACTCATTGTGACACTGTAGCGCCTGTTGTTACTATGTTGTATAATAGGATGTCTCTGCCTCTGCCACTATGGGTTTTTGTTCAATGAACAGAAATGTGCTTCAACATTACCCTTAGCAGGCTAAAACAGGAAGTTTATCTGTAGCTAAAATATACGTACATGGGTACTTACTGCATTTCTAATCCAAGAAGCAATGGTTTGGCCCCTTGAGGGTGAGAATGTATTTGAGACCCCAGCACCAAATAATAGGCCATTTACATACGAAACATTCAGAGAATTCAGCTCTAGGAATATGTTATCAAAGACTTAGGTCAGAGCAGCATTATTTGTAAGACCCCCAGACTGGAAACTACCCAAACGCTAATCAACATTAAACTGTTATATTTGCATATAACGGTTTACCCTACAGAGTGGGTATGAACAGTGTCCACATGTATCTTACTGTCTGAATGAATTTCAAAACAATGTTGATCAAAAGGAGATAGATATAAATAAACAGTAAAATAGGAACAAACTAATCGGAAGTTTTACACTTCTGGATAGTGGTTTACTCTTAAGGGAATGGGAGATAGGAACTGGGAGCATGACAGGGTGGCACTTGGGCACCAATAATGTTCTGTTTATTGTTGTGAGTGCTGGTTACATAGGTGTGTTCACGTTGGAAAAAATCATCAAACTGCATAGGTACAACTTTCACACCTCTGTGTGTGTTATTCACAAAAATTAAAAGTATGTGTCAAATGAACTGAATGTTCTGTTATTTTGGGTCATTCAGACTTCTCTTTCATAAATATCAATAATCAAATGCCAAGTGGTTAAACAAAAAATGAGTTAACTAGATTCCTGTTTTGGTTTACACTAAGAAACACTGGTGAACCAACATAAATGATTGATTCATAGGATTCAGGGAAAAATAGGACAACAGAGTAATTGGGTCGGGGGGGAGCAAGGATAACATTAAATTACAGGTCTTTAAGTTGGGAGGAGACTTGGAGAATAACTAACATAGCCCACACATTTTACAGATAAGAAAACTGACCTCAGGAGGTCAAATAATAGGCCCAAGGTCACATGTGTGGTTAGCAACAGCCCTCAGAGGAGGTCCAAGGTCCTTTTTCTCTAGACCACACAGCGTCCTTGTTTTCCAAACCTTCTAAGAAAGTTTGTGAATACATTTAAAATGTCTGTTTTCACAGTTTTTAAAAATTGACTCATTTGTCCCCTATTGGTGCAACATGTAGGATATGATCTGACTCAACACCCTGTGCTCCAGTCTGTCAACAGCCAACAAGTCAGCAGACTACTGGTATTTCTGCTTCAACTTAATAGTTGATTTTAATTAACTCATGGTTTCTGTGCTCACTAAAACCCTTTATTTAGCTCACCCCAACATGCTTAAAATCAACAAATATTCCTAGCAACTAAGACAGTTGAGGCACTCAGGGTTACTTTTCAAAAGCAGTAACATTTTCACAGTTCTTGAGGGAATCACAAAGTCCTAGAGGAAAATATGTCTCTGAAGTTTACTACAGAGATTCACAACCTTAACTTCTTTCAATTACTAAGTGTAGAGAGTTTTAAGCACTGTGATCCTGTAGCCCTCATATACCTCCCAAGTCAGATTCTCTAGGGACAGGATCTGGGCATCTGAATATTTTAAAATCCCATGGGTGCAAATCATGGTTGGAAAAAGGCTGCTCCATTGCTCCTCTATGGTAGAGCTCTCACCATTCTCTCTGTGATCACTCAAATATGTGAATATTTAACAAGTGAAGCAGTAACTGGCAAATGGCTGTCTCAACTGAACCAAACTAGAGTGTCTATTCTTTCCCAAAGTTCACTGATTACATACCACAGGTTGGTATATTGCCTCCTTGACTGACTGCATCTAGCCAACAGACCAATTAGTGTTTTATGGATTAGTACTGTACATTTCTTAACAATCCACCAAACTATACTCCTTTGGGAAGCTTACAGTAGCATCAGTAAGGATCATACACAAATTAAAAGGAAAGAAAAAGCAGGATATGAGAATGGTCAAATTAACAGTGAGAGATTCAGCCAGGACTCAGAGTCCAAAGTCAGAGTGGCCTGGGAAGGTCAGAGAAGGCTATGTATGTGAATGAAATAAAAATGGATTATCAAACTGAAAGTCATCGTATTTGAATTTTTGTTACAGAGACATTTCTGCTTATATAAGTAAATGAATGTTACCTTATATAACTAAATCAGTGTTACTACCACAATATAGAATAATTTTAATTCTATATCTGAGAGGTATAAAATATATAATTAGTCATCAATAATTACTGCCTTCACTGCATTGAGTCCACTATACAGAAGTTTTAAATATAACTGAATTTTTTTAATGACTCTAAGAATTTTATATATAGTGGGATGGCAGATGATTAAGTAGATTCTGTAATATGGTGCCAAGATAAAATTCAAAAACAAGGGCTAAAGATGTACAAAGGAAAGATCCTGTCCCAGAGAGACCTGGTCATGTGAAGTAACTCCTAAGTCAAGTCTCAGGATAAGCAGGAAAAGGCAAAATGAAAAAAAAGGGGGGAAAGTCATCTACTTATGCATAGGCACAAACCCTAGAGCACAGAATTAGGAGGATGCTATTGAGTTTACACATTGCCAGAAAGTTCAATATGATATGAACAGGGCTCATGAGTTCAGAAAACTCATCTCCTTAGCTCATCATTCCCATCTTATGTTATCTCTTATCTACACTGGACACATATGTGTTTTATGAGTTTCTTTTGGATAGGTACCATGCCTACCTGGTTTGCAAATATATCCCATAGCTTACTGTGTGGGAGATTCTCGATACATACTTCTGAATGAATTTTTTCCAGCTGCATTCTATTGTAATTGAGGAAACAGAAGTCCAGGGAGATACAGTGGACAGTCTAAAATCACATACAGTTTAGGGGGCAAAGCAGATATTAAAACAATCTTGGGATCCACTACTATGTCTAACTCTGCCACAACAACTCCCATTCAAATCCTGAATTGTAGGACTCTCTTCAGCTTTCTGTGAGTGTATCCAAAGAATATTGACAATGGAAAATTTATTTGAATTTTGATTTCTTAAAGTAGGTATTGGCTATTGGCATTATTGAATTCACCTTAGAAAATGTCTCTAATGAATACATGATTCGGGAATATTATAATAACCAAACCCATCTTGAAGAGGGAGGAAAGCAGGAAAGTAGGAGGATACTAGGCTCACCTCAGCCCACAAACACAACTAGATAACCATCAGATCATTATAAATACCCCGAAATCAATCTGAAGATTGCCAGAACAAACTCCCAAACTAAAGGTAGAGAAGAGGCCATATCACAGAAGGTAGGAAATGCGGAAATGCAGAAATGCAGTTTGGGAGAGAAATCAATCATGGCCACTGCGGTGGGGAGAGAGCCATGGTTGTGGATAGTAGCGAGAGACAAACTAAAACACAGGGGAACATAATGAAAAAACAAATCCCTGTTGCAAATGGCTTGGAAAGTAAGAGGGCCTGAATTTCATGAGTTCTTGTAACCAGTAGGGCTTAAAGCCTGAAGTTTTTAAATATCTGTGTGCTTGGCTCCAGAAGAACTAGGAAGACACTAGCAGAGCTCTTGGAGAGAAGGCAGGGCAAACAGCCCATGGACATACGGCATGGAAACAGTGATCTGAAGAGCACCTAGGGCACACAGTGGGGTGTTAGCTGCTTATCTTGAAGCATGTCCCAGAGAGGCAGCCTTCATAGAGAGACTCTCCTAAGAACAAAGGAAATGGAAGGCACCATTTCCCTCCTCTGCCCCTCAGCATAAGCACAGGGCCACCTGCAGGAACCAGTGCAGCATCAACACTTACTACCTAACTTGCTTACTTCAAGCCCTGCTCCCCCAGACCCCCGTGCTCCAGAAGCACCATGCTTCCCAGTCATGCTTGCCTCAGTTCCAGTGCAGCAGGTACCCTCCCCCAGAAGACCAGCCAAAATCCTTGCCAACACCACATCTCCTGGTCTGGAAGTTTTATAAAGCCTCAGTTCTGGTGGCAGCAGTGGTGACAGGTCTCATTTCATGAGCAGACTACAGCACACCTAGTTAAAATGTGCCACATTCATGCCAGGGACCAAACATTTCTCAAAACAGGCAGAAAGCCTCTGTAGACAACTGGCCTGAAGGATAAAGCAGCCAGGATACAACAGGAGAGCTCACACAGTACACATTGGAGACACTCCCAGAAGTACTTGCTGGGGAATAAGAGGTACCACACTCCAGTGAACTCCAGGAACTCTTCCTCATAAAACCATTCCCCTCAAGAACAGGAGATGTAGCTGATTTTCCCAACACACAGAAACAGTCACAGAGAGACAAAATGAGAAGACAAATTTGTCCTAAGTGAATAGGAGACGGCCACAGCCAGAGATTTAAGTGAAACAGATATAGGTAACATACCTGATGGAGAATTTAAAGCAGTGATCATAAGGATACCCATTGAACTTAAGAAGAGAGTGGAGTACATCAGTGAGACCATTAACACAGAGATAACACAGCAGAGAGAAAGGACTCAATAAATGAAATAAGAAAAACATATTTGATGGAATAAACAGAAGGCTGGATGAAGCAGAGGAATGAATTAATGACCTAGAAGCCAGAGTAATGGAAAGTAATCAAGCTGAAAACAGAAGGAAAGTCAGTGACTCCATTAAATATAGTAACATTCATATTATAGGAGTCAAAAGAAGAAGAGAGAGAAAAGGAGGCAAAGAATTTATTTGAAGAAATAATAGCTAAACACTTCCCTAATCTGGGAAAGGCAACAGTTATCCAAATCTACCAGACACAGACGACCCCCTACAAAATAAAAATAAAACAAATTTTTAGAAAGATTCACACCAAGATATCTTGTAATTAAAATGACAAAATATAATGATAAAAAATATTAAAAGCAGCAAAAGAAGACAGTTACATACAAAGGAAACTCTGCATGGCTATCAGCAGGTTTTTCAGCAGAAACCTTCCAAGCCAGAAAGGAACTGCATGATATATTCAAAGTGCTGAATGGGAAAAATATGCAGCCAAGAATACTATATCCATCAAGGCTATAACTCAGAAGGAGATCAACAGTTTCCCAAACAAAAACTAAAGGAATTTATGACCACTAAACCAGCCTTGCAAGAAATATTAAAGGGGACTCTTTGACTGGAAAGGAGAGACCAAAAGTGACAGTATAAAGGTAGAAAACACGAAAGCAATAAAAATGAATATTTCTATATCATTCAAGGAACTCATAAAATAAAAGGATGCTAAATAAGAAACATGGGGAGGAGAGGAGTAAAGAATGGGTGAAACTTAAGCTATTGTCAACCTAATGTACACGGCTATATGTGGAAGATGTTATATATAAACCTAATGGTAATCACAAATCAAAAGCCGCTACTAAATATGCAAAGAATAAAGAGAAAGAAATCCAAATATATCACTAAAGAAAACCAGCAAACCATGAAAGACAGAAAGACAGGGATCAGAGAAAGTCTTCAGAAATAACCACAAAATGAATAATAAATTGGCAATAAATACATATCTATCAATAATTATTTTGAATGTAAATGAACTAAACACTCCAATCAAAATATACAGAGTGACAGGATGAATAAAACACAAGATTAATCTATATGCTGCCTACAAGAGACTCATTTTTGACCTAAAGACACATGCAGATGGATAGTGAGGGAATGGGGAACAATTTACCATGCAAAAGGATGTAAAAAGAAAGGCAGAGTATCAATACTTATATTGGAAAAAACAGACTTTAAAAGAATGATTGTAATGAGACAAATAAGGACAGTATATAATAATAAAGGGGACAATCCAACAAAACAATATAGCAATTGTAAATATTTACGCACCCAACATGAAAATACCCAAATGTATAAACCAGTCAATAACAAACACAAAGGGACTAATCAATAATGCAGTAATAGTAGGTGAATTAAACACCCTACTAACATCAATGGACAGATTATATAAACAGAAAATCAAGAAACAATGGCTTTGAATGACACACTGGACCAGATGGATTTAACAGAAATATTCAGAACATTCCACCCAAACACAACAGAATACACATTCTTTTCAAGTGCACATGGAATATTCTCCAGAATAGATCACATATTAGACCACACACACACACAAAGCCTCAACAAATTCAAGAAGATAGAGGTCATACCATTCATTTTTTCTGACCCAGTGCTATGAAACTAGAAGTCAAACACACACACACACACACACACACACACACACACACACAAAACCTGGAAAGAACACAAATACATGGAAGTTAAATACAAGCTACTAAAAACAATGAATGGGTCAACCAGGAAATCAAGAAGAAAATTAGAAAGTACACGAAAGCAAATGAAAATGAAAATACAATAGTTCAAAACCTTTGGGTTGCGGCAAAAGTGGGAGTAAATTAGAGCAATATAGGCCTACTTCAAGAAGCAAGAAAAATCTCAAGCAACCTAACCTTACGTCTAAAGGAGCTAGATAAAGAACAGCAAACAAACCTAAAATGAGCAGAAGAAAGGAAATAAAAATTAGAGCAGAAATAAATGATATAGAAATTAAATAAACAATAGATCAATGAAACTAGGATCTGATTCTCTGAAAAAAAAATAAATGAAATTGATAAACCTCCAGCCAGACTTATCAAGAAAAAGAAAAAGGACGAAAATAAACAAAATCAAATGATAGGGGAGAAATAACACCACAGAAATACAAACAATTATAAGAGAATATTATGAAAAACTATATGCCAATGAATTGGACAACTTAGAAGAAATGGATAAATTCATAGAAACATATAACCTGCCAAAACTGCAACAGGAAGATATAAAGAATTGGAACACTGACTACCAGCAAGGAAATTAAATCAGTAATCAAAAAATTCCCATAAAAATTCCAGGGCCAGATGACTTCACAGGTGATTTCTACCAAACATTTAAAGAGTTAATACCTATTCTTCTTGAACTATTCCAAAAAATAGAAGAGGAAAGAATACTTCTAAATTCATTCTATAAGGTCAGTATTATCCTGATACCAAAGTCAGAGAAAGACACCACAACCCACCCCCAAAAATCTACAGGCCACTATCGCTGATGAACATACATGCAAAAATCCTGAACAAAATACTAGCAAACTGAATCCAATGATACATTAAAAAAATAATTCATTTCAATCAAGTGGGATTCCTTCCTGAGTTGCTAGGATGCTTCAGTATTTGCAAATCAATCAACATAATACATCCTATCAATAAGAGAAAGGATAAGAATCATATGATTATTTCAACAGATTCAGAAAAAGCATTTGATAAAGTACAGCATCCATTCATGATGAAAACCCTCTGCAAAGTAGGACTAGAGGGAACATACCTCAACATAACTAATACCCAGACATTAATGATATATTTCTCTCAGATCGATTGTGTCCTGGAAATAACACTGCAAAATAAGAAAGCTGACAGGAATCTTCAATTGGTGTTTAAAATTCTCAGTGTTTAACTTAGTTCCTTTTCTTCTTGGTTCTGAATCTGGTATGCATAGCTGTATTATTTACAATTGGCCCCTGCCACCCCCAAAAATTTTAAAGTGATTTACAACAAAACCATCCATTACAGTCCTTCTGCTGCCTCCATCAGTGTGGCCATGCCCTGGTTACTAACACAAACCATGTGACCAGGCACTGTGGGGGTGCTGGCCATGTTCAGGCTCTATCTAGACTGAGATTGTAAAAGTAGACCCTCAAACAGCTCTTCAGAGCAGAGGGATGTACAAACACTATCCATGAATATAAAGGACTAAAGGGACTTACCAAAGGTATAAACTAGGAACCAGTGAGCAAAGGGGTAAATTAAAGCTTACCAGGAGTGGAGGAGATATGGGGAGTCATTTGCTTATTCTTTAAATATTTAATAGGATTTTAAGTAGAGTGCCCCAAATACTCTGTAAACATGTTTGGATTTTTTTCTATAAGCTGTGAGGAGCTATTAAAGGTAAATAAGCATGATTGTTTGGGGTAATAGCTCTGGCAGTAGGGACAACTGGTGAAGCCAGGATGAAAGGCAGAGTGAAGAGTTAAAGGCTTCTTTATGAGATGTACAGTCCTTGGCACTCATAGTGGCATCTCCATCACCTGGGATTTTGTTAGAAATACAGAATTTCACACTCCATCCCAGACTTACCAACTTATAATCTCTTGTTTTAGTGAAATATCTACTGTAAGCATCAGTACTCTAATTGACAATGTTGTGTATGCCCCGCTTGGCAAGGCTGCCTCTCAAAGAGTTGAGACTGGCCCAAACAAAACCTGAAGTTGATATATGGTCAGGGATAAACTCTGGAAATGGAGGATTATTTAAAGATTCAAGGCCCCCAAGTGTACATGAAATAGGAGAACTTGCTCAGAAATGAAAGGGCCACAAAACTGCGTAGGCAGGACCGGGTTGTAACTGGATTTAGTCTCTGGACAGATTCCAAAAGGCAACTGATGGAAAAGAGAAACCTTCTATAGAACAACTGTTAAGGAGGCTATCAGTGAGAGGAAGGTTCAGGTGAGGTGGGAAGTGGCGGTTTGGGAGAACTTAGTAGATCTAACTTGGGGAACAGAAAGCAGGAAATTTCAGACTTATAATGGAGGAATGATTTATAAGTTTGAGTGACAGATTTCATGCATGGAGTGAGAAAGAGATGCTGAAGGTGACACTTACGTTTCCAACCTACTGGATTGCAGGGAGGTTATATCAACTACATGTAAAGTTAAATACCTGAAACTCAGTTTTATGTAACTGATGAATAAAACTGTAGGATATTTCATTTAGAAAGTGCACACAGTTTGCACCAGGTTAATTTTATGTGGGAATCTTTAAGAAGGAGCAGAAATATCTACTTTGTTGAGCATTTTCTAATATGAAACATGATTTCTCAAACCTTTAAGTACCCAATATGAACTTCATAACAACCTCATGAAGAAGGGGTTCCAAAGATTTCACAAATGAGGAAACAGGAATGTAAAGGGTTAAAGTAAAAAATTAGTGTGAAAGCCAAGATGTGGACCTGATTAGTGATGTCACAGCCCATCATTATCACTGTGTTGAGCTACACTCATTCCTACCCCACACACGTTGGTCCTGTGGCCTCACTTACAGGGTATTTCTAAGTTCCAACAGGTACCCAATTTTTACTGTACCAAAAGTGATAGACAATATTTCAGTTCTTTGGAACAGAGTATATCTCTAAATTCCAGGAATTATCTTTATGAATGAAAAGCATTAAAGGGGAATATTTCTTAGAAATAACAAGCCAGATTGACCTATTGAGATAGAGTCAATTCCTGATTATCTGTGTTAGTGACAGTTTTAGCAGGGGCACTGAAATCCTCCAATATCCCACACACTTGACTCTGATCTTCCAGATGATTAATCTCTTACTACCCTCTAATTTAGATGCCAGGCATTTTCAAAGGTAGCCTAGATGAAAAAGGGAAAACATGAAGTGATATAAAGATACAAAGGTTGGGATAATAAAAATATTGAGTAAATACAAGGTATGGTACTTGGAACCAGCGTTCCTAGTTCATATCCACTTGCCAGCCATGTATCCATGAGCTAATCAGCTACTGTCTGTGCATCAGTTTCTCCATCTGTAAATTGGGGTCAGTGGTAGTGTGTACTTCAAATATTGTTGGAGGGAATGACATCATTCAGGAGGAGCGCATGGTAAATAGAGAATGATACAATAATCATCAGATCAATAATCAAACCAACACATACAACTTAAATTGAAAATGGCTCTTTTATGAACTGTCTGCCAGACTACAGCCTATCTGTCTCTATCTACATCCGCTCAGTCATGGGTTGAAAGATGAAGCCCAGGTTGGCAGGAGAAATCTCCATTCAGTTTTCTTTAAATAAGCTCCAGAGGGCTTTTTTCTCCTGGCCACTACTGTTTACTCTGGCACTCAAAGTTAGCAGCAAGAACTATTAGCAAACCCCCCCAATTCACATGGATATCAATACAATAAAAATCTTCCAAGATTCCATATCCTGCCTATGCTGCAAATCCAGAAACATCCACTGACCTCCTTTTTGCACTGACTGATGACAATGCAGATATTTCAGGCTGCAGTTCCCTGTTCACTGCAGTCTGTCTGAGGTTGTTTTACCCCTAGACTATTTTTGCTCATATGGTTGCTCTTAGCCACAGACATTCAAATAGAAACCAGAGAGATCCAAATCCTTGGGAGGAACCTATAAACAAATGCAGGAAGAAGCATCCAGTCTGACCATGGCGCCCATAAAAGTTTCTGTAGACAGAATATAAGGGGCTGGATTCCCAAAAGCTACATTTGAGAACTTGCCTAAATCTTTCTTAGAAACCTAGCTACTTCACAAGGATGGAAGGATGGAAATTGACAGGAGCAGGTTGGGGAAAGCTTATTCGTTGTGTGTGTGTATACAAAAGATTTCCCTTTTTGGGGCTCAGAAGAGCTGAGGACAGCTGGGTATCTGCCATTTTGTCTCTAGGTTTTAAAACATAGAGAAAAACATCAGCCAAGTTAAGGTATATTTCAATTAAGAAAGGAAAATGGTAAAAATAGATTTTTAAAATATTTATTTAAGAGTATGCATGCACATGCAGGTATGCAAATGGGGGAGGCACAGAGAGAGAGAGGGAGAGAGAGAATCCCAAGCAGCTTCCATGCTATCAGCATGGAGTCTGATGCAGGCTCGATCCCACTAACTCATGAGATCACAACCTCAGCTGAAATCAAGAGCTGAACTCTTAACCAACTGAGCCACCCAGGTGCCCCAAAATAGACTCTAAATACCATAAGCAGTATCTGTTTGGGGATCAACAAGTAACACCAAACCCAACTTATAAGTATCCAAACACCATTAACCACTAAAAAAACCTCTCTAATTCTGTAGAACCCTGAAATGTAGTATTCAACCATGTATAAGGCCTTCCAAATTTCTATTCTTTCTCTCAGAGTGTCAGGTTCTTTCTCTTCTCCTCCCCACACCATCCTAATTGATCTACCATCCACCAAGAAATTGACACAAAATAAGGAAAGGAGGGAACCCAAACCATGAGGCTGCTCTTAAAATTCTCTGATTTGAGTATAAATTCAACTTACCAGCAGTTTCATTTATCACAACCCTACGTCACATTAACTAATTGGCATGTTATCACCTTTGAAGGATTTTGAGCCATAAATCCCCAATGCTTCAGTGCTAGAGAGAAACAGAACAGGCAATATTATCTGAAGCCCTATTGTCCTAACTTAATGAGAACATTGAGCCACTGGATCTAAATACATAAAACAAGCAAACAAAAATATCTTTCCCCAAAGCAATAAGAAAACTAGAAAGAATTCTTACTTTCACAAGTGGCCAAATCTTTAAATGTGTGCCTATTAAATACATCTTCTAAGACTACCTGGAAAATAATGTGCAGCTTGCCAAAACAAAATCAGCTTACAGAACATTTTCACCTTTTCGCCTTCCAACGAATTTCTTGTTTTCCCATCCAAACAATAACCTTATTGTTTACACTGAAGTACAGTACATGACTAGTCATGTTAGGAAGTGAATGAATTGTTGTCCTGTCAACAGTTTTTTTTTTCCCCACATACCTATTATATCTAGGAATTCCTTCTGAAGTTAGAAACTTTGAAGAAAATATACACTGCTTTCATCTGTTTTCATTATCCTGAGTTCCACTGGCATATAGACTAGGGTTGCTTAGCAATGTGAACTTAGTAGTAGTTGTAGTATTTGTACAGGTTTCTGAGTATAAACTGTTGTATCCTTGTCAAACTCTGGTGAGAATTTTGGTCCACGATGCTTTCCGTGTTTTATTTAAGCTCAGGTTAAATGCATGAATACTCTGTACAGGTTCAGTTTACTTAGTGGCACACGAATATATGGAGACACAGTAAGGACTGAGGCCTGAAATGGGACTCTCTAAAATCCTTCCTTCCCCTTTCCTCTCTCACAGCCCCTTGAAACTCAGGAGCCTATTGGTGAAGAGGAGCTAGCAGATGTCTAGCCCTGTATGATCTGGATGACATTCCCTTTTTAATTAACCCAGAAAAAGTGAACATAAATAAGATCTTTTCACTGTAAGTCAGAAAAAAAGTTCAGTTCAGTAACATGCAGATGTGAGACAAAAACTCAATATTCTGTCAATCACAGCACAAACAGAAAAGCACTCATGCCTTCCTATCCTGTTCAACAGCCATAAAGAAAAAGTCTATCAGAGAAACTGATGCATGCAGTTGGATGAAATAAGTTCCACGCAGTATCCATTTCCAGCCTCCTCCAAGGCCATGCCTACACTGACAAACACCTAAACTTTGCCTTCATATGTTCAACTTAAGTGCCCACAAAACTCTTATCATATGGACCAACCAGCTTTCAGCTTCACCCTTCATTTCTATTTGCTTTTTATCCTATAGTCTTCCATTTCTTTATTTTTCTTAATTGTGGAAGGGGTGACATAGTATGAAAAATAAAGTTTATCTTTAGTTCCTTAGTGTGCTCAGAATTCTAGGGCCAAATAAAATTTTGCCTAAGACACCTATATTCATGTATGAATATGTTTTCTCAAAAGCTTGTTGATGTCTATGTACAAATGATTAATAATGATTCTTTAGGAAAAGTAAAATATTTCAATCTGATTGTTTCCTCTCATGGGTGAGAGACAGGAATGCACAGAAACTAAATATTTTTCTCCACCTTACTCTCCCATATTTCCAACAGGCTAGCCAGGCATGCTTTCATGATGAAGGCAGATGTGCACCAGTGTAACCAGAAGCATGTCAGTACAACTGACTTTCAAGGCTCTGCATGTGTCCCATCTGCTACCGTTTCAGTGGCCAAACTTAGTCACATGGCCACAGTCAAAATCAGGAGGCACATAAATAGACTCCATTACCTTATACATCAAAAGGTATGATTACAAGCAGAAGAGAATGGGAGTCATTAAGGCAGTGAATCTACATCAGTCATAGATGTATTCACAGTCACTGATGATAATATAGAGACCCAGAGATTGTGTCAGAGATGAAACTAGAACCCAGGTCTCTCGACTTATGGTTTACTCCTCTTTTTAAGACACTCACTGCCTTTATTAAAGAGCAAGGAAATGACTGACATAAGCATCCCATAATCAGCTTCAGTATTATCAAATATAACCCATACTCTCCAAAATAGTGCCTAAGAATACTGAATTTATGAAATACATGTGAACCAGAGGCAGCTGGGTGGCTTAGTTGGTTAAACATCCAATTCTTGATTTTGTCTGAGGTCATGATCTCATGGTTTGTGGGATCGAGCCCCACATCGGGCTCTGTGCTGACAGTGTGGAGCCTGGCACCTGCTTCGAGTTCGGTGTCTCCCTGTCTCTCTGCCCCTCCCCCACTCATGCTGTCTGTCTCACTCTTTCTGAAAAATGAATAAACATTAAAAAAATTTAATAAAATATATGTGAACCAAACATAAAACCTTCATTCCCTGGTCTGGTGTTTTAGGAGTTAAAATATTATGCTATTAGCGCAATGTAGGCAAAGCAACTATTAGAAAAAGAGAACAAACTATGAAGGCTGGAGACATACTCTATTAAGAGTTGCCAGATGTAGCAAATAAAAATACAGGATGCGGGATGCCTGGGTGGCTCAGTTGGTTGAACTTCTGACTCTTGATTTCAGATCAGGTCATGATCTATGATTCATGACTTCAAGCCCTGAGTTGGGCTCTGCACTGGCAGCATGGAGGCTACTTAGGATTCTCTCTTTCCCTCTCTCTCTGCCCTTTAACCACTTGAGCTTGCTCTTTTTGTCAAAATAAATAAATAAACATTTAAAAAACATTTTAAAAAATACAAGATGCTAAATTAAACCAGAATTTCATAAATAGGGGTGCCTGGGTGAGTCAGTTGGTTAAACATATAACTCTTGATTTTGGCTCAGATCATGATCCCATAGTTCATGAGTTCTAATCCTGCGTTGGGCTCTGTGCTGCCTACTTGGGATTCTCTCTCTCCTTCTCTCTCTGCCTTTCCCCTGCTCATGCTCAAGCTGTCAAAATAAATATTTTTAAAAAATATTTAAAAAATACAAGATGCTAGGTTAAAATAGAATTTCATAAATAGGGGCACCTGGGTGGCTCAGTTGGTTAAGTATCTGACTCTTAATTTTCACTCAGGTCTTGATCTCACAGTTATGAGATCCAGTTGCAAGTTGGGCTCCACACTGTGCATGAAGCCTGCTTGGGATTTTTTCCTTCTCTCTCCCTCTGCTCCTCCCCTGCTCACTCTCTCTCAAATTAAATAAAAATTAAAAAAAAGAATTTCATAAATAACGATTTATGTTTTAGTATAAGTATGTCTTATGCATTTTCTTTGGAATATACTTATAGTGAAAAAATTTCATTATTTATCTAAAATTCAAATTTAACTAAACATCCCTTATTTTACCTGGAAATCTTAACTCTATTAGCAGATTAAAAATACATATAAATCATAACAATATATATGTGCATTATATTAATAATTCATTATAAATTTTTTCAGAGGAGAATTACCATAAGTATTCAGAATAAAGGTACTTTTATAATGAAAATTATTGTCATATTTGGCATATTAATAACTTCCAAAACAAGTTTTTCCACAAAATTACATAAATAAGAAAAAACAGGGGTGCCTAGGTGGTTCCATCAGTTAAGTGGCCAACTCTTGATTTCTGTGCAGGTCATGATCTCAAGATTAGTGAGTTAGAGCACTGCGTCGGGGTTCTGTGCTGTCAGTGCAGAGACTGCTTGGGATCTCTCTCTGCCCCTCCCCTGCTCACACTCTTTCTTTCCTTCTCTCTCTCTCTCTCTCTCTCTCTCTCTCTCTCTCTCAAAAATAAACATTAAAAAAAGGAACAGTAGGATTTCATATGCATATATGGCAGTTGATTCCATAATAGGGTTTGAATGCATAGGCACAACAATAAATGTATTAAGATTCTGGAACCTTTGCTGTGCCTTTGATGGGCCAGAAAAGTGAAAACACAGAGAAGGAGCTATCTGGATTCCACAATCACTGTGGAAGAGGTTGCCCCAGATATAATAAGGAGATATGGGTTCATTGGCCTCAGTAATTTCTTCTCAGTGCCCTTCAGTGCTCCACTGGCAAGAAGATATCACTGAGTAGATTTAATTCCTTCTCTCTAGGAACTCCAAAAACAATTTTTGTGAAGAAAAGAAGCATATGAGTAGCTGAGAGAGTCCAAAATTGTAAATATATATATATGTATGTATGTATGTATGTGTATATATGTAAAAATATATACATAAAGTAAAATATATATATATGTATATTGTATATATATAAAGTAAAAAATTTAAAAATTAAATGTAAAAGATTTTTGTCAGTGTGAATCAGTACATGAGATGAGGAGTTAATAACTATCTGGTTCTATCAATAACTGTCAATGGGAAGGAATTAAAAAACAAAAACCAACAACAACATAAAACTTCCTCTTAAATCTAGCCAAGCTATCTGTTAAAGCTGGTTCCCATTAAATGTTTGTTAATTTAATTTATAAAAGCCAAAGCCCAATGGATGCTGTCTGCTGTACACAATAGGGGCTGTATGTGTACAGGCTGGCTTGCTGCCAGTATATAGTGTCATACAGACTGGTATCTTGTATGTAAACATTGCATGAATCTTTAATAATCAAAATTAAAAAAAATCTTTATGGCTCCAATACTCTTGTAATGCAAAGTAAATACTGAACTTCCTGTGTTGACATTGTGGGCCTTCTTACTGGCACATGGTTGTGAGCAGACGTTTGTTTCACCATTTTCATAGGTCAAAGTTTTTACTTCCGTTAGGGAGAGAGAGGAAGTTCCCTCTAAAGGATAATCGTCTCTGTGTTATACGCTTTATTGTCACTGGGCTGGAATATTACATTTAATAAAGCTCCTTATATTATAGAATGCTTGTTTCTAAGTTAAATATTGAATATGTAGAACTTTTGGATACATAAATATCTTAAGGATATATAATTAAGCATTTAATTTTTCTCTGAACTTCCTACCAACCAAGTTGAAATTTTTAAAGAGAGAATATTTATTCTTCTCCTGGCTTCTATTCAGTCCATAATTATCTCCCACACAGCTTTTATCCCTTTCCCCACCCTACAGTCAGACAATGCGAGAAGCAGACATTGTTTTTTTCACTCTGCCAATTAGGAAGTCTTTGGTGGGCATCTTCTAAGTGCTCTACACTGTGCTAGATAGAATGGAGGATAAAGAGCAAGTGTAAGATATGTCCTGGTCTCTAGCAATTTACAGTCCACTAACAATATCCCACAATGGCTTTGTGTTGGGGTTTTGTCACTTATATAAAAGCCTCCTACTGGCCATATAATGGCCAGTAATCAATGTGGATCCCCCTGGATGCCTGTGGTGCAAAACACTGAGATACAGGGTAATCTCATCCATCTTTTTAAAAGAATTATTTATTGGAGGCACCTGGGTGACTCAGTTAAGCTTCTAACTCTTGATTTCAGCTCAGGTCATGATCTCACAGCTCATGAGTTCAAGCCCTGCTCACTGGCAGCACAGACTTTGCTTGGGATTCTCTTGCTCCCTCTTTCCTGCTCATGCTCTCCCTCTCTCTTTCGCAAAATAAATAAATAAAGCTTAAAAAATATTTTTTTTATTAAGTGCTCATCATGACCCACTGCAAACATATTTGTTTAATCTTGAGTGTGGCTGTGTTTGTGTGTGTGCAAGAAAGAAAAAGGGAGAAATTTAACTTATATAGCTTCAACATTAACTTTAAAAATATCAATCTGAAAGGGTCAATGCAGCACCCAATGATCCACAACTGGATGTCTACTTTACCAAAGGAAGGGGGCAGTTAAGGGTTTAAAAATCAGAATAGATGTTTGATGCAACATTGAACAAACAACAGGTTAACTGACTGTTGTTGTTACTTGTTTTGCTCAGTTTTGTTTTCCAATGTTAACTGGTTGCCATGATATTCTGTGGATGTCATTTAATTCACAGTCCAGGACGTCACTTAGGCATGGGGAGAATGTGGTTTGTTGATGAAAAACTTATCTGTGTGCAATATTCATGTGGACTTCATTCCTATCAAAATAAGATGCTTTATTTAGCCAATGAGTTGGGATTTTTTTTAAAAAAATTCCTTTGTGCTAAAGTCATCCCTATATCTCATTTCAAAACCAACCCAAATATATTAGAACCAAAGAGAAGCATTAAATCAGCACTTTGTCAAACTCTAGAATGTTGATTTGTTAAAACTAACATGTTTTTACTTTGTTTTCTTATACATACCTCTTAGTTTCATCCAACCAAGTACTTTTCCATTTGAACAGATGGCAGAACCAAGAGGGTTTGACAAATGTGGCTATTCACACCTACAGTATGGCTTCAAGTGGGTGAAAATTGGCAGCTAAGGTCTATGAGGAACATTTGTGGATTTGGTATCTGAAGACCAAGTTGCAGTGTCGGTTCTGTTTCTTGCCTGATTGACACTGGATAGACCCTTCAATGTCTACTGGGTGTCAATCCTGTCTTTCACATAAAGATGATACACAAGGCTTGCAGTATTATGGGGGAGGGTTGGATAAGAGATGGTATACAGAAGTGTTTTATATAGGGGAATGCTGCAGTATGGTTTCTGCAACTCCATAAAAAGAGGGGAGAACCACCCGCGAAGTCTTCTGAAGATATCACTCAGAGTAAACTTTGTTCTCTTTTGAGATCTTGGTCAGTCACTTTGCCTTGTAGTTGCCCTGATGACAGAACCATTGGGAATTTTTGCTGCTAAGCCCTCAAGAAGAGCCAGAATGTACCACAATAAACTTGAAGAGTATTTCTGATTGAAAAAAAATGGTAAGAAATATTGATGGTTTAGAGAATTTAAGTCAAAATAAAAACTCACAAGTAAATGTTCTATGAGCTTAAAAATACTGGGTGCCTTATGTTTTAAATAACATGTAGTAAGATAATTAACATGAAAGTTGAAATTAAATGTCCATACAAAAGGTGGAAATTTTTAGCAAATGTACTAAACAATTAGACTGATAAAAATCACTGTAAATAGAGGTGGAGCACTGAAATTAAAATCAGAAATGAAAGAGGAGAAATAATAACAAACACTGAAGAAATACAATTGTAACAATATTATGAAAATTTATATGCTAACAAATTGGGCAACCTAGAAGAAATAAATTCCTAGAAACATATAACCTCCCAAAATTGAATCCCGAAGAAATAGAAAATTTGAACAGCTTTATTGCCAGCAATGAAACTGAATTAGTAATCAAAAAACTCCAAACTAAAGTCTAGGACCAAATGGCATTCCAGGCGAATTCTACCAAACATTTAAAGAAGAGTTAATACCTACTCTTCTCAAATTATTCCAAAAAAAAAAATAGAAGACAAGTTTCCAAATTAATTCTATAAAGCCAGCATTATCCTGATACCAAAACCAGATACAGACACCACTAAAAAAGAGAACTATATGCCAATATCTCTGATGAACGTAGATGCAAAAATCCTCAACAAAATACTAGCAAGACAGATTCAACAATACATTAAAAAAAGATTATTCAAGGGGCGCTTGGGTGGCTCAGCTGGTTAAGCATCTTGACTCTTGGTTTCAGCTCAGGTCATGATCTCACTGTTTGTGGGTTCAGGCCCCCATAGGGCTCTGCACTGACAGCACGGAGCCTGCTTGGGGTTTTCTCTCTCTCTCTCTCTCTCTCTCTCTCTCTCTCTCTGTCTCTGTCTCTCTCCCCCTCCCCTGCTCCCTATCTCTCTCACTCTCTCAAAACAAACAAACAAACAAACAAACAAATAAATAAATAAATAAATATCATTTAACACGATTGAGTGGGATTTATTCCCAGGATGCAAGGGATGGTTTAATATTTGCAAATCAATCCACATGATACATCACATCAACAGGAGAAAGAATAAAAACCATATGATCATTTCAAGAAATCCAGAAAAAGTATTTGACAAACATCTATTCATGATGAAAAACCTCTGCAAAGTAGGTCTAGAAGGAATATACCCCAATGTAACAAAGGCTTTATATGAAAAACCCACAACAAACATCATACGCAGTGGGAAAAAACTGAGAGCTTTCCCCTAAGGTCTGGAACAAGACAAGGATGTCCACTCTCACCACTTTTATTCAACATAGTACTAGAAGTCCTCGCCACAGAAACTAAACAACATAAACAGATAAAAGGCATCCAAACGAGTAAGGAAGAAGTAAAACTTTCACTATTTGCAGATGACATAATACTATATATAGAAAACCCAAAAGATTCCACCAAAAAAATTACAAAATACTAGAAATAATAAATGAACTCAGTAGTAAAGTCACAAGATACAAATCAAATATACAGGAATCAGTTGCATTTCTATACACTAATAATGAAGCAGCAGAGAGAGAAATTAACAATCCCATTTACAAATATACCAAAATGATAAAATACCAAGGAATAAGCATAACCAAAGAGTTGAAAGACCTGTACTGTGAAAACTATAAAACATCAATGAAATAAATTGAAGATGATACAAATAAATGAAAATATATTCCATACTCATGGGTTCAGAGAACAAATATTGTTAAAATATCTGTACTACTCAAAGCAATCTACAGACTTAATGCAATCCTTATAAAAATGCCAACAGAATTTTTTCACAGAACTAGATTAAATAATCCAAAAATTTGTATGGAACAACAAAGGATCTCCAATTCCCAAAGTAATCTTATAAAAGAACAACAAAACTGGAGGTATCATAATCCCAGATTTCAAGATATACTATAAAGCTGTGGTGATTAAAACAGTATGGTACTGGCACAAAAACAGACACATGGATCAACAGAACAGAATGAAGATCCCCAAAATAAACCCAGGATTATGTGGTCAATTAATCTATGATAAAGGAGGAAAGACTATGCAAGGGAAAAAAGGCAGTCTGTTCAACAAGTGGTGCTGGGAAAACTGTAAATTTAGATGCAAAAGAATGAAACTGAATCACTTTCTTATACCATATACATAAACTCAAAATGGATTAAAGACCTAAATGTGAGACCTAAAACCATAAAAATCCGAGAAGAGAGCACAGGCAGTAATTTCTCTGAAAGTGGCTGTAGCAACATATTTTTGTATATGTCTCCTGAAACAAGGGAAACAAAATCAAAAATAAACTACTGGGTCTACATCAAAGTAAAAATCTTCTATGCAGCAAAGGAAACAATCAACAAAAAGACAACCTACTGAGTAAGAGAAGATATTTGCAAATGATATATGTGATAAAGGGTTAGTATCCAAGTATATAAAATACTGATGTAACTTAACACCAAAAAAACCTCAAATAATCCAATTTAAAAATGGGCAGAAGACATTAACAGGAATTTCTCCAAAGATGACATACAAATAGCCAACAGATACATGAAAACATGCTAAGCATCAGTAATCAGGGAAATGCAAATCAAAACCACAATGGGATATGGCCTCACACCTGTCAGAATGGCTAAAATCAAAAACACAAGAAACAAGAAATGTTGGCAAGGATGTAGAAAAAAAGGAACCCTCATGCACTGTTGGTCAGAATGCAAACTTGTGCAGCCACTGTGGAAAACAGTATGGGGGTTCCTCAAAAATTAAAAACCGAATTACCGTATGAACTACTGGGTATTTACCCAAAGAATATGAAACACTAATTTGAAAAGATATATGCACCCCTATGTTTATTACAGCATTATTTACAAGAGCCAAATTGCAGAAGCAGCCCAAGTGTCCCATCAATAGACAAATGGATAAAGAAGATGGGGTGTGTGTGTGTGATATTGAATATTACTCAGCTATAAAAAAGAATGAAATCGTGCCATTTGCAACAACATGGATGGAGCTATAGAGAGTATCAGTGAAATAAGTCAGTGAAATGCTCAGTGAAATAAGTCAGAAAAAGAGGAATACCATATGATTTCACTCATGCAGAATTTAAGAAACAAAACAAGTGAACAAAGAAAAAAAAAGAGACAAATCAAAAAACAGACTCTTAACTATAGAGAACAAACTGATGGTTACCAGAGGGGAGGTAGATGGGGGGTGAAGTAGATGAAGGGGATTAAGAGTACACTTATTATTAGGAGCACTGAGTAATGTACAGAATGCTGAATCACTACATTAAACGCCCAAAACTAATATAACATTGTATGTTAATTATACTGGAATTTAAAAGTAAGTAAATAAAAAATTTTAAAAACATCATAATTAATCATTTTTTTCCTGAACTTCCTACCAGTCAAGCTGAAATTTAAAAAAAAAGAAATGATGTAATTCTCATTGTAAAACATCGCAATATAAAATATCAGTGTAAAACAACTTTTATTTCTGGGAACAAATTATAAAGAGGATTTATTCTTTTTTAATGAGATATAATTGACATATAACATTGTATTAGTTTTAGGTGTACAACGTAATGGCTTGATATGTGCATACTGCAAAATGATTACCACACCAAATTTAGTTAACATCTGTCACCTCACATAGTTCTATTTTTTTTTCCTGTGATGAGAACTTCTAAGATCTCTCTTAGCAACTTAAAAATAAAGTGCTGTTGGGGCGCCTGGGTGGCGCAGTCGGTTAAGCGTCCAACTTCAGCCAGGTCACGATCTCGCGGTCGGCGAGTTCGAGCCCCGCCGTCGGGCTCTGATGGCTCAGAGCCTGGAGCCTGTTTCCGATTCTGTGTCTCCCTCTCTCTCTGCCCCTCCCCCGTTCATGCTCTGTCTCTCTCTGTCCCAAAAATAAAAATAAAAAATGTTGAAAAAAAATTAAAAAAAAAAGTGCTGTTAACTATAGTTAACATACTATACATTACATCCACAGAACTTACTGATCTTATAACTGGAAATTTGTACCTTTTGACTCCTTCTTTCCTCCCTTCCCCCCACCCTTTCGTTCTTTCTAGAACCCTAATCAAGATATAATGCTACAATTCTCAAGCTTTGGAGTACATGCCCCTAGGAATGTGTTGATATGCCAAGGGTGTACCTAAAGCCACAGAGGACTAAGAGCAATTGGGGTAAATGACTTAACAATTTGGGGTGAAATTCACCTATGTTTATATTAGTATAAACATGTCTTATCAAACAGGAGCAAAATTTTCACTTGCCTTCATAATAAAAACATGTCTAGAAATGTTCTCTTCTAGATAGCCTACACCCCAAGGCTATACGCCTCTGCTAGTGGAGTCCTTTTGCAGAATTTTCTGATATTCTGACATAATGACAGTATCATAATAACAGTTTTAGAGAAAATACCAACATTATATATATATATATATATATATATATATATATATATATACACATATATATATATATATCCCTAAAAATCCAGGGCAGAATATTAAAACATGATTCATAAAGGTGCATATTCCCAGAACCAAAACAGGGAGGCTTGTTTTTGGCCAAGCTGCCTGTGGTCTAACTCTTCAGGAAGCAAGTTAATCTCAAAATGTGGTTCTCAGAGCACTTGCATCAGAAAACCCTGGGAATGCTTATTAAGATGAAAATTTAGGGTTGCCTGGGTGGCTCAGTGACTTAAGTGTCCAACTCTTGATTTCATGGTCTCATGGTTGTAAGATTGAGCCCTGTGTATGTGGAACCAGTACTCCACACTGAGTATGGAGCCTACTTGGGATTCTCTCTCTCCCTCTCCTCTGCCCCTCCCCTGCTTGGGCTTGCTCTCTCTCTCTCAAAATAAATTAATAAACATTGTGTGTGTGTGTGTGTGTGTGTGTGTGTGTGTGTGTGTGTATTCATTCATGCCCCAAAGGATGATCACTTCTGGAGCAGAGGCCCAGGAATCTTCATAGGAACTTATTAGAGAATTGATACATAAACACACTAAAAGTTGAAAACAATTTAAAATGGTTGGAGGGATGGAATTAAATTTCCCTAGTCCAGCTTTTCTGTATCTTGCTTTTCTCAGCTGGCCTTTTTGCAACAGCATGGTGCAGCTAAACCCCTAACAATTTAGAGCTGAGTGAAGGGAGAACCAGAACCATATATTTTGAATACCAAGACTCTACGTGGAAAGTTTATTATTCTACTGGAGACCCTGAGAGCCTGACATACAGCCTCAATCAGCTGGAGAAGCAGTAACATTCACCTGAGAAGGATTATCAGGGTCACCAAAAAGAAGGTCAAACAAAGAGGGTCTAATACCCCCTTTTAATCTGCTCAAGTGCCTGAACAAATATTTGAATGGAGACCACACCTCAGACCATCTTTTCCTTTCACAAAAATCAAATTCCCCAGGTTGTTAAGAGATAGCATACTAAAATATGGTTCTATAGTCTAACTGACTTCCTCAGAACAGATTTTCTCAGTCTTTAATTTATTAATTGGCAGAGTTTTGAAGAGGAAGGTAAAAATGCAAATATCTTTTTCTTGAACTTACTGGACCAGAGACTCTGTGTTGGACAGAATCTTCTAAGACCAAGTTTCTGTATCCCAAAGATACTCAAAGTAGGATTCAGGAATCAACAAGGATCCCCATCAGCATCCCCCAGGAGCTTGTCAGAAATGCAGAATCTCAAGCCCCTATCCCAGCACTACTGAAACAGAGTCTGAAGCTTAACAAAATCCTCAGCAGATCTGTATGTACATCAGAGTCTGAGAAGCAAGGCTAGAGAACACATTTGGAGAACCAGTGCCAAAGACAATGACAGAAATGGTTGTAACCTGGAAAACTTTAAGAATCAGTCTTACAGTTCATTCACCTTGGCTTCTGAAAAACTCTGGTATTATTTCCAAAGA
This sequence comes from Prionailurus bengalensis, assembly GCF_016509475.1. Classification (NCBI taxonomy): domain Eukaryota; kingdom Metazoa; phylum Chordata; class Mammalia; order Carnivora; family Felidae; genus Prionailurus; species Prionailurus bengalensis. Next base: position 36,991,473 of record NC_057354.1, on the reverse strand, counting down.
ACATCTGCTCTGGCGCAGGGAATTTTCACTACAAAAACTACATCTGAAGGCTATATGTAAAGCAAATCCTTCTACAATTGAGAAAAGCCAAGATTTATGCTATGGATTGTATCTTTCTTGGCCTATGGACAGTTTTGATTTGCATCAAACCTGCCTCATGCAGATAAGAGATGCTGAAAGAATTAGAACTTTGTCTGCCATCTGAATCTACTCCTCTGGAGAGAAATAGCCCATTTCCCAGCTGCAGCTGGGAACATATCATCCCATTTTAGCTGACAGATTATCAGAGATTTTCCAAATTACTATTCCCAAGCCACTCTGAGTCCCAAGCACATACTCTGAATCAGGTGCGTGTGAAATACAAACAGGGCTTGAATTGGAAAGAAAAAGCTGAAGCTCAAGCCTTAACAAGCAAAATGCACATGTTAATAAAACCCATGCACGGCTTCAAGTCCATGTAAGGTATGGATCAACCAGCAATAGCAAGGTTCCCATCGGAATCTTCCCAGCATACAGTCATGACTCATGCCCAGAGCCATCTTGTCCTTGTAAGAATAGCATAAATCATCATCCAATATTAAAAATGATGCCAAAAGTGCATTTTATTCAAATGCATTCCTTAAAATAATTGCTGAGAAAATAATGCAAGAGTGTTCAACTGACAACTGACTCTGTAGTGTTCACATCTGGAGGGAAAAATATGTCATGGAGTAGTTAAGTGGATTCTAGAGATGCTGGAAATTCCTAAACCCACAAAAGTCCAAGTACATGAGTTTGTTTTATTCTTTTGAAGAGGAAACTTCTATGCCTCAGTCACACCTACAAACAGTACAAAGAGGTCTCCTACATTTTATAATGCAAACCTTATCATGTTTTCCTTTCCTTTTCTTCTTGTCTTTCTTCTTTCATATTTTAGCCTATAGCATCAGAAAAAAAAGTATTTGTCATGGATTCCTATAAGCTCTCTCCCTTCCCTCTCTCACACATTCTTTCCACCAACATTCACACAAGCTCAGAAGTCTTTCACAATTATAATAAACCATCTTTGACTCTGTTTTTCCTCCTGCTACCCCTCTCTTAGGCTATTCTAATTAAGTGTACATTTACTACTCCACTCCTCACCTTCTATATGGTGTGAATGCCCCCAGAAACAGCCTCTCAGACAGGGATTCAAGGGTGTGATCCTAGAAAAAGTGATAGGCGGGGAGTAGAAAAGTATGAGGAAGGGCAGAAAGTTCATAGAGGGGATATTATCCAACCAGTCACCACGGGGGCAACTTAAGGTAAGTCCCCCTGGGGGTCTCTGAGAGATAGCATAGAGTTATCTCAATAGAAAGGCAAAGGACTAGGGTATTTAGGTATCAAACTTTTTTCTGTCATTGTTTGATGTCTGTTTCTGGGGACTTTAACTCTGTCATTTTGGCTTGCTCTGTGCTTAGGCTAAGGGTGCTCTTTAGCCAAAATGATGAATGAATGAATGAATGAATGAACAAAAGAATGAAAGGCCTCAAGCAAAGCAACCTTTGGAATATAGAAGTGACTATCAAAGGGATATAAGCAGGCTATCAATACCCGCTACACCTCTGTTCATTTCTCCACTCAAGCCCCTGTAAGAGCTTTAACTAAGTATCAGTGTGGCTAAAGTGCTTAGACTAATTTCAGAAATTATACTACTTGTTAGTCAGTAAAGACTATCAGCCACTGCTTCCTTCTTGAAGCTCCAGGACAACACATCTTTCTGAGTGTTCTCCTTTCTCTCCTGCCACTCTTTTTAATTCTTTCTGGTCTATCTTCTTGCACCGAAACTTAAAATGTTAGGACCCTTTCCTTTCCTCTTCTCATCTTTCTCTTGCTGAGTAAGTATATCTGTCCCTATGGCTTCACTTACCATTTATATCACAACAACTTACAAACTTGTATCTCTGGTAGCTCAGACCTCCTGACCAATGATGTTGATGGCCTACATGATATCGGACATCTCAAAATTGCTTCAAATTAGGCACCAGACTTCATCTTCCATCCCTCTTTTCCCCTAGAAGGAAAAAAAATGTTCCTCATCTACTGTTTTCTATCTCTGTGAATAATACCACCTTCCACTCAGTTGGGCAAGCTGGGAAACTAGCAGTCAGCCTTGACACATGCCTATCTTCTGCCTCTGCAATCTTCATTTAATTATTGGACTTTATCCACTTGATCCCACCAGTAATTTATTCCTTAAATCCATCCACTCCTGTCCAATTCCTGGTCCATCCTTACCTCTTAATATAGCATCCAACTGGTTTCCTCAGATCTGTTCTTCACCATACAGCTTGAGGGAGCTTTTAACAATGCAACTCTGATTGTGTCACTGCCCATGGGATCTGGCTCTTGTCTGCTTCACCTGTCCCATCCAGTACTACTTTCTACCTAGCTTTCTTTCCTGTTCCACCTATGCTTATCTCATTTCTGTTTTGATATCTTATCTCTCTTTTTGCCTCTGACACTGGAATCTTAATAACTCTTGTTCCCTTGACCTTAAAGCCACTTCTCCCAGTATGTCTTTCCATTAACTAACTTCTACTCATCCTTCAAATAGAAGCTTAAACACAACTGCCTCAAAGAATCCTCTCATGCTTTTCCTGATTCCTCCAAGAAAAGAGTTGGTTCCCTTAGTATTCCATTGTTTAGAAAATCTCACTGAAGCTCTTAATTCTTATAATTAAATATTTGTGTAATGTGTGTTGCCTGTCTCAGTGTAAGCTCCCTGAGAACAGGTAATGTGCCAATTTAATTCACAGCTAAATACCAAGCACCTACAATAATGCCTGGCATGTAATATTATGGTCATTACTCAAATAAGTTTTTACTAAGACTATTGACAATTCCAAAAATCTGACTAAGTTTAGCTTAGGTTACATTTTCTCTTTGGTTTTATATTCTACACCCCTGTTTCCACTTACAGGATGTTGAACATCATTGTAAAAATAATCGAAAGGTATCTATATTAGTTTGCTAGGGCTACTATAACAAAGTACACAAACTAGGTGGCTTAAACAACAGAAATGTGCTGCCTCACAGTTCTGGAAGCTAGAAATCTGAAATCAGGGTGTTAATAGGGTCAGGTTCTTCTGAGGGCTGTGAGGAAAGGATCTGTTCCAAGTCTCTCTCCTTGGCTTGTAGATGACCATTTTCACATTTACACAGCATCTCACTATATGTATCTCTGTGTCCAAATTCCGCCTTTTTATAAGGACATCAGTCATAATGAATTGGGGCCCACCCCAATGACCTCATCTTAGCTAATTACATCTGCAATGATCTTATTTCCAAATAAGATCACATTCTGAGGTCCTAAGGGTTAGGACTTCAACATATGAATATGAGGAGGGGGGAAGCACACAATTTAACCCATGACAATATCCAAGGATTTTAAGCAGGGGAGATAAACAATTAGATTCACATTACTGAAAAGTCATGTTCGCTACAGACAGCATGAAGAAAAGATTGGAGGGGGCAAGACTGAGGCCTGGGAAGGCTAAGGGCCTATTATAATGCTTCCAGCAATGCCTATCAGCCTAGTTTCTTTATTAGCATTACCCAGAGTCAAAACTCTGCTCCAATGAGTGGCAGCAGTATGACTTTCACTACACTGGGGTCAGTTTTCTTATCTGTGAAATGACTATAATTTTAGCATCACATAGTTTATAAAGCTGAAGGAAAGAATCAAAATTAAATTGGCCTGTGACCTGACTTAGAAACCTGTATTTCCCCCCAGTTTCCCCCAAGTTTTCAGCATAACAGTCAAAAAAAAGTTCAAGTTTTTAAGACAAAATCAGCCATTGAGATGACTTGTGATTTAATTTGCTTATATGATTATCTTTTGTGTGAAAGAAGAAACATGTAGGTATTATTCTAACATTTCAGTTTTCAATTAATATGTGGGCATATTATAGGACTATCTAATAGAAAAGTGGATCTTAGATCTTGATAAAGATAAGAAGTATTAGAATGAAATCCAAAGACTCATCACAATTAAAACATCTTCTTCTCTACCTCTGTTGCACTCTAATTCATTCCTTTCTTTCTTTTCATTTCCAATACATACCCTAATTCCCACCCATATTTTTATCACTACAAATAATGCAACTCTGGGCCTTGTCCCTAGAGAAGAATTGTCCAACTTATTTTTTCCCTCCCAGTCCTTGGCAAGTCTGCTGGGTGACCCACTCGGACACCTCAGAGGGTGGTGCCTCCCACCCCCTCAAGCCACAAGCAACAAAGCCTTAGTCATTTCATGCTCTTGGCTTTGTCATCATTTTGATTTTTTTTACATTACTTTCTCATTAACTCATCTCACTTATGTAAAGAGAACAAGCCAGAGATAGTTAAAGATGTCTCTGGTGTTCTCAAACCAACCAACCAATCAACCAACCAACCAACCAACCAAACAAACAAACAAACAGATAGCATTTCTATTGCCCAATGTCCAGAAAACAATGTCTTGCCAAGACAGAATTTTGAATCACAGGACAATGTAATTTATTCATTCCATGAACTGCACTATGCAGCAAGCCAAATTCAGGCCATTCTTTCGAACAACATTTTAATAATTTTAAGGGTCAACTATCATTCTACCTTCCAAAAAGCAAAGGAAAATGGGACTGTCTTATGTAGGAAGGAGACATAATCTGAAGTTACTGGGATGACACACATATGCTAACATTAGGTGTTAGGATCCTTTTCATTTTCTGTAAGGCTAATTCATCACCTCTGTCTCCCTTAGAGATGTACATTTTGTAATATATGAATGTGTGATACAATTTTTGTGTGTAAGAGAAGGCTAATTTATGTTTTCCTTGTTTAATAGAATTTGAAGATAAGAGTGATAAATAGAAAAGCTACATTGTAGGGGAACCTGGGTGGATCAGTTGGCTGAGTGTCTGACTCTTGATTTCGGCTCAGGTAATGATCTCATGTTTTGTGGGATTGAGACCTGTGTCAGGCTCAGTGCTGATAGCACAGAGCCTGCTTGAGATTCTCTCTCTCCCTCTCTCTCTGCCCCTCCCTGACCACTCTCTTTCTCTCTCAAAATAAATAAAACAACAACAAAAAAAGAAAAGCTATATCATAGGTACCTGTTTTGTTAAGAGGAAAATAAATACCATCTTACAATTCCATCAGAAAGTGGGAAAAGATTGATTCACCATTTTGAGGAACAAAAGAAATTTTCATTTGAAGGGAAAGAGAATAAGGATGTCCACCCAAACATTTCTCAATCTTAAATGTGTTTCCAGTTAATAAACAAACAAACAAAATCCTAGGATCTTATGTGAGCAACGGTAACATTGTACCGATAAAAGTGCTATCAAGAGCAGTCCATGTAAAGAGCCCTGGTGGGAAAAATTAACTCCTGGGTCTGTAAAATCCCATAGAACTAGACGAAATAGCCATGGGTACAGTTTGAATTAAGGCTTTTACTGTTCTTGTCATTGTTCTTCTGATTCTTTCACATTTTGACATGGCCAAAGCTTGTGGAATAAAAACTAAACCCAGACAGTATCTTCTGTGAATCCCCACACTTCCCATGCATGATTATTAAGTTGGAATGATTAAAAATGTCAACTAAGTACCCCCAAGAAATTTTAACTAAAATATTTAAATCACAGATCTCTACAGACCCAATGTTTGGAGAAACTAAAATTAGTTTACTTCCAGTGAACTATTCTTTATAGTAGCTATTCTCTCTCAATTCTCATTATCATTCTATTCTATACTACCCTAATTTGCAGACAATGTCTTTGGGTTTCAGAAAAGCCCAAGTTTGTATGTGATCCCATTAGCCCTCTGAGTCATTTTGTACCGAATTTACTCCTACCTGTTCCCCACTAAGGAAACCTTCAGTAGGTTGCAGTGAATGGCTTTTATACCCATCAGTGAGTCATCACACAGGCAACTGACCAAGAATTCAATCTGGGTGGATAGAGGACTCTAGCTATACAGAATAATATAGACTTCTGAAAATAACCAATTTACTTTCTTGTGTTTGGAGAAGTCCATAAACTATTGTAATAATTTATGAGGACTTGAGCTGGACATATGCAACCAAGACATATACTAATTTTAACAATAATTTACTGAGCCTTTGAGTGGATAATGTTGTTATCCCCGCCAATGAACTTTACCGGACTGGTACACCTGCCTTCAGCTGCTGCAGTTGTTGGTTGCTAATGGCTCACAACTGCCCCCTTTTCCAGATAATTTCTCTTGGCAAAATAGCAGCTATTTACCCAGGAGGCTACATCCTAGTCCCACCCCAGGGGCAGGCCATGCTAGTGACTGGTTTACATGAAGAATGCAAAAGGTTAGCCAGTAATATCAAGGTAGGAACAACTACATGATGTAATTCACACTACAGAGCTCTCCACTGGATCAAGCTAAAGGCAGAGTCCAATAGAAACTATGAAACTATGTCCTGGCTTACTTAGCGCCTTCTCCTACCTAACTTGTTTCCTTCACTCCCTCCCCTTTCTCTTAAGACTACTCCAGTAAGTCATGTGGGCCTGAATCCCTTTTTCAGACTTTGCTTCTAAAGAGGACCTAAGTCAAGCCACAGTTCTATATGTATTATGGATACATTGCTTTCATATATTTATTTCATTTAATTTGCAGGATGGGCCATATAATGGAGACCAGGCTTTACCCCAGGTTTTTTTTCTGGCTCCTAAAAATAGTCAATTTTTATTATGCTAAACTGCTGCCTTAGACATTTATAGTAACAACTTCATCATATATCACCAATAAAATTAATAATGTAGTTACAAACTTCAGAATTTGTATGAATGTGTCTTCTCCATGTTAACATGTCCAACAATGAACAGATGTTTCATAGTGTTTCCTTGACATAAAGTGATATTTTTCCATTAGGGTAAAAGGAGAAGGAAAAAGAACAGAGAAGGAAAAGAAACGAAAAAACGAAGAAACAACAAAGGAGGGAGGAAGGAAGGAACAAAGGAAAGGAGAAAGAGAAAAGGAGGTAAAGGCAAACAGACAAATACAGAGAAAGAAAAGACCACAATAGATACTTGTTTTAATAGACTTTTAGCTTCTTAGGTGACCCCTGGTCTTGTTCCTTGGCTAAAAATGCAGTGCTGGTCATTTCTCCTTTCTAATTCTTTTCAGCGTGGAACAGTTGGAATCGCTTTAATCATGGGCTGAACTTCAGTGCAGCTCTTGGCTGAGAATCACTTTTCTACTAAGAACTGTGAGGAGTTTCCAGGGAGGGCTTGTAAACTAGTTATCTCTATTGATGACCACATCTGTGTGCACATCTGTGGTACAGAAACACGCCATGTAATAAAGTGTATCTTGTGTTCTGTGACTTTCTGCCATGTGGGCTTGCCTTTCCCACCACATTCAAGACGCCCTTTTCTTATTAAAAAGAATCAGTATAGAGGAGTGATACCCCACCCACAGGGTGAGAAGGAGTCTCTTCTGTTTTTCATTTTGTGTCCAAGCAAGGCAAATATGGAATTCATTTTGAGATTTCTTAAGACTTCTAAAATGAGCTCACTCTGAAGACAATGGATATGTAGAATGCCTACTATGTGCCTGACATGGCAAGAGAACTAAGTATTTTGTATCAACTCAATGGAACCTCACAACACTACACTAGGAACCACTGCACTAGGCACCCTGGTCCCCATTTACAGGGGGAAACTGAGAGTCAAAAGGGTAAAATTATTTATCTAAGGTCAAGTATCTAGAAAATGGAGAAACTCAGCTTCAAAGTCAGGTCTGAAGGATACCTCAGCCCAAGGTCTGCTTTATTACAGAAGTATGGGCAGTGACTTCTCAGGTACTTACCACTGTCTGAATAAGAGAACACTTTTTCACCTTAAAGAAGTGTTATTTTTCTTTGAAATCCACTCTGCTCAATTCCACAAATTCTACAGACATCTACCAGCCTTCCAAAGAATATGAAGAGAATCACTATGTCATATAGAATATTCCCAAACCACAAGACTGGGTAAGGAAAGCTGGAAGAAAAGGAAACAGGGAAATGGCCTGCTAAACAAGGATTACTCAAGATGACTACAAGCAAAAGACAAATAAATGCCTTCAGAGAAGACCTTTTTTTGAGCTCATGGGGCTGAAGAAACTAGAAATGAATGTGGTCGCTCCCAAGGAATTTGGGCCCCCAATGCTGTAATTTGGTCTTCCCAGGAATCTGATATCCATCACTGCTTTTAGTAAATATGGGGAGAAGATGACTTAAAGGAGCTTAAAAATAAACTTTATTTTTAAAGAAGAGCAGCAAGCATGTCAATCAGTCAACTAAAAAAAGTATTATGAGTTTGAAATTTAATCATCAAATAGAGGGGAGAACTAAATTATTTCTAAGTTTGCTTTCAATAATACTTTAAGATTTTAGAATGCATCAGATAGAAAAGGTACCTGATAGATGGCAATAGATTATATGAGATTATAAACATTTGTAGAGAAGCTCAATGACCTTGTAAACCTAGAATATTGGCAAATGCTATTTATGTTATTTCTTGAACAGAAATTACTTTACATTCCTTGATATAAATTACATTTTAAGTAACATGACTTTCTCTCTTCCAATTCCAAAAATAAGGGGTATGATTCATGGGCTAAAGTGCCCTAGTTAATAAGTTAATGGAAAGAAATAGTGAATAAATTTTTACAGACATATAGAGTTAGTACAGGCATTGTTGAAAGATGATAGATGGCCATTTTGGCAGATGCTCAAAAGTTTCCACTGTTTGTAATTACTGGTCAGGTAGATTGTAATTAGAAGATGTGCTCCTGGTATATTCTAGAAACAGATGAATGCTTTATTATACAACATCTGTACTCCATGCTTTCTACATAAAAATTAAGTATAATTGCAGTATCTGTTGCTTGTTTGCTTTACCATTCTGAATCTGATTTTAAGTAAGCTTTGGAAAAGGATCAGGACATTTTAAATTGCTGAAACCTTCTGTCCATCAATAAAGATAATAATGTATGACAACAGTGAAACCTTTACCAGCTACTTGTGAGCTCTCTAGCTCAAATGACTAACCTATATCCATGAACAGTAGGCAGAACCACTTGGGTTTATCTAAGAGACCATCATAGAACTGGATATGGGAATCATTGGGACATTAAAAGACATATGTTAGAAAAATGGCTACAGAGTGTTCCCCTGGCTTTGTTCTAGGAACACCCTAGACACACGCCATGCATATCCCTGGGCTTCCACAGCTAGAGTTCACAGACATAACAGTGCTGTACATTTAAGCCTCACAGCCACTTTTACAGGAATGTACTGATATTTTCTTTACTTTCCAGATAGAAGATGAAGGCACAGACGGATTAAAAGACATATCCATGATAGTATAACAGGGAAGTGGCAGAACCAGGATTTGAACTAGCCAGTCTGACCCCATGTTCCATACTCTTTACCACTTCTTATCACTGCTTAGACTCTACAGACCTGGACATTTGAAAGATACTGCTCACAACTTAAATAGAAAGCCAGGGATAAATTATCTCCTCACTGAATCACAGCACCTGCCAACTAGAGGAGATGGATGCAATACCACCTATAATAAGAGAGTGCCTTTAGGATTACAGGGAAACACCCAAGCTAAATTGAAGCAAAGAAATCAGTATGCAAAGGGGAATATGAGGCTATGTTTCCTTACAGCAAATTTAGAAGCGTTAGTGAGAACCACATTTCAGGCAGAAGAATAAATGCTTTGAAAAATTTTCTATCTCTTTAAAATTATATATTTGGAAGCATCTTGGTATCTCCAGCAATTCAAAGAAACATGATGGCCAATTCATTTCCAATATGTCAGTTGGGACCAAGTCAAAATTATCAAAATGTCCTAACTTGCTTTTTTAGCCCTTAGTTCAGATCTCACCTGTATCAGTTGAGGGGAGAGAACACAGGTAAATATCCCACCCTGGATCCGTACTAGCACTGCTACCAACTGGGTGAGGACTGCTAAACTCAACTCTAGTGTGGGTTTCATGGCAACATAAGGACGAAGATAAGGTTGCTGTCTATCGGCTGACACACTGATGGGAAGGGAGGAAATTTAACTGGTGATATGAGAGCTGGAGCCCGGATGTAAGGTTTCTGTAATGAGAGTTTCTGTTCTTCCTCTGGAAAAATTGAGCATTGTCAGAGAATGCTGGAATGAATGTAGCATATCTTTCCTTAGGAAATTTAACATTCATTCATTTATTTATACAAAAGCAACATAATTATTAGGGAAAACTACAGGGATAATTTTTCTTATCCTCTTGTTCCCCATACCTGTTACTATTAATAGAGTTGCAGTCTAGAATGGGAACAAATTGAATCAGAATCAAAGTAAGAGTTTTGAAGATGAAAGTAGCAAACATTAAAAGATAAAATAATAATACCCAGTTGCTCCTTTCTCTTTCTCACATCAATATGCTTTTCTTTTTTTTAAGTCTTTATTTATTTTGAGAGAGACAGAGAGCATGAGCAGGGGAGGGGCAGAGAGAGAGAGATAGAGAGAGAAAGAGAGAGAAAGAGAGAGAGAAGCCCAAACAGGCTCTGCACTGTCAGCGCAGTGCATGGGGCTCAATGTAACAAACTGTGAGATCGTGACCTGAGCTGAAATCAAGAGTTAAGCACTTAACTGACTGAGCCACCCAGGTACTGCGCATCAATATGCTTTTCTGACATACAGAGGAATGCCCACCTTCATTCCCTCCCAGGTCTAACTAGCTTATATGTAGATAAATAAAATCTTATTTTATCCAGCTTTATTGAGATATAATTAACAAATAAAATTGTAAGACATTTAAAGTGTACAATGTGATGATTTAATATAGGTACACTGAGAAAGAATTTCTGGCATCTAGTTACCTAATACACCTATCCCCTTGCATATTTAGTTGAGTGATTTATTTATTTATTTATTTATTTATTTATTTATTTATTTATTTTGGTGAGTATATTTAGGTTCTGCTCTCTTAGCAAATTTTTCTTCCTTTTTTTTTTAAATTTTAGAGACAGAGAGAGAGAGAAAGAGAGAGAGCATGTGTGAGTGGGGGAGAGGGTCAGAGGGATAGAGAGCAGAGAAAATTTTAAGCAGGCTCCACACTCAGAGAGGAGCCCAATGTGGAGCTCAATCCCACAACCCTGGGATCATGACCTGAGCTGAAATTAATAGTCAGATGCTCAAAAGACTGAGCCATGCAGGTGCCCCTTAGTAAATTTCAATTATGCAATATAGTGTTATCAACCATATAATGTAATGTTTTAGTCACCACATTATACATTAGATCCTTAGAACTTATAACTCAAAGTATGCAACCTCTCCCTATTTTCCCTGCCTCCCAGACCCTGGTTAACTACCATTCTACTGTTTCCCTGTTTCCTACATGGTTTGTTCATTTTCTTATTTGGGCATATGTCTCAAGAGCCAGTTATGAGCCCTTAGTGGAGACAAGTTACATTGCACATTTAAATGATATAATACATAATTTGCCTTTCTCTGCCTGATTTATTTCACTTAGTTTAATGTCCTTCAAATTTTTCCATGTTGTCACAAATAACAAGATTTCCTTCTGTTTTGAGAATGAATAGTATTTCATTATATATGTAAATGTATAATATATTTAATATAATATATAACATATACATTTTTCTCTTTTCTTTACCCAAACACTTTAGTTGTTTCCATACCTTGACTATTGTGAGTTATGCTGGAATGAACATGGAATCAGAAATATCTCTTCAAGATAGGGGTTTCATTTAGTTTTTCTTTGGATATATATCCAGAAGTAGGACTGCTGGAAGGACAGTCTTATTTAGGGGAGTGGAAACAACTCCTATGATACTCAAATCATTCTTGACATAGTTCCACTTCCACACAAGGTTCAGTGGGTGTCTGTTTCTATAACATTGGCCTCCCAAAAGTTAGTCCATTCTCCAAGAGTCTGAATTAGTGAACCTTGTTTTTTTTTTGCCTTGTTTTCAAAATACCTGATTATAGAACCATATAGCTCTTTACTCATCACCATAAAAATAGTGTTCCTTGTGTTGTTCCTCATACTACTTTGTCCAGACAACTTTTAAATGAATCAAATCATGGTATTTCCACTAAATATTTCTTTAGGAATAATTTCTGCACTATGGAATTTTTTAACTGTCTGATATTTAGCTTATATTTTAATTTGCTCCATTTCATAAACAAATCTTGTCCAGAACCAGTAGAAGCAAAGAATGAACTATTCCTGATAATTTCCACTTCACCTCAAGGTATAGACACCCTATCTTTTACGTCTGTCAAACCACATCCCATAATTTGTCTCAGCTTTAAAACACATCTACTTCCAGGTCTCCTCAAATCACCATTTTGATCTGTCAGTAGTTGCCTCTGTTTTTCACTCTTGGAAAAGCCCTGAAAAAGCTGTGAAATAAAATAAGCAGAGGCTTTAATTATTTCAGTTCTGGTGGGACTGTCCAATGGATTTCATGTAGATACATAAACCCTGCCAGAAGCATGAGGCTCATTTCCATGTGTTTGCCTGCTGAACCAAGTCCTCAATGTTACTTGATAATCATTTGCTTTCCTCCAAGTATTGGGCAAAACATGAAGCTCCATATATCTTCAAATATAAAAATCAAGAAGCATATAACTGTGCCTTTCACCTGGAGAAGTGAATTTTGCAAAGTTTCAGTGATTTTTTTTCTACCAGCCTGTGAATTTTAAATAACACATATAGTGTTTTTTCTACATGTCATTTCTCACATTTCTTCCTATATCCCTAAGTAGAGCAAGCTAGGGGGATACAAGAAATAAAATATTTACTTAAAGTCAAGCAGAAATTTCTTGTCTACTACATAAGAAAACACATTTCCAAATGGAGGTTTAAAAAGCCCTCATAGTGTTATTGAATACCATTTCCTGCCATGAGAACCAATATAGAATGAAAATAAGAATAAATTCCTTAGTAGCCAGTCCTAGAATTGAATGACAAAATGAACAAACACTGAATGCCCATGTAGAAACTGTATATGAAGCAATTTTAGCTATATTCTGGCTCAATGAGAAATCAGTTTGTTCACTTAAAATAACCAAGGACAAGTTGGGTGGTTGACACATGGATGAGAGTATCTTAAGTAAAACCAGGAGCCACAGAAAACAGGATAGATAGTGTAGCAGGCAGGTCCTGTTTTGGGGGGCATGTGAAAGTTGTCTTTATCCTCAGAATCCGGATAGAGAATCTACAATATGAAATGGCAGGCCAGGAATTGGGGGACTCAAACTCTGGTGCATCTTTAAAAGATAAAAATAATCTTTTAATGCAATCTTTCTAGATTCTACCTCAAGAAAACTCATCAACTTTCTTTCTTTAGTTAAATAAATCACGCTTTGGCCATTCTCCTGCTTATTTCTGATAATAGGAAGAGTTTCTTTTACGTGAAAAGAACATTTAACAACTGTTTGTGTTTAGAAAAACCTATAAACTAATCTGAATCTGCTTCCCTATCTATAAAATGAAAATAATCATTTGAGGATTAAAGGAGATAAGGATGTGAAATGAATTGGAAACTCATAGAAATAATTATTTTTGCTATACATAGCGTCATTATTTGTTAAGTACAGAATGACAATTTTGTTATTTGCTTAAAAGAAACAACTCATTTAAATAACAGTAAAATACTGCGGAGGTGAGTGGCTACAAAGCTTTAAGAAGGAATTGTTTTCATTTTCTCCTAATATGAAGCTTTCTCTGAACCCCCTCTCTTTCCAAAATCTGGCTTTAGAGTAGAGACATAGTGTTGAATGTCTTCAGAGATAAAATATTGAGGACAGGTCAGCAAAGGAGCCTTTTAGATTGGTAGATTGCAAAGGACAGCTTGTTCCAAACAGAGGCCTGAAGGCAGATGAGAGAGAAGAAAGGAAACAAAGGAAGCAGTTAGGAACAAGTCTGGGCCCAGCTAAAGGGGAGGAAAGAGGAAGGCATGTTGGAGGAGGCCCACTGGTTCCTCATTCTATCTAAGGACGGAGTAAATGAAGGAGCATCATCTTCATTGCAGCCTCTAGTTGCAAAGTACTGCCTATGTGCAGGGTTCCTTCCTACAAAGAAAGTTTCCCATGATAATGACAAATTCCATTTCAACATATATGGGTTCATGCTTCCTTTAGTCCCTTCACAGCCTCAAATGCATTTGGGGACCATTCTTACATTACAGACTAACAAATTTAGTCATGTCAAACATAGTTATTTTTCAAGGAAAGAAATATCTTCCAGCTGCCTGGGAGTGAGTTTGCCCTTGAGGACAAAGATGGCATAAGAGGAAAAATCCAAAACTCCAACAGGAGGAAATCAGAAAGAGAACAAGGGAGCCGAGAAATGGCTACATTTCCAATTACAGCTAAAATTCCCAAAACTTACAGATATAGCATTAGTTCATCACTTGAGCACAGAGTTGGGCAGCTACTGAAGACCCAATTAGCATGAGGGTCTCCAAACACATTTCCACATAAAAGTTGGACAGTGATCCTATGGGGCCCATCACTGTTTCACTTTCAGTCCATTTTATCCACAATGCCCACTTATACAAAGACTAGAGGGCAGAGAAGAGGCGAAGCACACTCTGTGATTAGCTTCTCTCTCTCTCTTTCTCTCTCTCCCTCAACACCTCTCACTATCAGAACCTTCCCCCTGCCAACCCTTTCTTCGCTAATGAGGATGCAATTTCCTGATGTCCTAGGCAGAGGCAGGCCAATGGTCTTACTTCCACATGGTTTCAGGAAACACATTAATAGTTACCTGGCTTTCACCATATCCCCTTGGAAATCCCCCAGTGTGACTTTTGCCAACTAAAGTTATATAAAGGAAATAAAAGTGGTTTCTTTTGAAATAGGCCATTATTCTTAATTATTCTCACAGGTGATATGAGACTATATCTCTGTCTACAGACATGAATCCACTTCCTCAAAACCCACCTGTGAGCACAGTCATCTCATTTCCAAGCAACGATTAGTTTCTGGTCAGTATCTGGTACCAAAGGTCTGTGGATCTGCCATGGCATCATCGTTAAGCTATCAGGTATGTCTTCAACCACAACAGTCATATAAAAGAACTTTAAGTTTTTTCCCTTGAGATATTTTTATTCCTTTCTTTTCCCTACAAGATTCATTTTTTTTTAATTTAGGCATATGTCTCAGTAGAGCTAGTTATGAAACATTAGTGTAGATAAGTTATCTTATTCTGCCAAGTATATGTCCTCTTTTCTTACAGTAACAAGATTCTGACAACCCTGTGAGAAACCATTTCAATTTTATTCTTATTCCATGTGACTTGGAGAAGGCATATGACCTAAGTCTGGCCAATCAGCATCTACACAGAACCATAACTATTATTGGTTCAGGGAAAGCATGTGACTGAGGTCAGAGCAATCAGTTAATCTTACCACTTTTGCTGGAAAAACCTATAAGAAGCTCTCTCTCTTCTACTGAGTTACTGAAGGGAGAAAATGTACACATGAAGGTGCTGAAAGCTTAACTGCAATCATAGAGGGAAAGTCTGTTTGAGGATGGAGCCAACACATAAGAAAACAGAGGTGACAGGAGACCAAATACTGATAGCATTGTCAGTTAGTAGATCCAGCCATGCCTGAAGCCAATCTACCTCTGATCTTTTCAGTTCTAAGCCAGTGTGTCTTCTTTTTGACTTCTGAGTTAGGTTTTTAGCCAACCTATGTTAGGTTTTCTGCCACTTGCCACCAAATATTTTGTTTTAAAATCTTCCCTTCTCTGCCAGTACTTCACATCCATCTAAGATTTTATCAGCAGTGTTCTCACTTTGCCACTTAAAGTTATGCCTAGAAACCAGGTGATAGTAATGAAAATGACCCACAAGCTATGACATTCATCACTAGCTAAACCTTAGCTTCCAATAAATAGAGGAAGTTGGATTATAATGAAAGCACAGAAACTCATTTCCAGTGTGAATAATCTTTGGGACAACTTCATTCCTCTTTAATCCAGAAAGAGACAAGAGTGTCTTCTCATTTGCTCTGATAGATTAGCCACAAACACAACAAACTGAGACTATGAAACTACTAGTACTATAGAAAATACTACCAATAAATAAGAGCAGAACAAGAAAATGAATATACTATTAGCTGGATCTTTATAAATCACCACTGAGTGTTTGGAGTTAAGTTTGATTATAATTGGTGAAGAATTTCCATGTGGTAAAAGTGAGACTAGGGTAGCCAAGAAGCAGTTGGAAGTTACACAGATTTGTTCTTGGCTTTACAATGGGTGTGGAAAGAGTAGACAGAACTAAAAACACAACTGGAACTCTGGCCCAGTTCCTGAATATTAGCATAGAGGGGTGTGCTTTCCATGCAAAGGGTGTCATCAAGTAACCAAAAGAAAAAAAAAACTTGGGGAGAATAGAGAGGGTGGGGGGAGGTGTCCCTTTCACTGTAGCTCTTCTCTAATGTCAAGGAGACTGGCTGGGAATCAACAAAGATCCTCTAAGAATGCCTCTATTTCTTGGGTTTTGGCCAGTTACTCAGAGCAGATGTGAAATGTTTGCTGTGATTAGGAAATATTTTGCATGTGAGAATGTGGATGCTATAATTTTCAACTCAGCCAAGAAGACTTAATAAATGGTGAAATTTTACATCTTTGGGGAGGAGCAAAATATTTTTTAAAAAGTGTTGGTTAAAATAAACACCAAATTCCCAAGGAGAGACTCCAAACTCTTATGATGTGCAGCACTGATCATTTTATTACTGTGGAAAAATTTACTCAGATGGTGCAGCCCACTTCATCCTTTTGTTAATGTCCTCATTCTCCCATTATCAATGGCATATGAGTACTCATCTTTTACTATCTGAGCTTTTGTTATTGAATGAACCAGAAACTGATGACAAAATATGTCCTTGTTAGCAAACAGTAAATTAAAAAGTGATCTGATGTCATTAAAAAATGAGAAGCCTTTTATTTTACAAATGAAACCAAGTTATCATTGGCAAGAATACTATGCATATTAGGAATACACTTGCATTCTGGTTCCCTAGTATAGCCATCTGTCTGACCTTCAAAGTCACTTTATTTCTCTAAACTTCAGTTTCCTGTTGTGTCAAAGGAGAGAGTAGGGCTACATCAGCATTTCCCACAGTGTGTATTGTAGAAACTAGTTCTGTGGGATGTTAATGAATTGTCAAAGCAAAGGTAGGAATTCACTGTTTAAACAGGACAAAGAAAGGATTTCAAGACCAAAGAAATAATGTGTGTGAAAGTATAGAGATACAAAAAGCTTTTTACTAATTTGTTAAACAAATATTTACTGAAAACCTATTATATGCCAGGTGTTGAGTGTGCTAGAAGTTGGGGATTCAGTGGCAAATAAGGATGATGAGAAACTTGCCTTCAAAGAGTTTATATTCTTGAGAGATTTATGATTAAGCAATTAAGATGAAATCAAATATACTGAATATTATGATTTTAAAAACAAGCAAAGGCTCTTATAGAAGATGAGGATAAGAGAAGTAAGAGAGGGCTTTTTGGAGGAAGTTATGTTTGAATCCAAAACTGAAGGATAAATAGTAGTGATCCAGGGAAATAGTGTAGAAGATGAATATTCCAAGCAAAAGGGACACTACCGGTAAGAACATGGGGCTGAAGAAGAAAAGAGAGAGTCTGAAGAACTTGAAATTAAAATATACTATGGCTAAATTTGATGTGAGAGGGTGAAAGTGGCAGGAAATGAGCTTTGAGGAGTAAATGGGAGAAGATCATCTTATATCTCATTAGCAATGCACAATGGTTTGGATTTTATCATACAGAAAATAAATAATGCTAAAGGTTTAAGCAGCTAAGAAAAATGACCATATTTTTATGTTAGAATGCTGACAGCAGCAGCAATGAGAAGATTTTATTGGAGAGGAACAAGACTAGAAGAAATTATACTAGTTGGGATACTCTTGCTTCTGGCTGTGGCAATGCAGACGGAGAAAAGACGACAAAGGTGAAACTCATGTAAGAGGTAGAGTTGGAAGGTTTGTGCCTGATTAGATGTTGGCAGTGAATAGAGGGGAAGGTACACAGTTTGGCTCACAAGGTGAATAGTGATACCATAAACCAGAATAGCAATTATGTGACAAAGAGGAGGAAGAGAAAAAGGAAACCGAAAAATGAAGTTGAGTTCTGTTAGGGCATGTCCATCTTTTTATTTCACTGGGTATTTAAATGGAATTATTTGGATACATCAGTCTAGAACATGAGGAAGTGGACTGAAATCTGAATATAAAGTTAAATAAATGTCTTTAGTTCATGGGTGACCATGATATCTTAGAGTGGCTGAGATCACCCAGAATCTGTGAGGAGTAAAATGAGAAGAAAGATAAGACAAAAACAAACATTGAGGGAATAAGCATATGAAACCATACCTACAAAGAGAACAGAGAAGGACAGGCAGAGAGAGAGTTATTTTTAAGTTATTAGTGATGTTAGGGCACCTGGGTGGCTCAGTTGGTTGTGTCCAACTCTTGATTTTGGCTCAGGTCATGATCTCACAGTTCATGAGATCAAGACCCACATTGGGCTCTGTGCTGACAGTGCAGAATCTGCTTGGGATTCTCTCTCTCCCTCTTGCTCTGCCCCTCCCCCACTCACCCTCTAACTCTCTCTCAAAATAAATAAACATTAAAAATAGATAAATAAATTATTAGTGATGTTATAGGGATGTTCAAATAAAGTAGACAAGATTGTATTTTGTTGAAATTTATTTATGATTTCTAATCAAATGTTATAGTATTAGAAAAAATTTATCTAAATTCTACCTTTGGAATATAGTCAATATTTATTATATTTTAGGATTTTTTTCAAGGCACAAGTAATCTCAAATAGTGAATTAGTTTTAAAACTATTTTGTTTCTAATTCTTGAAGACAGTGTCAGAAACATACACGTAATTCCACCTTTATGACCCAAGTAGATGAAATGCATAGATTTTCTATTAAATTTCTCACGGCCTACACTGCAGAGATGCCTTTTAACTGACAAAAACACAATTACATACACACACCATAAAAACAGGCTTTTTCTACCATCTCTCACCATCTTCCTGAGTTGGCTATATGAATAGCAACCTGGAAACTGCCTAAACAACTAAGTAGAGAAATTACAGTTAATCCAAGGAACAAATCACTGAATCCAGAAATCAAACCAAACACATGTTAAAAAGAAAGAAAGAAAGAAAGAAAGAAAGAGAGAAAGAAAGAAGAAAGAAAGAAAAACAGAGAAAGAGAGAAAGAAAGAAAGAAGAAAGAGAGAGAGAAAGAAAGAAGAAAGAGAGAAAGAAAGAAAGAGAAAGAGAGAAATAAAGAAAGAGAGAAAGAGGGAAAGAAAGAAAATACTAAGATTTTTCCCCCCAAGTGTTGAACATACTTAGTTTCACTGGGGTCATAACAATGAGTTTCCAAATTTTGGAACCCATTGGACCCTTAGCCTGTCTGATTTTCTGACTAAGCTACAGTCTTCTGGAGTTGATTTCATCAGTGGCTGGTGAAGCATGACTCTGTTTTTTTTTTATAAGCTTTTCTTCTTAAAACAACATTTTGATGAGCTAAGCATAAATTAATCAGAAACATATGGATTAAATTGACTCCAAAATACATATGGGTTTAAAAAATAAGAAAAGTACTCAGAGCAAAACACACTTAGGGTTTTATAATCCCACTATGTTAGAAAACTATAGCAAGGGTATTCCAAAATATGACCTTCCCTTATCTCTGTCATGGTCAGCAAAGTTTTTGTTATCTTCTTATAGAAGAAGGAAGCCAAGAAGTAGATGAGCGCTGTGAGATGGCTCAGCCTTACAACCCACTTTCTAAGGCCGGACACTGTGGTTTCAGTCTGTCTGCTGCTGACTCTTTGAAGAAAAGTGGGGCGCTGAGAGAGATCTCTTAGTAGGACACTGGGGTCTAGCACCACCCCTCTAGCTTTATCCTCTCCTTTGAAGACAAAACATCCTCATTTTCCACTTCTGGGGCAAGTCTTCTCTAGTATAATTTGTTGTTCCAAATCAACATGTAAATTTAATGAATTTATTATCTCTCCTTCTTATTTCTCAGCCTCCCATCTTCCAGGAACAAAATCCTTATTCCTCTTAATTCCTTATATCCTATCAGTCATCAAGTCCTTCCAAATTGTCCTTTGAAATTCATACTCTCTGCATCCTGACTGCTATCACCCTCATCCAACCCCTCATCACCTCACACCTGGATTACAAGGGCAGCCACGAAGCTGACCCTTACTGATTCCTCCTAACCTCTAGGCCATCCCACACACTACCATCAGTCTACTGTTTAACCCATGCTTTCATCATATCACCCTGCTCCTTCTCCTCTTTTTCTTTTACTATATGTGAAATTTAAGCTCTTCTGTCTGCCTCCCAAGTTTCCTCATAACACAGATATACTCTACCTCTGAAAGCATGTTTTCTATTATTGTTCCATACCCACCACCTCCCAAAGCTTGGCATTAGCCATATGCTATATTCAGTTTATGTTTCAATTTATATTCTCAAATATCATCTCCTAACTACTTATTTCCTCACTTATATTTACCATCCTTATACATGTTTATGGCATGATAACTATATCATAAAATGCAGGCAAACTCACCAATGTGATATTTAAGTGAATACCTGAATGATAAAAGGACTTATCTCACAAAGAGTGGCAGGAAATAGCATGTGCAAGTGCCCTATAATGTTCTGTGAGTGGGGAAAGGGGTAGGAACATATTTGTGTGTTTAAGAAATTGTAAAGAAAGAAAGTACATATAAAGAAATTGTGTTTTAACTTTTCTTTTAACATTTGTTCATTTTTGAAAGGCAGAGAGAGCACAAGCAGGGGAGGGGCAGAAAAAGAAGGGGACACAGAATCAGAAGCAGCCTCCAGGTTCTGAGTGGTCAGCACAGAGCCCAAGGCAGGGCTCAAACCCAGGAACCGTGAGATCATGACCTGAGCCAAAGTCAGATGCTTAACTGACTGAGCTACCCAGGCACCCCAGAAATTGTAATTTAAAATGTAAAAGGCCACTGCAGCTGACATGAAGCTTAAAAGGCGGGAATGAATATGAGATGAAGTTGGACAATAGTCAGCAGGAATATCATGAATGGCTTTAGCAGCTATGCTAAAGAGTGGATTTTCTTCTAAATTCAAGCTGCTCTAAGGTTATTTACATTAAAGAGGACAGGTCATTTATTGGAAGATAACTCTGGCTTCTTTGTGAAGAATAAATGGCAGTAAATACAACAGTATAAAGGTTGCTTTATTTTTTTTTAAACCTTTTTTAATGTTTATTTCTTTTTGAGACAGAGACAGAGCATGAACGGGGGAGGGTCAGAGAGGGAGGGAGACACAGAATCCGAAGCAGGCTCCAGGCTCTGAGCTGTCAGCACAGAGCCCGACACAGGGCTCAAACTCATGAACAGTGAGATCATGACCTGAGCCAAAGTCGGAGGCTCAACCATCTGAGCCACCCAGGCGCCCCTAAAGGTTGCTTTAAAGAAATAGACAAGAGATAAAGGTGGCTCAGACTTGGAGGTAGCAATGAAGTCAGAGAATTTCAAAAAAACATTCTGGAAGAACTGGCAGGATATGCTCAAGAACTGAATGTAAGATGTATGAGAAATTGACAAATCAAGAATGACTCCTATGTTTCAGGCTTGAGGAATTGAGTGTATTTCCTAATATAGAGAAGACTGAGTAAAGAGAATAGGGTACACTGAACCAAGATTTTAGTTTTGGATTTAACTCGAGGCAAAATGGATTAACTAATTTTGGCCCATCTCCACTTCCTTAAAAACAAGAAGAAGAACTGGAGAAAACAGTTTAAAATCTCTTTTATCAGCATTATAGAACTATTGAGTCAGTGAAGATATGGAGGGTACACAATCCAAAAAAAAAAAAAAATGAAGAAGAAGAAGAAAGAAAGAAGAAAGAAGAAGATGACAAAACATGAACAAGGAGGAGGAGGAAGAGGTCATCCAGAAACATGATCCAGGCATTTGGTTTCCTCAAGGAATTTTCTCATTTTGATAGTGGACAAAAAGAGGCTGAAAAGAGCAGAGATTTTGCTAGATTTATATTGCTAGGAGGACAAATACTGTAGCACATTGCATGCCAAGAAGATCTTTGGTAAATACCCTAGTCTTTTGATTGGTACCTCAAAGACCAGACCTAGGAAAGAAAGTTGAATTGCAAGTATCCCAAACGTCATAGAGACTGATTAAAATCATGTCAAACCCCAGTTGGATTAAAGTGATTTGGAATTGTTAACAACCCTAAGAAATGCCTATCAGAATTTCTTGGAGAAAGATAAAAATGAGCCAGGGCTCCAAAATACCCTTAAAAGTTATCAAATGCAATATTTTCTATTAAAAAAAACCTGGCATACTGAAAACCTGGGAGGAATCAAAACCTGAGAGGAAATACAGATGATAGAAACAAACTCAGAGGATATCATGACTATGAAGATACCAGACATGAAATTAACTATTATTTATATAATCAGGAATTTTTTTAAAGAAGAAAAATTTTGGAATAGAATACTTATCTTTTTTAAAATTAAAACTATGGAACTGAAAAAATATGATAATGGATATTAAGAACATGATTAATGGGGCACCTGGGTGGCTCAGTTGGTTAAGTGTCCGACTTGAGCTTAGGTCATCATGTCATGGTTGGTGGGTTTGAGCCCCACGTAGGGCTCTGTACTGACAGCTGAGAGCCTGGAGCCTGCTTCAGATTCCATGTCTCCCTCTCTCAAAAATAAACAAACATTAAAAAAATTTTAAAAAGAACATGATTAATAATTTTAATAACTGTAAAAAGGTGAAGAGAAAATTAGGAAGATGGAATAGATCAGGAAGAAATACACATAACTAAAACCTTAATTTTTTTTTTCAAGTTTATTTATTTTTCACAGAGACAGAGTGGGAGCATGAGCTGGGGAGGGGCAGAGAGAGAGAGGGAAACACAGAATCCGAAGCAGACTCCAGGCTCCAAGCTGCCAGCACAGAGCCCAATGCGGGCTCAAACTCACGAACCGTGAGATCATGACCTGGGCTGAAGTCGGACACTTAACCAACTGAGCCACCCAGGTGACCCACATAACTAAAACTTGAGAAGTTAACAAGAAGTGCATAGGGCATGTGGGTGGCTCAGTCGGTTGAGTGTTCAACTTTGGCTCAGGTCATGATCTCACCATTCTTGAGTTCGAGCCCCACATCTGACAGCTCAGAGCCTGGAGCCTGCTTCAGATATTCTCTCTCTCTCTCTCTCTCTCTCTCTCTCTCTCTCTCTCTCTCTCTTTTTCTCTGCTCCTCCCCTGCTCATGCTTGCTTGCTCACTCTCTCTCTCTCAAAAATAAATGAATCTTACAATTTTTTTTAATTAACAAGAAGTACCAAAAAGAATGTAAAAATAATATGGGAGATATTGAACATACAAGTATTTGGAACATACAAGTATCTGGAATCCAGAAGGGAGAAAGATAATGTGACAGAATAGTGTTTCAAAGATAAATAGCTAAGAGTTTTCCAAAGTGACAAAAGAGATTAAGCAACACAATCAAGGCACAAAATACTAGTAAGCAAATCACAGACACATTTTAAAAAGATAAATCATCAGGACTAAAATTTAGACTTCATATAACATTTAAAAAATCAATATTGGGGTGCCTGGCTGGCTCAGTTGGTTAAGCATCTGGCTCTTAGTTTTGGCTCAGGTCATGATCTCATGGTTTGTGAGTTTGAGCCCTGCGTTGGGCTCCTTGCTGACAGTGCAGAGCCTGCTTAGGATTCTCTCTCCCTCCTTCCCTCCCTCCCTCATTCTCTCACTCTCAATGTAAATAAGTAAACTTAAAAAAAATCAATATATATAATTTACCACGTTAATAAAGGAGAAAGTAATATAACATTTAAATAGATGTAGAAAAATGTTTGATATAAATGACAAGTTTATAATAAAAATTTTGTTAATATGCAGACCCAAAATATCAGAAAGTAGTGAGCAGACTTACACATGATTAGTAACCTGACTTCATCCTATGGAAACACTGTACCCCCAAATTTTAGAAATCACATCTTTCTCAAATGTTTATAGAAATTTTCCAAAATGACACACATTGTACTATATAGAAAATCTCACCAAATTTCAAATTGAAATAATATGGAGGATGTATTATAATTATAGTGGAATTAAGCTAGAGGTCATAGAAAAAAGATAACTAGAAAGTCTCTTTTTTGAAATTAAGGAATACATCTCTAATCCATGGGTAAAATAAGAAACAATTAAAATTAGAAAATATTTTTAACTGAACTAAGAGTTAACTCCCAAACAACACAGAGATTAGGAGTGCCAACTCCTGCACGGTCACAAATCCACATATAACTTTTACTTCCCAAAACATAACTACTAATGGCCTACTGTTGACCAGAAGCCTTACCAATAACATAAATAATCAATTAACATATTTTGTATGTTAAATGTATTATATGCCATATTCTTACGATAAAGCAAGCTACAGAAAAGGTTACTAAGAAAATCATAAGGAAAAGAAAATACATTAACAGTACTGTACTGTATTTATGGAAACAAATGCACATATAAGTGGACCTGTGCAGCTCAAACCCCTGTTGTTCAAGGGTCAATTGTTTAATATATATAGTACATATTAAAACTTATAAGATATAACTAAAATCATAGTTTAAGGAAAGTTTATAGCCTTAAATGCATATATTTAAAAAGAAAAATGGCTGAAAGTCAATAATCTAAGTATCCATATATCAAGAAGTTAGGAAGCTATACTACAAAGCTGTAATCATCAAGACAGTATGGTACTGGCACAAGAACAGACACTCACACCAATGGAAAAGAATAGAGAACCCAGAAATGGGCCCACAAACATATAGCCAACTAATCTTTGACAAAGCAGGAAAGAATATCCAATGGAAGAAAGATAGTCTCTTCATCAAATGGTGCTGGGAAAATTGGACAGCAACATGCAGAAAAATGAACCTGGTCAAGTTTCTTACACCATACACAAAAATAAACTCAAAATGGATGAAATTCCTAAATATAAGACAGGAAGCCACCAAAATCCTCGAGGAGAAATCAGGAAAAAACCTCTTTGATCTTGGCTGCAACACCTTCTTACTCAACATGTCTCCAGAGGCAAGGGAAACAAAAGCAAAAATGAACTACTGGGACCTCATCAAAATAAAAACCTTCTGCACAGCGAAGGAAACAATCAGCAAAACTAAAAGGCAACTAACAGAATGGGAGAAGATATTTGCACATCAGATAAAGAGTTAGTATCCAAAATCTATAAAGAACTTATCAAACTCAACACCCAAAAAACAAATAATCCAGTAAAGAATGGGCAAAAGACATGAATAGACACTTCTCCAAAGAAGACATCCAGATGGCCAACCAACACATGAAAAAATGCTCAACATCACTCATCATCAGGGAAATACAAATCAAAACCACAATGATATACCACCTTACACCTGTCAGAATGGCTAACATTAACAACTCAGGCAACAACAGATGTTGGTGAGGATGTGGAGAAAGAGGATCTCTTTTGCATTGTTGGTGGCAATGCAAGCTGGTGCAGCCACTTTGGAAAACAGTATGGAGGTTCCTCAAGAAAACTAAAAATAGAACTACCCTACGACCTAGCAATTGCACTACTAGGCATTTATCCAAGGGATACAGGTGTGCTATTTCAAGGGACACATGCACCCCCATGTTTATAGCAGCACTATCAACAACAGCCAAAGTATGGAAAGAGCCCAAATGTCCCTTGATGGATGAATGGATAAAGAAGATGTGGTATAGGGGCGCCTGGGTGGCTCAGTCGGTTAAGCATCCGACTTTGGCTCAGGTCACGATCTCACGGTCCGTGAGTTTGAGCCCCGCGTCGGGCTCTGGGCTGATGGCCCAGAGCCTGGAGCCTGCTTCCGATTCTGTGTCTCCCTCTCTCTCTGCCCCTCCCCCATTCGTGCTCTGTCTCTCTCTGTCTCAAAAATAAATAAACGTTAAAAAAAATTAAAAAAAAAAAGAAGATGTGGTATATATATACAATGGAGTATTACTCAGCAATCAAAAAGAATGAAATCTTGCCATTTGCAACTACGTGGATGGAACTGGAGGGTATTATGCTAAGTGAAATTAGTCAGAGAAAGACAAAAATCATATGACGTCACTCATATGAGGACTTCAAGAGAGGAAACAGATTACCATAAGGGAAGGGAAACAAAAGTAATATAAAAACAGGGAGGGGGACAAAACAGAAGAGACTCATAAATATGGAGAACAAACTGAGGGTTACTGAAGGGGTTGTGGGAGGGGGGATGGGCTAAATGGATAAGGGGCACTAAGGAAACTACTCCTGAAATCATTGTTGCACTATATGCTAACTAATTTGGATGTGAATTTAAAAAAATTAAAAAATTACAAAAAAATTACAAAAAAAATAGGAAAAAGAAAAACATAGTGAATACAAAGAACATAGAAAAAGGAAATAATATGCATAAAAACAGAAATGAATTTGTCCTAACTTTCCATAAAGTATGCTGTTCCTAGTCTTCTGATCACTTACAAACAGGATCCAAGAACCTTGTATGGAAGGAATCATACAGTGATTCCCCCTAGATCTTCTCTATCTTTCAGGAAAAAAAATGCATGACCATGAGCAGGATATTTTGTTGGCTTTATTTTTACTCAAAATTGCCTTTTCTTTAGTCATAGGTGAAAAGACTCTGAACCCAAGGGTCTTAAGACTCAGGAAAAGAATTAAATGCTAGATTTATTAGCAAATGTCAATACTGGGTTCCTAGAACATTCTAGGGTACCTCAGCCAATTCTCAAAATGTGGGATGGACCTGTGTATGCCAAGAACTCAGAGTTCTCTCCTTGAATGTAATAGTGAAGTAACTAGAATGTCCCCCACAAAGAACCTCAGCAGTTAATTATTCTCTAGAAACCAAAAGATAAGCAACATTCTAAACTCTGTAACACCCTAGAATTCCAGTCAACTTTGAGCTATATAGTCCCAACATCTGATAAAGTACCTGGCAGAAAGTGGGCCCTCATTAATTCCCTGTTGAATTAATGTCATATATCAGTGAACAGGAAATATAAGCTAGGAAGTAGCACAGCCCATATGAACTCAAAACTGTAAATTCAAAATCAAGTTATGTTTCAACTTACAATGTCATAGTATTGTTTACTAGGTTTTGAACAAAATACAACTAGTCATATTTTCATACCAGGGGTAATAAGTCTGTTGCCCCATAAAGATCTAACTTGTCTTCAAGTTCATGTTCTGCCAATTCATGATATTAAGGTTAGTATAGTTTCACTTAAACTGCTGAATATACTGAATTGAGTTCAGAACTCTTTCAAACTCCATTTCCCAGACCCCAGAATACACTTCAGAATCAAGACTGACTGTCATCATTTTTTTGCTCCACCCAGACTAATAAGCCAATCCTTTCTATAGTAACCAAAAAAGGAATAGAAAGAAGTACAACAGGTCATAAAAGTTAGCACAATTAGATATATATGTTGACATGTAAAAACAACTGGCAGTAAAGTGATTAGTATAAATTTTAGTACCCCAATTTTTGGAGGAGTTGCACAATTTTATCACAACCTCACTATTTGTGAACAATGTAGCCATTGCTGGTCTGTGGCAACGAATAAGCTTCATAGCACCCAAACACCATCAGAGGTTCTATATTTACCTTACATCTGCCAACAACCCATGTTCTCTCATTTTCTGTGTAAAAGAGCTCCATGTGGGCCAGATTTAATTTGATGCAGAAATACTATGTCACTTCCAATAAAAGCAAAAAGGGAAGAGAGATTCGCACAATAACTTATCAAGGATGGCAGCTCATGCTGGTATTTGGAATAGTTTGGAGGTATTGTTTTGTTTACTGAACAGTCAAGTTGAAAGGAAGGTGCACAGCCT
This sequence comes from Prionailurus bengalensis, assembly GCF_016509475.1. Lineage (NCBI taxonomy): Eukaryota > Metazoa > Chordata > Mammalia > Carnivora > Felidae > Prionailurus > Prionailurus bengalensis. Next base: position 36,963,417 of record NC_057354.1, on the reverse strand, counting down.
GATTAGAATGGCCTCTGCAGATCTGTTTTCCAAATAGAAAACATATGCCCCTCTGGGGAGAGAAACATATGTCCCTTAGGGGAGAGCTCTTCATTCCCAGCTACAAGTGAATTTGAAAACAGTTTGACTCTGGTAAGAAGAATATAATACAGCATCTTTCCTTATGTAAGGTAGGTCCAGAGCAAACTTCTAATGACCAAAGTAAAATACATACCAATTGTGACCAAAGGCTTTTACCTAATGCAGAAGCCAAGGGGAGCCTCAGACACCATTATATTCAATCCCCTGTAGATTTCTCTAGGTGCAGATACTGACGCCTAAGGAGATTATTGGATTAGACCTAAAACCACATGGCGAATCCATGGCCAAGTTGGAGTCCCAATGCTGGTGTCTTGATTTATAATTTAGCCCTCAATATTATATTATTCCAACATCAGAATAAGTTTTCAAAACTTCATTTGGAGTAAAAATTGAGGAAAATTAACTGTAATACTTGACATGGTAACAAGACTGGAAAGATATAGAGATAAATCATTTCTCATTCAATCAGAGAAAATCCTTATATATGAGTCAAATTTATATTTTTCAATGATTCATATAAGACTCCAGGAGCAAGTAAGATGAACTGTCTCTCATTTTCCAGTAGGGCATTTTCATTATTTTCCATTTAAACATGTAAGGAAGTAATATTCAAAATTAACTGAATTATTTTTTTCTGGCCAAATGCAGGACTGTCATCTTACATAAATATATATTAGAAAAACACAAAAAATATTAACTTAATGATAAAATAGCTAGTCATGATCTCTTTTCTGTATGCAACTTCTACACACACATGTATTTTTTCATGAATTGTGATTTTTTTAATGAAAAATAATGATTTGAAGTTGTTTAAATAGTCCCAATTCTGAAATGAGAAAACTTTTCTTGGAAGCTTTAGACATCAGAAAAGCAACTCTACTGCTTAAAACCCATCCTTTTGTAAGCACCTTCAAGCCTTGAAAAATCTGAATCTTTCTCTAGATGTAGAAGCTGATAAACATCCTAAGATTTTTTTTTATTGCATCATTACAAAAAAAAAAATCTGGGGCAAGCAGACATTTAAAATAAAGCTCTGTTACTAGAAAACAGACAGTCTCCATCCTCATTCTGAGTAATGTCTGCCTCTGTTCAGTTCAACAACCCACAAAGAAAGTAATAGACAAAGACATGCCAGATGAAAACTATCACACTCCAAAAGGATACCTAATGAAGAAACCCAGCAATCACTGCCCAAAGACTGACTTCTGAAAATATGTTAGGAAATGGGGTACTATTTTATTTCATTGTATTTGTTTTTCTCCATTTAAAATTTGCATGGTAGCCTATTTATTTAATGAAGATTTTACCTTCATTAAAATTGTTTGCTTGGGTTCCGTCATGGACACAGTCTGGGCTTTCCTCCCTCAGTTTAGATCCTGTAGAGATTAATGTTGACTCAAAAACAAGCTTTCTTTGGCCCTACCTCTGTTGGGTTCAGTCTTTGTCTCTGCCAGTACCCCCTGGCCCATACTGATGATATCACTGTGAATCACTAAGAAGCCTGCATACACATGGCTCAGACATAATAATGATGTTGCTCATGACAACACCATTGTTAATAATCTGACCACACAGTGATATGAAACATCACCTGGCTCTGTATTTTAACAATTAAAACTTTCATTCTTCCTAAGCACAGACCATCTAGGATTAGGCTGCACCTACCTTTGCTTTCTTTATCTTATCTCTATCTTTATTATACATTCTTGGCCAGTGTATGAGAAGAAAACCTTTTGGACATCTCATACCCTTTGGTTGACCTCTTCTGACTAAATGAACATGTCTAGGACAAACACAGCTTATGTTTGACACCATTTCCCCTTGAGGTATGAAGTTGTATCCAGATGAGGAAAGAGAAGTAAAAACTAAACTTCGCAAATTTTCTCTTGGAGATGTACGGAATTGCTCTGAGATTTATGTTAAATTTTACCTAATAGTGATATTGATACAATATTTTCTTTAAAAGTTTCAAAGGAATAATTGCTCTCTATAGATGTTATTTCTACATTATTTGTATTTCCATGGATTTACAAACTGGAAATTGCACTAGCATTTTCCAAAAGTCATATAAGTGAATGCATAGAGGTATGTGGATGATGACTATATAGAGTGTTTTCCAAGGCTTTAATGAAATATTATACTTAATAAACAAAATATGAGAAATTAATATTAAACCAATATTTAAACACAAGAATGAACTTAAAGCTTAATAGCATTACAGGAGATTCTGTACAGAGTCCCAAGACTTAAGCCAATGATTATATCATTTGAGCTTTCAGTTGAGTGACAGAGTCAGAGGTGAACACAGGGAAAATCACAGGCCCAGTATCTTTGAGAATCAACTGGCTGTGTGTAGACAAAACTCTGTTGCTTGGCCTCAGATTATGGTCTTTTCTACCAGACAGAACTAACTACTCATCTACCAAGTATAATTTGAAATCAGTAGATAATATCTACAATCAATAAACTAATTTCAGTACACACATATTTAAGAACATATATCTAAAAAGCACAAGAAATAGTTAAAAGAGTTGCAAATGGCATGCTAATGAGTGGGAAACTGGTATTTTTCTTTATTAATCATTTAAAAAATGTTTTCATCTGTGTACATATATCACCGTAATTAAAATATAAAGTGAAAAATTAAATTATGTATTAAAAACAAACACATGATTGCTATTGCTAGGTGAAGGAAATGGATGGGACAATGTGAAGAATTTAGTATAAACAATTCCTCAGCACAATTAGATGAGAGAAACCATTCATTCTTTCTCACACTCGTCAAACAATTAAGAAGCAATTACTATGTGATTACTATGTGCCATGTTTGGACTAGATGCTGTGAGAATACACAGATGAGACTGTCATAGTCTTTCTTCTCAAAGACCTTGCAATCAAGTGTGAAGAGAAGGAAATGTGACTATAACATAAAAAATCAAAAATTTTAACTGACATTTAAATAAAATCTTTAAAAAATATTAAAATAGAAAAAACAAAAAAAACAAAAAAAATTAAAATTTTCTGTGACAACTTACTTAAAAAAAAAGATAGAGGAAAGACCCATTGATATTTGTTGGCAAAACGAAGACAAAGTTCACAAAGAATCATGTGGATTCATCCTTTAACAATAACAACAGTATCTAATATGTTATAGTATTTCCTATGTGATGGGGCTAGAATTTAGTTTAGTAGGGAAGAGAGGGAGGTATTTCAAATAGGAAGAGAAACATGAGGAAAGGTGAGAATGTATGCAAACACATGACACTGTGTGTGAATGAGAAGGGAAACCACGAGGCAAAAAAGTTAGTACTAGAATCAATGGGAGAGGATTTAAAATGCCATACAATGAAACTCAAAGGCAATCGACGACGGAATGGGAAAAGATATTTGCAAATGACATATGAGACAAAGGGCTAGTATCCACAATCTATAAACAATTCACCAAACTCCACACCCAAAAAACAAATAATCCAGTGAAGAAATGGGCAGAAAACATGAATAGACACTTCTATAAAGAAGACATCCAGATGGCCAACAGGCACATGAAAAGATGCTCAACATCACTCCTCACCAGGGAAATACAAATCAAAACCACACTGAGATATCACCTCACACCAGTCAGAGTGACTAAAATGAACAAATCAGGAGACTATAGATGCTGGAGAGGATGTGGAGAAATGGGAACCCTCTTGCACTGTTGGTGGGAATGCAAACTGGTGCATCCACTCTGGAAAACAGTGTGGAAATTTCTCAAAAAATTAAAAATAGATCTACCCTATGACCCAGCAATAGCACTGCTAGGAATTTACCCAAGGAATACAGGAGTGCTGATGCACAGGGGCACTTGTACCCCAATGTTTATAGCAGCACTCTCAACAATAGCCAAATCATGGAAAGAGCCTAAATGTCCATCAACTGACGAATGGATAAAGAAGTTGTGGCTTATATATACAATGGAATACTACTTGGCAATGAGAAAGAATGAAATATGGCCTTTTTAAGCAACGTGGATGGAACTGGAGAGTGTTATGCTAAGTGAAATAAGTCATACAGAGAAAGACAGATACCATATGTTTTCACTCTTATGTGAAACTAAGTTTCCTGAGAAACTTAACAGAAGACCATGGGGGAGGGGAAGGGGAAAAAAAAGTTAGAGAGGGAGGGAGGCAAACCATAAGAGACTCTTAAAAACTGAGAATAAACTGAGGGTTGTTGGGGGGTGGGAGGGAGGGGAAAGTGGGTGATGGGCATTGAGGAGGGCATCTGTTGGGATGAGCACTGGGTATTGTATGGGAACCAATTCAATGATAAATTTCATATTTATAAATAAATAAATAAATAAGCAAACAAAAAATAAAATGCCATGCAATGATGCTTATTCTTTATTTTTAATGATTTTCAAAAAAGGAAATGATACTTGCCAACTCTGGTGACCCTGTGAAGAAGGGACTGGAGAGTGAGAACCTGGAGGTATCAGTAGGGAAGCTGCTACAAAAGTAACTGGGAGCACAGCAACATGAACCAGGGCATTGACAGTAGGATGAAAGGAAAGAAATACATTAAGTGGCAGTGTGTGTCAATGGAAAAATCAATTAAATTTAGCAACCAATTAAATACAAGAGGTAAAAATAAGGAATCTAATATATTTTTTTGGTTTGGACAGATGAATTAATGGTGGTGTCAGTAACTGGGCAGAAAACACAGAGATAAGGGATCGTGGAGGGACTATAATTGATTCCATTCAGGACATCTGGGCTGCAGACACTATCAAAACAAGCAATGTGAAGGCTGACATTGACAAGTGGCAAATATTCCTGTTTACATAGAACAAAAACTTGAATCATGGATAGACATTTATTAAAATCTTACTAAATATGCAAAGTATTGAGAAAGGTCCTATGGGTGGGCAAAATAGCTTAGAGTATAGACTCTGCCCTTAGGTGCTTTATAATGTAGGTAAATATAAATTATGAAAATATAAGAATTATTCTGAGAAAATTTTATGGGAGAGATAGAAATAAAAACTAGGTGTTGATAGATAAGGTAGAGCAAAGGGGAAAAGAGGCAGGAGTCTCAAGTAAAAGCACTGAGGGGCTTCTGAGAAAGGGGCTTTGGTGAGGCCAAGAATGGTAGACTGGTGGAAGCATGTGTACAAGGAGAAGGAATAAGCACAGGCTGGTATGTTGGACTTAGCTTTTGAATATTTAAAAAAAAATGTTTATTTATATTTATTTTGAGAGAGAGAGAGAGAGAGAGAGAGAGAGAGAGAGAGAGAGAGGAAATGGGGGAGAGACAGAGAGAGGGAGACAGAGAATCCCAAGCACGCTCCACACGGTCAGTACGGAGCCCGATGTGGGGCTGAATCTCACGAACCGTGAGATCCCAACCTGAGCAGAAATCAGGAGTTGGATGCTTAACAGACTGCACCACCCAGGTGCCCCACTTTTGAATTTTTTTAATATCAAGCAAGTTCCCTAAATATGAGAGAGGCAACAAAATAGTACTTTGGGAAGATTTTCTGACAATTAAGTAAAATGAATACAATATTGCCAGCCTAACAATTTGAAATATGCTTACATTGCTTTTTCTTTTTTTCATTCTTGCAAAAATGTTTCATGAGTGGCTACTATATATGATCTCCTATGGATGAGCACAAAACTGGATCAGAACAGAACAGCTTATTCCAGAATTTAACATTTGAATGAGACATAATGTTGAATCCTGGAAACAGAGGAGTCTGGAATCAGCATTTATCTTTCCGTTTAGGCTTCGTCACTTAATAACTGCATAACTTTGGGCAAGTCACCAAACTGCCTAAATGTTTTTACCATTGTTATTTTATATATTTTTGTTTTGATGTTAGGCACTCTTAGTATCGTTTTATGTTCTTTGCCTTTTTACCTTCTCTCTCTCCTGCTTGTCACAAAGTTAGAATTTTTATTATAATAAAATTGGATCATATTGGCAGATTTTTATACAACTTGCTTTCCTCTATGGAAAAATTTTTTGAAAGCTGTCCTAATGTACAACTAATTCATATCTAAAGTCCTTTTTTCCTAATACTGGATGTATTTATTGAATATTCTGTTATATCTTCATCTTTCTTTCAGGTTTTTGCCTTATAACAAAGCTGCACAAAATATCCTTGCCTAGAAATATCTTTATTTCCTAGAGCTTCCTTCTGTGGGAAAGATCTTTACAACTAAGAATGCTGAGCATATATATTTTTAATTTCATTAGGTTTTGCCAATCTGCTTTCCAAAAAGCTTGCAGCAATTTATAGTTATATAACAATGGTTTATTGCTTATAGGTTTATAGAGCAATGGTTCTCAAAGGTTCATGTTCATCATAATGTCCTGGAAAGTTTGTTAAAAACACAGCTATCTGGACCTCACCTCTAGTGATATGACCACCTATATTCAGTGATAATGTTATTTTTAATTGTTGGCAGTATAAGAAATATAAAATAATATCTTATTATACTTTAATTTGCATTGTAATGACTACTAGTAAGTGTGAGTATCTTTTCAAATGTTTTTGGCCATTTGTATACACTTTTCTGTATGTTGTTTCCAATGTCCTTTGTCTGCCTTTTTTCTATTAAGTTGCTTATTTTTTCCTAAAGTTTTGTCTCATAGAACATTAGCTATTTCCCCAGTCTCCTCACGTGCCCAATCATTTGGAGGGCCTTAATTGTCTTTCTCCCTTCTTGTTAGCCCAACACTTGAGGGAGATGTAGGTCCAAAGGTCTTTCCTACAAGAAGAATGGGTAAGCACCACTTCAAAGTAGAAATTCAGCATGCTTAAAATAGTATGACTGAAGTATCTTTTCCCATGTGCCTTGCCTTGTCACCTCACAAAGGGAAAATAGTTAAGATCTATCTGTAGATATTCCATCTTATATTCAAACTTAAGTGATGAAAGAAGGTATTTCTCTGTTTATTAGATACAGCTAAAATATATGTAACAGGAGGAAAAATTTTATAGGTTTCCTGATTCATGTAAAGAGAAATTCTTTAATAAGGAGTCAACAATTTAAACAGGTCCTATCACAGACTAACTTCTGTCATTTTGGAGAAGGTACATTTTCTTACACATATTTTCAGTCATTATAGTATGTAGGGTAATATTTTGAGCTTACTACATGCTCAGTTAGTGACCATATCTTGTATTATCTTTATAGCTAACTATATACACATATAAATCTTTATAACTTTATACACATACATATACACATACACAGAGGTTATGACTCAGCCCACAGAATGTTAAATCTTTGCTTTTATAAAATGGGGTTTACTATATTTGTATTTTAAAATTGGACAGTCTTTCCTTCATACCACACCATACATCAAAGATGATTCTCCAATCTGAAGGCTGTTTCCCCAAATCATCATTTCAAACTAAGAACATTCTGGGAAAAAGTCAAGGCAGGGTGTCTGGAAATGGAGTTCCAAACCTCTAAAGTGATTCAGACTGTGTTTTGTCCTCAGGGATATACTGGGATACAGTTGGAGGCTTTCATTGTCTCAGTCATAATTCCCACCCCCGAGGTTGACCATCACTGAATTGCGGCTCCATATTATGACGAGGGCATAACCCAAGTTTAGGAGCTGCCAGCAGTTTGTGGCACAAATGTCTGGTCACCAAGGGCAGAAATCCCCAGCCATCTGGGGGCTTGTGGTTCAATGGGATATGTACTTGCCAATACTGCTCTAAAGTGATTTTTACTTTGAACAACTTGTTGAGCACTATCAGTATGCTACTGGTATAGAAGTAGGAGCGTTTGTTTTGGTTGTTACTTGCTTTGTTTTTAGTCTGGGAATAAATCCAGGGCCACACAGTCTACAGTTTGCAAGATTAAATGCTTGCAGGTAGGTTGTAATAGATTGCAAAAATGGCCAAAATACTTTGCAGTCTCTCCCATCAAGAGGTAGAGCCTATTACCTCACTGTTTGAAACTCAGTTTGTCTCTCTTACTTGCTTTGGATAATAAAATACAGAAAAGTGATGTTGTATGAATACCAAGCCTAGGACACAAGAGGCCTTGCAGTTTCTGTTCTTGTGCCCTTAAAACCCAGAGTCTTCCATGGGGAAAAGCTCATGTAGCCTGCTGGATGATGAGTTGGCCCAGAAATATATACTGCCCAGGTGACTGCCTGCCAACCCTAGAAACAGAGCTACCTTGCTAAATGGCAGTTGACCACAGATGGGTGGGTAGGACTAAGCCCATCAAATTACTGACCCTAAAATGTTGAACTGAGTAATTATTTGTGCTTTTAAGCCATTACGTTTTGGGGTTGTTTGTTACATGACAAAAAACCAACTAATACAAAGGTACATACATTCATATATATAAACAGGGTAGTAAAGAGTAGCAAGGACTGTGGTAAACTGTGGTAACACAGGTCTGTCTAGAGGAATTCAAATACAGATTTTTAAGAACTCTGCTTGCCATAGGAAACACATCTGGAAGCTGCCTGCCAGCCAAGAGTGTTTGCCTTCTGAGCTAGCCAATTCCCTTACTCTCACGAATGAGACAATTGGTCCAGAAAGTGACTTACTCAAATTGCTATGGCTAGTTTATGCCAGAACAGAAATAAGAGTCCAGGTCTTCTGGTATCCTATGTAGAACATTTTCTTTAATAAAAGGCTGGCTTTTCCTATCTGAAACAGGCATAACTTGAAGATAAGAAAGGACAGCATAGAGCTAAGATTGTTCAACTCTTTATAAAGGGGTCTTTAAATTTTATTTTATGGATATTGTTTCAATGATAAAGAATGGATCCTATAATTTAATTTTAATCAAAAATTCTTAGAAATATTTATAGAGCTTAAAATTTTCTGTCCAATGAACACTTCACCCTAATTAATTATGTTTTTGTATGTTCTGGAAACCAAAACAAAAAACAAAGTTCTCAAATCTTAAAATTGAGGGAAAATGGTCCTGTTACATAACTCTTTGAGAGACTTACTCCAGTCAGGTTACGCAAGAGGATAATAAAACCCATACTGCATGTCCTCTAAACACATAATACCGCCTTTTTGTAGATGTGCAAATTACTACCCTTAAAAGGAGTTTCACCATTGATGACATAAATCATATTCTAAAGGATAAACAGATGTTTCAACAGGTATCTGGCACTTGACTATAAAAAAAAAGTGAGCTAGAGAGTCCATTTTCATTCATTTCCCTTCTATGAAGTTTTCATAAATCAAATTATTTTTCGCATAGTATGTTTATTTGGGATTTCTTCACAGAATTTTACCTAAATGTACCCTTGATGAAAAGCCTCTCTTGCAGAAAGCCACCAAATAAGAGTTAGCAAATAGGTTAAATTTAAACTCTTTTTCCTGTCTGTGTTTTGCCCATCCTGAAAAGGTAATGTTGTTATTCTCAATGAAGACCAAGAGTCAAAACATTTAAATTAAATTTTAAAAATCAACATGGCGTTGGCATCCTTCTGTGTGTTTAACATCTGTGCATTGTGAAGATATTTTAAAATGCCTTTTGGAATGTGTGTGTAAGCAAGTACACCTAAGTTCACAATAGAGACATGGGAAGCACTGTGAAGGAAAATGGGGTGGGAGGCATGAAGCAGAGAAAAAGAGCACAACCCAATTCCCATTACTTAATAGAACACATTGTGAGGCCAGAGCCTTGTGGGAGCCAATCACCAGCTGACAAAATTAGATTCTGAATCATGCTTTGTAATTCTTTCTAATGCCAGCCAGAGATGAGAGCCTTCCCTGGGAACTGGTTCCTCCCAGGACCTACCCCCCACCCAGCATTCCTTATCAGCCCCTAGCCAGCTGCCAGCTCTTAAGGTTGCTAGACAGAGGATTTAATTCTCAATGTTGCACATTAATATTCAAATTCCTACTTATCCATAGACTGTGACTTAAGTATGAACTTTTTTTTCCATCTCCACCCTCTTTCCTGCATGAATTTCCTTTCATAGATTTTACCCAGAAACTTTTGAATTGAGTGGACATAGAAAGGAGAGTCATTTACAAAATTTGTACTGAGTGTGTTCTTCTGCAGTATAGGCATGTTCCCAGAGCAATGCTTCTTATTTCCCAATTACAAAATCTAATCTTATTAAACATCCTTTAAAATACATCTCCACCCCCAAATCTTTACCCCTCTAGCAAGTGTTCAGCTGATGTCTAAAGTTATTGGCAAGTAAACTGGAATTCGTTACAGTGGAAAATAGGGTTATCAAAGTGTAGCCAGATATCTCATATTGCTTTGGATGGCCCTGGTTTTCACATGAAGGCCTTAAGAATATGTAGTTTAGGCAAAACTTCTCGAATGAACCCAACAACAAAAATATATCTGCCAGTTTATGAAGAATCACAAAACTGAAAAATATGCATTGTGAAAGATGTGAAGGCATATACTACTTTGTGTCAGAAAGTATTTTTTTTAGTTTATTTTTTATTATTTAAATTCTAGTTAACATACAGTGCCATACTGGTTTCAGGAGTAGAATTCAGTGATTCATCACTTACATACAACACCCAGTGCTCATAACAAGTTCTCTCTTTAATATCCATCACCCACCTAGCCCATCTTCTACCACTTCCCTCCATCAACCCTCAGTTTCTCTATCTTTAAGAGTCTCTTGTGATCTGTAGGGGCACTTGGGTGGCTCAGCTGGTTAAGCGTCCGACTTCGGCTCAGATCATGATCTCACGGTTTGTGAGTTTGAGCCCCACGTTGGGCTCTGTGCTGACAGCTCGGAGCCTGGAGCCTGCTTCAGATTCTGTGTCTCCTTCACTCTCTGACCCTCCCCCACTTGTGCTCTGCCTCTCTCTCTATCAAAAATAAATAAATGTAAAAAAAAATAAAAAAATAAGAGTCTCTTGTGATCTGTTTCTCTCTCTTCTCGCCACCCCCCTTTCCATATGTTCATCTGTTTTGTTTCTTAAATTCCAAAAGTATTTTGGCTTCAACTAACTTATTAACTAAAAGAAAACATGATAGTATATTAGATTATTTAATGCAGTGCTCATTATCTGTGCAAAGTACCTTGATGTTCCACTTTACTTTGTAACCACTTTACTTTTCCACCACTTTACTTTGCCCAGTGTAGAGAAGTCCCCTTTGCTGCACTGAATAAACATGTATCAGTGGCAAACTGCATAAAGCACTTTAAAGGATATAGGAGGATGCCTTCATGGATTTTTTATTATAGGGAGTCAGGTAGATCTTTTCCAAATTCTCATCTAAAGCATCCACTAATTTTATGATTTTAGGTAATTTAAACCTAAGCTTCAGTTCTCTCATCTATAAATAAACCACCTCAAATAGTCATTGTTAGTCTTAAAGAAACCCATACATGTACACCAGTTTTAACACACTGCCCAAAACACAGTAAGTAATAAATAAATGTTATATAATATTGTTAGCTATTCTGATGAGGAAACAAACTTATCTTTCAGAAAAGTAACAATTTTAGATCATATGCTGGAGCCCAGAGTCAGATTTTAGAAACATTATAAAGCCAATGGGTTCAGTCATCAGTATATCCTCGAATGTCCTTAAGATATATATGCCTTTCCTTGTCTGAGAGATATAATTCAGGTAACATGCCCTCGGGGTTATGGAAATTGACAGACATGGCCTATTACAGAGACAAGTTTATTCTCAACTACCTACATTTTAGCAAAACCCACCTGAATGTGTGCCATAGACTCAAGGCTCCACTTTCTCTCACATTAGTATGATAAAATAAATCAAGCAAGAATGATGACTAGGACCAATGGGTTTTGTACTATCGCTTACAAGAAACAGATGACATCTTAAATATCCTCCAGGATGTTATGCCTCAATTCTAAGTACAGAATAATGTCAGGAAATTTAGGCACCTATATGATTTTAGGGGAAGAATCAGGTGCCCATGAAACCACCCTGAAGGGTAGACATCCATGCATCCATTCCACTTATATAAAGTAGAACTGATATCTCATTTTTAAAAGTAGAAGCTGATACAGAAACCTAATGGTCTAAAACCAGAATGGATAGGGTTATCTCACTTTTCTTAAGCATAATCCTTCCCTAACTTGGTGGGTGATGAGAACTAAAGATCACCCTATAACTAATCAAAGCAACATTTGATAAAATTAACTAAAGCAAGAGAATCAAAGCAACATTTGAGAAAAATAGCCAATTTTCCTTTGTTATCAGTATATGATAAAATGGCCCCAGATATGGTCTTCTGTTTTTTTAATGGCATCAGCATATGAAAATTTTCATTGAATTTAATTATGTGGCTTGAAATGTTTAGTATTATATGAAAGTTAACCTTGGAAAATTTCTATATTCCAATTAAAGCTTATAATTTTATAAGGCTCAATAATTACCTTTGGTAACAGCATTAGAAACAAAATGAATTTGCTTGTCACTCATTTAACCATAAGATGACATCTGATCTTCAGTCTCCTTCAAACTTCCTGACTACACTATACTCTTCCTTAAATCCAATTATTGTTCTATTCCCATGCCTGCACCTATGCAATTAAATGTGGCTGCAGAAAAACACATGCCTATGATAACTGTTCTTAGTTTAATAATGAGTAACCTTATGTGGTACCTCAATGCTGTCCAGCAAACATACTGTATTCCCCATTCACTCTCCCACTCTTCAAAGAACTGTTTGATCCCTTCTCTCTCCTTAAATATCTAATACTTCCTCCCTCATCTTCTCGGGTAGCTAATACCCTTGCTTCTACTTCCTGGAGATTATAGAAGCAATCGGCTTAAACTCCACAAGCTCTTACCATCATGCCTACTCTCTGACTTCTTAGTACTACAGTAAACTGTCATGTGCCCATTTAAAGCCAACTCCTCCATTCTCATCTGCTAGAGGATGTTGCTCTGGTGATTCTCCCTTCTTTCTGCTGCATTATCAATGGTTCCTCTTCTATGGATGATTCCTATCACCATAATCAGGCCCTTAATATTTCTCATCATTACACAACAAAACTGTCTATTAATCCCACTTCCCCCCTCAGAACAGACCCTTTCTCCCTTTACAGCAAACCTTCCAGAAAGAGGTATCTATATTCCTACTGTTGAATTTATCTTGTTCCATTCTCTTCTGAACCCACTCTACTCAAGATTTTTCCCAACTACGCTACTAAATGTGAAGGTTATCAATGGCATAAAGTTTGCTAAACACAGTAGTTAATTCTCATCTAATTCAGTCAACAGCATTTGATTATTCTCCTCCCTGAAAGAACTTATACATCTGGCTTCCAGGACATCAAACTCACTTGATTTTCTTCCATCAGATTTTCTGGTTCCTCTTGGTCTTCCTAAACTCTAATCAGTGTCCTTCTTAGGTTAAGTCCTTAGGACACTTCTCTATTTTATTTACTTTCTTGGTAATCTCATCAAGACTCATAGCTTTACATATTTCTAAGCATGGACCTCTCCCCAGAACACTAATTTCATACATCTAACATCCTACTAAGCTTCTTCATTGATGTCTAATATGTATCAGAATGAACATGTCCAGAAATTAAATATCTATATTTACCCCTCCCACACCTTACCCTTTCACTTTCTCCACCTCAGTAAATATCAATTTCACCCTTCAAGTTCTTCAGATTTTTTAAAACCCAAAAAACAGAAAACAAAAATCTACAGTCATCCTTACTTTGTTTTATTACTACCCCATATTTTATCTATCAGCAAATTCTATACGCTCTTCAAATTAAGAGAATCCTACATATCTCATCACTTCTATCACAGATATCCAGATATCTTTCATTTTCTCGTCTCTACCCTTCCCCTAAATTAGCTCCCTTGATCCCTGTCAGTTAGGTTCAACCATGGGAAGCACTGACAAGAGCTTGAGAGAATGGAGATAGTTCAGGGGAGTCATATTCCTGGTCCCCATCATGCAGTCCTCCTAGGCTCATGAGTCTCTAATTGAAGGTTCCTGTTCCTTCCAAGGCAGCCTACTTGATGCCACTTTCTCCTTCTGGGTTCCAGTAACAGTCATCTCAATCCCTTCTGACCAGGGATGATAACAAATTCTCTGGTAATTACAACAGTTCATCACACTATCCCTTTTAGTTTCCCTATAACTCACTTACATCTTTGTAAATAGTCATATTGTGAATAAACCTTCTTTATTTTTTTAAGTTTATTTATTTTGAGAGAGAGAGCAAGTGAGCGAGCATGAGTGAGGGAGGGGTGGAGAGAGCGGAAGAGAAAGAATCCCAAGCAGGCTCTGTGCTGTCAGTGAAGAGCCTGATGTAAGGGCTTGATCTCACGAACTGTAGGATCATGACCTGAGCTGAAATTAAGAGGTGGACACTTAATACTTAACCACCCAGCCACCCCAGACCTTCTTAAATTATCCTAATTTGAATATGGCACTTGCTTCCTGATTGAGAACTTGAATGACAGTTCTTACTATCAAAAGTAACTCAAAAAGTGCCTGAGTGGTTCAGTCAGTTGAGTGCCTGACTTTGGCTCAGGTCATGATCTCACAGTTTGTGAGTTTAAGCCCCTCATCAGGCTCACTGCTGTCAGTGCAGAGCCTGCTTTGGATTCTCTGTCCTCCTCTTTTTCTGCACCTCCCATGCTTGTGCTCACTCTCTCTATCTCTCAAAAGTAAAAACAAAACATTAAAAAATTAGGGGTTCCTGAGTGGCTCAGTGAGTTAAGCATCCAACTCTTGGTTTGGGTTCAGGTAATGATCATGGTTTATGGGTTTAAGCCCCACATTGGGCTCTGTGCTACCAGCACGGAGCCTACTTGGGATTCTTTCTCTCCCTCTCTCTTCCCCTCCCCTGCTCACTATTTTTCTCTCAAACATATACATACATACATACATACATACATACATACATACATAAAGTAAACCAAGAAACAGACTTTCAAAGTGAGATTCTGTGATTGGATTTAACAAAGGAAAAAATGAGACATGAGGAATCCAGAGCAACAGTAGCAAGATTTCTCCAGTTAACATGGTATGCAGTGCAAATGTAAGGCAAGGTATTAGGAAATCAAGTGACTGCAACACTTTGTCATTGTGTCAACACTAGTGATTATAAAGACTATAATAAAGGAAACTTTATTTTTATTATGGCTCAAGAGAATAAACATGAGAATGATAAAAATCATAAACTATATGTATAAAATTAAGAAAATGAGAGAAATCAAAAGACCTTTATGGCAGAATCTTTTATCCCCTATAGTCACAGAGCAAATATGGTTGACAGTTATAAGAGCTGAATAATTTCAGTGCCTTTTACATGTTCAACTCTACCAGGTCTCTTATGGTAAAGTAAAGGCGATATTGGGGAAGGATTAGAACCATTATGTATAGCATGGGGATACTTGGGTAAATACGGGTGAGGCTAAGAATCTTTAAATTCCAAATTATTCTGAGTTTCCTCACCAATAAAGGTAAAAGAGTGTACCAAAATATTCATCATATTCCTGAGAAAATTACAGAGGTATGCTTGAGAAATGCAGAAGCGATCATTTCTGTTATATGTCTTTTAATTCACCTTTTTGGTTTAATAAAAAAAGAAAAGAAAACAATACCAAGTGGCTCTGGTAGAATGAAAGTAGATTATCAAAATTTAGTCATCAAAATTTATGAGAATCATAAATACAGTTACAAAATGGTTAATCTCTACTACAACAAATCAACACAAGGTGTGGCACCTGATATGCAGCTATTGATCTCATATTTTCCTTCCCTTTACAATCAAGAAGGTTAACACTTGTCCCAGGGTTATATTAACTCCCCTGTTCTCTATCATAATATAGTCTCTAGGTAATGTGATTAACCTAAAATCCTATAAAACATTATGCCAATCCAATTCATTGATCACATTATATTGATTGGACCTGGTTAGCATGAAGTACCATGTTCCTTTGACACCTTAGGTACTCCAGATGGTGAGAGAGAAACTTTGCCGAAGTTCAACAGCCTACCACTTTGGAGTTTTATAGGAGCTCAGCAGTAGGAGTCTTGGCAGGATATCCCTTCTAAAGTGAGAGACAAATTTCTGCACCTTGCCCATTTATCATAAAGAGAGAGTCACAGTACTTGGGAGACTTGTTTGGATTTCGAAGGTAATATGTAACACAACTGGGTTTGCTGATTTGAATCATTTACTTGATAACCTATAGGACCATCAATTTCAAATGGGGCTCAGGGCACAAAAAAAGGTTCTGCAGCTAATATAGGCTTTGGTATAAACTTCCTTACCACTTGGGCCTATGACCCCGCCCAACCAATAATAGTATAGTTGTCTGTAGTAGATTTGTTGAATGTATCCTCTGGAAAATCCCCAAATATAGAATCTTATACAGATACCTAGGGTTTTGGAGTAAAGACATGCTCTCCTTTGTTGATAACTGTTTTCTATTTGAAAAGCTATTTTTAGAGGGAGAAGCCAAGATGGCAGAACAGCATGGGAGTTTTTTGTGTGTCTTGTCCATGAAATACAGCCAGATCAACACTAAACCATCCTGCACACCTAGAAAACTGATTTTAGGACTAACACAACAATCTGCATATCTGAACCACAGAACTCAGCAGGTGTGTGGCAAAGAGAGGTAAACTGGGGGATAGAGAAGCCACGGAGGGCAGGGAGATGTTTTTGCTTGTGAATAGAGGACAGAGAATGGGAAAAGCACTCCCCCAAAAGCAGTTGGAGAGAAAGTGGAAAAGCTGAAACAGCCGTAGAGACTGAACTAAAAACAGAGAAATGAGAGGGTTTAAAATTCCATTAAGACTCTATAAACAGGGGGAGTGCAGAGTCTGAAACTCCGCTGCTCCATACCTGACAGTGCTCTGGTGAAGAAGGGTGCATCCCCAGGAACACAGTGAAGTCCAGGGGTCCTTGAGCCACATGTAGAGAGGCAGTTCCCCTTCTGGGAGGACATTTGGTAGAGGCTGTGCAGCACCCCATAGGCAAAGGCCCCAGTGGACCCCGGAGAACAACCATATTCGCTGGTGCTGGAACAAGGTTGTTAAGGGTGAAACCTGGTGCCAGATGTGTGTTGTGATTTTCCATAATCCCCGTAGCTCCTGCTACACAATCGTGTGAACTTTTTCTGCTGTGGGCTGGCACCCGGTCGCACTCTCTGACATCAGCAGCAGCACAGTCCTGCGAATGTTCCTGGGTGTGGCCAGCACCCAGCATTGGTCAGTGAAACCCTCCTGCAGGGGGCAGAAAAGGTAAAAGCCGCAGTCCCTCAGAAGTAAGGGGTCAGGAAAAACAGCTGCATCTGAGATAAAACTCAGGAGGGAGGTGTGCCTGGCAACTTGACAGCCTGGTCATGGACAGTGTAAAAGCGGGGAGCGGACAGATGCCAGAGACAAAGGACAGGTGCGCAACTGCTGATCAGGAAGCAGAGTTCTGATACTAGAGACTGGGTAGCTAGGTGACGCTATTTTCACCCCTCCCGCACGTGTGTATACACAACTACAAGTGCCACAACAATCCACCCCAGTAAGCAAAGCAGCGCCATCTAGTAGAGAATGGAGCCATTACACTAAGCCCCACCTGACTGGGCTAACCTCGCTCTTCAGTAACACTACAAGTCTCTGCCTGCTTAGTTTACGGACTATAAAATGCTTCATAGTTTGACTTCTAGGGGAAAACAATATAATTTCAATTGTATTTCAGTCTGTTTGCTGGCCCATCTATTCAATGTTTTTCTTTTCTATTTCTTTTCTTTTTCTTGAATACAAAAAGAGAAAAATTTTATTTTTATTTTCAATTTTTACTATTTTTAAAAATTTTTTCTACATTTTTTACTTTTTTGTAATTTTTTCAAATTTTATTTTACTTCTATCATTTCATTTCATTCTATTTCATTGTATTCATTTTTTTCAAATTTTCAAACATTTTCCTTTATTTTTGGTTTTTTTTCTTTTTCCCCTTATTTCTCTAATCTATCAACCCCCTTTTAACACCTGGACCAAAACACACCTAGGATCTAACATCTTTTATTTGATTTGTGTGTGTGTGTTTAATTTTTTAATTTTAATTTTTTTAGTTTAATTTTTTTACCTCAATTACTTTTCTTCCTTCAAAATGATGAAATGAAGGAATTTACCCCAAAAGAAAAAGCAGGAAGAAATGACAGCCAGGGACTTAACCAACACAGATACAAGCAAGATGTCTGAACCAGAATTTATAATCATGAAAATAACAATACTAGCTGGGGTCAAAAATATATTAGAATCCCTTTCTGCAGAGATAAAAGAAGTAAATGTTAGTCAGGATAAAATTTTTTAAAATGCTGTAACAGCTGCAATCTCAAATGGATGCCATGGCGGCAAGGATAAATGAGGCAGAGCAGCGAATCAGTGAGCTAGAGGACAAACTTATAGAGAGAGAATGAAGCAGAAAAAAAGTGGGAGACTAGGCAAAAGAGCACAACTTAAGAATTAGAGAAACCAGTGACTCATTAAAAAGGAACAACATCAGAATCATAGAGGTCCCAGAAGATGAAGAGAGAGAAAAAGGGGTAGAAGGGTTATGTGAGCAAATCATAGGAGAAAACTTTCCTAACCTGGGGAAAGACACAGACATCAAAATCCAGGAAACACAAGACTCCCATTAGATTCAACAAAAACCGACCATCAACAAGGCATATCGTAGTCAAATTCAAAAAATACTCAGGCAAGGAAAGAATCCTGAAAGCAGCAAGGGGGAAAAATGTCCTTAACCTACAAGGGAAGACAGATCAGGTTTGCAGCAGACCTATCCTCAGAAACTTGGCAGACCAGTAAGGAGTGGCAGGATAAATTCAATGTGCGGAATCAGAAAAATATGCAGTCAAGAATTCTTTATCCAGCAAGGCTGTCATTCAAAATAGAAGGATAGATTAAAAGCTGCCCAAACAAACAAAAATTAAAGGAGTTCATGACCACTAAACCAGCTCTGTGAGAAATTTTAAGGGGGACTCTCTGAGTGGAGAAAAGACAGAAAAAATCCATGAATAAATAAATAAATGAATGAATAAATGAATGAATGAATGAATGAATGAATAAATAAATACCAAAAGCAACAAAGACTAGAAAGGACCAGAAAACACCACCAGACACTCCAACTCTACAAGATATATAATGGCAATAAATTCGTATCTTTCAGCATTCACTCTAAACATCAATGGACTAAATGCCCAGTCAAAAGATATAGGGTAACAGAATGGATAAGAAAACAAGATCCATCTACATGCTGTTTAGAAGAGACCCACTTTAGAACTAAAGACACCTTCAGTTTGAAATTAAGGGGGTGGAGAACCATCTATCATGCTAATGGTCAACAAAAGAAAGCTGGAGTAGCCTTACTTATATCAGACAATCTAGACTTTAAAATAAAGACAATCTAGACTGTAACAAGAAATGAAGAAGGGCATTATATCATAATTAAGGGGTCTATCCACCAGGAAAACCTAACAACTGTAAATATTTATGCTCCAAATAATGGGAGTAACCAAATATATACATCAATTAATCATAAACATACAGAAACTCATTGATAATAATACCATAATAACAGGGGACTTCAACACTCCACTTACAGCAATGCACAGATCATCTAAACAGAAAATCAACAAGTAAACAATGGCTTTGAATGACACAGTGGACCAGATGGACTTAACAGATATATTCAGAACATTTCATCCTAATGCAGCAGAATATACATTCTTCTCCAGTGCATATGGAACATTCTCCAGAATAGATCACAAACTGGGACACAAATATGCCCTCAACAGGTACAGAAAGATCAAGATCATACTGTGCATATTTTCAGACTACAACCCTATGAAATTTGAAATCAACCCCAAGAAAAAATTTGGAAAGACAACAAACTTGGAGACTAAAGAACATCCTACTAAAGAATGAATTGGCTAACCAAGAAGTTAAAGAGGAAATTAAAAAGTACATGGAAGCCAATGAAAATGATAACACCACCACCCAAAACCTCTGGGATGCAGCAAAGGTGGTTATAAGAGGGAAGTATACGGCAATCCAGGCCTCCCTAAAGAAGGAAGAAAGGTCTCAGATACACAACCTAACCTTACACCTTAAAGAGCTGGAAAAAGACTAGCAAATGAAACCCAAAACCAGCATAAGACAAATAATAAAGATTAGAGCAGAAATCAATGCTATTAAAATGAAACAACAACAACAACAACAAACATTAGAATAGCTCAATGAAACCAGAAGCTGATTCTTTGAAAGAATTAACAAAATTGATAAACCAGTAGCCAGTTTGATCAAAAAGATAAAGGAAAGGACCCAAATAAAATCAAGAATAAAAGAAGAGAGATCACAACCAACAGAGCAAAAATATAAACAATAATAAGAGAATATTATAAGCAACTATACGCCAATAAAATGGGCAATCTGGAAGAAATGGACAAATTCCTAGAAACATACACACTACCAAAACTGAAACAGGAATAAATAGAAAATTTGAACATACTTATAACCATTAAATAAATCAAATTAGTAATCAAAAGTCTCCCAAAAAACAAGAGTCCAGGGCCAGATGGCTTTCCAGGGGAATTCTACCAAACATTTAAGGAAGAGTTAACACCTATTCTCTTGAAGCTGTTCTGAAAAATAGAAATGGAAGGAAAACTTCCAAACTCTTCCTATGAAGCCAGCATTACCTTGATTCCAAAACCAGACAGAGACCCCACTAAAAAGGATAACTATAGACCAATTTCCCTGATCAACATGGATGCAAAAATCCTCAACAAGATATTAGCCAACCAGGTACAACAATACATTAAAAAAGTTATTCACCATGACCAAGTGGGATTTATACCTGGGATGCAGGGCTGGTTCAATATCCACAAAACAATCAATGTGATTCATCATATCAATAAAAGAAAGGACAAGAACCACATGATCCTCTCAATAGATGCAGAAAAGCATTTGACAAAATACAGTATCCTTTATTGATAAAAACCCTCAAGAAAGCAGGGATAGAAGGATCATATCTCAAGATCATAAAAGCCATATATGAAAAACCCAATGCTAATATCATCCTCAATGGGGAAAAACTGAGAGCTTTCCCACTAAGGTCAGGAACAAGACAGGAATGTCCACTCTTGCCACTTATTCAACACAGTATTGGAAGCCTTAGCCTCAGCAATCAGAAAACACAAAGAAATAAAAGGCATCCAGATTGGCCAGGAGGAGGTCAAACTTTCACTTTTCACAGATGACATGATATTCGATATGCAAAATCCAAAATATTCCACCAAAAACTGCTAGAACTGATCCATGAATTCATCAAAGTTGCAGGATATAAAATCAATGCACAGAAATTGGTTGCATTCCTATACACCAACAATGAAGCAACAGAAAGAGAAATCAAGGAATTGATCCCATTTACAATTACACCAAAAACCATAAAATATCTAGGAATAAGTCTAACCAAATAGGTGAAAAATCTATACACTGAAAACTATATAAAGCTTATGAAAGAAATTGAAGATGACACAAAAAAATTGAAAAATATTCCATGATCCTGGATAGGAAGAATATTGTTAAAATGTCAATATTACCCAAAGCAATATACATATTCAATGCAATACCTATCAAAATAACAGCAGTGTTCTTCACAGGCTAGAACAAGCAATCCTAAAATTGTATGGAACCAGAAAAGACCCCAAATAGCCAAAGAACTCTTGAAAAAGAAAACCAAAGCAGGAGGCATCACAATCCTGGACATCAAGCTGTATTTCAAAGCTGTATCATCAAGACAGTACAGTACTGGCACAAAAACAGACACTCAGATCAATGGAACAGATTAGAGAACCCAGAAATGGACCCACAAACATATGGCCAACTAATCTTTGACAAAGCAGGAAAGAATATCCAATGGAATAAAGACAGTCTCTTCAGCAAGTGGTGCTGGGAAAACTGGACAGCAACATGCAGAAAAATGAAGCTGGACCACTTTATTACACCATACACAAAAATAAACTCAAAATGGATGTAAGACCTCAATTTAAGACAGGAATGGGGTAGGAGGGGCAGAGAGAGAGGGAGACACAGAATGCGAAGTAGGCTCCAGGCTCTGAGCTGTCAGCACAGAGCCTGATGCGGGGTTCGAACCCATGAACCATGAGATCATGACCTTTGCCAAAGTCAGATGCTCAACCAACTGAGCCACCCAAGTGCCCCTACCAAAAGTCCTTAACCAATGGAAAACTGTGGCAACCCAAAAAAAAGGCAAGACAATCAAGGGCTCAGATCTTACCTGAATGAAGTTTTGTGTCATTCTACCAGGTAGAAAACACTGACCATATAGTGCTAGCCAACAGAAAGGAGAAGTATGCAATGTTCTGTGGAAGACTATTGTGATTACCAATTTTGGCTCAAGATCAAATGCAGAAACATAGCCTGTAGTAGCTATGTTCTATGTCATTTAATTTTTTTCTCTCTTTTCTCTCCCTACCACCTGATATGAATAATACAAGTGGTGCTTATTATTATAGATGGTAGGTAGGAAGATTACTGCATGGACAACATCCACAATAATGTGGTATCTTATGGGATTTCATGCATTTCCTAGGTTGAAGACCACAAACTTTTCACACAGAAGAAAGAAAAGAGAAGCTGGAGGACAAGAGTAGACTGTGGTGAATAACTTCTATTTGTCTCTCCAGATCTACTTTTCATCTGCTTTCTGCCCCAGGAGCCTGACCTTGTAAAGACATTGATGGTTCCCTTGCCCTGTAGCTCCTGACTGAGTTTAGTCAAAGGATAGACTTTGACAGGATATTGGATGGATGGAAGAAAGTGAGGTCTTGATGTCTATTGCTGTGGCTCACCGTGTGAAGTCCCTGCTCATAGGGACTTTCTCTACACAACTTTCTCCTGTTCTGGAACTCTTTTCTTCCCTTATCCTTTTTGGCTTAGACACAGTAAGAGTTACTCATCCTGGATTACTACACCATCTCTTTTGGTTCCCCAATATGCCATCTACACTTTATAATTAATCCCTTTGTGAAACAAACAAAATTCTATGAATTATCAAAATTAAAGTTTGCTACCTGTTTCTTGTTGGGGACTTGACCAAAACTTTTCACTAGTCTAAACCACCATCATCACTACCAGAATTACTATAATAACCTCCTAACAGGTCCCACTTCTTTTGCCCTTATCTGCCTCTATACTGTTCTCAACACAACCACCAGAATGATCTTTTTAAAGCATACATGAGTTCAAGACACTTGGCTATTAAAAATCTTCCAAATGGCTTCCTGATTCACCTAGAATAAAAGCTTTTTGTTGACCCACAAGGTCCTACATGATCTCCTCACTCCTTACCTCCTATTCCCACCTTCATTCACTTTGCCTAGCCAGTAAGAGCTCTGCCAACAGTTCTTACCATGTGTCATTTGCTTCTTATGGAAAGCTTATCCCCCATATATCCATATGGCTTCCTCCCTCACTTCCTTCATGCCCCCACTCAAGTAGCATCTTTCCAAGGTGATAAAAAGTGAAAAAATCCTTGAGCACATTATCTAAAACTTGTAACCCTCCTCCAACATGACTTATTCTCCCTTCCTACTTAATTTTTCACCTAAGCCACCCTTAATCTTATCTATTTTACCCATCTTTTTTCCTCTTTCTCTCCTTCTAGGATATAAACACAGAGTGCAGGAATTGTTGCTCAGAACTATTAACTCAACATCTAGAAATGTGCCTGTCACATAATAGGGGTTCAACCAATATTACCTGAACCAATTTATTCATTCATTTCCAGTTTACTCACAGTAAAAGCCATGGTATTTTGGCTCAAATACTGAGTTCCTAATCAATCTGAATTAAATTATCAAGTATCTCAGCTTGTGAGCCATTAAAGAACATACAGGCATTTACTTCTTTTCAGAAGAGAAATAGCATTACCGTATTTGATTACATAAATTAGGGACCAGACTTTTCACCCCATCACATATTTTCCAAAGATCATTATCTCCCTTCCAGAAGATGATTTGCAGTACAGTTTAGGCTGATAAAGTGATTGTGCCTGATTGTAACTTCATAAAAGAAAGTCAAGATTATTTTAAGCAAAGGCAGCATTCTTTAAATTTGTCTAAAGTCCCTAAATTGACAGCTTGAAATGACAGTGTGAATTAAGAAGTGATATGGAAAACTAAGCCTCATTACTCTACCATCACAGTGTTATAGATATCAAAATCTTGTAAGTTAAGTTGAAGTAAACATCCTTAATTTATACTTGAGCTGAATTTGAAGACTTGGAAGGGAGAGAGCAAGTCTTCTATGATCATTAAGCCTACTGTCCTATTAAGGAAAGTGCATGAAATGCTCAAAAATAAATGACTGTCAGAGATCTGGAGCTTAAAAACGTACCAGACTAGATATTTTGATTAATTTTTTATAAGTATAGTTGACACACACTACATTAATTTCAGGTGTACAACATAGTGATTCAAAGAGTTTATGTTATGCTATGTTTACCATAAATGCAGCTACCATATGTCACCATACAATGCTATTACAATATCATAGACTATATATGCCCTATGCTGTGTCTTTTATTCCTGTGACTTATTCATTCCAGGATGAATGGATGTTTTAATTAAAAACATCAGCTTGTAACCTAGTTTGTTCTTGTTGCCAAAAGTCCTGTAGAGAAAACTCTATATACCTATGTTTACTAATAGCAGCAAAGGATTGTGGCATCAGGGTTATTTAAATATTTCAATTTTGCTCTTGACTAGCTGCTAAAGGATGAATATGCTTCTGCAGGGAGAACTAGATTGTTGAGGAACTGGCCCTGACTATGCAAACATCACAACTTCTATAAAGTGAAGCCTGTAACTGTACCCATAACTTTCTCCTTCTTAGATTCAGTTTACATCATAGGAAACCTTAGTAAGTTTCATTTTTACTTTAAAAAAAAACCATAAAGTGAAATGTATCAGTCCACCAAACACTTCCTGTAAGTGTAATACATCAGGAATCATATTTTAAATATTGACCTTATGTCATTTACTTTATTATGTGGGCCATATCCTTTTGCTGTTTAGTGTTTTCCTAGCATTGTAAGATAAGTATGTGTATTTTCAATGGCTTTTCTCAACTAAATAGTTTTATTTACAAGGTGACCTTTAGAATAGAAAAATGACCATACTGCATATTGAACTATTCACATGTCACAGATACTCAGTGAGCCTGGGAGAGTTGACAGTTCTCTTGGGTCTCCAACAAGGACTTCAATCTAACAAGTAAAAATATACTCTCATTTGCCAAAAACCCATTACAGCATATACCAGGAATTTCATGACTATAATATGGGAAATGCAAATGTCTGAGATAATACATATAATTTGATTACAACACATGGAAGATCGCCAGTTTAAAAAGGTATCTGTAATCTATGAAGTATCTGTTAATATGGATAAAATTTTGATTTTGTGATTCAGAAAAGATGAAATTATTTTTCTTGAGCATGTTGTATAAGTCCCTGATGCATTAATTTCATGTTTTTCAACACAACAACACTATAATAAAGGCATGTATTTCCAATGCCTACAAAGAGGAAAGAGACAGAAAACACTGCTCCATTGATGAAGGTACACTGGATTTTCAATTTGATACAGTGGTATGATTATCTTTGGTTTTACAATTGGTTATACTATTTGCCAAATGTAACTGTATGTGATAAGCCAGGTACTGGAACATTTTTTCAACTCCCACTAAATCACTCTACCAGTTGAACCACACATCACTAGTAATTATTATAGCCATTGTAATGAGAAATTTTATAGACAAGCACTTGGAAATCTAGTACTTCAGAAACATAAGAGTTTTCATTTCTCTGCTTTTTTAATCTTATGATGTGAATGTACAGTTTTTGAATTTCCCTTTTCAGGTACTTTCTGATAACTGACTCAACCCCTCTAGGTCTATCTTCTGGTGGTGGGTCACGTTTTGGGATAGGAGGATTAGGAAGTATATATGTGTGGCAGGGGGTAACTTTCCAAAGATCCTATTGTAGAATTCATCCAAAAAAGGGTGGGGTTACTGAAATTAAAATTAAAAAACTTTTGAAAAAGGTGGAGAAAAGGAAGAAATGCTTTCTTTGAAAACTAAAGATAAGAAAGAAACTTAATGCTGTGACTGGGCAGAGCTCTGTGTTAAAATACCTATTGTCAATACCTTATACAAAGATGAAACAATGCTTAGGCGTTCTCAGGAAGCTGGATAAGGGGTTTTCCCAATTCCTCACCATATCCCTGCCCCATGTTTAAATATTAACAGTACCTTGGTTTCCAGGATCCAAACTACAGACCTGAATATTTATGATTTATTTTATTATCAATTTTTGTTCAAAGGTCTTTTTAGCTTTCTCTTAAAAAATCTCTCAAAGAGGGGCACAGTCGGTTAAGCGTCCGACTTCAGCCAGGTCACGATCTCGCGGTCCGTGGGTTCGAGCCCCGCGTCAGGCTCTGGGCTGATGGCTCAGAGCCTGGAGCCTGTTTCCGATTCTGTGTCTCCCTCTCTCTCTGCCCCTCCCTCATTTATGCTCTGTCTCTCTCTGTCCCAAAAATAAATAAAAACGTTGAAAAAAAAATTAAAAAAAAAATCTCTCAAAGAATTGCATGGCCATTAAGCAGTTCTTTAAAATGGCCGTTTTATTAATGTAATGCAAAGAAACAGATGGATTAATTTTCCTTTGAAATAAATTTGGTTTAAAAGTACTCAAGGAAAAATATGTATTTGGTCCAATATATTTCAGTTTTGCTAAAAGATTTACAGCTGAGAAACATACAAAGGCATTAGCCAATTTGAAAATCTAGTATCTTTCCATGGGAGTTAACTTCCCTCTTCCAGTTAATATTTGAAGGAAACTAAAGAGAATTTTGATCTTTACCAAAATATAAAAAATATACCTTTAAATCAAATATAGTGTGCATACTTCATAAATACTGGCACCCTTCCATGATAAACACAGGTTTAATGAACATCCATTAAGAGATAAACACTGTACTACTCACTGGAATATTAATATGAATATAACTCAAACCCTACCTTTAAGGCAATTTTAATTTCACAGATTTTTAAGATACAGAAACATGTCCAAATTGTACCTATCTTCCAATACTTAATCATGAGAAACAGTTGCAAGCCAGTTGCTCCAAAATGCTTATCTGATCATGACTGTTAACTATTTCAGTTGGAAAAACCATTAGAATTACTCAGGGCAGCTACTGATGCCCTCTCTGGATAAGTCAGTCCAAGAACCATCTTTCTTTACAAATATGGGTGTCTCTGTGTGAGTGTGTCTAGGCCTTACATAATTTGAATTCTGGCCTCATTACTCCACCTCCACTCAGGTGTGTATAAGGATAAAGAATAAATTAAAATCTGAAGGCAAAGAGTGGTGGTTCTCAAACTTTGGTATGTAACAAAATCACCTACAGAGCTAATATAGAACACAGAGGCCCAGGTCCCCTAAAGTAGGGTGGGGCCTGGCTCTTTGAGAATCACTGACCTACAGCTGATCTCTATTCCTAGCCTGAAATTGAGCTCCAACATATTTATGATTAAAATATTAAACTTATCTATAGTATAGATTTATAGTATATCTACACTGATGTTCATACAATATAAAAATTGAATAAGGAAGACTTCACTTGAAAGCAGTGATTTGAAAACAACCCGAGGATTTAACTGATCATAAACTTAACAGGAGGTAATAGTGTGGTGCCTCTGAGAAGAAGATATAATGAAGTTGTCTGCTGCATTAAGCGGCATGCAGTATGTATAAGAACCTAATATCTCATAAAAGAAGGGGCTCATAACATTGGGAAGAGACAAATAGTACGTAAAAATGAAGAAACTGGCTTTTGGGGAAAGAATATATCACTTTGGAGCCACTCTTCCCAGTATTCCTTGAGATAAGCTCCAGATATGTATTTTTTAAATGTGAAACAGAAGAATGAAAAAATATGTCAAACTAACAGAAAATATGGGAATATAAGTGAATAGGTTCGCAATGGAAAATAATCTCCAAACTTACAAATATTTGACTGCTTAAAAAGGTAAAACTTTGGTGAATGAAAAAACCACTATTTGGAAAATTAAATGCCATCAATAATGAAATACATGATGGATTGTTATGCTTCCATAACCCCATCTCCTCCCCGCTCAAACTACTTGGTTTCTTTTTTTTCTATCAAAATTCTCAGAAGGGCAATCTAGTTTTTCTGCCCTTACTTCTATCAACCTCCAAGCCACAAAAATCCTCTTTACTAGTCACACTCCAGGAGTGATTCTCAAATTTCATCTTACAATATGCAAATTGAGGGGTCCCATCCCTGAGTTTCTGATTTAGTGATTCTGAGTCAAGCTTGTGATTCTGCATTTCTAACAGGTTTCTAGATAATTGGATGCTACTGATCTAGTGGACCACACTTTGAAAATCACTGTCTTACAGAAATTCTCTTGCTATGGCAATAGAGCTTTAATAACTAGTAAAACCACTGGATTTCAACCCTTGTTTTACTTAATATCTCAGCATTGTCTGTCATATTTTCCCACTCCCAATTTTTTTAA
Organism: Prionailurus bengalensis; assembly: GCF_016509475.1. NCBI lineage: Eukaryota > Metazoa > Chordata > Mammalia > Carnivora > Felidae > Prionailurus > Prionailurus bengalensis. Next base: position 36,934,728 of record NC_057354.1, on the reverse strand, counting down.
AGTCTGTCTTCCTGGGTTTTGATGACATTTATTTTGAATTCAATTGTTTGTAACTCAGAATTCTCATCTATATACCTGGCATATGTCTTCTATAATGTATGCTCTATTTATCATGTCACCTTAGCTTTTATTGCCTTCCCTCCTCAATCCTTGTGTGCCACCCACATTGGCTTCTCTTCAAACCTTGACAATTAATGTGGTATTATACTTCTGTGCCTTTGCCTGGGTAGTTTTCCTCTTCTCTGCCTGACAAATTCCCTATTTACCCTTCAAGTCTCTGCTCAAATGACCCACACTTTGGGAAAGGATTCTGCTAGATGGAATTTTGTCTCTTAGATTTTCCCAGCATTTTACATATAAATTATTATAGCACCTAAGGTATTTAAGTCTATGTATTTATACCAAACCCATTAAAATATTAATTCATGACAGAACTACTTCATATGCAAGGGTCTAGCACAGTGTTGATTCAAGGAAATTGCCAGTGTTTAATGAATGAATCAGTGGGACCAAACCACCAAGTAGTGGTAAACATTACTTAGATCCAATATTAAAGGCTGAATTATTTACAGACTCATTCTATTTCTCCACTACAGAACACATTTCTGTCAGCTTATTATTGGATCTGATCAGGACATGAATGATTAACTTATTTTGCAATGTATCTGGCACATCAATGCCAACAAAAATGTATTTAATAAACTCATATAAAATGAGAATGATGAAACAGATAACCTTTTCCTCTTAATTTGTTAGAGTGTACACACTATTAATTTCACATTAACATCGACTTCTAACAGACCAAAATTAGAAATTAGGGGGGTAAAATTACGAGAGATTTATAACTCAGCTATAGGACACATTTTGAAAAACGTATTAATCTGAGGTAATTTTCCACAAGAGTAATTCAAATAAATTTTAAAAAGGTTCAGTTTTTTCAAACATCCCAAGCTTGGGATCATTTAAACATACTTCATGGTCCCACAGGAAAAGAAAATGCACAAACACACACACACACACACACACACACACACGTAAGTAACTCAAATTTTCTCATCATTGTTCTAATTAAAAAGAAAAAACTTCCTAGAAGTATCATATTAAAATACATGTCACTTATTAATAAGTTAATGATAACTCAAACTGAAAAGAAATTGCACTTTCAAGACAAACAATGAGAAATAATTTTAAGTTATACAGTAGACATAGAAATAAATGTCTTAAAATGTGGACAAAAGGTATATTCAATTTTGCTTAGAAAGCTATCACTAAAACTTATCACTGTTTAAAAAATACTTTTAAGTTTACTTTATGTTTTTCTTTAAATTTTTTAATGTTAATTTATTTTCTAGAGAGACAGAGACAGAATGCGAGTGGGTTAGGGGCAGAGACAGAGGGAGACACAGAATCCGAAGCAGACTCCAGTCTCCAAGCTGTCAGCAAAGAGCCTGATGCGGGGCTTGAACTCATGAGCTGTGAGATCATGACCCGAGCTGAAGTTGGACACTCAACTGACTGGGCCACTGAGGTACTCCAGTTTACTGTATGTTTTTTTAAAAAATAATCTGCTACAGGTATTACGTTGAAATGTTGATTACAAAACTCTTGCCTAGTGTATCAGGATTCAATTCATAGCAATTATTTTTGTTTAATTTTTTAAATATAATTTATTGTCAGATTGGTTTCCATACAACAGCCAGTGCTCATCCCAACAAGTGCCCTCCTCCCTGCCCATCACCCACTTTCCCCTCTCCCCCACCCCCCATCTACCCTTAGTTTGTTCTCAGTCCTTAAGAGTCTCTTATGGTTTGCTTCCCTTCCTCTCTGTAACTTTTTTTTTCCCCTTCCCCTCCCCCATGGTCTTCTGTTAAGTTTCTCAAGATCCACATGTGAGTGAAAACATGATATCTGTCTTTCTCTGCCTGGCTTATTTCACTTAGCATAATATCCTCCAGTTCCATGCATGTTGCTGCAAATGGCCAGATTTCATTCTTTCTCATTGCCAAGTAGTATTCCATTGTATATATAAACCATTCGTCAGTTGATGGACATTTAGGCTCTTTCCATAATTTGGCTATTGTTGAAAGTGCTGCTATAAACATTGGGATACATGTGCCCCTATGTATCAGCACTCCTGTATCCTTTGGGTAGATTCCTTAGCAGTGCTATTGCTGGGTCATAGGGTAGTTCTATTTTTAATTTTTTGAGGTACCTCCACTGTTTTCCAGAGCAGCTGCACCAGTTTGCATTCCCACCAAGCAGCATAGCATTTGTTTTGGGGCATCCATTATTTACAATATTTCAGAAAGATTTCAGCATAGATGAGTAAGAAAAAATGTTGACACCAATATGCATATTTGGAAGGGAGCAATTTTCTTGAGGAACTTCAGCTGTTTATATTTTCACATAAGCATATTCCTGAGTGCAGAACAAAGATTTGAAAGAAACCCAACAAATAACCAGCAAAGGATTCTTACACCCTGACAAAGGGCATAATGGTGATGATTACTTTCCTTAATAAGGGGACATCCTCAACTTTTAATTCAAATATTTTAAGTAGCAAGTTCCACACTGACTTCTCATATTTTGTATGAAATATTTTGTTGTGTTTATTTGGATATAAATGATGAGTTCTTATGTTCCTGTTCTAAATTATTTCTACTTTGACAATCTTAATGAACTTATTTTTTATTTGAGTACAGTTGACACATAGTATTATATTAATTTCCAGTGTACAGCAGGGTGATTCAACTTCTCAGTACATTATGCTGTGCTCACCACAGTGTAGCTACTATCGGTAGTTATACATACAACACTATTACAATATCATTGACTATATTCCCTATTCTGTGCCTTTTCCTCTCATGACTTATTCATTCCATAACTGGAATCCTCTATTAATCTCAATGAACTTCTTGATCAAAACTGATCTCACACCTTTTCTCAACTGTATTCTAGCATGTAGCTAACTGAAGGGTATTTCCTTATTTGCCAGTTTTGTGGATCTGTGAATCACTTGAACATCATAGCCCCAATTTTCTCTTTGGTTCTTTAATTCTTTTGTTTGTTCAAAGCATTATTGAGGTATATTTGAGATACAAAACTGCACTTACTTAATGTATACAATTGATGGCATATGCATACATCAGTGATACCATCACCACAATCAAGGTGCTTTAATTTTTTATTTAGTGTTGAGTTTATTTCCCTCTGTTTTCTTCTTGGTTTTTCTTCAGTTTTGTTTATTGATTGTCTTTCTCAATGGCTCTTACCCATGTACCCTCTTCCCTACATCACCTCTGGGTACTTATTTTGTTCACATCTCACAAAGGGCCAAGCTATCAAGAAAGAAAACTGATTTCTCTTGGTTTCATTTCTTTGCCTGCTTTCTCTTAAAGTGCTTTCTTAGAGAAAACTAACTCTTTCCATGGGCTCCTCCTTTCCTAAGCAAGAAACTGAATGAGGGTTCCATTGGTTCCATCAGGAACATAGTGCCTAATTAACTTCTTGCTCTCTTCTGACTCCACAGACCTCTAGAGCCTTCTTCGTCTCCATCTCAGCTAGGAGACAATGGAGATTTGCATTGCTCCTTACCCAATATTACCACATTTTACTGATATGTGGCAGCTAGCCCAGCAACAGGGATTGCCAGAGAAGAAGGCATGGAGGATGTGTCTGTCTAATGCTTTTACAATAACTCTGCTCAGTTGTCAGGAATTACCCTGCCACACCTTCCCCTGACCAGCCATGGCTGCACATTACCCTTCTATATTCCATAACCATCCACACTAACTTTTTTTTTTTTTAATTTTTTTTGTTTTTTCAACGTTTATTTATTTTTGGGACAGAGAGAGACAGAGCATGAACGGGGGAGGGACAGAGAGAGAGGGAGACACAGAATCGGAAACAGGCTCCAGGCTCTGAGCCATCAGCCCAGAGCCTGACGCGGGGCTCGAACTCCCGGACCGCGAGATCGTGACCTGGCTGAAGTCGGACGCTTAACCGACTGCGCCACCCAGGTGCCCCCACACTAACTTTTATCATTCAGTTACTCTTTAGCCCTGTCTCTTGTCATTCTTAGCAACAATTCCATGGTAAAGCTGATAAACAAGTATTCCTTACCAATGTCTGTTTAATGTTATGTATGCAAATTCCAGCCAGCATTACTTTATTTTTTCCAAGTAAATTTTAAATGGCCAGAACTAATAGACTTCTTTGATCCCATCCACTAAATCCTCAACCCACAGTGTGGTTCAAAGGCCAGCAACATCAGTGTCACCTGGGAGCTTGTGAGAAATGCTGATTCTGAGGCCCTACCATAGACTTTCTGAGTCAGAATCTGAATTTTAGCAAACTAGCTGATTTGTGTGCACATTAAATTTGAAAGACACCACCCTAAACTTCTCCAAGAATGCCTTTGGGTTAAATCTAATAGTAGTAACTAGATCCTTTCCTGGAAGCACTTATTTTTAATGTTTTTATTTATTTTTGAGAGAGAAAGAGAGAGACAAAGCATGAGTGGGGGAGGGGCACAGGGAGAGAAAGACACAGAATCTTTTTTTTTTTTTAATTTTTTTTTTATTTTTTATGAAATTTATTGACAAATTGGTTTCCATACAACACCCAGTGCTCATCCCAAAAGGTGCCCTCCTCAATACCCATCACCCACCCTCTCCTCCCTCCCACCCCCCATCAACCCTCAGTTTGTTCTCAGTTTTTAACAGTCTCTTATCCCATTCTAACCTCTTTTTTTTTTTTTTCCTTCCCCTCCCCCATGGGTTCCTGTTCAGTTTCTCAGGATCCACATAAGAGTGAAACCATATGGTATCTGTCTTTCTCTGTATGGCTTATTTCACTTAGCATCACACTCTCCAGTTCCATCCACGTTGCTACAAAAGGCCATATTTCATTTTTTCTCATTGCCACGTAATATTCCATTGTGTATATAAACCACAATTTCTTTATCCATTCATCAGTTGATGGACATTTAGGCTCTTTCCATAATTTGGCTATTGTTGAGAGTGCTGCTATGAACATTGGGGTACAAGTGGTCCTATGCATTAGTGCTCCTGTATCCCTTGGATAAATTCCTAGCAGTGCTATTGCTGGGTCATAGGGTAGGTCTATTTTTAATTTTCTGAGGAACCTCCACACTGCTTTCCAGAGCGGCTGCACCAATTTGCATTCCCACCAACAGTGCAAGAGGGTTCCCGTTTCTCCACATCCTCTCCAGCATCTATAGTCTCCTGATTTGTTCATTTTGGCCACTCTGACTGGCGTGAGGTGATACCTGAGTGTGGTTTTGATTTGTATTTCCCTGATAAGGAGCGACGCTGAACATCTTTTCATGTGCCTGTTGGCCATCCGGATGTCTTCTTTAGAGAAGTGTCTATTCATGTTTTCTGCCCATTTCTTCACTGGGTTATTTGTTTTTCGGGTGTGGAGTTTGGTGAGTTCTTTATAAATTTTGGATACTAACCCTTTGTCCGATATGTCATTTGCGAATATCTTTTCCCATTCCATTGGTTGCCTTTCAGTTTTGTTGGTTGTTTCCTTTGCTGTGCAGAAGCTTTTTATCTTCATAAGGTCCCAGTAATTCACTTTTGCTTTTAATTCCCTTGCCTTTGGGGATGTGTCGAGTAAGAGATTGCTACGGCTGAGGTCAGAGAGGTCTTTTCCTGCTTTCTCCTCTAAGGTTTTGATGGTTTCCTGTCTCACATTTAGGTCCTTTATCCATTTTGAGTTTATTTTTGTGAATGGTGTGAGAAAGTGGTCTAGTTTCAACCTTCTGCATGTTGCTGTCCAGTTCTCCCAGCACCATTTGTTAAAGAGGCTGTCTTTTTTCCATTGGATGTTCTTTCCTGCTTTGTCAAAGATGAGTTGGCCATACGTTTGTGGGTCTAGTTCTGGGGTTTCTATTCTATTCCATTGGTCTATGTGTCTGTTTTGGTGCCAATACCATGCTGTCTTGATGATGACAGTTTTGTAGTAGAGGCTAAAGTCTGGGATTGTGATGCCTCCTGCTTTGGTCTTCTTCTTCAAAATTCCTTTGGCTATTCGGGGCCTTTTGTGGTTCCATATGAATTTTAGGATTGCTTGTTCTAGTTTCGAGAAGAATGCTGGTGCAATTTTGATTGGGATTGCATTGAATGTGTAGATAGCTTTGGGTAGTATTGACATTTTGACAATATTTATTTTTCCAATCCATGAGCAGGGAATGTCTTTCCATTTCTTTAAATCTTCTTCAATTTCCTTCAGAAGCTTTCTATAGTTTTCAGCATACAGATCCTTTACATCTTTGGTTAGATTTATTCCTAGGTATTTTATGCTTCTTGGTGCAATTGTGAATGGGATCAGTTTCTTTATTTGTCTTTCTGTTGCTTCATTGTTAGTGTATAAGAACGCAACTGATTTCTGTACATTGATTTTGTATCCTGCAACTTTGCTGAATTCCTGTATCAGTTCTAGCAGACTTTTGGTGGAGTCTATCGGATTTTCCATGTATAATATCATGTCATCTGCAAAAGCGAAAGCTTGACTTCATCTTTGCCAATTTTGATGCCTTTGATTTCCTTTTGTTGTCTGATTGCTGATGCTAGAACTTCCAGCACTATGTTAAACAGCAGCGGTGAGAGTGGGCATCCTTGTCGTGTTCCTGATCTCAGGGAAAAAGCTCTCAGTTTTTCCCCGTTGAGGATGATGTTAGCTGTGGGCTTTTCATAAATGGCTTTTATGATCCTTAAGTATGTTCCTTCTATCCCGACTTTCTCAAGGGTTTTTATTAAGAAAGGGTGCTGGATTTTGTCGAAGGCCTTTTCTGCATCGATTGACAGGATCATATGGTTCTTCTCTCTTTTTTTGTTAATGTGATGTATCACGTTGATTGATTTGCGAATGTTGAACCAGCCCTGCATCCCAGGAATGAATCCCACTTGATCATGGTGAATAATTCTTTTTATATGCTGTTGAATTCGATTTGCTAGTATCTTATTGAGAATTTTTGCATCCATATTCATCAGGGATATTGGCCTGTAGTTCTCTTTTTTTACTGGGTCTCTGTCTGGTTTAGGAATCAAGGTAATACTGGCTTCATAGAATGAGTCTGGCAGTTTTCCTTCCCTTTCTATTTCTTGGAATAGCTTGAGAAGGATAGGTATTATCTCTGCTTTAAACGTCTGGTAGAACTCCCCTGGGAAGCCATCTGGTCCTGGACTCTTATTTGTTGGGAGATTTTTGATAACCGATTCAATTTCTTCGCTGGTTATGGGTCTGTTCAAGCTTTCTATTTCCTCCTGATTGAGTTTTGGAAGAGTGTGGGTGTTCAGGAATTTGTCCATTTCTTCCAGGTTGTCCAATTTGTTGGCATATAAGTTTTCATAGTATTCCCTGATAATTGTTTGTATCTCTGAGGGATTGGTTGTAATCATTCCATTTTCATTCATGATTTTATCTATTTGGGTCATCTCCCTTTTCTTTTTGAGAAGCCTGGCTAGAGGTTTGTCAATTTTGTTTATTTTTTCAAAAAACCAACTCTTGGTTTCGTTGATCTGCTCTACAGTTTTTTTAGTTTCTATATTGTTTATTTCTGCTCTGATCTTTATTATTTCTCTTCTTCTGCTGGGCTTAGGCTGCCTTTGCTGTTCTGCTTCTAGTTCCTTTAGGTGTGCTGTTAGATTTTGTATTTGGGATTTTTCTTGTTTCTTGAGATAGGCCTGGATTGCAATGTATTTTCCTCTCAGGACTGCCTTTGCTGCGTCCCAAAGCGTTTGGATTGTTGTATTTTCATTTTCGTTTGTTTCCATATATTTTTTAATTTCTTCTCTAATTGTCTGGTTGACCCACTCATTCGTTAGTAGGGTGTTCTTTAACCTCCATGCTTTTGGAGGTTTTCCAGACTTTTTTCTGTGGTTGATTTCAAGCTTCATAGCATTGTGGTCTGAAAGTAAGCATGGTATAATTTCAATTCTTGTAAACTTATGAAGGGCTGTTTTGTGACCCAGTATATGATCTATCTTGGAGAATGTTCCATGTGCACTCGAGAAGAAAGTATATTCTGTTGCTTTGGGATGCAGAGTTCTAAATATATCTGTCAAGTCCATCTGATCCAATGTCTCATTCAGGGCCCTTGTTTCTTTATGGACCGTGTGTCTAGATGATCTATCCATTTCTGTAAGTGGTGTATTAAAGTCCCCTGCAATTACCACATTCTTATCAATAAGGTTGCTTGTGTTTATGAGTAATTGTTTTATATATTTGTGGGCTCCGGTATTCGGTGCATAGACATTTATAATTGTTAGCTCTTCCTGATGGATAGACCCTGTAACTATTATATAATGTCCTTCTTCATCTCTTGTTACAGCCTTTAATTTAAAGTCTAGTTTGTCTGATATAAGTATGGCTACTCCAGCTTTCTTTTGGCTTCCAGTCGCATGATAAATAGTTTTCCATCCCCTCACTCTCAATCTAAAGGTGTCCTCAGGTCTAAAATGAGTCTCTTGTAGACAGCAAATAGATGGGTCTTGTTTTTTTATCCATTCTGATACCCTATGTCTTTTGGTTGGAGCATTTAATCCATTTACATTCAGTGTTGTTATAGAAAGATACGGGTTTAGAGTCATTGTGATGTCTGTATGTTTTATGCTTGTAGTGATGTCTCTGGGACTTTGTCTCACAGGGTCCCCCTTAGGATCTCTTGTAGGGCTGGTTTAGTGGTGACAAATTTCTTCAGTTTTTGTTTGTTTGGGAAGACCTTTATCTCTCCTTCTATTCTAAATGACAGACTTGCTGGATAGAGGATTCTTGGCTGCATATTTTTTCTGTCTAGCACCCTGAAAATCTCGTGCCAATTCTTTCTGGCCTGCCAAGTTTCAAAAGAGAGATCAGTCACGAGTCTTATAGGTCTACCTTTATATGTGAGGGCACGTTTACCCCTTGCTGCTTTCAGAATTTTCTCTTTATCCTTGTATTTTGCCAGTTTCACTATGATATGTCGTGCAGAAGATCGATTCAAGTTACGTCTGAAGGGAGTTCTCTGTGCCTCTTGGATTTCAATGCCTTTTTCCTTCCCCAGTTCAGGGAACTTCTCAGCTATGATTTCTTCAAGTACCCCTTCAGCCCCTTTCCCTCTCTCTTCCTCCTCTGGGATACCAATTATGCGTATATTATTTCTTTTTAGTGTATCACTTAGTTCTCTAATTTTCCCCTCATACTCCTGGATTTTTTTATCTCTCTTTTTCTCAGCTTCCTCTTTTTCCATAACTTTATCTTCTAGTTCACCTATTCTCTCCTCTGCCTCTTCAAGCCGAGCTGTGGTGGTTTCCATTTTGTCATGCATTTCGTTTAAAGCGTTTTTCAGCTCCTCATGACTGTTCCTTAGTCCCTTGATCTCTGTAGCAAGAGATTCTCTGCTGTCCTGTATACTGTTTTCAAGCCCAGCGATTAATTTTATGACTATTATTCTAAATTCACTTTCTGTAATGTTATTTAAGTCCTTTTTGATCAGCTCATTAGCTGTTGTTATTTCCTGGAGATTCTTCTGAGGGGAATTCTTCCGCTTGGTCATTTTGGATAGTCCCTGGCGTGGTGAGGACCTGCAGGGCACTTCCCCTGTGCTGTGGTGTATAACTGGAGTTGGTGGGCGGGGCCACAATCGGACCTGATGTCTGCCTCCAGCCCACCGCTGGGGCCACAGTCAGACTGGTGTGTGCCTTCTCTTCCCCTCTCCTAGGGGCGGGATTCACTGTGGGGTGGTGTGGCTCGTCTGGGCTACTTGCACCCTGCCAGGCTTGTGATGCTGGGGATCTGGCGTATTAGCTGGGGTGGGTAGGCAAGGTGCTCGGGGGCAGGAGGGGCAGGCTTAGATCGCTTCTCCTTAGGTGATCCACTTCAGGAGGGGCCCTGTGGCAGCGGGAGGGAGTCAGATCCGCTGCCGGAGGTTTGGCTCCGCAGAAGCGCAGAGTTGGGTGTTTGCGCGGAGCGAGCAAGTTCCCTGGCAGGAACCAGTTCCCTTTGGGATTTCGGCTGGGGGATGGGCGGGGGAGATGGCGCTGGCGAGCGCCTTTGTTCCCCACCAAACTGAGCTCTGTTGTCAGGGGGCTCAGCAGCTCTCCCTCCCTTTGTCCTCCAGCCTTCCCGCTTTCCGAGCAGAGCTGTTAACTTATGACCTCCCAGATGCTAAGACGCGCTTGTTGTGGGAACACAGTCCGTCAGGCCCCTCCGCTTTTGCAAGCCAGACTCGGGGGCTCTGCTTGGCCGGCGAGCCACCCCTCCGCCCCGGCTCCCTCCCGCCAGTCCGTGGAGCGTGCACCGCCTCGCCGCCCTTCCTACCCTCTTCCGTGGGCCTCTCGTCTGCGTTTGGCTCCGGAGACTCCGTTCTGCTAATCCTCTAGCAGTTTTCTGGGTTATTTAGGCAGGTGTAGATGGAATCTAAGTGATCAGTAGGACGTGCGGTGAGCCCTGCGTCCTCCTAAGCCGCCATCTTGCCGCAACTCTCAAAAGACACAGAATCTGAAGCAGGCTCAGGCTTTGAGCTGTTAGCACAGAGCCAAATGCGGGGCTCGAACCCACAAACCACAAGATCATGACCTGAGCGTAAGTTGGATGCTTAACCGGCTGGGCCACCCAGGTGCCCCACTGGAAGCACTTTTAAACTTACAATTCTGAAAGCATTTTTCACTAATTCTACTACATTTTCTTGGCTTTAGAATATTCTACAATGTCTTCTCTTTCTCCTGGGGTCTTAGCAGTGCTTCTCAAACTATGGTTCCAAATTAACACATATTTAAGGTTCTATTTAAAATGCATACATCTTGACCCATCCCAGTGAACTACATATAAAATCTCTAAAGATAAGGTTGAGTAATCTGCATTTTAACAAACAGGGCAGTTGAATCTTATATACATTAGCATTTGCTAAAAATTGCCTTCAGGAAATCAATAGACAGCATATCAGGATTTGGCTTTCTTGGGCAGTTGCCATTTGCTTGCTCCCCAATTCTTCCATCTTTTCTCTTTCCCTTTCAGTTTTCACAGGAAAAAAGACCCTCCTAAGTATTTTCCAAAATTAAATAAATAAAAAGTTCCATTTTATTTTGCTCATTTTCTCTAACGCATCACCCATCTGTTTCTACTTCTTCTGTCTTAGAATTCCCATCTTTTCTTTTATCATCCTGTTCCATACATTCATATATCCACTTTGTTATTTCCTGTGAACCTCTCTCTGATCTTCCAGATGCACACAGTGCAATGATTTACTCAGTAAGGACTATGGCAGCTGGTGATGATTGCTTCATTGTACAGCAAGAAAAAATGGATTCAGGAAAATGCACTGCCCAAAACGAGGCAATTGGGCTTCTATCCAAACAAAATCTGACTGAATGTCCCATTCACATTCCCATTCGTGAATGTCCCATTTTCTCTTCTATTTTTCTTTTACCTGTAAACCTATGAACCAGGAGCATTAGCTTCACCTGAGAGCTTATTAGAAATGAAGAATATCAGGACTCACCCCAGACCCACTGAATCAGATCCTAAATTGCAGTAAGATCTCCACTTAATTTTTTGTACATATTAAAGTTTGAAAAGGGTTTATACTGCATATAGCACTATCAAAGGTAACAAAGAATCATCAATTTATGGATCCATTAACAAAATTTAAATAAGAGTAAAATACTTCTCATTTGTATCAGACTCCAATATTTGAAAGAAGATACATTTATCTTTGATGTGCTGTAGCTGAAACTGCTGTTTTTCAATTATATAGATTCGAACATCCTGTAAACATGTTGAAATATTTTCATTTAAGAAACAACAGTAATCATCCCAATGGGTGCTTTCTCTAGGCCTAACTCCTAGATGATTGAATCTACTATGAAAGGCAATGGTAATGTAGAGTAAGGATTATAGATTATTGGATTGAAAAGGATCTTAAAAGTCACAGAAACCCAAATCCCTAATTTTTAAAAGGTAGGAACTCACTCTTGGATCCCAAACCCCTCTAACTCTCTAATAGCAGTATATTCCTAGGTAGCCTTCTGACATATCCCACTGAAACTGTTTAAACTGGGCCCATTTTATAGCCCCACCTCCTGTCTCTTCCATTCTTCCTTGCCAGTATCAACTAAGCAACCCAAGTCAAAATCAGAAGATCATCCTATGTTTTTATTTTTCTACCCTCCAACATCAAATCAGCCACCAGGACATTTTTACACTTTGACACATACATACCTCTAGGTTTTGCCCCTCTATCCATCCCACTGTTCACTTGGATTATCACATTTTCCTAAAAGTTCTCCATGTCTTCTATCTTCTATTGCTCCAAAACACCTGTCATCATACTGCTGTCCAAGAGAACTTTCTAAACACCAATTCTGAATACTTCGATCTCTGTCTCTTCCACAGTATGTTCTTCACCTAGAATATTGATCTTCAAATATTTTTGATGGAGATTATAACTGATGCTGTTGATGCCATGCCTCACACCATTTGGCCCAACTCTGTTTCTACCTGTGACTTGGAAGCTAGTACCCAGCATGCTGACACAAGTTCCTACCATAGGCACTATGGCCTCATCTCACTCCATGAGGACTTTCCCCAAGTCCCTCTATCCCTGGATAGAGGGATCTTGCATAGGTACATTTAGAAGCAGTTTGGATAAGCTAGTAATGAAATGCCTTCCATGGGTAAACTTCAACAAATGAGGGACATGAGTCAGTGAGAAGTATTCCAACAGCTCTAGTTCTCAGTGAGCAATTCTGAGGTGCACTCACATGGTTATTTAGACATACCCCAACAGGATTGAGCACTAGCTATCCACCTTGCCCACACCATTTATCAGCATTTCTCTCTTCCCTGTTTCACTTCCTCTCTCTCTTTCATGTGTTTTACCTGAAATCATCTCCCATACAAACTACCTTCCCAGTCCTTGTATCAGAATTTGTTAATGAGAGGGGGAAAAAAACTTTGGCAAGTATCAACACATGCATATGTATGTATGTATATATGTGTGTATACATGTACATACATATGTATATTCATTTGCTGATAAATTATATACATATACCACCATACTAATATATCATATATATGGTAAAATGAAGTCAATAAATAGAAATATGAAAGAAATATAAAATAACACACTATTTCCAAATAGCTTGCTACCTAAAATTATTTCATATTATGAATAGCTAAAGAAACAGTGCCCACTAAAGGTATGGCATGAGCTATATTTTTAATAATAGTAGCTTTAAGTCCATATTTCAAATAGCCTTCTTGATTATTTCTATTTTTTGGCTTTTTTGGGGGGGCGGCTATCTACTTCTTGCCATACTTGATTATTTCACTGTTTATAATCTCATGACAGGATGGATGAAGCAAACATTCTAAGAGTAGGGCAGAAGTCAGTGCTACTGGCACTGCTGTTTTCTTATCATTGCTAAACTGGTATTATCTTGAATGTGATGGTTCCTTTCATGAATCCTTTTCAATGTACCTGTCCACTTTATTAGGAGAAGTTCAATGAAAACCCAATAATTAAATCCATGATTACACCCAACCCAGTGTACTTAACTAATCGTATATTAAAATAGACTAAGAATAAACAAGAGAGGATATCACTGACCACCACATTGCTCTGTTAGGCTCCCATACCTTCTATAAGCTTCCTCCAAGATTATGTGTAGCATTTGATTTTATGTTACCCAGACTGAATTCAGGTGTTATAATACAGGCATATATTAAATAGTTGTCAAGTTCAATTTCTTTATTTTTTAAGATCAAAAATATATAAGTCAGAAACTCCACTTTGGACACTATTCACATAGACTCTCTGCTATAGAAAGGTAAAACTTAAACTCTACAGAATGACTCTTGGATCTTCATGATTTGTCTTCTGCTTATTATATCCAGCTTTATCTTGATTCACCACTTCTTATTCTGTGATCCAACATCACAGACAACTTAAGTTTCTAAAATCAACCTTGATATTTTATATCATTGGACATTTGTAAACTCTTTTCTTTATGTCTGTTTGCATTTTCATTATTTTATCAACCTAAAATATCATAGTATCTACCACATTCTATAGGAAATACCTCTAGTGTTTCATAATTCTACCTCTTGGCTTACCACCTATGGCAGGTGAATTTGAAGGGAGACTTCCAAGTAAGTTCATTCTACCTCATCCTACATTGTCCCACTTCAAGTATGCCAGAAGGCATCTTTTAGTTCTCTGCCCTGGAGACTTTGCTATTCTGGCTCCCATGAGCATCATAGTCCCTGGAGGAAGGTCTCTACCAATGGAGACAGAAGCCAATGGTATAAATGCTCCAGTTTCCTGTATCTCAAGTGGACCATTTTGGAAAGCATTGTATTTCTCAGGAAGTCCTAATGGAACCAAGCCCACTGCCCATAGGGGAACCCTTGTTAAGCTACCCTGACAGTGGCTTTCCCCCTTCTCTGTCTTGCCTACCCTCATTAATGCTTCCTGGGTCCTACTCCCAAAAACCCAACTTGCACCCAAATCCTTGTTTCAGGTTCTGCTCCTGGTACAAAAGAAACAGGCACATGTTCATCTGTAAAAGTATCCTTGAAACCCTGAACCCTCCCTCCCCACAAGTAGATTGATGTATCTGTGTTCTCTTTGCTACTCTCCAACCTTGTATATATATATATATCATGTTTTTTTTTCACTCACCACAAACAGATATAATTGTCGATTATCACACAGACTCTAAGGTAGCTCCTCTGGCCCCCTGCAAGCAGGCCATCCACCCACAAAGAATGTCACATATACTCACACATGTCTGTTCACCCTGGCTCTGCTGCTTATCTGATGTGGCATTCTGGAGCCCTTGATGTCACTCTACTTCATGGGCACTGTGGTTTTCCTTGACACTGACACTGGCCCAAATCTAGTCTCCCTGGTACAACTCTCACTAGACTCAGCTTTCCTTCATGTTGCTCCAACAGGCAGAGCAACCAGGCTGATACCAGCTGATACCTATGGTAGATCCCTCAAGTGTCCTTGCTCATATCTTGGGCCTCCAGGCCACCACAGCTCCAAGATGCCGGTGGCGGATTGCTAAAGTCTCAAAGTTTTTCCCATTCAGTGAAACAATTGTTCTATTTTAATTTCATTAAGATACTCTCATTCTTTTAAAAAGTTAGACAAGGGACAGGTTCAATCAAAAGCTGCCCTTCTCCATTTAAAATTACTACTCTCCTTAATCTCCCTAAATGACTAATAGTTTATCACTAAGACAAATTCAGTTTTCTTCCACTATCCCTATGCCCATTAACCTGCATGGCTTAATCAAGTTATTTAACTTCTCCTGACTTTAAAGTGTTCATTTGTAAAATGGGAGTAATGGTTACTTACATACTGAAAGACAATATACATAACAACGACTCTTGAGTTTAACTCTTGAATTTTCTTAGAACTCTAGGCTAGAGTTTCTCATTATTGCCACCTAACTGTATGATTTTAAGCTATTATTCTAATACCATATCAAATACATACTCTCTCTTACACGTACCCTCTCTCTCTCTCTCTCTCTCACACACACACACACACACACACACACAGGCAATATCCTCCTCTACTCCTTGACTGATGCTGTCATCCTTCGAAGGATATTTCAGCTATATACCTGAAATGGATCCACAAATATAATTGCTGACATCGATTTGTTCCCCCCAAAAAGCCTATTATAATGGTGCAAGTGTGTAGCACTCAATAACGGATGTGACAATTGCGGATATAAATTCAAACTCTGGCATGCCAGTGTTACAGCATCCTCATATTTAGACTTCAAACAAGACTTCCCTGTTGTACAAAGCAAAGGAACAGGAAAACATAGACCACTCAGCATGACTGCACTGGCTCCAGCAGGTCAGAAGGCTGCTTCTTCAGAGGATGAAAATACTCATGCTTCCTGTGTTTCAGGAAGAACCTGGGTCCATCTTGGCAACATAAAGCTCCTTGGTGCTTAAAAACAAGTATGCCTCATATCCACATCATCAGTTCTGAAATTGGGAGTGGGGGTTAAAAGCCTTGGATTCCACTGAGAGAAGGAGACATTAAGAGAATTAAACCATAAACTATGAAAACATTAAATAGTTAGGGAGCAGGAATTAGGATGAGCTTTTCATTTACTCATCCTGGATCATTTACTTATGCTTGTTTTGGGATCTTTTTGCTCTGGAATCATGGGAGATAAGAAAGGCTTGATCTAACCTTGAACTCAGGGCAAAAATATTGGTTTTGCAGAATGACTGCATATGTGAAATTTATTGTGAAGCAAACCATCAACACACAACTATTCCATATAAAGCACAAAGGACATAAAGAAAATAAAAAGGGGGATAGGATAGGGTGGGATGGTCATTAGTTACTTATTTAGAACATTCTTATTGTGAACAATTCCAATATACAAAAGGAAAAAACAATATATAATGAATCATCATGCTCCATGTTCCCACAGCTTCAACAATTACCAGCCTGAGGGCACCTGGTGGCTCAGTCGGCTAAGTGTCCAACTCTTGATTTTGTCTCAGGTCATGATCTCACAGTTCCTGAGACTGAGCCTCACATCAGGCTCCATGCCAACAACGCGGGGCCTGTTTGGAATTCTTTCACTCCCTCTCTCTCTCTCCCCCTCCCCTGATCATTTTCTCTCAAAATAAATAAATAAAGACTAAAAAAATTTACTAGCCTGGTATGAACATTTCTAGAGTTATAGATACTTAGGCTACACAAAGCTCAGCCAAGCCTGACAGCAGTGCATTTGGCATTTTTTGGCACATGATTCTCTTTTTTTCTTCTCCTGCCATTTGTAGCCACTATAAATCCACCAAAGGGAAAAGTGGGCCAAAGCTATGTGGGTGTGTGGGTGTTTTCCCATGCATTCTATTTGTTTTTATTCGTATAGTCCGGTCCCCAGGGAAATTTTTTTTAAATTTAGTTTCACTCTTGAAGATCCAAAGAACTCAGCATTTTACAAGCTCTGGGTCGTTAATCCTTATAGCTACTTCCCTATGACGTCAGTAAGTGGGAAGTGTTATTATCCCCATTTCACAGATTAAGAAACTGAGGACTTTTATGAGTATATGTCTCATCAGGAGCCAAACTGTGCTGGCAAGAGAATCAAGGACTTCCAATAAAGCTCACTTATTTAGCCTTTAGATGAGCACTGTCCAACAGAAATATAGTATGAGTGACATGTGATTTAAAAATTTCCAGTAGCCATATTACAAAAAAGTAGTAACAGGTGAAATTATCTTTAATATTATTCTTTATTTAGCCTATATCCAAAATATTATCATTCTAACAGTATTTTAAAAACTATTAATGAGATAGTTTAAATTCTTATATTTATATTAAATCTTCAAAATAAATGTGGATTGGACATTTAAAGCACATCTCAGTTTGGATTCACCACATCTCAAGTGCTCAATAGTCATAGGTGCCTACTAGCTCTCATAATGGGCAACAGAACTCTACACCATAAGCTCTTCTCTCACTGGGCCATGCTTCCTCCTACTAGACAGCTTAATCAAGATAGGCCCTGTCTTTTGTTGACTGTTTAGGATGCCTTCAATTTTGTTTGAATATCACTTTGGTTTGGGTTAATTTAACCAAATTATACACATGAATTAAAGCCCTTACAAAGTAATATGAAATCCAACTCTAGGAGCAAAATGGGGGGAAGTCTCACAAATTTAGAATATTTAGGATATAATGTATATTATAATTCCAGTTCCCATAGTTTAGAGGGTTTAATAGAATTAGGAGTAGAATAGAATTAGGAATGTGCTTGTGGCAGGCAAGCAAATCAATTGCTTGTTATAGTATAAGGGCTGTGAAGCTATGATTTTTGGCATCAGTTAACAGGCAAATATTTAAAATATCTTTTTCTGTTGAAAACTCCAATAAATTCCACAAATTACAATAGCTATATAGTTACTAAATAATACGATTTTAGGGGAAAAATAACCCGTTTAGCTCACTCCTTAATGGTATTCACATAGGGAAAGCTTTGCCTCTTCTAGTTAGCAAGTACTTGCATTCCCCATGGTAGGGGGTTGCCCTTTGAACACTGACCTTTATACACCACACAAAACCACAAGCAGATTCATCTGAATCTCTTCCTTCTTTCACTGGCAGTCCCTGAATTTGGTGGTGACATTAAACAAAACATCTGACATCTCAAAGTATTTCACAAAGTCAAAAATCCATGGCAACCTAAGGAGAAGTTAGCATCTGGATTAGAGGGAGACAAAGCAACATTTCCACAGGCAAAAAACGTAACTATAGCCATTATTCCACAAGTGTTGCCACTATGATGAAGGAAAGCCTGAAGTGAAACAAATCCAGTTTGCAATCATCAAAATACATGACTTACTAGCACGGGACTCTAGGGTTAAGGAAACCATTACACAAGAAATTAAAGGTTTATAAGGTAATGAATGCCAGTAGCAGGTTTAAAACTATTTGTGATGGCTAACAGTAACCATCGAAGTATCTCAATACTAGGGTATACATTAAATCTTATGTTATTTCAGAGAATTTTTTTGAGGTAGACGGTTTAGAAGTTTCCCCTATAAATGTTCTATACTGAAAGCCAATAAAGGAATTTCACTCTATTTTTATGTCTGTCTATTCATCCATCCCTCTATGTACATATCTACCTATGTATGTTCATCCCTAAATAAATAAATCATAAAACTATAGTATAATGCAGATTAACAGATTATGAAAATGTTAACATATATAAATAATACTGAAAAAAAGTCCACCCCATTTGCTGAATAAAGACCCATTCAATAGATAGAAAGAATGTAGTAGGTGATAGGTAATTATTCCTCATTAATAATAATAATAATAATAATAATAATAATAATAAAGGAAATCCTGCTATTTGCAACATGGGTGAACTTTGAGGGCATTATGCTAAGTGAAATAAGTCTGATAAGGAAAGACAAATACTGCATGATCTCACTTCTATGTGGAACCTCAAAAACCTAAGATGATAGAAAGAGAGAGTAGATGGTGGTTGCCATGGGGTGGGGGAAATGTGTAGATGTTGGTCAGAAGACATAAACTTCAGTTTGAAGATGAATAAGTTGCAAGGCTCTAATATACAGCAGAGTGACTATAGTTAACAACACTATATTGTATCCTTGAAAGTTGCTACGAGAGTAGATACTAAATGTTATCAACACCACAACAAAAATGAATACTAATTAGGTGTTAACTAACCTTATTATGGTAACCATTTAGCAATAAATATATCCATGTTTCAAATCATCACATTGTACCCCTTCAACTTACACAATGTTATATGTCAATTTATCTTAATATAGCTGGGGGTGAAGGAGATCCGTTCAAGAGACAAATTTTCAAAACAGCTTTATCTTGGTCAAGGCTATTTTAAAATCTTCAAAAACTATAAAATATCTCCAGAATTCACATCCATTTGAAATATCTAGTAATGAATTATATAACTATACTTACTTGAAAATTTCAATAAAGGCTAATCAATCAAGGAGTTTGCCTTTTTGCTTTTGGATTTAGAGTGATTATCATTGCTTTAGCTCCGATTCCCTAGACTTCTCCCACAAACCTTTTACCTGGTTAGAGACTCTCCTTTTCCAAACAAATTCATTTGACTTTACAAGAATTCTGGCATTAAGTGAAAAAATGGGCACCCACAAGAAACATGTAACATGCATTTATTCACACATATTAGAGGAACCTGGATATATCACCAAGCCAAGTGGTAAAGCCAATGGAGATCTCAACTCTCCTAGTAGGAAGTCAGCCAATGAGACAGGAATAAATGATTCTCCCTTATATAATTCTTGCTTTATTTCCAGAGGATCAGATCATCAAATCTCTAGAATTGCTCCTTTGAGAATTTCCCTGACTCCCATTTGGACAAACTCTGGCCTCTCAGAAACTGTCTTAGAAGTCACCCTGATAAATAAATAGCTAAATGATTAAAAATTGTTCCGTTCTAGATGAGCACACTAGAAATAGTAGTAAATTACCAACGACATCATCGGATTATTTAATGTTCTTTCACATTTGTGCCTTGTGAAAGAAGAGAAGGGAAAGGAGAAGGGAAGGGAAGACAAGGGAAGACAAGGGAAGACAAGGGAAGGGAAGGGAAGGGAAGGGAAGGGAAGGGAAGGGAAGGGAAGGGAAAGGAAAAGGAAAAGGAAAAGAAAAAGGAAAAGGAAAAGGAAAAGGAAAAGGAAAAGGAAAAGGGAAAGGGAAAGGGAAAGGGAAAGGGAAAAGGAAAAGGAAAAGGAAAAGGAAAAGGAAAAGGAAAAGGAAAAGGAAAAGGAGAAAGGATAGGAAAGAAAGCCTTTATTTCCTGTCTCTTGGATAATATACCTAATACTTATTTTGTATTTTATCATGCTAAAGCAACTCATCATGTTCTTTGAGCACATGTATTACTATAAAGCTGGGCAAGTTTTAAAGCATCACACATTTATTAGGTATATGAAGTGTGACAATGGTGAATAAAAAATCCCTGAATCCTAAAGAAATTTTTGACCAAGAAAATATTTGCTTTCATATGAGCTTCCTTTTCTACCACAGACATTTCATAATCTGAAGATGGAAAATCAAGACGCCATTTGTTGAGGTTAGATATCAAACACACAGGCTCTGCAGCCCTTAGGCAGTTTACTTGGTGGCCCCACATCACATCTGGGTTGCAAATCTCCCTCCAGCATAGCCCTTATATTCAGGCCACCAGGTTTACACAAAGAGACCGCCCAGCTGCTAGCTGGTAAAAGGCTCCCAGGGTCTCATGTAGTCCCTGAGAGCTGCGTAATTCAGTGCAGGAGCCGTCCATGCAATTACATGTCCCTGTAGATTATAGGGTAATTACATCAAGGAGATGAAAAATAATTGCTTGTAACTTGCACTGTGGCTGAGAAGGCATAAATAATCACATGTGCACTATGTAATGATGTGTGATCATTTTGCCACTACTGTGTCACAGCTACCACATATTTAGAAGACCAAGTGACTAAAGATGAGAAAAAGCACTGGAGGTTATTTGTAAACTGAAATGTAAAGAACTGAAGACCTGACAGCTACACCTTGCCTTTCCAGAGGATTGCCCCAGGAAAAATTTTCTAAGACCCCCCAACCTACATTCACAATGGGAGTAAAAAGTGAGTAGTGTATTAAGTGTTGCTTGATTTGCACATTTCAGTTTGACTTGTGCCATCTGGCCCCTATTTCCCAGGCTCCAACATTTGATATCTAGAAAGGTATAAATAAAACTATGCAAGTTGTTAAAAATTCTACCTATTGCAGAATTGGTATTTGAGAGATTGAGTCATCTTACATGTTTAATTCATAACATCCTAGATATTATTTACTAAGATTAAGTCCTAATTCTCTTTAGTAAACAATTCCTCAGTCTCATTCATTGTTTTAAATCAAGAAAAGAAACATTCTAACCCCAAACAACATAAAGTTTTAAGTAGCTTTGCTGTATAATTTATGCCTGGTTCATTAACAACTATAAATTACTTAATGTATTTAGGAATAAAGTGAAAAAATGTGTATGTCTTTGCATGACTCCTTCCAGAGTAGTGTTGTTTGATCTCTTTGCTTAATCAGATCTTGTTTCAATAATTGATGAAGCCTGGGAATAACTCAAGTATTAGATGCTTTAAAATCCCATATTGAAGTCCATTTTGATAAGATATTACATTTATTCTATAAAATAATGATATTTCCATTGGAGAATACAACATTCTGCTCATTTTAGAAGTGGCAATAAAAATTCCTGCAAGAAACTCAAGCTTAATCTCTTTCTAATGGGGACTGGCATAAAAAACCAATGTTAGTAAGCAAGGTAGCTTGAATTAAGAAGAAAACATTCTTAAAATTAGTTTCAAAACGACACAGATGGGAAGAAATAAGAGTTACCATCTAAACAAAATCTAAACATTTGAATGTATTCTTTAGTGTAGGCACTTACAATCTCTTTTGCACCACCTGTCTTTTGGCAATCTGGTGAAGTCAATGGTCTCCCCTAAAAATAATGTCTTTAAAAGTATTAGATAAAATAGGAATACAAAGGAAATGAATTATATGAATGTAATTAAAAAAATATTTGTGATGTAGTAAAACACAGTTTTTTTTTTGTTAATGAATTAATATGTGACTGTTGAATGGGTCTATTAGCTGCTGTATTTTCAAAGTAGTGAAGAACATAATATGAGGTTCTAAAATCTTATTAATAACTCTCATGCAATATGACAATAATCCATATCCTAGTATTGTGGTTTGTTGTTCACATTCATTACTGAAAGAAATGCTCAATTTTGAATAGAACTTACAAAGAATAAGATGTAATTTCCCCCTCACAATATATAGATCCCTTGAGCCCTATTCACAGACCCTTTTGGAGGGTGAGGGTTGCTTTGGTTGTTACAGTAAAGGTCCCTGATTTTATACCAGTTTATAAGAAATATTAAAAACATAACTGTTTAATGTTGTCATTTTATTCTTACCATCCCTGAGATTAAAAGAAATGGCATAATGGGTTATTTGTTTTACAAAGAAACTGGGATTAGAAAAACATTTAATGAATTATCAATTTATAAAACTCTTCTGTTATTCAAGATAAGGGCATATCTGGTGTACGAAGCCTACTTTTCACAAGTATAAATTGTGTAAATATGGGGTGATAAAACAGTACAGGGAACAAATTCATTTCCTCAACCCTTCATTACTTTATCTACAAAATAAAGTAACTGGTGTAGATGATCCTCATCTGATATGCTAATACTAAATCTGTGCTGATCTGAAATTGAGACTGTGATGGAACTATTTGCCCATTGCTATCTTCCCTACACCATCAGGCTGCTTATTTAACCACCTTAGTGTTCCCTTCAATTCCAGTACAGCTTGGCATTATAAAATCATTATAGTTATTCCTATTCTCGTTTCCATTATTGCAAGTATGTAGCTGCAATGCCAACATTTGAACTTCCCCAACTCCCTAAAAGATATTAAATGTTCATATAGCCAAGCCATGTTAGTAGGGGAGGGAAAATTCCTATTCCCATATATAAATACCCCCTCCCATGGGATATTTCTCCTGAAACTTCTAAGTGCCTATCTCTTGATGATTATGCCATTATTATTTATTAAGCTGTGAAAAGTGGTTCTCAGTACACATAGCAGAAAGGAACAAGCTTGCAATTTTAATAAGGCCCATAAGATAATTAAGACATACAATCTCTTCTCTAATGCCAGGCCAGGAAGACTTTTCAATCTGTAATATGAATGACTAAATGCTTTCATGTTTGAATTTATACATGGCTATAAAATGTATTTTGACTTTTTTTTAGTCTGCCCTTTCATTTGTCTTAATTTCCCCCAGGCAAAAATGAAACATCCCACATCTTGTTCCACTAAAAGTGGGGATGTTCAATTGGGCTGCAACTCCATCTATTTCTTTCTTTCAAATGTATCCTGAACATTGTGTTCTTGGTCACTCATCTGCTCATGAAAAAAATAACACCAAACTACATCTTAGAATAGCTCCATATATTTGTGCAGTCCTTCCTCCAAATAAGGTAGGTCCATGCTCCTGTGAAGTAAGCAAGAGTGAGAATGACTAATTTCATTTTATAGATTCAATCTTGTAGTCAACATATTTCTGGAGTTCCTACAGTGGTGGATTCATTGAGGTACATAAAATATGGACACCCTTCCCTCAAGGAAGATGCATCTAGTATGGAGCATAACACACAAATATGAATGCAATGCAAGGACCTCTGTTAATTACCTCCTGTTAAAAGTCAAGAATTGATATTAAGGAAGTGCTTAAGGAAGGCATGGGAAAAGGAGACAGCTTTAGTGTTGAGGGATCAGAGAAACTCCCTGGAGGTAATTAAACTTGAAAAAGGCTTTGAAAACAAGGAGAACTTCATCAGGCAGAGTCTGACATGAACAAGATTAAATGGGGGTGGGGGGGAAGGGGTGTCTGTGACTGACACAGAAAACCCATTTGAGATCCTTGAACCAATGATTTCTGTTAATATACTCCTAGTGGGCTATTTCTTGTACATAGAATCAAGATGACTACAGAATAATCCAAGACATAGATACCATTTAGAAGCTGCATTAGCAACTAATTTAAATTATGGTCCATAGGAAAATCTGAACTGTTGAAGTATTAGGGTGGAAAAAAGAATAGGTAGTACAATACGTGAAAAAGCAGTTATTCAAGAGCATTATCATACAGTAACTACCTCAGAAAATGTAAAATAAGATTCTGAAAAACTAGTGATAGGCCCAAGTAAAACTATCTAGTGTTAATCATAATCAATATATAAATTTATGCTAACCATGGAGATACTTTGTACCAAGATAGATGGCCTCAGTGATATCACAGTGGGCATGCTCCATGAAGAAGATAGGCTTTAATTTTAGTCTTCAAAGATGTTGGGTAGCAGGGAGTGTAATTCTCCCAATGGGGGAAAAAAAAAAGACAAGCAATAACTGGATGACAAAAAGCAGGAAAGTAATGGTCCAAATATGAAATCAAATTTTTTCATGAGATAGCATAGTTTGGAGCACCCAAGTTAGCATAAGAAGTGGGACTGTATTACCTCTTGGCACTATAAACATTCTTCAAATAGCAATTCCAAATACGTTTAAGACCTTGTACTAGTAGAAAAGAACTGTAATTATAACTCATTACTTGGCTCTACAATGAACAAGAATTACATTATAATCATGTGTTATTAGATTTCTCCTGTGAGACTCGACTTACATAAAAAGCAGAGAAGACTTGACCGTGGTTACAGAACATAAATGTTATCAAACTTAACAACTATTTTTCAGGAGATAAGAAGTAGAAGTGATGGTAAGAGGAGGCAGAAAGGGTGAGTACAAAAAATAGCATATCTTACATGGAGAGAATGAAAGAAATTCATGGTGATGGAAGAAGAAAAAGATATAAGTATATAAATTAAAAATACATGAAGTTATTCAATGGAATTAAATAAGGATTAAATATCAATCAAACTAAAAAAGAACTGGGACAGAGAGCTGGAGAAATATAAAGGAGCCATATACTCATTTTTCATATAAAAACATAGATAAACTAAATAATTTAGGAATTTGTGGTGGGACTACATTATTTAAAATTATGAACATAACCAGGAGCACTTGAACAGAAATATTAAAAGAGATTTCCTCTGGAGAATAAAATAAGGAGAGGAGTTAATTTGAAGAGTGGAAGCAGTTTCTTTTCATAATGAAACCTATTCTATTTGCTTGTTATATGCAATTTGACAAAATTAATTATAAATTAATATAAGTGACATTTAAAAATTACAAAATGGAGAAGGGTGAAGAAAGGGAACTCCAAAAAGAGCAAAATATCTTTTCAGCTTTCAAAGCACAGAGGATCATTTGGGAAGGGAGTAGAAGAAATAAGTAAAAGAAGGCCGGATAATTTTCTGCCAATGCAATGACCTTTTCTGCTGAGGGAAAAAATCAAAGTGAAGCCAAGGAGCGAGGTGGTGGAAGGGAGAAGTATAATGGGAATAATCGGAGTATGAGTAGACAGAAAGCACTTAAAACTGCAAAGTTTGTAGGTCTAAATGATTTGGTCTAAGACAGAAATCTCTTTCTGATAATAGTGCATGAACAAAAAACTCAAACTATGATGCTTGAAGGGGTCTTGAATGGTGGTAGACTACTACACAGATCTCCTAAAAAGTATCTATCCTCTTCTTTAAAGCCTTCAGCACATATTACCTTTTAAATAGAATAAAACACTTTCCAAATCAGGAATTTCTTCCCAATTTTTAAATCACGGCCTACTGAAACCTAAGCAGACAGGAAAATCTCTTCCCAGAAGTGGATTTGCTGGGTTAAGGAGAAGAGACATTTGTAATTTTGACAGCTATTGCTAAATGTCTGTCTATAGGGACTGTATCAATTTACCATTCCTTTTGCAAAGTAGAGAAACAAGCTTGTTTGTCAGTTTTATCAATATAGATTTTGATTTTTTGGAAACTATTCATTTCAATATTGTAATTGAGAACTATTCAAAGCATCCTGAATGTCCACTAATAGGGGAATGGTAAAAAACATACCATACAATGGAATAATATGTCACTATAAAAAATAATGAGAAGACTTTATCTCCATTGAGATAGAATGATTCTTAAGATACAGTTAATTAAAAATCAAAGTTCAGAAAATATGCACACTATTCTATGTACTGTGTAAACAGGGGAAGGGATATTAAGGATCTTCATGCATATCTATCAGTATATGCCTATATATTCTGGAAAGATGTACAAAAACTAAAAGCAGTGGTTACCCATGGAAAGGTGGAGGGTGAGAGGTAAGAAGAAGGGTGCAAGAGGGAGTGAGACTGTATATCTTTAATTAAAAAAATTTTTGAATATGGGACACCTGGGTGTCTCAGTCGGTTAAGCGACTAACTTCAGCTCAGGTCATGATCTCACAGTTTGTGGCTTTGAGCCCCGCCTTGGGCTCTGTGCTGACACTCTGAGCCTGGAGCCTGCTTTGGATTCTGTGTCTCCCTCTCTCTCTCTGCCCCTCCCCAACTTGTACTCTGTCTCTCTGTCTGTCTCTCTCTCTCTCTCTCTCAAAACTAAACATTAAAAAAAATTTTGAATCTCATAAATGCATTACTGTTTATAAAAAAAAACATAAAAACAGAAAATACAAAAGATCAATTATCAGTTTTATTAAGCTACATACACTTTATATGGTAAGTTATACAGTGTTTCTGTTCATAAAATATTCAAATTTTCAGTTTGTTTTTTTCTAAACAAGGACTTTGTTATACCTAATAAGAATGGGATCCATGGGGCGCCTGGGTGGCTCAGTGGGTTAAGCAGCCGACTTTGGCTCAGGTCATGATCTCGCGGTCTGTGAGTTCGAGCCCTGCATCAGGCTCTGTGCTGACAGCTCAGAGCCTGGAGCCTGTTTCGGATTCTGTGTCTCCCTCTCTCTGATCCTCCCCCATTCATGCTCTGTCTCTGTCTCAAAAATAAATAAACGTTAAAAAAGAAAAAAAGAATGGGATCCAAAATGACTTGGTATATAGATCTTTCAACAAAGACAAGCTTTCAAATGTCAAATACTATGAGTGAGTATATATGGTTATAAGTTCAGATCTTTAAAAGTCATTAATTTTAATAAACACAATATAATTCATCATATATATTAATAGCTCTAAAAATGGAAAAACACTAAAAAATTACCAAAATCCAAAATATCTTCTGATAAACATACACAACAAAATTGCAACAGATGGACACTTTCCTAGGCTAATAAGGCATTTTATCACAGTCCAGAAGATAACATCATACTTGTAATACAGGAAATCACTAAAGACACTCTCAGAAACGTCAGGGAAAATATGATGATGTCTATTATCACCACAAATGTTTAACATTCTACTGGAGGTAGTACCAATATAATTATATGAGAGAAAACTTAGCAGCATAAAATTGAAAACAAAAATCATCACACTTTTCAGATAACTTGACCAACTAAATAACATCTGAAATTTAAAGATTCAACTAAAAAGATAATTCAATAAGGTAGTATCATTTTATGGAAATTAATACTTTCTTTTTTTAATTGTTTAACGTTTATTCATTTTTGAGAGATAGAGAGAGAGTGTGAGGGGGGAGGGACAGAGAGAGAGACACACATACACATGCACACAGAATCCGAAGCAGGCTCCAGGCTCTAGGCTCTGAGCTGTCAGCACAGAGCCGGATGCGGGAATCGAACCCATGAACTGTGAGACGATGACCTGAGCTGAGGTCGGACACCCAACCGACTGAGCCACTCAGGCATTCCTGGAAATACTTTCATATTCACAAATAGCAACCATTTAAGAAATCTGATGGAAATATCCTATGGATAACAGTAACAGAATAGGTAAGCTAGCTAGGAAAAAATACTTAATAAATTAGCAAAATCTTTTATGAAGACTTGATTTCTATATACCCATTTGTACAATTCTTTAGGCTTTATCATTTATTTATGAATCAGAAGAAATCATATGCAGATGAAGATAGAAAACAAAAAGAAAACATAGATAAGAATTATTATATGGGCACTGATATTAATAGGATGAAAAATTCATCTTGATTGAATGCCCTTATTTAAGAAAGCAAAAAATAATTAAAAACCAGTAGGCAGAATCATGAAAAATTCCTGAAATTTAAATGGCAGAACTGCAAATTAGAAAGAAATAATTTTCCTTATCTATGAAGCTTCAAGGTGTTTGGTGAACTTTGCCATCTCTCTTTTTTTTAATTTTTTAAATTTGTTTTTAATTAATTTATTTTTAATTTTAGAGAAAGAGAGAGTGCATGCATATGCAGGGCAGGGGAGGGGCAGAGGGAGAGAGAATCACAAGCAGGATCCACTCAGTGCAGAGCCCAATCCAGGGCTGGATCCCACGACATTAGGATCGTGACTCGAGCAGAAATCAAGAGTAGAATGCTCAACCGACTGAGCCACCCAGGCTCCCCTGAACTTTGCCATCTCTGTCTTGTCAACATCCCAAGGGTTTGTTAACTGAGACTAAATTGATAGACAACACTATTACTAACTACTGTCATCTATTAAGCCATTGTTATGTACCATGGCCCTAGGTTCCTGAAGATTTTACGTATTTTTCTTCACAAAATACTTACAATACTCAACATAAATACCAAGAAACCATTATTTTCATTTTGTAGAAATGGCACATGAGGTTCAGAAAGACAAATCTCTTGACCAAGTTGTATACATGATACAAGGAAGAGTCTGATTTCCAATCTGGGACCAGCCTCAAACAGCACACCTATCTTCTTTCCACTTTAGCATACTAAATTGTTTTCAATTTTAGTCAGCGTCCAATCACTCCTTCACACATTCATTTTTTTTTAAACCAGAAGCTCAAAACTATAGTAAGCAGATTTAAGATCCCTCCCATTGCCTTCCAGGCAATTGTGTTACCCAGAAGTGTAAGAGATAAAAAGAAAAAAAAAAAAAAGGCCTAGAAATTCTACAATCCTGATAATAATTCCCCTGTGATAACATTTCCTCCATTTTCCAAAAGTAACAACAAAAACATAGAAAATTACACACTGACCGCTTTAATCAATTAAAAAAATAAGTAAGAACCCTTCAGCATATGCTAGATCCATAAGCTAGTTACATCTCTGTTGACAGTCTCTTTTTTTTGTATAATTATTTATTCTTAGGGCAATGCTGTTTATATTGGAAGTATTACTGTTTATTTTAAATATAACAAGCGACCTAAAAATCACTGTTTTCCCCCTTATGAAAGACAGAATCCCCATCATATCAATAGCATATCTTTTTTTCTTAAACTCAAGATTTTCATTTTTAATTGTTTTTTTAATATAATTTATTGTCAGATTGGTTTCCATACAACAACCAGTGCTCATCCCAACAAGTGCCCTCCTCCATGCCCATCACCCACTTTCCCCTCTCCCCCACTCCCCATCATATCTTAAACCAAAAGGAGCACTTTGGATTGGAGCCAAAAGCACCTTCACAAGAAAAACTCTTTGATCAATTAGGAAATGATTATTTGTGCTTTTATATTTTTCTTGTATCAAATATCTTAGATGGAACTGAACTCTGTTAAGCATTTACAGACTATGTTTATAGGTAGTACATTTAATATGCAATAATATTTGATTTGTTTTTTATTCTCCTCAGCCCCTTTAGCCTCTAGACTGTAATGACTTCCATATGGCTAGCCAAGTCTATTTTTAGATTGTTAATTATTCATCCCTATTTTTAGACCTCATCTTTCTTTTAGTTGATGATTATTATAAGACCTAAAGTGCCTTCTCAAATTTTAACTATTTTGTTTTTCTGCCAGATTAGAGGCCAATTCTGTCACAGAATACTAGTTTCCCTCCCCAATACCAACTTCTTCCACTTTTATTTTTCTCCCAACAAACCAGTCAGGACAATATGATTCAATATATTTGTCAAAGAGCGCTATGTTATTTAATATTTTAGATAAATACCAAACAAGATACACATTTTCAAAGGGCTTTTGGCTGTGTGGATACCACTAAGTTGGAGAAGAGTAAAATTGCCTATTACAACTGTGAAATTTGGGTTGAAAATCAAGTTTTGCACAGGTAAAACAACCTATTTAGGATTCTCATTTCTTGCCCTACGGATATTTTTCTTATTTTAGAATACAAATGTGCAGCAAGATTTTCATTTAAGATCAATAAGGTGCTCCAATTTCTGGGGTGCCTGGGTGGCTCGGTTGGTTAAACGTCCGACTTTGGCTCAGGTCATGATCTCACGGTTCATGGGTTCGAGCCCTGCATTGGGCTCTGTGCTGACAGCTCAGAGTCTGGAGCCTGCTTCAGATTCTGTCTCCCTCTCTCTGTGCCCCTTCCCCACTCGCGTTCTGTCTCCCTCTGTCTCAAAAATAAATAAACATTAAAAAAAATTTTTTTGAATAAGGTGCTCCAATTTCAGGCTTTAGAGACTGTGGCTCTTGTCTTTGAAAATTCCCAAGTATAATAACATCTCAAATTGGTGAGCCTTAATCTGTTCTTCATTACATGAAATTGTCAGGTTGTTTTCCTTCCCTTTCCTGATGCCTGTATGAGTTTATGCATGTGTATTTAAAGAACAACAGAGATTAAAAAAAAACCTTAGGATTTATGCAGATAGCTAAGGATGAAATCCAGAATATCTTCTTTCAAGTACCTAGTACATATTGTAAATTAAAAGTCACATACACACACAGTCACCAAAATTTTGTTCTATGATTCATGCTTATCCTAATTGAGTAATTTTTAGAAATTAGTCTATATACAAAGAGGAAAACAGCAAAGAATGGGCTTTGCTCTAAACACACCCTATGTTACATTGCAACCTTAAATATGTCTTGTCAAAGTGATTCCAATTGTCTATCTAGAGTGCCATTTGCTCTGTTTGCCGGGGGCTGGAAGAGTAGGGGTAAGCATTGGGAACAACTGTGTAAGTGGGGAATTAGGCACCACTGTGGTTAATAAAACACTTGTGTTGACTTGTTTTTGTCACTGTATTTGAGGTTTTTACCTAAATACCATATCCCTTGAAATGTGAAGGTAATTCACCAGACTCCTCAACAAGAATGAAATGTGTGACAAGGTTTCAAAAATTCTAAAAGAACTCACAAATAGGAGGAATTACTTTCAGACCTTTTATAACTATAAAATTCAAAATTTCAGTACACTGACAAAGGATATTTAGACATAAGGACATTAACATGGTCAAGATTTGAAGCAAGAAGGTTTGCTTCTGCAATTGCCTAATTCATCCTTGGCTTTTTAGAGAAATAGGTCTCACTGGAAGAAAACAATCATGTTGTGTCTATATCCTTTTAATAAGATATTCATCCCATAGGAAGATACCTCTTTAAGAAAAGTATTTTGTGGTCACATGATCTTATGTGCTTTATATGGCATACTTCAGATGGTGTAGACTACAATATAAATCTTAAATGTTTCTTTTAAAAACATTCCCTATGTAAGTCTTCATACAAAAGAGCATATTACACACACAACACAATCACAAGTTATATGTCACCTGGCAAAACCATCTTTCCAGGACCGATCTGAATTAAAAACTTGATAAGGCAATAATCTAAAAAAATGAAGGAAAGCAGAAGAGGAGTTGAGAAATCTTAGTTGTTTGACATTGATATGGGAAAAAACAGTCTTCATTTTATAAATTTAAGATTTCCAGTGTGAAATGTTTTAGAGTAAAATATTTATTACCATATCTTACTAAAAATGAAAATTTAAATCTTCTCCTTGACAAAATCCCTAGAAAATGATACAGATACCAACAAGGAAAGTTTAGTATTGTATTCCTATCCTATATTTTTCATTTAAAAAATAATAAATATGACAAGCAGTGGGTTTAGATCTAAATCTAATTTGCAAGAACAAAATGTATAAACATGACTCTAAATTTTCTTAGATTTTAGCTTCTCTATCTATACCACAAAGATAACCACCATGGGCTAATCAGCTTCACTGTCACTTACATATTTTCTGTCAGTGTCTCACTGTGTAAAATCCCTAGTTAGAGGAATATTAATTTATGTATCCACTCATTTAGAAAACATTTAGTAATATTCAATAATCCAATAATCAGCACAAGTGTTTCCTTCAGCCTAGCAGGAACCACTGGATGAATTCAGGAAAATTCAGAAAAAGATTAGGGGAGCTTTTGGAGCAATATACTACTTCTATTAAGGAACAGAAGAATACTATATAATCTATGCAAATAATTCTATCAGCAACCATTACTTGAGCAGCTTCTATGTCCTTGATATTTTATCAAAACCTCTAATGCTCACAATAATCCTATAGGTATATATTATTATTATTTCCTTTTTACCATAATAACACTAATGTGTAGGGCCTATCCAGAATAGGACAATGACAAGATTTGAACTTAGGACCATCTGTCCTCAAGTCTGTGTCTTTTCTATTATTACACAACACTATTTCTGTAAAAGTAAATGTGCTACATTTTACTGGTCACGTGCTTTATATTACTTTACTAGATGCTTTCATTATTTTATTGCATTTAATCCTTCCAACAACCCTGAGTTATGAACAATATCATCATGCCCATATTTGTTATAGGTGATGAAACAGAAGCTATGTCCCAAGGTCACAAAGGAAGAAGAGAAGGATTTGAACATAGGTATCTGACTGTGAAATTAGCTGTTATATTACTGCCTTTCCAACAATGGACATAAAACTAACGTCTCAACATGATGATAACGCCAATATGAGATTGGAAATGTGACTTTGGGGTGCTAAATGATCTTATAAGAAACCCTCTTCCTGTGTCCAAGAAGGACACGGTAGCATCTACTGTTTGACATAGCAAGTCCACTTGCACCTATCTAGTATGCAAGATTTGCCACCATGCCACACGTCACCCCCACTCCTATCAGCTTCATTTCCCAAGAATTTCCAAAGATCCAGTCTATGCAAGATGCAAGATGATTGAACAGTGTCCTGGGGCCAAACATTTCATAGACGCAATTTGGAAAAAGCTCAGTTCTACAAACTTGTGGGGTGTTTTTTGGGGGTGGGGGTGTTATTTTTTATAGACAGCAGTATTTCTGAAGGGATCTTTAATACACTGTGTGGTATGAACCTCTGACTTCTAGAAGCAATATGAAAACTTCTCAATTCAACCCCCAAATTTTATGTGAGGATAGGAAATTTAAGTGATAGGAACACCTATGGAACCTTCACAGAATGTTAATTTCTGCAGGTAAAAGCTGCTCTCTGTGTCCACAGTTACCTATTCATGCTCCGGAACCCCCAAATTCTCCCTCTCTCTTCCCATTCTCTATTCATGGAATGCTTTTCTCCTTTCTTTCACCCCAGGCCTTTCAGCCCTTGCTAAATCTCACTCAAAAGATCTCTTAGAGAACACCTTCTCTGATGGATATATCTCCAGGCTTCCTATTTGATTCCCACAGCACTCAGATTTTTTATGTAAAAGGTTGTGTCCTGTAACTAACACAGGCATAAACGTCTTTAATCAAAGAAATTCTATATGAATTTAAGAAACATCATTTGGCTATTTTAAAAAACATTTTGCTATGCTTCTCTGGTGACAGCTCCAGAGGGTAAACACTAGACTTCAGGTTCTTTCCTTGGAGTGGCATCTTGTCTTCCAATGTTTTATCCTCAGCTCTGGCTGAGAGCTTGACACAAAAGAAGGGCTGACCATACCTGCTACAACTTTAAAAAGCAAACTGTTTCTCAGGAGAGAGAGAACTATACCCAAATAACTATGATATGAGGCAGCAAGTGATACCAGAAGAGAGATCTAGCTCTTGCTTTGTTTTACACTGTGTTGTGTTATTTTAGGCTAGGTTTCTCTAGAAAGCAGAGCCTCAGAGAAAATAGTTTATTTGGAGAAATGATACCAAGCTGAAGACTGGGAAGCTTCAATACACAGTGCACAGATCATCACTCAGACCACCTGGGCTCATCACCACTAGGAAATGTTGAAGAGCCCTGTAGAATGACCTTCAGAATTACCTGCCTTAGGGGTGCATTAGCTCTTGTTTGCCATCGGCTAACGGTTGGCCATGACTTGTAACCCACTGGCACTTCCAGGCAATGCGTGTTTTGAGAAGCCTGAGGATCTTGCCCCAGGGCAGAAAGAAATATGTGATGCAGCTATGATGAATACCATCAAATTAATCCTGCATAAAAGCAGATACTTCAGAAATGATCAAAGAACATGATGGGTAGGGGGTTTGAGAGAAGGCCCAAGAGATAGGTGGGTTTGTGTCTGGTCCACTTACACTCAATGAAGTATGGCCCCTTTGCAAGGCCTGCCTCTGTAATGGTGAGGGCAGGAGGAAGAGTATTAACTAGACATGTGGAGGTAGAAGATCTTCGGATGAAAGCCTCTAAGAAGGAGAAACATTATTTCAGAATAACATTCAGCAAAGAATTTGCCAAATAAGTTGGCAGATGCAAATATTTGTGTATAATTGATTCTATGTTAGGTAACGGCCAATACACTTTTACTAAAAAAGTACATGATCTCACAAGGACGTGCTATTTTATTACCAAGAAAGCAAATGCAGCCCTCATGGAGATTTGTATAAAATTACAGATATCAATTAATTTTTTCAAACGAAGAAAATAAGTTAACCTACCAAAGTACCTCTGCAGATGGAGAAATTATCATGAACTCTGTTACATAACACAGATTCTAGTGACTTTTATTAACAAAGAAAGAGCAAACACTCCTGTCTTAAGTTTAGATTCTCTCTAGATGTCACAAAGTATCTGGTATGTAGTAAGAGTTCAGGAATGGCAATTTCTTGTACTTCGAATGGAATCAAGTGATAAATTGTCCCCCATCCATAGCTCCAAAAACATGAACTTTTTCCCATTTAAAGGCAAGAGAAAATGAGAGAGAAATACTCAAGGAGAGAAACATCAGAGAAACAGATCAGAGCTTGCAAGGACCCAAAAGTTAGAAAGAAAAGAAAACTTGCTGCTTATCCTTAATCACAAGTGACTTATTTAAATAGACAAAATGACAGGCTGACCTCCATCTATTTTAACTGCCAAATCCTATCAGCAGGGTGTGATTACCTCCCAAGACCACCTTCTGAGGGGGGGTTCTCAAGCCTGCCCTGAGAATCCCTGACATTCCTTCCTCCATCCAGAAATCCGGAATTCTTCTAAGGAAACATTTGTGGCCATTAAACCAATTGGAGTTGAACCCATGTCCTGGAGGTTGACAGGACAATTTATTAATGTGCTATATAACCAGGTCTGGAATTAAAAAAGATCTCACAGATTTTTTTTTAAGTTTTACAAGATACTAGTATCCTCAAGATCTATATCTGAAGGAAGAGAAATAGTTTCTGGCTTAGAATTTCCTGTTTTTAATTTAAAGAAACTCGTGTTTTATTTCAAATATAGAATTAGAAGAAATTAAGCCCCAGGAAAAGTTGACTAAAACTATGCCTCATGAGTTAAAAGGAGATCTAGAAACTAGTATGAAACAGCAGACATACTTTATGTAACTATATAACCAAAAAGAGCTAAATGAAACTATTCTTTCCAAAAAAGCCACAATCTTATGTGCCAGGTTCATGGAACAGTTTTCCAGGTAAAATGAACCATAGTTCATGTTCATGCACATACATGCATGTATGTGTTTCTTATCTGGGAGAAGAGAATTTATTGTAATGCCTCATAGTCCCAAAAATTAGAATCAAAAATGTAGATATAAATGTCTATGGAGAATTATGAAGTAAATAAACTTGCAGCTTATTGAACAGTCAGAATTTTGTTCTATGCCTTCAGCTGCAGCACTTTCCAGTACAAAATCCAAACCAAGACAAATGATTTTATTTATTAATGCAAATTTTTAAAGACATAGATCTTTTCATATCAATCTAAGAGGTGTTTTAATTATCAAGAAGCTTGCTCTGAAGATCAGAAATCATTTTTTTGAATCATCTAAACATAGATGCTTAAACTCTTTCCTGTAAATGCAATTCTGGGATTCCCAGGCATTAATTGGATAATTGAAATCTCTTACATTGGTGATTCAGGCTACCTTTTATGTTTCCAGCTGTTCTCAAGAGCAAGAAAAAGCTCTTAGGCTATGATATAATGCCACTCTATTGCTTTAGTCTTGCCTAAAATATATTACCCATGGACCATCATGATTTTTCCCTTAAGCATACAATTTAGCATTCCAGGCATTAATCTCTG
Organism: Prionailurus bengalensis; assembly: GCF_016509475.1. Classification (NCBI taxonomy): domain Eukaryota; kingdom Metazoa; phylum Chordata; class Mammalia; order Carnivora; family Felidae; genus Prionailurus; species Prionailurus bengalensis. The sequence goes on along the minus strand of NC_057354.1, from coordinate 36,898,362 downwards.
TTGGATTAACAAAGAAAACACTTCATATTAAAGCAATGAAAAGTTGTTTATGTTCAAAATGATGAAAAGGAAATTCTCCAATATTTTAACTTTCCATGTCCCTGGTGAATAAAGAAAATATCCCAAGATAAAATGACATTTCAATTATCCTAAGCAAAAAGAGAGGAGGGAACACACACACACACACACACACACACACACACACACACACACACGGGAAACCACAATATATCCTATGTGGACCTGAGGGTGTTTTCTTTGTTCTTTTTAGTTCAAGATGAAACAGCTGTTCATTGTTTAAAATAGCATTTCACATTTAGATCTTTTTCGCGTCAAAAGGAAACCATCTTATCCTTCCAGTTTGCTAACATTAGAGAGGAGTAAACACTCATTTCCTACATATATTATTTATAATGCAGACTTGTGAACTTTCGCATCCAGCATCAGACTGACCTCTCTCCCACTAGGTTTTGAACCTTCCTTCCCCTGACCCCATCAACAACCAGAGTAACCTGAAGGTCATCTTTTCCTTTAATTCATTTTTTTAACACATGTTTCCTCATTACAATCCAGCAGCTCTGACTAATCCAAGAGTTGCTCCTATAAAAGGTGGGAATGGCAGTTATTTTATGACATTATATCAGTGGGCTGATATGAGTGTTTCAAAAGAAATTTCTTAATGGCAGTTAAATCTTTACAAGGGTTTCATGTTTCCACTCCTTCACTCAGAGTCCAGGTTTCTTTAAGTACCTGCCAATTCGATTTGAAAACCACAGTTTTGTTCTTTGGGAAAAATAATACAAAAAAAACCCCACTTTTATAACTAGCAGTTCTAAAGCTGTTTAATCTAAGGAAGCTTGAAGCATGCTCACAGATCCTTAAAGTAAAAAGACAGAAAGACATATCTCTTTCTAAGGGGTACAATAAAATAAATCCTCTGTCCTTAATTTAGGGAAGATTTTGAAACCTGTCTCACTAAAACTGAATGGTCCACTTCGGTTCATTGTAAGCTCCACCCTGCCCAACTCCTTTATTGATAAAAAGTTAACTGCCTATTAAATTAAAATGCCAAACATTCCTTAAATATAGTTTGCAGCTATTAAGGAGAAACCCAAGAATTTTTCTTCTTACATATTCAAATGGTATTGCAGAAAGCCCATAATGGTACTGTTGTATTGTGTTTTTCTAGAAATACAAATAGTTTCAAGACTTGTATCCAAATGATAAAATCCCTTTAATGAGATATACAAGCTAGCAAATAATTATACAATTCAGAGAACAAAATTTAAAATTTGGCTAATTTCAATACATTAATTTACAGATAAGGAAAATGAGGCCCAGAGAGATTAAAGTCCTGGTCCACTGTACATTAATAAGATTTTGCTATTTGTTGACTGAATTATGTGACTGTTCTATCACTTTGTTGAATAAAAGAGCCTGGGATGCTGGAAATAAGCCAGCATAATCAGAATTATCAATTTTTAAAAAATTAACATTGAATTTGAACCAGTGGTTATTTGTCCTAGCCCAGTTAAAACCAAAACAGCTAAATGACGAGGGTTTTTGGTTTTGTTTTCCAATTAGTTATTTTGGTTCATGGAAGATCTCCTCAAACTCACAGTTCTTCCAGTATTTTAAAGGGTAAGATTTTGTCCATAATTCCATATTTCCTGCCAGCTTTTGAATATTCATTCAAATGTAGCTTTCATATCCTCTAAGTTCCTCTATAAAGCCATTTTTTTTGCAACAAGTGATATGAATTTTATCTCCAGTCATTTTAGGAGTTTGTAAAACGTGAATATAATAACAGTCAAAAGAGAATGGGAAATTCATTTCAAAAATGATTTGTACCCTTTCTCTCTTCCCTGTCTCTAAATACCACTGTTCTCTTCTGGCTACTAGTGCAGGGCATTTATTCTCTGTTTTTCATTTTGCCCACTAAGAAAATGGGGAAGAATCTAAAAGAATGGGCCATGTCTGAGATCCAGCTGGTTCCCACCCTATGGAGACCCTGTCTCGCCCACGCAAGTGGCACTCCATAACCTTATTTCCACTGACATTTTTTTTTACATCTTAGAAAAACTGAGCACGAGGAAGTATGTGCTCCCCCAGGATCTTGAATTTACCCAATCAGGCCTTACTCAGCAGCTCAGTGTCTTAACGACCCTGGCAAAATGACATGGGTCATATTTTCACATGGATGAACTGTTCCTGAACAATTTCTCTAGTGTATGAAGCACAAACAGGCTTTTCTTCAACATCAGGCATGCATGTCTTCCCCGCCTCTTGCTTTTTAACAAACATATGTATTGTGACCAGTGCAAAAGAAATTCTATTCCCCATTAATGTTTGAGTTTCTCTCCTACTCACTCCCTTTTCTACCCCCTTCAGATGTCTCCCTCCCTCCCTCCCTCTCTCTCTCTCTCTCTCTCTCTCTCTCTCTCTCTCTCTCTCGACATTTCAAGATATCAAAAAAGTACAGGACCTCTGTCCAGAATTTTTTTTTTTTGCCTGTAGAAATAGATAAAGTTGTGTGGCCAATTTATATTCCCCCTGTACTCTTTCTACATTGGAATTTGGGGAAAGAAGTATCAAGTATCACTTTTCATAGACATTTTGACACTTAAAAATCTGCACCTTCTTCCTTGCTGGAAGAGATCATTGCTGTTAGGGGCCACTCTGTTTCATGAGATGCCTAGTTTGGGACTGGAATTGGGCCCACTGTAAACTAAAATTTTAGATATAACTATACCATAACTGTTGCTAGCTCTGCTTTCAAAAGAGAATGGCATCTTCAAAGCACTGTATCTACCACTTGGTATCTAAGTTATATAACAGCCTATATTGCACTATTGAACACAGTAGACAATCCATAAATATTGTAGAATGAATGAAAAAGTGAATTAGGAATTAGACCAGTAGGAATTTCATTTTTTCTTATTTTTTCTTTTAGTCACACCCCCTGATTATTCTTCATAAATTCATATAACTGTAAAACATTCCTTCACAGGGAAAAAGGAAAAGATAGTGTAAAATATTTCCCATGTATCAGACTCTTTATTCTTTTTTTTTATTTAAAAAATTTTTTTTTCAACATTTATTTATTTTTGGGACAGAGAGAGACAGAGCATGAACGGGGGAGGGGCAGAGAGAGAGGGAGACACAGAATCGGAAACAGGCTCCAGGCTCTGAGCCATCAGCCCAGAGCCCGACGCGGGGCTCGAACTCCCGGACCGCGAGATCGAGACCTGGCTGAAGTCGGACTCTTAACCGACTGCACCACCCAGGCGCCCCCAGACTCTTTATTCTTAAAAGCAATGAAAATGAAATATTTTCCATGATGTCACACAGACAATGTGTTTCAAAATAACATCAATCAGGAGTTGAGTACATGTACTTGGTGGTTCAACTTGGCTGTCATTGAGTAGCTCTATTCATAAACTCTCATCTTGAGAGTCCTAATGTTAGCATTAATAATAGGGAACTGAGTCACAGAATCATTTATCTGAATGGGAGAAAAATATAGTTATCAACTATATGATAACTTTTTCATTCCTTCTCCAAAGATAATTTTTATGAAAAGATTGAGGGATCACAAAGGCTCATTTCTGAGAAAGAAGTGACAAAGTGTGAAATCCAAGTGATGATACTAGAAAAAAAGAGTGTCAAGAAATCTATTTCCTTCCTTTGTGGATATACTATACTCATCAGTGTGTTCTGTTTGAATTGTGTCTGGGGCTTATTTCTGAATATGGGCATGCATCTGTTTTGAAACAATCCCTTGATAGGTTTCCCATCATCAGTTTAATGACCCAAATTTTATGACTCTCTCGGGCCCTGGAACATCGGGAGGTGCTTTAATATCAGTTGTGAAAAAGAAGAAAAGATCAAATTTCTGTTGGCTCGAAACAAAGAAATGCTTTAATGGTATATCCTGTTTTCTTAATACGAATCCTATCAATGACAGACTTTTGAGTTTTCCAGAAAAAAAAAGTGTGAGTACAATCTAATCCTTCCTCAATGGTAAAAACAAAATGATTGTTGGAAAGCCAAGATAACTACTGGACCATTCGAGAAGCCGATGAATTCTGCCCCACATTTTTTCAGAACAAAGGGGTACAGTCTGTGTGGGGGACCATGTCAAATAATGCAAGAATCTTTAAGGTGCCTGTCCTGAAATATGCAGATCAAGAGAATAGTCCACTTCAAAATTTATGCAGTTCTAGTAGTTTATTAATGCTTCCTTTTACTAACAAAATGAATCTGAATCTCAACTTCAGTCATACAGGTAGTTTTAAATTGTCGGAGGAGTTCAAAAGTTAATGTAATAGTAACAACTGCTTATTTATATCTCTGAACTAGACATCTCTTAGCCACAATGTCCAGAAGGTTCATACTGAATCAAGGAAATGCAGCAGTAGTTTTATAAGTGCAACAAAAGATTCTAAAGGATGGTAACACAGGTGTTTTGTTTTACCCTGCAAACTACCCCCTCACACATTAAACACAAAATATCTCCAGAGCTCCCTCTTGTCAAATGAAATGGAAACTTCTCACTGCCTGAGATCATTATCATCCAAGTTCTCCAACACAGTCACACAGAAACTCATACAGTCACTTTCTAGAGTTTTGCAAAATCTGGCTCACAAATTGTCTAGATCCTACAGAAGTCACTTCCAAAGAGAAGTAGCAAAGGAAAAGCAGGTGCTTGAGCCCTTATTCCGTAATACTTGCAGCTAAACACCTACTGGGATGCCAGAATAACTAAGAAGTCCCTCTTGATAAAGTCACCCTGTTCTCCTGTCTCCTTATCTATAAAATGATGAACAGACCACTAGGTTGTAAATTCAGAGCAGCTTATGCATAGAGACACCAGCAACAGGAATTTGTTTACCATACAGTTAGTTTCATTTCCTGTCAAAAGTTATGAAAGTGACTATCAAGCAAATCTGGAAAATTATTTGGCTGAATTCGTAAAAACACTGACTACCTTAAACCCTTCTGCAAGCCTTATTTATTTAAATCCCCCCCATGAAATATTACAGCATAATATGTCTGTTGACTAAAAGCAAACAACCAAACAAACAACTTGGGCAATTCCTTTTCAGGTGTCACATATTTTTTTTAATATTCTGTATATTAATCAGTCTTCAAATATGGATTTGGACTTTGGAAGTGACCAAACATTATTAAGTATCAATCGTGTAAATAGGATGGGTGATGAAAGTGGGCAGTGCAAATTTAGATCAAAAATGAAGTGTGACTATAAATATAACAAGACTGCTTTTCCTCTGCCAATCACAAGCCAAGCCTGGGGGCAATTCCAAGGTTGAAGCTATGGATGAGAGGGTGATCTGACAGGGACAGCTGTCATCAGTCATCCTGTTGACCTTCGGGGTTAATTCACCTGATCTGGCTGGCTGACTAAGGGTCATCTCCACTCGCCCTCACTACCCCATGGGCATCCCTTTTGAAACTCCTTGACTGATAATAAAAAAAAAGGCAAAGAGAGCCCTTCTTTCATCAGGAATAACAATTAATGCTTTCAACAAATGTTTATTGAACCTCTTCTACATATCAAACATTGTCTAATTTATGCTGTGAATAGCACACATTAGAGGCCTATGTTCTGGGTAAGAACATAAAGAATAAAAAAATTTAACAAAAATTTTAAACGGCCATACATGTAATGAAGAAAAATATGGGACATCAGATAAAGACATCACATTAGAAGGTTAGAACAGGGCTCTCTGAGAAGGCAATATTTCCACTAAGATCTGAATGATGAATTGTGGAGGGGTGCTTGGGTGGCTCAGTCGGTTAAGCATCCAACTTCATCTCAGGTCATGATCTCATGGTCTGTGAGTTCAAGCCCCATGTTGGGCTCTGTGCTGACAGCTCAGAGCCTGGAGCCTGCTTCAGATTCTGTGTCTCCCTCTCTCTCTCTGCCCCTTCCCCTGCTCACACTCTGTCTCTCTCTATCAAAAATAAATGAAATATTTTAAAAATTTTTTGAATGATGAGTTGTGGGGAGGATTTCCAAGCTGAGGGAATGGTAAACCACATTCTAAGATAGGAGATAAGCCAGGCGGTTTCTTTGAATTTCATAATCAAGTACCATATGCCTAAGTATAATGAGCAAGGCCCAGTACACATCCAAGTAATTGTATTCTTCTGCCACAAGCATCAAGTCATTGGCATGCTCAAGCATTTTGACCAAAAGCAGCATCTGAGCAATAGATACAGATCTTCCAAAGGTGACCACCTGGAAAGACACTACACTACCTTAGATCGAAATGATTTCAAGGAAACAAGATATTCCCTTAGAGTCATAGCAATAGAAGTTTAACACACTTTTTTAAGAAGATGACAGTGGCCAGTATTTAATTTGGGATTTTTTTTTCTAGGCCTAAACATTACTTCCTGCTCAGGCAAGCTTGAGAAGATGGGATCAAGGGAGTTTTGTGGTCCAGTGAGCAAAGGATGGGAAAATCAGAAAGATTCTGAGTTATAATCCCAGTTGAGCTACCAGGTGACCTTTAGGCAAGTCATTCGACCTCCCTGTGCCTCATGCTCCCAGCTGGAAAATTGGATAAGACCAGCAGGATATCACTGAAAACCAGATGCTGTACTGAACCCAAGATTTCCCAGCTAAATAAATTACCACCAAAGAGATGGGCAGTCGGGGGGCGGTGGGGGGGAGGGAGTTAAGGGAGTCGAATATATCAGCCTATGTGAAATGCCCAATTAATGACATTTTGTCCCTCTTTATATTTAAAAGTTATTAATTTCTCCCATATATATCAAATAGATAAAATGAGTAATTCAGATGAGAGTACTATTTCCTGAGATACTTAGAAGTGTCACGATAGCTTACATTTACTTTGCAATAGCATACTTGCAGGTTAATAATTGTTACAATCCCAGTCTTGCCTCATTACACCTTCCCATGACAAGTCACGCCAGTGTCAATGACACACAGCTAGAACAACAAAGAGAAGACCGAAACAGGAGTTTATTTCCCCATTTTTCAAACAAAATAAACGTGCAGTTTCTATGTGAAACAGAACAATGATGTTTTGTTAAGTATTAATAAGATATTTAAATGGAGAGTAAAAATTTCATCATTCATTAGAATATTCTGTCTCTATCAATAATGAGTAATATTGTGCTTATAAAGACCAATCAGAAAACACAAAAATATTTAAACCCAAGGACTTTTTTCTGCTTAAATTAAAACACCTTTATTAAGTCTTATGGGAAAAATATATATGCATATATATTCATTTAACTTAAACTATTTACTGCATAGAAGAATATTGACATGGAATCTGACACTGCTTTCCCTCTATAATAAAGTTAATATTTCAGTATATTTGAGAAGTAACAACATACTGATATAACTTGAAATTGGGCCACAGGTGGTAGGTAACATAGGCTTCAAGCATCATCTGCATGGAAACCTGCTCAAAACAGGTGTATATCATTCCAAATATCTGCATATTTAGGAATATCTGGGTCTCTGGCCTATATTTTCATTTTCCACTTGGATATTTTTGATGTCACATGAACATACATAGAGAGGAAATTAATTAAGTTAAAGACATTAAAAGCATTACTACAGGTGCCAGCATTTGCCTAACATTACACCAAAGGATTACACACATAGGATGCATGTGAAATGAAAAATCACTTATTAAAACCCCATTAAGTGCTCTCCTCTCTACTCCAAAATTTAACATGCAACAGTCCCTTTCTTCTGGGAGACTTGTGGGGGAGCAGTGATGCCTTCTCGGATTGAACTGCCTGTGAGTAAGACAGCTTTTGTGAGCTTACTTTCCTTTTACCTCAGACTAGTGATGTTCCAGACAGATGTGAAGGTTGCTTTGTTTTTTCTCTTTTTTAAGTAAACATTGAGGTCGTTTTAAATTTTTTTTTTAATTTGCATTCAAGATAGTTATCATATAGTGCAACAATGATTTCAGGAGTACATTCCTTAATGCCCCTTACCCATTTAGCCCATCCTCCCTCCCACAACCCCTCCAGTAACCCTATGTTTGCTCTCTACATTTAAGAGTCTCTTATGTTTTGTCCCCCTCCCTGTTTTTATATTATTTTTGCTTCCTTTGTGTTCATCTTTTCTGTGTCTTTAAGTCCTCATATGAGTGAAGTCGTATATTTATCTTTCTCTGACTAATTTTGCTTAGCATAATACCCTCCAGTTCCATCCATGTAGTTGCATTGATGTCTTTTCTTTTATTCTAATAAAATCATTTTTTCACCTAAGAACAAGTTTTCATTTCCTTAAAATCCATGGAAAATACTATGATGGATGAGCGGCTGAAGCTTAGGTAGGTGAGTGACCTCGGTAGGGTTGTGACCTCAGAGATTCATTCTCACTCATCTACAAGATGGAGAAGGTAATAATAATCTCAAAAGACTATGATAAAGATCATCAAATAAAAGTGTTTGCCAATTATACCATGCTATCGGAATGTTATTTCTTATTGTTACTGAGTGTTGTTTACCTTCATGAGTTTGCCTTGAGGGAGTTCCCCAACTAGGCAGCTATTTACCCACATATTACCACCAGATAGATGCCTGACTGGAACTGAGTCAGTTACTCTAGATCAACCAACCAGGCATCTGCTGAGATGCCCAAATCCTGGGAGAGCTGACTGAGGGACCACAGAGTTCACATGACAGGAGTCACAGCTGTCTGTGTATGCATTGGCTACATCCCATCATTCCTCAATCTGTAATTATTAGCTATAAGCTTTACATTCAGGAAACCACAGGAAGTAAGTAACTGGCATTATTTAATATGTATCAAATCAAGTGTTGTATTTTCTTCCCCTGTTCACTTTCAGCAGGACATTATCTGTTTTGTTCCTAAGCATGAGTAAATATTTGGAACAACTCTAGCCAAAAAATTTTTAAAAATGATAATAATAAGAGAGAGAGAGAGAGAGAGAGAGAGAGAGAGAGAGAGAGAGAGAAGGAGAGAGAGATACAGAGAGGAAGAGAAGGAGAATGAAGTTGAGAGAAAGAGCAAAGTAAATTTTGGAAGAGGAAAGGGTAGGGAAAGAGAAGAGCCAATCCCTGCAAAATCACAAGCAGGTACACAAAATGTATACTTGGAAGATTGTATACAAATATATAAATAAACTATCAGTCATGTTCATAAATCAAAGACACTGTCAGTAATTATTATACAACACTATTGATGGTGCTTTAAAACAGAGAAATTATTATGAAATAACTAACAACCTTACAAAGTAAGTATTAGAGATCTTTTGAAATGGATGTTCTAAAGACTAATTATATCTAAGTTTTTAACAGCCAGAAATTAAGCAGGGCTTGGAAGGAAAAAAGGAGTATGTTATATTTTATCATGCAGCTAAATGATGTTTTTTCATGCCATTTTTCTTTGGCTATTACTGAGGTGTCCTCTTTTTTTGAAATGTTCACAACTCTCTCTAGTCTCTTAGCTCTAAACTCATTATCACCAAAGCAGGTACATATGCTAGCCAACCTTTGATCTGTGGTAAATGACACCAAATACATAAATTCATTTTCAATGAGTAACTGTTAAAAATCAATGAAATATGGAAATATCATTATCATAGAAATTTCTGCGTAACACATGGATTTTAAAACCTTGGCCTGGTGTCATTTAACAGTTGGACACAGCTTCAACAGAATGAAGACATGTGGACATATATTACTTTGAAACATGTGAGTGTGGATATGGATGTGCAACATATATTTATTTTTTTTCGTTTATTATTTTTATATGGTGCCCAAATAACTGGCTTAAAACCTTATAAAACTATTTAACATCACTTAGAAGATGAAGTCAATCTTTTCCTTCTCTTTTATAACTAATAATTCTTGAAACTTAGTTTGCACATATGGACAACCCTAGTCATAGGGTTACCCATAAAATTATATGATAGAACTTAGGAAATTCCCATCATGCTTTATTCAGTTTAGTATCAAAAATGTTGAAGAGTTTCCCCACCCTAAAATCCCCACAGTAGTGTTGGTAAAGAATACTGTTTTCCACTTGGCATGCCTACAAAATTCTGACATTTAGTTGAACATTTTTACTATATAAAGGTTTTGATAAACAATATAAAGTATTTCAGGGGTGCTCAGTAGAGCCTCTTAGGTTAATAATATGCATTTTAAAGCCTTCCAAAATAATAACAGACATTTTATGCAATAGACTGCTCTTAAAGCCTGCCTGGTCTATTGGGTTAATGTGAAGGATATTTGCAAAATAAAAGCAAATGGTTTTCTTTAGAAAGAACTTGTGTTAGCTGGTTTATATCCAATACACCCTTAATTATTAACATAAGCTTATAATGCCAAGTTGATCACTCATTAACTCAAAATAAGTATTAAAATAAGTCACATAAAGTTCATAAATGCAAGGTACCTAAAATTAAAATGCATGGTGGAAATATATGGGAAGAGACATAGCTTTAGTCTGTAAAATTTGGTCTGTTGCAAAGCTTCTAGAATTAGTTTATTTCACAGGCAGGCTACTAGGTAGGTAACTAGATCAGCAGCACATATTAACTGATATAATATGATACACAAAACTCAACCTCAAATATTACCTTTGATATATCACAGCATTCTGTGTTTTCTAAAACAGTGCATTTTACATTTGGAGGCTTGCCAAATTCTCTGAACTCCATCTAGTACTTAATGTGGCTTTTAACCATGACTTACATTCCTGAATACATATTCCAAAATTTACTGTCTGCCTTATGCTCTCTGTGGTAACAACTGCTCATTTGTGCTGACTCATATTCAATACTTGGTCTATAATGGCTAACATTATTTTCTTACCTATGCAATTATTATCTTATATTTGTGTACTTATTTTTTAAAACACTCCCCTAATTTCTAAAACTTTAAAGTAATATGATATTCTAGACTTTTATTTTCATTCCTGGTCCCAATGGCCAAGAAGATTCGATTTGCATTTTTCTCCACCACATCCCATGACTCCTCATCCATACTTCTTATAAATACAACTATTTCTCATGAAAGAGAATTATAATATAGGACATTGTACTTGGCCTGGATCCACCACCACCAAAAGATGCATTATGTACATCAGGCTAATGAAAACGTTAACTTTCAGCCATTTGGGAACAGCAATGAAAAACAAAGTCCACTGTGCAATCTATATCCCCAATCTTGTCTGCAGACCCAGCTGTCTAACGATCTTACACCTCCACCTGGATGTCCTAATGACATCTCAAGCTTAAATACCTGAAACTGATCCCCCATCCCTGTCACACTTGTCCCATTTTCTGTCTCCTACACCTCAGTGAATGGTACCACAAGCTATCTGTTTGTTGCATATGAAAATAGGGCAGAATCACCCAAGTTTTCTGACATTCAGTCAATAGTGATTCCAAATGCTTATAACTGTACAATACCCTTGACTCTCTCCCTTCACCCCCATCTCTCTTGTTACGCTTCTGAATTCAGAAACTCCTCATCTCTGCTGAATTCCAGTCAATCTCACCATAGCTGCCAGAGTGAACTATTAATATGTAAATCTGTGTCTATCACTTCCTCTGTGGATCCTTTAGAGGCTTCCTGTTGTTATCATAAAAACCAAGCTCTTTGGCATGACACGGAAGACTCAGTAAATTTGTTCTTACCTGCCTCCCTAATCTGATCTATCAACAGTCTCATACCCCCATCCAATCCTTTAGAGCCTTCATTTTAACCTTACCATCTTCAAATTGACAGTCTCTCCTCACACCTCTTTCCTGTCACATCTACTGGTTTTTCTTCTTAATGTTTTTATATTCTTTCACCTAATTAATTCTATTTATTCTTAGAAATTCACTTCAGACATTGCTTCCTTCTAGAAACCTCCCTGGACTTGGACCCAGTGTGAAGGAATGTGTCAAGGACCGGGATCCCCTTCTGCTTACCTTCCAGCATTTTCATTCACTATTTGCAGTTAAAACTATATGACAATTGTTTCACTTCTTTGAACCACATGTCCATTTGCCTATCCTCACACCTTCACATAATCAAACTATAAATTCTTTGAGGTCAGGGACACTGGCCACCAATTCTTTACATGTAAATTAAACCTAGTGCAGTTTCGTGCAAATGGTAGATGTTCAGTAAGTGGTGTTTACATAGACAAATGAAGTTATTTTGTTAATTTTTGACTATATACACTACCCCCCTCCCTTTTCTATGTGTCTTTTCCCACCAGAGTTTTTCAAGGTTTTTAATGACTGGCTACATCAGCAAAAATAATTTGATGTCACTTTCTACTTTATTTGGCCAATTCTTCAAAGGAGCATCAGGGAACAGGGAGAAGCTAAAAGAGAGAAAGAGAGTAAAGGGAAATTCAGGTAAGTCACAAACTGTCTAATAGCTTTTTGTGCTAATGACCTTCAAAAATGTCGGAAAATTTTTTGTCTTTTTTTAATGTTTATTTATTTTTGAGAGAGCAAGCGAGCAAGAGAAAGAAAGAGAGAAACAGAGCGTGAACAGGGGAGGAGCAGAGAGATAGGGAGACACAGAATCCGAAGCAGGCTCCAGTCTCCAAGCTGTCAGCACAGAGCCCGACGCGGGACTTGAACTCACAAACTATGAGATCATGACCTGAGCCGCAGTAGGATACTTAACCTACTGAGCCACTCAGGCGCACCTGATGTCGTAAAGTTTTATAGTCGTAATTTCACTTTCCAAAATCTGTGACATTGGGGCCAGATTCTAGGATAAAAGAAATTGGCAGAAAACCTACACCACATCACTTAAAGTGTTCTGTCAAAATTCCTACCTCTTGGCAAATGTCCAAGTACTAGCTACCTTCTGTTTGCCCCTCCAGATTCACGTTCTGTTCTTCTCCACTCTGTATTATATATAGTCCCTAATCCAGTAGCTTCCAGTTGAGTTCACCCATGAGGAACCCAAGGAGGAAATGGGTAGAACAAAGATGAGGGGAGATGCTGAATCTCCTGTCTCCCTCTCTGCAAGGTCACCACAGGCAGCTAAAGGCAACTAATCCTGTCAGGGCAGCTTTCTGTCTAGGGCCCACTCCTTGTAATGGTAACAGCTCTTTCTCCTCATCCCTTCAAGAGTAAGTAACAGATTACTAACCCCAGGTTACTTCCCTCTGCCTTGTGGTTATCCTCCACTCCACCTACACCTTTCTAAATAGTCCATTTGTATAATCTTCCTCAAATTATTGTTCATTCAAGCATGCCTTCTATTTCCCATTGGGACTCTTACTGATATACACCCTTCTCCTTACTCTTTAAGTGATTCCTTATTTTACTGACATTATCATTTGAATTATGCTTCTGGATTAAGGCAATAATCCTGAGGTAAAGAAGGCAATATGTGAAAGGGATGTGCATTAACCCGTTAGGATCCACTGACTGTATTAATAGATGTGTTACATTTCCTGAGGAAAATGGGACTATTTACAATGAAGAAGGAAGCATACACATTGTTCCTGTGTTAGGATGCTAGAGTCAAAGTAGCTACAGAAAGATACTGGGAATTTAGAACGGATGAAAATTAAGATGACAGGAAAACAAACCAAACAGGGTGTGTGTGTGTGTGTGTGTGTTTGTGTGTGTGTGAGTGATGCTATTATCTGAGAGGCCTTTTAAAGATGTAAAGGTTTTAGTTCAAGCAGTTACCACTCCATACCTGACCTGACTCTACCATATCTATACTGTGCCAGTCATCCCTGTTCCAGCCTATAGCAGGTGCTGCCATTTCTGTGTCGCTGATGTCCTGCCCACACCAGGTAAGCCTGAGGCCTCACCTTCCTCATCCGGGTGGGCCCATCTACCTTCACCAAGACAGGCTCCAGGGGGAAAGAGAGTTTTTCAGATTGTAGAAAACTCAGTTTGCTTTGGCCCATAATAGCAGTTTAAGTATGATTTTCTTCTTCTACTTCCAGGAATAAAATGTGATCTGATCTCAGGATATAACTGAAACCTCCTGGTGGCAAGTGTCAGCCCAGGTACAGCCTTACAGTTTTGGCAGAATGCCTATGGGCTGGCATCCAACGAACTCTGGGCCAAATGAACTATGACCTAAATGGTTTAAATGTTTATATTTGGGTTTCTTTTTTGGGGGGAGGCGGGGGTTATGAAAACTTTATTTTTAATTGGAGAGTAAGGAAAAAGGAAAAAAGGGTGGTTTGAGGAAGTATGCTTAATATGAACATTTAAAAAACCTATTTCTAGAATTAGTTCTCTATTTCATATGATATTAGTCAAATGTAATTATACTCTTCCTCTGTAAAATAAAATAACTCCCTTGTAGACTTGTGAATACTAAATGTTGGTTTCTTTATTTTCATTTCAAACATCCAATTCTAAAATTCAAAATGACCCACCCAAAGACAGGTTAATTCTTTCTCATTATTGTTTCAATACTAGATTTCTGCCTATCTAGACACCTGTAGTTTTGTTTGATCCACCCACCCCCAATATCTGATAGTCTATAAAAACCAAAGTATTATACAGTTGTGTAAAATTGAGCTCTGTCTAAAGCCTACTGGTACCAATATCTACAAGGAGGCCAAGGAGTTGCTTTATAAAACATCTTAGGTTTAATTAAGCTCTTCTCACACTTGACATTGTGGAAGTGAGCAGTTTCATTTTTTTCTGAGCAGGGACCTTAGAGTTAGCCAAGAAGCAAGTTTTCTTATGTGAACCCCACAAGAAATATTAGTGTAGAGGATGACCACTCAGCTACTTGGCATTAAGTCACTCTCTTGAAGATACTGCCAAAAAGGGTTTAAATTGTATTGGTGGTTTTTGTGAGTTGGACCCTGGTCAACTGAGCTCTTGACTCAAACCACCAACTCATTTCACATAATTGACTGGGCAGCCCTCAGTCTGCAACATTTTTCCAAGACTTACCTTGTAGAGGCGGGATTTGAATCAGTGCCCTCAGGGCAACAGGCTTCAAAGTACACCATTAATAACTTCTGCATTCCATTCACACTAGATAAGGGCTTATGGGTTGGGGGGAATTCACAGGTTTTATCTATTTGGGTTGGCATCACTGTTCAGCCAAGCCTGTTAGCCAGTTCATTTCACCCCAAGCCACAAGTCTACCTTTGGGAAAAAATCTTTCAAGAAGTAAACATGAGGGCAGATGTCACAAAAAAAGAAGTTGCCAGTATTTCAGTAAAGGTGAGACTGAATACAGCAAATTAAAAGGCCTTTCACTGTTTCCATATTCAGGGTATATTTGTTCTATTGAACCATCTTTATAATAAACATCCTGGAATATTACTTCTTTATTCAAAATTTATACAAGAATTGATCAAATTTTTTTATTTTAATATTTGAAAGTTCTTAGGGGAACAAGATTCCTGTAAACTTCTGAGTCAGTTAGATGCATTTTATTTATATAAGAATTAATAAGGCATAATCATAAAAAGAAAGGATAATTGATAAAAGAAGGGTCTTTGTTATTTCTGACAGTACCAAACCCTTGAGTAATCTACCAGTGTTAAGAAACACAACAAATCAATCTTAAGTGACAGGATCTTTTATTTATTATATGATTTTCTTACATTTATGTGATTTAAATTGATGAAACATTTAATTTTTTTTCAATTTTAAGCACATCTCACAGTAGTCAACATCTAAGAACATCTTTTTTTCAGCAGTGAATTTGAGTGTTCTCTTGGTAAATTTTTGGACTGTCCTCAACTTGAATTTAATTTCACATTCAGCTCCACTGTGAGCAACCACAGATATGCCAAAAGGCTTTTATGAATCGTTTTTTAAAATTTTTTCATTAGAAATGTATAACAGTATAACTAAACAGATTTTGATCTTTTTTGATGATTGAGGTATCTTCTCAGCAACTGTATGTTTATTAGGCAAAACATGACTCATAATTTCTTAGTCACCCTGAGTTGTATGGAAAAAAAAAACATACCAGGAAAAAATATTACTTTTAAGATTGATTCCAATATTAACTAAAAATGAGAATATCAAAAAGGTTACCAAAAATAAAGAGTAATTTAAAAAAACTAAACTATGACCTAAATGGTTTAATTGTTTATAGGGCTTTTTGAGGAGGGAGGAGGGCAGGTAGCCTATGAAAATTATCTTTATTTTCATTTGGGGAGGAAGGAAAGGGAAAGGAGGTTGATTCGAAGCAGGAAGCACGCTTAATAGGAGCATTTTAAAAACTTAATTCTAGAACTAGTTCTGTATCTTATGTGATGAAATTTTAAGAATATTTTCCAACAATCTACTCTGTTAACCCCATTTTTTCCTTGGTTTTGGAGGCATTAGAAATTATCATCCACAGTCCTTCTGATTTGCAAAACTTGTATTTTTAGTTTATAAATTAAAACTCTGCATAAACCATCCATGTTTTCTACTCCTGGAATATTCAAATGGAAATATTCCTATAAAATGTTCCATTGCTAAGAGAAAATAGATTCAATTCGATCCCCTTGCCTTCTATGTGTACTTCAACCAATAATTTTTAATAGATTTGACTCATTAACTAGTTTGATGATCTTGTACTATAGTATCATTAGTTACATAATGAAGTGCTCAATTTAGGACTCCTCATTAGATTAACCAAACTGTGATGCCTTAAGATTAGATTAGGGAAATGTCAGCACATATTAATTTATTTAATTTTAGAATTATATATCAGAGACCAAAGCAATTTGCAGGGTCAAATTGTCTTTCCACATATCAGATTCATGATCTTTTGGGTTCACAGATCAAGTTCCCTTCTTCCCATGTGCCATGTGAAAACCATCAAATGCTGTTTAGCTTACACAATGTGTTATACACAGAAAAGTCTGCTCCTTCAGTGGGTACAAAGAAGGTAATTCAATCTTAAATTTCTACTGCTGTCATAAGTGTTTATGACATCACCAAGACCTAGCAGATGAATTGTAGCTTTGTCTTCCTTCTGCTAACATGCACTATTAGAGATGGACCGTCAACATCTAAGAAGTCATTTTAACCCCTCCTTTACAAAAATTGCTGCTGATAAAAATTCCGTGAATTGTCAGGATAGTAGAACAAATGACTGCTAGTCCTCTAATGACTCTAGCAATGCAGTAAAGCAAAACCCTGTTAACTCTCAGAGTTCACACACAATTATGCTTTTCATTCCCACACCTCAAAAGCTTTTACAAGTTAGTGAACATTTTAAAATCACCTCCCTATGCCTGACCCTGAACACCCAGTTCAAGTCTTAATTCCTGGATAAAGACAGGGCAGTCTTGAGGGAAGGAATGGGGTTGGACATGGAGAAAAAGATAGCTCAAATGCTATCCCCACCACTTACTAGCCAAGGCGGATATTACTGGCCTCCTATTTCTTCCCTCTGCCATTTGTGTGAGAGCTAAGGGCTTTGGATGAGAATGGTCTTGACCATTGTTCAAGGGATGATCCTTGACCATTTATTTTTTTTTTAATTTTTTCTTCAACTTTTATTTATTTATTTGGGACAGAGAGAGACAGAGCATGAACGGGGGAGGGGCAGAGAGAGAGGGAGACACAGAATCGGAAACAGGCTCCAAGCCATCAGCCCAGAGCCTGACACGGGGCTCGAACTCACGGACCGCGAGATCGTGACCTGGCTGAAGTCGGATGCTTAACCGACTGCGCCACCCAGGCGCCCCAATCCTTGACCATTTAAAAATAGTTAACAAAAATATGGGGCACCTGGGTGACTCAGTTGATTAAGCATCCAATTCTTGATTTTGGCTCAGGTCATGATCATGTTGACAATGTGGGGCCTGCTTGAGATTCTCTCTCTCTCTCTCTCTCTCTCTCTCTCTCTCTCTCTCTCTCTCTCCCTCTGTCTCTCTCTGTCTCTTCCCTGTGCATGCGCACTCTCTCTCTCAAAATAAATAAATAAACTTAAAAAAATAAAGCAATCAACAAAAGGAATGAAATCTTGCCATTTGCAATGACATGGATGGAGCGAGAATGTATTATGCTAAGCAAAATAAGTCAATCAGAAATACCATATGATTTCACTCATACGTGAAGTTTAATAAACAAAACATATGGGAACATATAGGAAGGGGCAGTGAAGAAGAGAGAAACAAATCACAAGAGACTCTTACAGATAGAGAACAAACTGAGGGTTGACAGAGGGAGGTGGGTGGGAGATAGGCTAGATGGGTGATGGGTATTAAGGAGGGCACTTGTGATGAGCACTGGGTGTTGTATGTAAGTAATGAATCACTGAATTCTACTCCTGAACCCAATATTGCACTCTGTGTTAACTACAATTTTTAAAAAAAGTCAATATAAGCCCACTACTATCAAGTCTTTTAGGAGATAACCCAGCCTAAGCCAATTAGCACACGGTTTTCTTATAGACATAGTGACTGATTCAGAAGTAGACAAGTGACCTAAGTTTGTTGTAGCCTAGTAAAGCTTTTGATTGTTTCCTCTTCTTAAGGGTAGTGTGGTATACTGTTCAGAAGCCTGGAATTTCTGCAACTACCATAAGATAAGGCACTTGGAAGACAAAACCAATGCAAGGAGAAGGGCTGAATGTAAAAAATCTTGAAGGAAAGGAACTGAGGGCCTTATCAAACCACACCTGAAGCTTATGCTAGCTCACTGTTTTCAATTACATGAGCTAATCACTTGCATTGTTTAAGACAGTTGGAGTTGGGCTTTCTTTTGCTTCCAATCAAAGCATTATAGCGGATTTCACTAGTCCCATAATCTTCAGCTTCAGTGCCCTCATTTGTAAAGTGAAGGTAACCACTGAGACAAGGAAACTGAAGGGACCCCGTGAAAGAATGCTTTTTTGCTGCCTCTATTCTTGCTACAACTTACACCCTCACTCTACACACTCCTTACGGTACAGATAATGTATGTACTGCTTATAAAGGTCAAGGAGTTAATGATTTCTTTGCTGTTTTTCCCCACAACAGATAACATTTAAGGGGTGACCACGGGAGGTCATGATGTATGTTTTCCAAGACCACTGACTCCAGACACCTTGATGTCAAGACCACTGGCTCTAAGGTATAAGTGACTTATGGAGGACACCTAAACACTTGTCTTTGCTTTAACCAGTCCCTGGATGCCCAGAGAGGACACATACACCAGACCTCAATAAAAACTCCAGACCCCAAGAGCAAAGATGAGACTCACTCTTCTTTCATTTCCAAGTCTTCTGGACATTCTGTGTGTATCTACACTCTGTCTACATCTTCAATAAAGTGCTCACTTCCTATTGGCTTGCATTTGATTTCTATCTTATGTAAAGCCAAGGGCCCTCTTGGCTGGTCCTTTGGGGCCCCCTGTGGATCCTCAGACTCGGCTAGCCTGCATCACCAGCAAGTACCCTTTAGAACACTTTTGAGGAATAAATGAATTGACACACATAAAATACTTGGCACATGGCAGCTCTTTTTCTACCAGTGGCCCCAAAGAAGTACGCATTTTTCTTAAAACACTTGTTTTAAGATAATATATGCATTCTACATATTTATCATGCTGCACAGGCACTTTGAGTTTTGTTGTTAATCTTTTAGCATTATGGATTCTTAACATGGGGATGCAGACTGACCTTCAATGATCCCTTTGAGAACCAAAAGAGAGCTACAGACTCTATTAGGGAAAGACAACAGCAAATATGTCACATATGCATTGATGAAGACAACAGCTGCCATAATATATAAGGAGAGATGCCCTATAGTTAGAAGACTAACGGATTGGACAAATTTATGAAACTCTTTCATTTGATATCCACTCCCCAAAAATATTATGACTGCTTTGAACAAGTTATCCATCCTTTTACGTAATTCTGAAGTTTCCTTACCTAATGCTATAGTCTCTTCTCTCCCATTCAGTGCTACAAGTTTTCTGCTACCTAAGTGACCCTGGTCCCCATCCCCTATGAATCACAAAACCTCCCCTCCCTTGCTGACAAAAATAATTTTTTATGAATAATCTTAGTTCAATATGTATATTTAGAAAGGATTTGATTTTGATATGCTAAGATGCCAAAGGACTTAATGTTAATTTCAGGCAGTGTATATTACTCTCTCTTCTTCCTACATGCAGTTTATTATTAGTAAACCACTACTTTGTGTTAACATTCAAAAGTTCAGATTAAGAACACTTGAATAAATTTTATACTATCTGTATCATTTAGGCTTTTCTGCTTCACAAACTACCTGAAATTTAGTGACTTAGAACAATAATCATTTCTTTGCCTCAATGTTCTGATGGTCAGCAATTTGGGCTAACATCAGCTGACTGGCTCTCGCTTTCAGCTGGGCTCCCTCATGTGCCCATGTTGTTGGATATTAAGGGTTGCTGATCTAGAATGGCCTCAGCTGGTACTCAGATCTGTGTCACGTGGTCTTTCATTCTCCAGCAGTGTAAGTTGACCTTGTCCTCATAATGGCATTGGGGGTCCAAAAAAGAACATAGGTGTGCATAAGGCTTCTGGAGGCCTGGTCTGGCACAATGTCATTTCTACCATATTCTGTTGATCCAGTCAAGGCACACAGCCAGCTCAGATAAGAGGATCAGGAAATACCTTGACGTTTTGACATACAGAGCAATAGAGGCACATTGCAAAGGGGTGTGGATACAGAAAGGAGAATAACTCTGACCATTGTTGCCATTAAGCTCTGACACCTCTCTCTCCCTTTCTACACTTTAAATCTTCAAGAACCGTGTCATGTTACTTGTACGCTGAGTATTTGTCACTATGCTTCCCACATAATGTACTTCCCACAACTTTACCCTAAGTCTCCCAAAACACTTGGTGATTGTTTTAATCCATCTGGGTAGCTATAACAGACTGGCATAGACTGGGAGGCTTATAAGCAACATAAATTCATTGCTCACAGTTCTGGAGGCTAGAAAGTCCAAGATAAAGGCACCAGCAGATTCCATGTATGGTAGGAGCTTGCTTCGAGGTTCACAGAGGTCATCATCTCTCAGTGATTTCACATGGCAGAAGTGGCAGAGCAACTCTTCAAGGTCTCTTTCTTAAGAGTATTAATCCCATTTATGAGGGTCTGCCCTCATGGCCTAGTCACCTAGAAAAGGTCCCATCTCCTAATACCATAGCATATGATTTCAACATATGAATTTTGAGGAAACACAAACATTCAGTCTATAGCAGTAACTTTGACCATCATATCCATTTATAACATATCTAGTCAACCAGAAGATGTATTCATTCATGTGGAAATAAAGCCACAGTCACTGTAAATGGTTGGGTTAATCGGTTACAAAGTAATACTTGTCACTGCACAACCCTGACCTCACTATAGAATCAGTTGTGGTGCTTTGAAAACTACGGATGCTCACCAGGGACAATTAAATCAGAACATCTGAGGCTGGGGCCTATACATATTTAAAAGCTCCCCAGGTAATTCTACTGCACAGCTGTGGTTGAGAATGACTGATTTAACTATCAAACCACCTACCCCATAGGACTGTAGTTCTCAAAATTGAGTGTGCATCAGAATCACCTAGAAATCTTGTTAAATAAAGATTGCAGGGCTCTATGTCCCAAGTTTCTGACTGAGAAGATCTGTCTGGTTTGGGACCCAGGTGATGCTGAAGATACTGGTCAAGGGACCTCACTGTGAGAATCATTGTTGTAAAGGAATATGGCCCACTGGCATTTTAAAAATACACCATTTCATAGATATTTTTGTCCCCATTACTGCCAAGTTGGCTGAAGTTCCTAATTTATAGACCTATAGTAATTCCAGAAGAGGAAAGGATGATTTCTTCTACACCTGCCAATGTTTGGGTCCCACATCCAGTGATTCGGATTAAATTGGTTAGTGATTCCGATTAAACTGGGACCAAGGCATTGCATAGATTAGAAGTTGTCCCAGGTGATTCTAACATGCTGCCAGGATTAAGAACTACTGGCTTAAGTCATTTTCAAAGTATTTTCCCAGAATCAGCATCAACACCACCTGAGAACTTGTTACAAATGCAAACTTTCAGGCTCCGCCCATACCTACTGAATCAGAAACTCTGGGGGTGGTGCCCAGCAATCTGTTTTAACAAGTCCTTCAGGTGATTCTGGTAAATATTAAAAGTTTAAGAACCTCTATATTAGCGTATAGTAACAATACAAGGAAGCCAAATTAGTACCAAATGAGTAATATGGATTCCAAGCCCCATACATGTTCTGAGAAAGTCACACTAGGGAGTTCACAGGAGTTAGGCCACAGAGAAATAATAAAATCTGAGCTAATAGAAGATGGACTTCCAATTCACCTAGCTAAAAGAAACACATGATTAAGTAGACATGGCCATCAGAATCCGTAGGTGGTCCTGGGGCAGTGAGTTGAACACACTAAAGGGTGCTGGTGGTTTACGCAGCAAAGCAGGGAGTCCTAATTCCACATTGGAATACAGCCTCTTCCAGAATTTCATTAAAGGATGGAAAGCTGCATGATGGGAACAGTTCCAATTCCCAGCCCAAATCAGCAAATAACCTTCAGAATCTCTGTTACCTCCAGAGAGTTGGAAACAAAATCATTGATGGAGAGGTGAATTCTCCTGCTATGGGAAAAAGGAGGAAGGAATGGCTCATTGTGAGAACATGATACTACCCTCTTTCAGAGAAAATAGATAATGCCAGGGGCACTATTTCCTTTCCTCATTCAACAAACCTTATTGAGTGCTTCCCATATGCTAGAGATCATGTTAGTCACTGGGAATACATCTGGGAACAAAACACAATCTCTGCCCTGAAGGAACTAGCCTGGTCAGGGAGGAAGAGTCAAAGGCACCCACAAAATGCACATTACTTTAAGGTGTTTCATCATATCCAGGAAACCACAATTTTGCTAGCAGTATCTTTAAAAAAGAAAGAATTCTGTTCAGATTTAGATATCTGAACCCTATCTTTCAGCCCTCCTCCTCTCAGAGGGTTCCCACAGGGAGGAACACATAATGAACAATTGCTAAAATGGGGAAAAATGCATGAGAATGCAGCCAACACTGCCCAGTGCAGGGTTCTCTGGTGATAAATGGATTCAAGGGCCTAGATTCCTTTACAAGGATCTAGATGAGTGTTCCCATTCTATTTCCTTTAATCTAGAAATGCTGACTTTGCAAAGAAAGCACCAAGCCAACTAGTCAATCAGCTATAGGACAAAGGAGCTGAAAGCCTCCACTGCCCAGGGTGGAAAACAAAAAGAAAAAAATCACCAAATTAGCCTAGACTACCTTTCTGAAGGTTAAGTCAGTCAGTCACAGCAAAGGCCAGGCTGCCAGATGGGAGAAGAGCATAGAGGAAGTGAAATTATGATTATTCATCTCCAAGGAATAAGCTATCTTTTGAAATTAACCCTTTGAAAGAGAGGCAGTGGAATAGAAGATTGAACTATGGACTTCTGCCTTTTAAAGCACAGTAACACTGCCTCATAGTAAAAAGTATTCCAATCAATAGCTGGGGTTATAAAAACAAATCACCTTTAGTACTCTTCCTTTCCTTAAAAAGAGTAAGTAAGGGGATGAAGAGAGGTGGATCTTACACAAGGAATAGGGTAAGGGCCCTCCTAACATTTTAAACTATTTAGCCCATCACACAAAGTTGTATCAATCCATATACAGGTTATTAACCCAGAGCTCTTATCAAGGAAATTGATTTAAAAAATATCTCCCTTTTAAAAATTACTTCATTGTGTTTACTTGATTGTGTGCAATCTCTTGGTTTTAGTTGCTATGTTCATGTTGGGTCCATTTTCAGCCCATACTTCTTCCCTGAAATCCAGACTTACATAATAAATTGCCTCTTCAATACTTCAGTTGGATGTAATAGACACTTCAAACCTACCCAGTCTAGAAGTTCAGAATCCCTCTCACTGGAACCAGCTTTTTTGTAAATACCAGTTCTAATCATCCAATGGTTTCCCATATCACTTACCACAGAATCCTACAAAGCTCCACATGAGCTGGACCCCACAACCTAATTGATCTTAATCTCTATCTATCTTTTCCTTGCCTAAGCCAGCCCAGCCATAGTAGCAGTTTCTGCTGTTCCTGGGATATGTCAACACCCCCAACTTATATCTTTTGTTCTTCTTTTTCTCTCTTCTCCCAAAGATCCACATGACTTCCTTCTTCACTACATTAGGTCTCAGCTCAAATGTCATCTAAGCAGAAAAAGCACTTCTTAACCATCCTAAAATAGCTCTTCCCTGAATCTCAATCCTTTATCTTGACTTATTTTCATTATACTCTTCACTATATATTACGTGTATTTATTGACATATAGTGTATTTCACCCAACCAACACATAGAGTCCATAACAATGGGGCTTTGTCTGCCTTGTTCTTCTATCTCTGAGTGCCTTGAACAGCAGCTGGCATATAGTAGATACTCTGTAAATACTAGCTGTATTATACGGTGATTGATCCACTCACTTCTTTACAAATTGGACCTGTGGCATTTAAGAAACAGTCTTGAATTGGAACAGTTCTCCTGTGTGTACCTAGCCTCTAGCTTTATGTAGTAGGGAACACATGATAAATTAAAGAGCCCTTTGGCTCTATGGCTCTTACAAATTTTGAGCTTAACCCACGATTTGTTTGATTCTTCTCTACATACCTCCTTCCTGACCCCCTGGTCAAGTGGTCTAAGAATAGTACCCATATCTTTGAGCCCCTCAAAACTCCAACGAGATTTGTGGTCTGGGAAATTACTGCCCTGCTGTTCCAGATATGAGATTCAGACTCTTCCACATGTGTGAAACAGCATAAATGAAAAAGTATTAGACTATCTGCGACATTTTTATGGTTGGTGGGAAAACCAGAACATAATAAATTTGGAACTACCAAGGGAATCCAGGTTGAATACTCATCATAATTCTAAGAAATAAATGTTTATTTCTACTTGCAACAAACTGAATAAACTATTTGAAAACAATACTGCTAAAGAGAACTAATAAAACTAAGAAATCATGGACTTAAATAAAATTTGCTAGCAATGGGTTTGCTAAAAGGATAGCATTTTCATCCTTAATGGCTGCTTTCTTGGGGTCTCTTCTTAGCTTCCTAGCAAAACAGTTGGAATATTTGTGACCAGTCTCCTCAAAATTCCTTTTCAGAATTTCCAAGGATCTAGAGTGTGCTCAACTTTAATTCAATAATTTGAGTTTCTATTTAAACTGGAACATCGTTTGCAAACTCGCTGGAAAGAAATATCCAAACTCATGGGTCACCCCATGAGTCTCTCCGGTAAAATACAAAAATAGTAAACTCAAAAGCACTTTTTTTTGCCAAACCCTCTCAACATGTATCTTGTCAGCCCCTATAAGGTGACTCCAATCTCACTTTTAAGACTATACTCTCCATGCACTTTTGTCACTTGCTCAGTCTCCCATAAAGAATGAGTTCCAATGACACTAATCTCTGTAGGGAAGGAAAAAAAATAATCCTGAAGGCCTTCATTAGGTTCCCCTTCCCTTTCGACTGTCAAATCTAATCACCTCCCCCCTTCATTACTGCCTGTCAGAACGGTAAGTGATAACCAGTTTGATTTTCACCAAACATATTTAAATTTTACTCTCTGGCATTTTAGTAGCAAGGGTCTGGGCAGAGACCAGACCTTTGTTTTATCTTACTATCACTTAAAATCAAAACATGAAGTTTCATCCACAGAATTGAAGACATCCATGGTCTAATGCCTTTTCCCTAATACAGAGACACACTCCATTTTCTCACCTGAATTTCTTTTAGCAAAGTCACGTATAGGAAGAAACTCAGGTTACCTGAGTCCTACATCTAAGTTTCATAAAGCCTTTTACCCGTTATTCTTTTCTTCCAATTCCAAAAGCTAAAAAGAACTTTTCCAGGACTATTTTTTTCTCTACAGTAATATGTACTTTTCTAGTATATTATCTCACATTCTATAGGACCCTTTGAATATATAGGAGTAAAAACATCACAGAGTTCCCTAAAAGTACAACCAGATATCAATGGGACCAAGTTTTACATGCCCTTGAACATCCCACTCATCAAACTAAGCAATATCTATTAAGCACCTACCACGGGCAAAGCTCTGGTAAAGGCAGTGGTGGATAGAAGACTCTGTCAAGCATCATAAGGCAGATTCTTATTTCCTTATAGCATCAACCTCAGGCTAGCAGTAAGCTAAGGTGTCTTTGCTTATTTAGGAGGTGTGATTTGAGCGATAGCCAAAAAACACCATAGGCAAAATTGACTTCCTTACCCAGGTAACAGATTTGGGAACATCAGGAGATTAGTCAGGCCTTCAACTTGAGTTCTATAATTCTCATTCAAAGTACCAGTGTCCCTGTGCAGTGGAGAAGATGGAAGTAAACCACTCTAATGCCCTTGTCAATCAGAGACATACATTTCCCTAATGAGAGAGATGACCATGAAAGTCCTAAGACCTTGGAAACAGCATGAGAGCCACTCCCTTCCTCTCCTTGCCTCGCAAGGGGGAAAAGTAAAGATAGACATTATCAAGAGGGTTGAAGCTCTGGAAATGCAGCCACTGTCAAATCAAATTATTACCTCCCACTATGACTTCCCACCAGAGTCACATCCCATAAACACCCAGTTCAGGTGGATTTGAATCAGTCACTGTTTGTGATTTCCTTCTTTTTTCTTTTTCAACCTGTTTTGGGAAGAAAATAAAAACGGGATAGAGGCTGTTTCAAACTGTACACCCTCTCTAGCTATGATCTAGACAAACACTATATTTTTCAATGACTGTGAAACCTAGTTCTCAGTTGGCTCCTTTGCATCTTGATCTTTGCAAACTTTTGATGTTCTCTCTTATCTTGAGAATAGCCCCACCTTTTCCTGGTTCAGGCAAGCTTATTGAGGTCACCCAACTTCAAAGTTCCTCTCTGCAGCTCAAATGGTGAAGTTCTCCTGTGTGAGTGTCTAGGGGATGCCTATGGAAGGAGAAATAATACTCTTCTGTAAAGTGATCTAGACCAATGACAATGCTGCAGTCTTTTTGCCATGAATACCAATGGTGATTTCAGCATCACAGGCAGCCCTGATAACGTCTCTAAAAGGCATCAGTGTTCTGTGAGATGCTTCCCAGGTATCCTGTTACAAGATCTAAAGGGTCTCTGAACTGAATACAGTTGCCCAGTTTGTCATAGGCCATGCCAGAAATGCTAATAGATTTCAGATACATTCCCTGGATAGCAGAGGGGAAACTTTGTTTCAAATCCATCCAACAAGAAGTTAGATGCAGGAATGCCTTTGCCTAGTTGAGATCACAACATGCCTCCTGCCTTTGACTGCCTAATGTAAAGACATCTAATTGTGCTTATAAGTAAATCAATTCACATGCAGCCACCCCAAGCTAAGGATTTTAGCAATAAACCCTTTCCATTGGATCTCACCAAGAGGCCTTAAAGTTGTTCAAGGGAACTAATTTCTCTGATATCTACCCACTTCAAACTGGACAAGTCTAAACATACAAGGTATGAAACAGAGAAGAGCCTCATGAAAACAGATTGTAAATCTTTAAGGGGAGAAAGAGCCTAGTAGATTCAGAAAACCAAAAAGTCACTGCCTCTAAGGAAAAACAAGGGTCATCTAGGTTGCCTTCAGGTCTAGCACTGTGGCAATGTCAGGCACTCTGTACAAAATGGGTCTTTTGCAAATCTTCTTAAAGTTAGAAACAGAAGGAATACCCTTTTTCATGTTTCAAAAAAATGTGCTTCTTTGGCTGAAAGGCCAAAAGATATCTTTCCACTCATATAATCAAACCTTCACTTCTAGTTAACTATTGTTTTACTTCCCTGTTTTCTTGTGTTTTAGTCACCAACCTCAGGAGACGGTCTGATGTAGTGGTTAAGTAGATTCAAGTCCGAGATTATCAACTACCAGCTGTATGACTTTGGCAAGGCCATCTACATTCCCTGTGCTTTAGTTTCTCATCTCTCATCTCTTATTTTTCTCAGGAAAAATAAGACTAGTACCTACCTCATGCCATAGTTTGAGGGCTAAATGTGATAGTCTGGGTAAAGCATTTAGCCTGGTGCCTGTTACACAGTAAAAGCTCATTAAGTACTAGCTAATATGATTATTCTAAAGTGAATGGCAGAAGTCATCAGAGCATAGCAAGGACAAATTATCTTAGACACTATTAATATACAGAGATACTTGCCTTGGTCCAAAGCATTTTGGTCTGACTCCTCTGGAGGCCAAACATGATAATGAAGGAGCCTCCATTAGAGGTAAAGGATGCCCACAAGAGGACTGGAGGACAGTGTGTGTTTTCACTGGCAGGATGCTAACTAGCCAAACCTCAGGAAAGTCACAACACCCACTTGGCAAAGTAGATGCTGTCTCTTTTATTGAAAACATCCTAGGAGTATAACAATTAAAATGTATTTTGTTTCCATAGTTTGAACTTGTAATTCTGTTGACCAGGAGTTGTCAGAGAGAGGATTAGTAAGTACAATAATGCTTAACAAAGTTGAACTGATGAAAGAAGAACTTCAACAAGTAGCCCTGTTTGTGAACATAAAAATAAAACTTTTAATTGGGACAAAGCAGGCACTTCCCAAAAGGTCCTAGGGCCTGGCAGGCATACTTCCCACAATTTAGTACCCGAATGTTTTCCAGAGTCACCCACACACCAGAGAGACACCACAGGTCTCAGTTTGTTTTGTCGCAATGAAAGATCAACAATGGTGGAAATTCTCAAATCTGCCAATGTGTAAGGCAAGCACAAACACTGTTTGGATGAAATGAGGGAAAGCCTAGTAGGTTCCTAGGATTAATGCAGAATTGTGGTGCTGGGCTGCAGGGCCACGGCCTTCTGAACTGGCAAAGGAAGGAGAGTGCCAGAAAGGAGTAGGCTCTTCTGATGTCAGCGACATAGCCTATAACTGGCTGGTGCGGTCCACTAAATGCTATTTAGAAAGTAATGGAGGAAATGATAATGGAGGTAAGGCTGCATTTTCCATGGGTTTATATACAGGGGACAATGACAGAATGCATTGTATGGTCTGTATCTACACAGGGTTGAGCTGGCACACCATTGTAATGATGAAATATCCAGAGAAGGACCACATTGGTAATCAATCATCTTACCCCACTGAGAGACAGGTAAGCAGACAAGCAGCTACAAGAGGGATTCAAGTGTATCATAACCTGTGAGTACAAGTTCACAAATACACACAAAACTGTCCAGCAGTGGACCTAAAGGAAGGAAAATTAAACACAGAGGGTGGCAACAGATCATGTAAGTGAAAGTACTTTAGATTTGATACTCAGATAATACCAATTTTTAATATTTAAATGGGGAAGGGGTACCATTTGTTTACCCAACATCAACTAAATCTCTTGGTCATACCAAAGTTGTCTGAAGGTAACACATGGCTTTCCATCTTTTATTTTCCACTTCTTAGGGTAAAAGATTAACCATGTGTTCCAACTATCCTGCTCATACAGACATCGCCATACTGCTTTGCCACATCTACCTTCTCTACTCCCACCACCACCTCCCCTCCCACCACCATCTCCACCATCGCTGTCACCGTCTCTCCCACTGTCACCTCCACTTCTTCCACCCTTTCCGTCTTCACTGTAACCACCTCTACCCCTACCATGACTTTTACTTCCACCTCTACTATTGCCAGCAGCAGCTCTAACAGCTCCACTACTATCGTCCTCAATCCATTCCCACCATAACTTCCATCACTATCATCACCACCTTCACCATCACTATTTCCACCTCCCCTCCATCTCTACCAATACCACTACCACCACCATCTGTCTCCACTGATACCACCACCACCAGCACTACTAATTCAACCACCCAGTACCACCTCCTCCTCTTTTACTACCTCCATCATCAATATGTCCACCTCCACTTTCATCACCACCACCTCCCCTTCACAGACTCCACCACTATTGATACCTCCTCCACTGCTCCTACTTTCACCCAAACCAACTTTACTACCTCCATCACCACCACCATCACCACCTCCTATTATGTCCATTACAGTTCCTACCAACTCCAGGGATACCTCTACTTCCATCACATCCACTACTACTTCCTCCACCAACTTCTCCATCACCACATCCATTTCCACCACTTTCACCACCTCTACCGTCATCACTACCACTCATAACTGTATGTAGCATCCACCAGCATCAAAACTACCTTCACTATGCCCATCACCTCCACCACCACTGTCACCACCTCTATAATCACCAACTCCATTATAACCACTGCTACCATACTGAGGTATCTGTAAGCTAGGAGCTAAGTTTTTTTTTTTTTTATAACCACTACTACTATTTAATTCTCACAGAAACTCCATGAGATGTATATTCTTATTCTAACTTTAAAAATGAAAGTCAGGGGCACCTGAGTGGCTCAGTCGGTTAAGTGTCTGATTTCGGCTCAGGACATGATCTCGTGGTTCCTGAGTTCCAGCCCCACATCGGGCTCTGTGCTGACAGCTCAGAGCCTGGAGTCTGGTTCGGATTCAGTGCCTCCCTCTCTCTCTGCCCCTCCCCACTCATACTCTGTCTCTGTCTCTGTCTCTCCCTCTATCTCAAAAATAAACATTAAAATTTAAAAAAGATAAAAAAATAAAAATTAAAGTCAGAAAGTTATGCCACTTTTTCCAAATCACACAAATAAAAAGTATATTTAAATTTCTATTCCAGGAGTGTCTAATTCCATGCTCCTATGTTCTACTGAATTGTGGACTATTCTCTAAGGACAAAGTAAGTATAAACAAAGTATACTTTCTCTGCACACCTACAAGGACAAAACAAAATGCAGTAAGTGTTAAGTACAGAGATAGAAGTATGTGACTCATGGATGGCCATCCTCTTCCCATACCAAGTACAGATTTAGCCTATGACCATGATAAGTTTATCAATAGGAGGTAGCCCTGAAGAATGGATAAATATGCCATCTAAAGAATTGAAGCTATCAAAACATCTGGTTTTACAAAAGTTAATGTCTCTCCATTTCTTTAAGTGAATATTTATTACAATTAAGCTAATGGACGTTTTGAAATAGAACGCAAATTTCAGAAATAAAACATCAAAATACATGTTGCCTATTGACATATATCTTTAAGTCTACATACTGGATACTGAAAATGAATTGCTCATTTCCTTAATATGGTGTGGTCTTAGTTAATATTGCTTTAGAATATCTATATAAATTAGAAGAAAGGTAAGCATCATTATTGCTTCCTTATCCCATACTACTGAACCAACTTTAGAAATAAAAAAAAAAAAAGCCATCATATATCTTAGCCAACAGTCTCAGGATATCTTTCAAATGATAAACCAGCCCATAACCTCTTAATCCTAAAACCCAGGCAAAAATCACTGCTTGAAGTAGTAGAAAGAATCTGAACTTCAGAATCTGACTTTTAATCACAATTTTTTTACTTATTAGTTCTGCTACTCTGAGCAGTTTTACTTAATCCTTAATTTCACAACTGGTAGGCTTAGGCCCACTGTCATGTCACATACTGGCTACAGGTGTGCCAAGATACTGATGCCGTTAGCCATACAGGAGAGCACTATATCCACTCTCATGCATTCAACTTCTTACTAAAATATGAATGATTCTCAAATTTACATCTCCATTGTTGGCTTCACTACTGAGCTCCAGAGCCAAATTTCAAATTTCCTTCTGGACATAGTCATACAGGTAACACATCAGGATCTCAACTTTTCCATCCACCACTAATCTCAACAAGCCTAACTTCCTCCTGTCTCTTATCTTAACAGTATCATCATCCCATTAGCTGGTCAGAACAGAACTTCTATCCTTACCTTTTGCCACACCATACACCATGTTATCGTACCATAATGGCAAATCTTGGGACTCTCCTTTTACGATACCTCAAACATCCTTTATACCCCTACTGCCCTAGTTCAGCCTCACATTAGTTTTCCTTCACATATTTAATATTAGCTTTCTCGATGGTCAACATGCCTTGGATCCCACTTGACCCCAATTAATTCTATAGTTTGTTTAGCATTTAAGTTTTTAATGAGTGAATCCTAAAATATAAAAATAGTCATGTGTTGTGTTTGAATATAATCCTTCACTCTTTGTTATATCCATACCCTTTAAAATGTGACTTTGTAGCTCTTGCATCAAGAGTGAAAGAACAGCAAAACAAACAAAACAAGTGGGACTACATCAAACTAAAAAGTGAAGAAAACAATCAACAAAATGAAAAGAGAACACACAGAATGGGAGAAAATATTTGCAAACCATATATCTGATAATAATAGGGGTTAAAATTTAAAATCCAGTTTAAAAATAAGCAAAAGACCTGAATAAATACTTTTTCAAAGAAGAAATACAAATGGTCAACAGGTGCATGAAACAGTACTCCATATTAATCATTAGGGAACTGCAAATAAAAACCACAATGAGACTCATACCTATTAGGATAGCTTTTAGCAAAAAGATGATAGCAAGTATTTAATAGGATGTGGAGAAAAGGGAATCCTTGGGCCATGTTGGTGGGAATGAAAACTGGTAGAGCCACTATGGGAAAACAGTATGGAGGTTCCTAAAAAAAAATGGAACTACTATATGACCCAGCAATCCCACTTCTGGGTATATATCTGGAAAGAAATGAAATCAGTATCTCAAAGAAGTGTCTAAACTCCCATGTTCACTGCAGCATTATTCACAACAGGAAAGATATGAAAAAACCGAAATGTCTGTAAATGGATGAATGGATAAAGAAAATGTGTTATGTATACACACAAAATGGAATATTATTCCTGCCATTTGCAAAAACATGGATGAATCTAGAGAACATTGTGCTAAGTAAAATAAGGTGGAGAAAAACAATATTATATGATCTCCTTTATATGTGGAATCCTTAAAAAAATGTGGAACTCATAGAAACAGAGCACAACAGTGGTTATCAAAGACTGGGGGTGGAATGTGGATGGAATGGGAGCTAGGAAGATGCTGGTCAAAGGACAACAAGCTTTCATTTATAACATGAATAAGTTCTGAAGATCTAATGTATAGCATGGTGACTACAATCAGTAACATGGTATTATATATTTCAAGTTTACTAAGAAAATAAAACTTAGGTGTTCTCATCACACAAAAAAATATAAATATGTTAAGGGACAACTGTGTTACTTAACTTTATTGTGGTCATCATTTCACAATGTGTATGTATATCAAACATCACACTGTACACTTTAAGAACATATTTATTTGTTAATTACACCCCCCCCAATAAATCTGGGAGAAAAAAAGGAGGGAAAGGCTGTTTTGCCATCCTTTTAATAGTGAAGACTTGTGACTTGCTTTGGCAAAAAATAAAAGATAAAAATAAATACATGAGGCAAAAACATCTGTGTGTAAAATCTAAGCCTGGGTATCACAAATCCTTACTTGCTTCCATTCTCTATTTAGAAATCCTTTACTTTTGGAGTGAATAAAGCCACACTGCTCTGCTGGAAGATAAGGGACCAGGAAGAGAAGATAGAAACTTCCCCAGCTGATGCCATCTTAGACCTCTCTGTCCCCAGGCAACTCAACAGATGATCACAGATAAATAAGCAAACCCAGCCAAAACCAGAAGAACCATCCAGCAGAGCACAGCCCAAAATACAGACCCTCAGAATCAAAAGCTAAGTAATAGCTGATTTTTTTAAAGACACTAAAAGTTTTTTGGTTTGTATCAATCAGGAAAACCTTATTGATACATTTACCCCTTTGGTAGTGAGCTTGTGATTCACCTCCACTGAGGAGGAAACAGACTAAAATCAGTATGATATAAAAGTACTCCATTCCTACACAAGATATGTTCCAATTTGTCCTTTAAAAATCTATCTCCTATTTTTCCATTCCTATTCTCACACAGCCACTACTAGACCAACTGCTAATCTTCGATCATTTTCCACATCATTTTCTCAATTTTTGCATGTATGTTTATCCTTATTAATTTAGCATTTTTCTTTAAATTTATTCACACCTAACATTGCTTCCTACATAAGCTCCCTTCTGGGCAATGTTATCTAAGTAACAATAACTGACAGACTAGTCACTTTTTTTGAATATATAAAAAATAATTCATAACTATTAAATGAACATATAAACATAAAAATGAAAAGATTTTCATCCAAGTCCTACACAGCATGTTCACTAGAACATGATAAGCATTCTACTTTCTTTCAAAGTTTTTACATGTCTGGATTATTGTGATGCAGTGTATGATAGAGACAATTTTTCATTTGGTGTGCAATAAATTATTAAATGGTTCTGAATTTCAGGTGGAACCAGAGTTTTAAGAAGCTTGAAATAAAAACCAAGGAATTCCTCTCTATGTGGACTAGAAAAAATCTACAAGGAATTTGTTTCCCGTGGGAACTGTTACAACAGGGGTATAACAGACTTAACATTAGGGGAGAGTAGAAACAAGGGACCAGTTAGGGAACAATTTCACTAGTCGAAGAAAGAGCTGATGTGAGAAGTAAATTAGAAAAGAGGTAAACATTGCCTATACTGAACTTAACTGGACAGGGGAGGGGAAACTTAGTTTTGATATTTTTAAAATAGATCTGGGAAGGGAACCATGTGTGGAAGATAATGAAGATAATTCTACTAATCGTTGAGTTAAAGGACTAAAAAAATGAAGGAGGTGAAGATCATTCTGAAATTTGGTTGTGATATAAATGTATTGCCAAAGTTAAGGGGAGCAAGTGATTGAGTAGACACTGAGGTATAAAAGAGGTAGATGATAGTGAAGATGTTGAGCTTTATCTTAGATGTGATTTTTGCATCACGATTTAAGCCTAGGATTTAACAAACAAGAGGATGGAGGAAACAGTTTTTGAGAAGCATTGATAAGGCAACTCCAAAGAGATTGATATAGCTAGGATGGCATACCAAGTGGTCTTGGTCTTATTTTATTTTGTCTGATTTGTTTACATGATTTTGAATTTCTTCTTATCATTTTGAATGAAAAACCAGTTTTTTCAATTTCATTTTTGTTTATATCTCCAATCTATCCCAAATCTATGAGGAGGAAATACATGTTTGCTAGTGTGAGCTGCTGAGAATCTGAAGTTGTCTGTTATACAGTATTACTGCAGCAAAACCTGGCTCATATACTGCTTCTTGGAAGGAATTAACAGTTCATTGAAAATGGGTGTTAAAAAAATAGAGGCAAAGTTTACTTTGAAATTCAGAAACTAGGTGACTAAGAATAGACGTGTCGCTCCTATTACATATTCATGTGCTAGGTAAACACTTATGTTTTTCTTTTCATTTATTCTTTATGTACAACTTTTTACTTCATTTACAATGGTAAATAAAACTATTATTTGGGGAAGAGTTCTGAACTTTGTGCAACAAATACCCTGTGAAAATATGAAAACAATGGATGCTTTCTTGGAAAAAAGAACCACCAAAAACATTTCACGAATCATCACAAACCCTAATCTCAGAAAAGCAGTAAGAAGGAAATCGAAAAAAAAAATGCTTTTGTTAATATTCTCCTTACTGGATGTTGGAACTTTCTTTACCTTTCTTTATATCATCTGACTACAGCACTTAGATTGTGATCAGAGAAGAGTGGGTCTCGTGTATTCTGAGCAGAGCTATAAAAAGTGTCTTCATTACGGTTTGAAAGGACTGGCCAAGATCATTGTTTGGGAGAATGAATTAATATATATAAAGCATTTCCTCTAAAATCAGTAGTGTGTAGATAATGGCACTCATTAATTTTCAATCATTCACAGAAAAGTATATTGGGGGATAAAGGAAGCTTTAGAGAAAAAAGTTGCTTAAGTTGCCTTCCTAAACAAATGGAATATGGAAATTATTTCTAATGGAAAATTTTTGTTTGATACAAACTTACAGAAGTATATGTATTCCAGATTGGCAATTTTCCATTCACAAATATCCTCTAAAAAGGAGACAGTGTTAATATAAAAGATAAAAAGATTTACCTCCTTGAACTCATAAGAAGACAACAGAGCCTCCCACAGAACTCCCTACAGTCTTCTCACACACATCCTATTAGACACAGACATTACTGTTAGACACACCTGAAAGGGATACAAAGATTGAGCCAAACCAAGGAAAAGTGGTAATCTACACCAACATCTCCTCAACTAATTCCAGGTTGACCCTATCCAACAAGTTTTCACTTGTTCTTTTGACCCTGAGAATCTACATATAATAATTTTTACTTGAAGCGGGGGGAGGTTACATCTGAAGCAACATGAGAAATTTCTCAAAGCAGCAAAAATAAAATTGTTCTTTGCCTTGGCCTGCCACAATTACTTCATTGCTATGACATATGACATCATAGTTAGTCCTCAGACTCGGGGGTGTTTCTAATGAGCTAGAGTTGGAAGGGTCCCAGTGGAATGCAATGAACCAAAAGGCCCACTGTTCTTTCAAATTCCAACATGATATTAGGAGGGAAAACAAAGGGCTCTTCAAGAGCCAGAGGTCAACCTGTTAAGTGGTATCAAAAGGTGGAAATAATGAAAGGGAATGGTGAGACAGTTTCAGAGCACAGCAACAGACAATTGTTACCTATCTCTACTGTTTTATTACTTCTACTTCATGAATAAAGGTAATAAATATGATATTTTCAAAGTATTCTGATAACCTAGTGTTTTATCATAGATCTTTGACACAGAACTGTATCAAAAGAAAAATTATTAGTTTCCAAAGTGTGTGTGTATGTATGTGTATGTATACATAATGAAAAAATACTTTCAATTTTAAAAACTACACATAGGGAGGAAATGAAAACAAAGATATAAATGTTTACCCAGTCCATGAGTTAGGTCCCTTTCTGCTCCTGGGCACAAAGGGCCCTCAGAGGGACAGCCACCTTCCCTAGGGCCCATGTGAACCATTAACTTCATATTCCCTTCT
Source organism: Prionailurus bengalensis (assembly GCF_016509475.1). Taxonomy (NCBI): domain Eukaryota; kingdom Metazoa; phylum Chordata; class Mammalia; order Carnivora; family Felidae; genus Prionailurus; species Prionailurus bengalensis. The sequence continues at coordinate 36,861,424 of NC_057354.1, read as the reverse complement.
GGGAATGTATCTAATTATTTAGCCAATTTATCACCAAGACAGCCCCAGTGTCTCACCCCAACATCAATATACCAGAGGTCACAGCAACTAATAGAAGCCTCTCCATAAGCCAAAAGTCAGAAATGGACATGGGTATCTCATTCCTAGTCCTGCCACTCACCCCTAATGTTCAGCTGGCCTAAAGAGCTTAGACAAGCTTCTTGTCTTACTAATCTCCAAACAAAAATGACCGATTATATGCAGTTTCTAAATATACTCACAAATTTCAGCACAGATCTGTTCAACACATACCCTTCTATCTATGAAGGGTTGGGGCAAAAGGAGGGTGGTGCTGTATGTTGCCTTTAAGCTTCTCAAACATGCTCCAAAACTGTTGTCTTGGGAAATCCCATGAAAGGACCACAATTGTCCTGGGAGAGTTGATTACAGCTATATTAAAAAATGAAGCAGCAATAGAGATACACAACTAGGAGTATGTAAGAACTGAATAAAACAGCTTTGATATAATAGACCAAAATGAGACTTTTATAGCTAACAAACATAGAATATACCTTATTTTAATTTTCTATTATGGAGAATTTCTCAAACATACATAAAAACTTACAGAGCAATATAGTGAACTTCAATGTGTTCATTAAGCAGCTACAATATTATTAATATTAACCACCAAAATGTTCTCTATTTCTTACCAGTGACTTCTCCTAGCCTCTTCACTTTTCTTCCTTTTCCTTTACTTTATGGAGTCATAGAACACATACCTTTTAAACTCCTATGGTAGATTTACTGCAAAATGTCCCCAGTTTTTCACGTATCTATCCATACCCTTGCCCTTTCCATGTTACTTCACTGCCCTCCCAACATAAGCAGCACAGACTTTAGCATGCAACTTATTTTAGCCAAAGTTATCTTAGCAGAAGGAGCAGATAATTAAAATAGTGCTTCTGCCTTCTCTCTTTGTTACCCCATCCCCATGAGAAAATGCCTGAGCTAGCTAACTGGAGGTTGAAAGTCCCAGTGATCCTAGCCGAGGCTACCCTAAATTATCCAACAGCCAGCCAATTTCCAGATCATCAAATAAACCTAGCCAAAATCAGCAGAACTTTCTAGCCAACCATCCCCAGACTGTGAGCAGTAAGTGCTATAATTATAAGCAACTGAGGACTTGTAGTTGTTTCACAGCATTATTCTGACAGATACCTGACACAGAGCCTATGAATTATTTATAAATATTATGTATTTCTGGTCAAGAAGCAAAAAGAAGCACACAAAAGACAACAGCACCCCCCCATACACATAGAAATTAGATAGATACATAGACAATATTTTTAGTCAATCAAAACAAATACTAGCTAACAAATTATGCATTAATATAAAGTAAGTGAAAACAGAGAGAACAAAGGCTGACAGTGCCAGCTTTTGAGCTCTGATCTGGACAGAGATTCTGGTGGTGTAAATTTACCACCTAGAGGGAAATGTAGCCAAAACACACCAGAGACCAGAGCCAAGAAGGCCACTGCATGAGTTAGGGGGCTAGTGCAGGGCTCCTGGAGCATGAACATTGGCTGAGAAAAGCAGCCACTGCAACCACCAATAAATAGTCAACTGATTGCAATAAGAGTACCAAGACTTTTCAATGCTGGGACAATGAATGAGAAAACTGGACTCCTAAACTCATACCATATATAAAAACACTCAAAATAGATCAAAGATCTAAATGTAATATCTGAAACTATAAAATTCTTGGAAGGCAACATTGATGTAAATCTTCATACCCTTTATAATACATTTGTTTCTTAGGTATGACACAAAAAGCATAAGCAATAAAAAAATAAACTAAATAAGTGGACTTCATCAAAATTAAAAACTTTTGTGCTTCAAAAGACATAATCAAGAAAGTGAAAAGATAACCTACAGAATGGCAGAAAATATTTGCAAATCATAAGCTGAGAAGGGTCTAGCATCCAGAGTAAAGAATGAAGAATTTTTTTACAAGTCAGCAATAAAACTGAACCCAATTTAAAAATGAGCAAAAGACTTGAATGGACATTTCTCCAATGAAGATACATAAATGATCATAATACATGAAAAGATATTCAACATCACAGTCATTGGCTCAGTTGTTAAGCATCTGACTTCGGCTCAGGTCATGATCTCATGGTTCGTGATTTCCAATCCCACATCTGGTGTGCTGGAGCCCCACTTGGGTGAGCTCATGCCCCACTTTGGGTGAACACGAGCCCTACTTTAGGTGAGCCCCTCTTCTCTCTGTCTCTCTCCCCCTCCCTCCCTCCCTCCCTCCCTCTCTCTCTCTCTTTCTCTCTCCCCCTTGTGAGATTCTGTCTCTCTGCCCATGACTGGTGCCCTCTCTTTAAAAAAAAAAAAAAAAAGGAAAATGCAAATCCAAACTACAATGTGATGTATCTTCACATCCACTAGGATGGCTGTTAATAAAAAAAGAGACAATAACAACTATTATCTAGGATGTGGAGAAACTGGAACCTTCATGCATTGCTGGTGGGAATGTAAAATAGTGCAGCCTCTTCAGAAAACAGTTTGGCAGTTTCTCAAAAAGTTAAGTGTAAAGATACCATATGACCCAGCAATTCAATTCCTAAGTGTACATGCAAGAGAACTAAAAATATATGTTGACACAAACTCTTATACACAAATGTTTGCAGAGGTATTATTCATAATAGCCACAAAGTATACACAACTCAAATGCCCATGTGAATAAACAAAATATGGTATATCCATATAACAAAATATTATTCTACCATAAAAAGTAATGAAGTACTGATTCAAACTCCAACATGGATGAACCTTGAAAATATACTAAGTAAAAGGAGCTAGACAACAAAAAGCCACTTATTATACAATTCTAATTATATGAATTGTCTAGAGCAAGCAAACACATAGAGATAGAAGGTAAATTTGTGGTTTCTAGGGGTTGAGGGAGTAAGGAATGAGAAGTGACTGCTAATGAGTACATGATTTTTTTGAGGGTGATGAAAATGTTCTAGAATGAGACAGTAGTTATAGTTGCACAACTTTGGGAATATACTAAACATATTATAGACTTTAATAGGGTGTGTTTTATGATACATGAATTATATTTCACTAACAATAATAATAGAGACACATAGGGGACAGATTCAGTAGATTTACCAATATCTAATGGGAGTTCCAGAAGAATGAAGAGGAAAAAGCAGAGCATTAATAAACAAGTGAGAACTTTCCAGTTTGAAGGATTACATGAAACTTCAAATTAAAATAATATGCTGAGTGTAGAACTGGATTGATAAAATAAATCCATATATGAACTTACCTTGGCGAGAATGAAAGAAAAAAACAAAATCTAAAGTTGCCAGAGAAACTATAAATTACCTAGAAAAGAATACAAAGATACTAATTGCAGCCTCTAAAAAGCTCCAATAGCTATTTAAAAAATAATGGAGCATTATCGTTACATTATTCAGGGGAAAGTATTTTCAATTGGAACTCTATAGTAAAGCTATAATTCAACAAATGAGGTTCCAGAAAATTGCATTTGTATATTTCAAAGAAAAATCAGTGAATTCCCAAAAGTCAAAATTTATGCAGGACACATTATTTGAATACATTAAAATAAATTATATATTCACAATAAACAGAAATTTTTTCAAGGAAACTACTTTAGAACTGACTTTAAAATTTTCCTAATTCCTCTAACAGGAAATCAGAACTAAAATTAAACATTATATAAAATGAATGACAAGAAGAATATAAGTGACCAAAAATAGCACTTTTAATTATTTATTTTTCTATTCTTCTAAATACTCCCCACATAACTGAAGATAATTTTATGTACCTTAGATATTTATTTCAATTCTATATTATTTTTTATACTCATTTCTATTTTTATTATCTATTTCTATTTCTTTTTTCCATTTTTTCATCTTTCTGCATCAACTTTCTATTCTCCATTTCTATTTCTCTCCTATTGTCTATTTTCCTTCTGTATTCCTATTTCTATTCTGCATTTCTATTTTTTATGTTTTAGCTGTATACACCATACACTGATGCTCAGATATAAATAAGAAAAATTTTATTTATTTATAATACCTCATGTCTCCTCCGATTCTCTTGCTAGTATTTGATATTCCTGCTATTGTTGTGATTCAGTTCCTCTTTTCATTTTCCTGGAGTGCCCCCACCCCTTGTCCTCCTGAGGTTCTCTCCTGTCTGTAGTACCTTGGTCTATCCCAAGATACTATGGTAACAGCCAGCCATTTGCTGAGTTCTCATATTCCAGAAGGGAACTTAAATGATTATGAGGATTTTATGTTCCTCAACACTCTCCTTCACAGCTCTATGTACCTTGCCAGGATGGATGCATCAGGGCTGATTACCATGCTGTTCTGTGACCAACACCCCTCTTTTCATCCTTAGGCTCCATTAATGGGTCTAGCTAATTTTGTCACAATTAGGAAAAAATTATCTCTACTTCAAGGCTAAGAAAAGAGTCATGTAGCAAGTGGCATCTGATTCTTTTAAAAAAGGTAAACAGTTGAAAAACAGTGGATGTAATGACTGTGCATTCAGTTTATAAAAATTCATCAAGCTGTATATGATTTATGCACGTTTCTGTACATATATTTTGCTGTAGTAAAATAATTATTTTAATAAGTAGTTTTAAAGTCTGTTATAATTTTTAAAATTTAAAAATAATAAAATAGAATTAAAAGCTTTAAAAAAACTAAATGAAAAAGTTAAAGTTTCTATCTACAGATAGAAAATGTTACAAGGGTTTCAGCTTAGGTTAGGAAGTACAAGGGCTCTATGTAATTTCCTTTGTTCAACCTTTCTGAATTTTCTAGATTTTGGGTAATTAGAAAGCACTGCTTTATGTTTCATATTATATTATTATTATACTACTTTGCATTATTATATTAATACTATCTGTCTATATCCTAAATTATCTCTAGTAACCTCTTTCTCCTCTCTAAATAGCATTTTTGAACAGAAAAGAGATAAGAAGGATCTTGGGCACATAATCCACTATGTGTCTTTATCTATACCCCATATTTTCTCTTGTCCCCACTGTTATTTTTTTTTCCTTCTTCATCTGAATCTTCATCACTGTCTTCACCTCCCTGTATTTCACCATTTACCTGAAATGAACTCTTTAACCCTATCTCCTGTGCTGTTTCAAAAATTCCTTATTTTACTCAGTAAATCTTTAACATATAAAGGCAAAAAAGCTTATAAAAGTTTTCATAACAGCTGAATTAAGCTATTAAATAAAAGATGTCTTCAGGTTAATCACAATAATGAACGGGGATCATCTGAATAGGGAGAAGTCTCAAAACATTTTTCATTTTGATTCAGCCTTAATATTTTGCTTTTATCAGATATCAACTTTGAGATAAACCTTTTAGAAGCTGGTCCATTGTTTACAACTAACCCAGAACAGCTTTAAACAATTCCCCTTTATCTGATGGAGTAAAGATTGTCAGAGATGAGCCCCAGCTGGGGCCCAAATTAGAGTAATTAAGAAGCAAAAGCCAAAGTACTTTCCTATAATGTGTTTATTTTATTAGAAGATTAAACAGTATTACTGGTACAGAATTTGTCATACTTATAGAAACAGAAAGAGAGGGCATTGCTTAAGTGCTATGTGTAACAGATATTAAAGTTAGAGCCCTAGAAAACAAGACTGGGCCATCAGACAGTAAGAGATATACTAAAAAAGACATGTAATGTTACTTTTATGATAAGAATGAAGGCATTACCATATAAGGAAATGGCTCATTAAAACTATCACAAAATATTTGTCATGCTTATAAAAGTCAATTAGAAATCAAAATTTTTAAAAACCCTACAACATTCAATATTGTTTACATCAGTATCTCCTGACTCAACATGCATGCAATATTATATTTAGGTACTAAAATTTAGCAAATCCATCTTTGAATTTATTTCAAATGCTCTTCACAAATGTGGTTAATTATAGGTTTTTTCTTGTTCAGTTTTTATCTTCATTCCAGTATAGTTAACATGCAGTGTTATATTAGTTTTATATGTACACACTAGTGATTCAACAATTCTGTATATTACTCAGTGTTCCTCATAAGTATATTCTTAATCCCCTTCACCCATTTCACCCATGCCCCCCTCCCTCTCATAACCAACAGTTTGTTCTCTATAGTTAAGAGTCTGTATCTTGGTTTGTCTCTCTCTTTATTTTTTCCTTTGTTCACCTGTTTCTTAAATTCCACTATTGAGTGAAATCATATGGTATTTGTCTTTCTCTAATTGACTTATTTCACTTGCATTGTACTCTCTAGGTCCATCCAGGTCACTGCAAATGGCAAGATTTCATATTTTTTAAATGTTTATTTATTTTTGAGAGATAGAGAGAGAGAGAGGGAGGGAGAGGGGGAGAGAGGGAGAGGAGCATGCACACACATGAGTAAGGGAGAGGCAGAGGGAGTGAGACAGAGGAATTGAAGCGGGCTCCACACTGATAGCACAGAGCCCAATGTGGGGCTCAAACTCACAGAACCGTGAGATCATGACCTGAGCTGAAGTCAGATGCTTAACCGACTGACCCACCCAGGCACCCCAAGATTTCATTGTTTTTTATGGCTGAATAATATTCCATTGTGTGTGTGTGTGTGTGTGTGTGTGTGTGTGTGACATCTTTATCCATTCATCTGTTGATGGATACATGAGCTGCTTCCATAATTTGGCTATTGTAAATAATGCTGCAATAAACATAGTGCTGCATATATCCTTTGGATTAGTATTTTTTGTATTCTTTGGGTAAAAATACCAAATAGTGTGATTATGGATCATACAGTAGTTCTATTTTTAACTTTTTGAGGAAACTCCATACTGTTTTCCACATGGCTCTCTAGTTTGCATTTCCACCAAAAGTGCACAAGCGTTCCTTTTTCTCCACATCCCAGCTAATACTTGTTTCTTGTGGTTTTGACTTTTGTCATTCTGACAGGGATGAGCTTTGATTTGTATTTCTCTGGTGATGAGTGATTTGAGCATCTTTTCACGTCTGTTGACCATCTCTATGTCTTCTTTGGAGAAATGTCTGTTCATGTCTTCTGCCTACTATTTAATTAGATTATTTGCTTTTTGGGTGTTGAGTTCTATAAGTTCTTTATATATTTTGGATACTAACCTTGGTCATTTTCAAATATCTTCTCCCATTCCATAGGATACCTTTTAGCTTTGTTGATTGTTTTTTTTTTTTGCTGTGCAGAAGCTGCTTATTTTGATATAGCCCCAATAGTTTCTTTTTGTTTTTGTTCCTCTTCCTCGGGGAACTATCTAGAAAAATGTTGCTACAGCCCATGTCAGAGAAATTACTACCAGTGCTGTTTTCTAGGATTTTTATGGTTTAAGGTCTCACATTTTAGGTTTTTAAGCCATTTGAGTTTATTTTGTGTACAGTTTAAGAGAGTGGTCCAGTTTCATTCTTTTACACGTTGCTGTCCAGTTTTTCCAACACCATTTGAAGAGACTGTATTTTTCCCACTGAATATTCCTCCCTGCTTTGCTGAAGATTAATTGACCATATAATTGTGGGTTTCTTTCTGGATTTTCTGTTCTGTTCCATTGAGCTATGTGTCTATTTTTTGTTTCAGTACGATACTGCTTTCATTTCATTACTACAGCTTTGTAATATAACCTGTGATGCCTCCTGCTTTGCTTTTATTTTTCAAGATTTCTTAGCTATTCAGGGTCTGTTGTGGTTCCATGCAAATTTTAGAATAGTTTTTTTCTAGTTCTTTGAAAAATGTTGTTGGTATTTTGAAAATGCAGTCAATTGCTAATGTATTATGAGCCCCTTAATAACAGAAGCTCTCGCTAACTTGAAAATATTTTTCATAACTTCCATAATCCCCTATAAAGAGTATAAACCTTGCCAAATATCAAATAACTTAAAATCTCTTTTCTGTACCAATGGTGAGTGCCAGTGATGACATTACTTTTAGTAAATTCTTCTTTCTTAATGCTGTATTGTATAGATTAAGTAAAACTAATTTATCCTGGTGATGCAAATACTAACAAACATTAGAGAACTTGATGTCAGAATAGACAGTGGATGGAAAAACAGTCCACATTATTAATTTTCATGGGAGTAATACAAACTTTTTCTTAATAAAATAGTAAGATAGTTGAACCATACTCTAAAAATTACAAAGTTCTTTGGTATTTATTAACTTATTGAATAAAAACATCCCTGATAGATAAGCAGTATTACTCTTTTTGTTAAGTTACCTATCTTAGATCACATATCCTTAACAGCAAAGTAATGCTCATGGAAACAAACACATCATTAGAGAAATCACCCATTCCCCCTTTTTCACCTCCACTCCCACTCCCCAAAGGCAACATCATCATTTCTAATTCTGATCCTTCTAAATATTCCTCACATAAATGTCTAAAAATAATGCTTATGCCACTATTTTGTTATGTCATCAGTTAATTCTGTGATGTAAATAACAAGAACTTGGCTCATTTACATTATCTCCCATCTCTCCCTCTCATCCTAATGTTTGATACATATGTGGTTATTACTGCAGTTGATACAATTGGTGCTTTATTTCTTCTCTGGAGGAGACCCTAGACAAAAGGGAAGAATAGGAAAGAACAAGAGAGAAGAAAAACTTTGTAGGTAGAAAAAGGAAGAATTGACTATTTGATGTTAAAAACATGAAGGACAGGTGCCTCTGTCAGTTAAGCGTCCAACTCTTGATCTTGGCTCAGGTCATGATCTCATGGTTCATGGAACTGAGCCCCACATTGGGCTCTGTGATGATGGTGTAGAGCCTGCTTGGGGTTCTCTCTCTCCCTCTCCCCCCGCCCATGCATGGAGGAATTTTTAAAAAGATGAAGGAATTAAAAGATGAAGGTCTTAAAGTCTCCGTGTTTCCTTTAAGTTTGGAGATGCAATCTAGATGTTTGGGTGTGGTCAGTAGTGTGAAGAGAATTCGACATTTATTAAGCTTCTATTCAGTGTATTGTGATAGATCCTCCTAGCCTTTATTGGGAATTTGAGGAAGACTTCCTGGAAAAAATTCCAAGCTTGTGATTGAAAGATAGATATGATTTAGGAAAGTAGAGGGATGGAAAAAGGGAAAATGATATTCCAAGCAAAAAAAGAGAGAGAGAGAGAGAGAGAGAGAGAGAGCTTAAGCAAAGGCCTAAAGTACAGGAAAGGTAGGGGTGAGAAAGCTTCAGATGGTAGATTCAACTGGAGAAGTGGTCAGCGGTCAGGCTAGGGGAGCTCTTTCACAATGTGCTATGCATCTGTAAATGTATACGTTTACGAAGTGATGCCACAGAAGAATGATAAGCAGAAGAGAAACATGGCCTCTTTTTCCCTTTTGCATAGTTCACTCTGGCTAGAATGAATGTAGCAGAAAGGGGAAATGGAATCAGAGAAATCAGTCTGATGCTTCTGTTATGTTAATGGTGAAAAATAGTAGGAAAATAATTGAAGGAATAGAGTAGAAGGGACAGGTTCAAATACGATTTGAAGATCAAATAGTCATGACTAGAGGACTGACTGATTTCATACAATGGGATGGGATGGATTTGACAGGAAAGAGAAAGATTTATGAGTAGCTCCCTGGTTTCTGGTTCATATAACCAGACAAACAGTGATTCTATTAACTGGGAAAGGGATTATGGAAGGAAAAGCAGGTCTAGAAGGGGTTGAGTGAGAGGCAGAGAAGTTGAAAGATCTGTCCAACATTCAAGATGAAATTTCGAGCAATTATTAATTCGAGCATATATAAATCAAAAGAGGAGTCAGCTACAATCTTGAGGTGGTGGTGAGCCATGAGAATGAGTCCCATTAGAAAAAGAAGGTTAGGACCAGAATTTTGAGGAATACCAAATGATAAGGATTGAAGCACAGATAAGCCCATAAAGTGTCTGAGAGAAGAACCAGGTGATAGTTCTTCTTTCATGCCAAAGAGACCATAATATTAAAGAGTTACAGGGGCGCCTGGGTGGCGCAGTCGGTTAAGCGTCCGACTTCAGCCAGGTCACGATCTCGCGGTCCGTGAGTTCGAGCCCCGCGTCGGGCTCTGGGCTAATGGCTCGGAGCCTGGAGCCTGTTTCCAATTCTGTGTCTCCCTCTCTCTCTGCCCCTCCCCCATTCATGCTCTGTCTCTCTCTGTCCCAAAAATAAATAAACGTTGAAAAAAAAATTAAAAAAAAAAAAGAGTTACAAAGATGGAATGGTCAGTAACATCAAGTGTCAGAGGGATGAAGAACACCATACTGAAATAATGACTTTTATTATGACATGTTCAGGAGCACTGGGGAGAGGCAAAGCCAAGACAGCCCTTAGTGTGAGGAAGAGGGATGAGAAGTGTCTCCAAAGTGAGAAAGAAGTAAATGAGGCTCTTTGGCAAGTGGCTTGGCTAGGAAGGAAAAGAGAATGATGGCCAGTGTGGCCATATCAACAGATGGGTGGGTCTACTTCTCCAGGAAAAAATAAATATAGTAGGCATATTATTTTGCTGAGAGTCAAGTAGATGCCTAATATTTCCCTATTTTGACAGTGAAATATAAAGTGAGGTCACCTCCTGGGAGTGAGAAGGGTTAGGTTGGGCAGAGGATTTGAAAAGAGTGGAAAATTTTTGGAACTCACTCACAGGAAATTAAGACAAAATCTAACAATTCAGAGTGGTCTTGGGGACCCTGTTAAGGTTAGAGGAAAAATTAGAAATTTAGCTTTGTTTCTCTTTTCTATTTCTCCTTCCTAAATCAGTCTTTGCAATTCTAACTTCCCATTATTCACTTCCCAACTAAATGAATGAAAACAGTGATGGTACTGTCACTACCAAATTGACAAAACATTGCACACCTTCTATTAAACATACATGTGGGAGCAAGCCAGGATTTGGCTGATCTAGCTATAAAGTGTAAGTCTACAAAAATTATTGACAACACTGTACTTTTTGCCTTCCTACATGAAAAACAGAAATAATATCACTTACCTCTTAAGACTACATGAATTAATAGAGATGATATGTGGACAGGCCTAGAATACTGCTTGGTCTATAGTAGACTATTCATAAGTTTCACTTCATCCCATAAAGAGGGAAATATAATGATAATGTGTTAAAATGGGTAGAAGAGGAGATAATATATTAGATGATAAAATAATATAAAATAGGGCAAAGGAATAGGAAAGGAGATTGCTAAGTAGGTTCTCATTGCAAGGAAAAACACGTGAGAAAGCAAGACATAGATGGAGATAGATGTTTCTAAAGAAAGATGCTCATAGTACAAAAGTGTGGAGGAGGGCAAGGGAAATACTCAAGCACCATTAATCACAATCCTTGATGTTAATCCCTCTGGGGTTCAGGAGGAAAGAAACAGGCAGAAAAAGCATGTGTCGTTGTGTATATCATTCAAAAAAGCAGCTGCTAGTCAAATCTGGAAAGTCAAGGCTCTTAAAAAAATACTGGAGCCAAACAAGATCCCAGAAATAGCATATTTGTAGAAAACCACTCACTGCTTCTGGGAAAATAGATTTAGGGTTGAATTGAGGATAACATTGCACAATGCCGACTTGAAGAAAAAGGAAACAGAACTTGACTGGGTTTATCTGAAGGTTGCTGTCATTGATTCATTCAGCAAATAATTACCGAATACCTAGTGTGTGCAGAACATTATGTCTTCTGTAAAAAAAAAAAAATACTTCTTCTTAAACATATTAAGGTTCATCAAAATACATATTGGCTTTATGGATGCAGAAAACTACACAACTTTTGGAGCAAAGAAACTGAGCCTAATGTGAAATAATCTTGAACTGGAACACTTGGAGAGATATGAAAATCATTTCATCTCTGTCACCAATTAGTCATAACACCTCAGTTAAGCCTCTGTGCCTTTGAACCATAGTCTCCCTGAGTCACAAATGCAGATGAGTGTCTATCAACATCTTATGACATCTATGCAGATTAAATATAAACAAGCTTCTCTTTGGTCAATACTATTAATGATCTATAAGGTCTTTTCTAAATGAGATTAATTATGAGGAGAGTAAAATAAAGGAGAAATTGGTCACTGATTAAATGTACTTTCTTGGGTACATTAATTATGATTGTTCATTTCTTCCTTGCATCATCCAACATAGCACTGCTGACATAATAAATGTCCATTAATTATCTGATGAATTAAAGATTATTACTGTCATTTAAAGACAAAAGAGGTTTCTATGAGAACAAACTTGACCAACCTTACACATTATTTAGCATCATCTCCCTCCAGTGAGATTTATCAGGTTACTGAGAATGAAAATCATACTCAATCTTAGTTGAATCTAGGTTCCAATCATGTTTTTATTTATTTTTTATTTTTATTTTTTTGCCATGTTAAAAGAAGTTATTTTAATAATTTTAGTCTATGCCTTTTTTTAAATATATGAAATTTATTGTCAAATTGGTTTCCATACAACACCCAGCGCTCATCCCAAAAGATGCTCTCTTCAATACCCATCACCCATCCTCCCCTCTACTGATGCATAGGGGCACTTGTACCCCAATGTTTATACCAATCATGTTTTTAAAAGAACATCATATCAAGTGAGTAAAGTTTGCTGATGGCTCTGATTTATTGTTACCAATAGTGAATGAAAGGAAGATGCAAAGGAAATCTGGATGGATTTACACATATTAGGGGATAGAAAATGCATTGACCCACGAAGTTTGGCTTACTGAAAGATCAGGTACATTAGGCATTTAAACAGGAAGGGGATGGTGAGACCATGGAGATGACCCAAACACACTGTCTGAGGATATTAGTAGCAGAACAAGAATAGTATAGAGGAGAGAAGGAAGAAAGACCAAAGGAAAGACTGTCAGTATAAGAATGGAAGTTAGAAAGACTGAAAAGTCACTCTTTAATTCACTGGATAGAATATCTTGGCTACTAAAATCCTCTCCAGCATCTCTTAAGGGATTATAGCTCTTCAACTAATGTAGTTCACTCTTTGTTGACAGTTCATGGAAAAGAAAGATGTGCAATGTTAAAGCAAAGGCACTACAGTTTGCTGGCTAGTACAGGTAGGATTATTGGATGACAACAGCATCGGGTTGTTGGAAGACTCAAGTTAGAGACAAAATGTGAATCATTACAAGACATACTTTGTTAAAAGCCTGATTCTTCCTTGCAAGTATTTCCAGCTAATCAACTCACCTAGTGTCTTTGTTTATTAAAGGTCAACTCATCCACTAATGCTTAGATTTGGCCAGTGGCCATTGCGGAGCCACTCAGCCAAAGTTGTGAAAGAGAAAGACAGTGATGTTGAGGTGTTATTTGCCCAAATTATTCCCCTGAGGACTGCACTGGATTGGCTACATCCCTTGCAGCAATGCCAAAGGTCATTGCTTCTCTCCACATGGACCTCTCTCCGCATCTCTGAGCTTCCAAGGCCTAGGAATGGTAACAGCTGGGTTATTAGAAGCTCCAGGATACTGTACCATTTCTTGTCATTATCCTCAGCCTGTCCACAACTTTTAGAATAGTCCCTTTATTAAATCCTTTGTCTGATTATCTATAACAGGTTAACAAATAACCCTAAAAGGTAAGAGCTTAAAATTGTAATCATGTCTTAGCTTTCACAGCTCCTGTTGGTCAAGAATTTGAGAAGAGTTTGGCAAAGGAGCTATTAGGGTCTCTCATGTGGTTGCATTTGGGACTAGATGATACAGTTCCATGGTAGTGGCTTACTCACATGGCAGGCAGATTGATGCTATTAGTTGAGGGACTCAATTTCTCCCCATTTAGGTCTTTCTGTGGTGCTTTTTGAATGTGGCACCTGGATTTTCCCATTGTGTGTGTGTGTGTGTGTGTGTGTGTGTGTGTGTGTGTGAGAGAGAGAGAGAGAGAGAGAGAGAGAGAGAGAGAGAGAGAGATGGAGACAGAAAGAGAAAGAGATGGAGACAGAAAGAAAAAGAGTGTCATATTGCCTTTTATGGCCTCATTTCTGAATTCATATGGCATTACTTTTGCATTCTGTTGATCAAGGTATTTAAAAATATCCACCCAATTCAAGTTGAGAGAATACAGATTCTACCTCTTGATGGAAGTATGCCAACTTCACATGAAAGGAAAGCATGTGGGATTAAATACACACGCACACACACACACGCGCACGCACACACACACACATCAGTGTGCCCATCTAAATACAATCTGCTACCTGCTCTCTGATTTATCCTGATTTCACCCTGACATCTCTTTTCTGAAGTATTCTGAGAGATATAGTTCAGATGATTTTAGGGTCCTCCAGATTGTAGGGATGTTATGAGAATCAAATAATTGCCTAAACACCAGCAGGATCAAATGGAAAGGACATACTGAGTGGAGAGCAGGAAACTGAAACTCTCTGGATGAAGCAGGTTCCTAGAAGACAGCTCTACTTGCTAGTGAGAAAACACTGTCCAGTGAGGGGTACATTTTCATGTAGTAACTTCTCTCCACATGGAGGTAGTAATGGCCACTCAGGCATGTGACTAGTTTCAAGCAAGCCTGTGAGGTCAACAAAACTGTGAAGAAGATCAGGGATCAAGAGAATATACTGTTGAACCAAACAGACCCAGATTTTTGATCTAGTTTTGTTCCTTTTTGCTGTAGATCTTGGGAAAGTTGCTAAATTTATTGAACATCAGTTTTCTCA